>NC_080761.1:34472327-35129202 GCF_020826845.1 Diceros bicornis minor | reverse complement strand
GCCATGCTGTGGCGGCGTCCCATATAAAGTGGAGGAAGATGGGCACAGATGTTAGCCCAGGGCCGTCTTCCTCAGCAAAAAAAAAAAAAGAGGAGGATTGGCGGATGTTAGCTCAGGGCTGATCTCCTCACAAAAAAAAAAAAAAAAAAAAAAAAAAAAAACCAAACTGACCAAAAACAGAAAAAAAAACAACCCACCAACAATAAAAAAAAAATTAAGCAAATAAATAACAACAACAATAAGCAAATCTCATGCTAGAATATTATTTAATAGGAGCGAGAGATGATAATACCAGTCTATGAGTGATTAATTGTCTAAAAAGGCCTTCTTCAATATCCGGGGCTTAGATTTCATCTCAACATGTGGTTTGTAGGAAAAAAAAAAGAAAGAGATGATTTCTGAAGATCTTTGAGCTCATTATTAATGAGAGTGAGATTTAGACTGAGCAAGACGTGGGGCGGAAAGTTGTCCCTAAAGAACCATGGTAAGAAGTTTCTGTTCCAACTTCTATGGGTAGAGCCTTGATAGAAACTGTTCCCTCCTCCAACCACTTTGATACCCACGTTTCAACATAAGCAACGATCTCCTTCCTGTAGTCTGCATCTTCAGCAGGAGCAAATCAAAATCAAGCCATCTACTGAGCATCCTCCTACAGCCTGTTGGAAAGATGCAATAGTCACATCTTTCATTTGTAAGTTTTTATGAACAGTCAATCCTCAGTATTCGTGGATTCCAAATTTTTGAATTCACTTACTTGCTAAAATTTCTTTGGAACCCTCAAATTAATACTATGGGCCCTTTTGCAATCAGTCATGGACATGCAGAGTGGCAAAAAATTTGAGTCACTCCTTGTGTGTGCTCCAATTGAGAATTAACAAGATGAACAAGAGCCTCATAATCTAAGCAAGTGTCCTGTCCGTGGTCTATTTAGTGCCATATTTTTCACATTTTTATGCTTTTTGTTGGTTATATTAGCATTTAAAATGTCCCCCAAGTGTAGCGCTGAAATGCTGTCTACTGTCCTATCTGCAAGTCACAATGAATCAACAACATATATTAAATAAATTACCTTTAACAGAAACACACATAAAATGAAGTTGCGTATTGATCAGTTAACAAAAATGTTGTGACCACAATTTTCAAGAACCTAGCCTTTCATTTTTCCTAGGATCAATAATTTAGTATTTGCTAATTCAGTGTTCAAGGAAACTTTATAGAATGTAACTACTGCGAACAATGAGATTTGACTATATGTATATATGTACTGTGTCTCTGTACTGTATTTTTTTAGGTATAATTTCCATAGATGAAAATCACCTGATCTTAAATATTTAGTTCAGTAAGTTTTGACAGTTGTATGCTATTTGTCTGCTACAGAAAAACTATATATATTAGTATACTTGCCATAGAAGATCCTCTTGTTTTTCTTTTCTTTCAACTTTTTGCAAGATAATTCTGTAACCGAAGACTATTCTTGCCTTCTTGGACTTCAGAAATGAAAACATACATTTTATATTCTTCAGTATCTGGTTTGCTTCACAAAGCATGATATTTGCGATTTATCCATATTATTGCATGTATAAATAGTTCAGTCTTGGGGCCAGCCCGGTGGGGCAGCGGTTAAGTGCGTGTGCTCCGCTGCAGCGGCCCGGGGTTCACCGGTTCGGATCCTGGGCGCACACCCACGCACTGCTTGGCAAGCCATGCTATGGTGGCGTCCCATATAAAGTGGAGAAAGATGGGCACGAATGTTAGCCCAGGGCCAGTCTTCCTCAGCAAAAAAAAGAGGAGGATTAGCAGATGTTAACACAGGGCTGATCTCCTCACAAAAAAAAAAAAAAAGCTCAGTCCTTTTTTATGAGCAGTAGTCCATTATATTAATGTGCCACGTCTTTATCTGTTGTCCTATTAATGACTATTTGTTTTGTACCCAATTATTTACTATTTTAAAGATTTTATTTATTTATTTTTTCCCCCCAAAGCCCCAGTAGATAGTTGCATGTCATAGCTGCACATCCTTCTAGTTGCTGTATGTGGGACGCGGTCTCAGCATGGCCAGAGAAGTGGTGCGTCAGTGCGCGCCCGGGATCCGAACCCCGGCCGCCAGCAGCGGAGCGCACGCACTTAACCGCTAAGCCACGGGGCCGGCCCTATTATTTACTATTTTAATTTGCAATTTTTGTAGACTAATTATGTGGAACAATTTTCATGAATCTCACTCAATTCATATCTTCTTTCGTGAAGTGTCAGTTCAAGCATTTTTGCACATATTTTATTAATTTTTTTGCTGTTGATTCGTAGTTCTTTATATACTAAATATGTACTCTAAGAGATATATGTATTGTGAATTTGTGCCCCAAATTGTGTGTGCGTCATCATCCTCTTAAATAAAGTCTTTGACAAGAAGAAATTGCCAATTTTTATTAAATTCAGTTTAGCAAGTTTTTATGGTTAATTCTTTCCATGTACTGAATAGGAAATATTTCCCTGCTCCAACATTTTGAAGGCAATCCGTATTTCCTTTTATAATCTTTATGACTTTACCTGTTATGATTAGGTCCTTAATACATATCCAATTAATTTTCATGTGTGGAGTGAGTTATGAGTAAAAATTTTTGTTCCCATAAGGATATCCAGCTTTGAGCATCATTTATTTCAAAAAGAAAAACCAAACTACTTTCTCTATTGAATTGAACTATCTCTTTTTAAAAATATCAGTAGATTATTGGTCTATTTCTAGACTCTCTATTTTGTTCCATTGATTTTATTACTTATACTGATGCCAATAGCACACTGTGTTGATTACTGTGGCTTTATGACTTTGAAATCAGTATACATTTTCAACTCTTCTTTTTGAAGGTTGTTTTTAGCTATTTTGAATTCTACACATTAACATAAAAGTTTTGGAATCAGCTTTCCTATTTCCTCCCAAAAGACCTCTAAAGGATTTTGTTATTGCATTAATCTATAGATCAATTGGCCAGAAACGGACAATTTAACAATATTAAATCTTCTCACCCATGAATGCAATACGTCTCATAATTTTTAATATCTTCTATTTTTCTCAGCAAGATTTTGTACTTTCCACATACTTTCATATGTATCTTCTATGATATTCCTAAGAATTTCACATTTTTAGAATAATATTGCAAACATTTATATTTCCTTTATCCCTTTCTTTCATTGCAGGTATAAAGAATTAATATTGATTCTTGTATACCGACTTGGTATTGAGCAGCACTTGCTAAATTCACATATCAGTTCTAGTCGATTCTTCGAAGATTCCAGTGGTTTCCAATGTATCTGTAATAGTCTGACTCAATTTTTCTTGTTTGCTGATAGTTTTCCAGCCTCCCACCCTGCTCTTCTCTTCTTGCTTGTGTCTGTGTAAGCTAATAAGAAAGTTCCAGTGTTTCTCTCTCAGCGCTGTTGGAATTTGAAGCCATGCAGGCCCCTGCCAGAGTATGGAAATACTTGACCCCATTCCCTAACCTTAATACAAACCAAAGCCAGTCTCTTCTCCCTGCATTCTTAAGACATTTATGGACCTGTTGGAAGCTCTCTGTTCTTCTCAGGAAGACCCCTTGTGATTAACAAATATTTTAATTGATATATTAATCTCTGCTGCATTCGTGGTGTCATTAGTCTTCATATCCAAACTAAAATTTTGGGTGGGGTGTTGATCCTACCTTCTGTGAGGCATCAATAAAATACTGCCTGACATACAGTCTAATAATGAGAGTTTCATTTCTTCCTTCTCAAACGTTATGCTTATTTGTTTTCTTTGTTCTAATATACTGGTTGGATCTTCAGTACAATGTTGAACAGAAAACGTTATAGTGGTCACCCTTGCCTTGTTTGCAATCTTAAGAGAAAGTGTTCGATATTTCCCTATTAAATATGATATCTGAGTTTTTTTAAAATAGATGCTCTTTATAAAATTGATAAAACGCCATTGTATTCCAAATTTGCTGAGGTGTTTTATTTTAAATAGATATTAAATTTTGTCAAATATATTTTTGGCATCTGATGAAGTAACTCTTTTTTAAATTTCTGATTCTGTTTTATGAATGACTTTTTACTTTTTGTTTTGTCTTATTTTTAGTAATTGCTCTAGAGATTACACTATGTAGCTGTCATTTATCATAGTTTACACTCAAATGATAGTCTATCACTTCACAAAAAAGTAAGAACCTTATAACAGTAAATACTGTATAATCCTCCATGAACTTTGTTCTTTTATTGTTATATATTTTACTTTAACTTATGCTACAAACCTGCAATACATTGTTATTATTTATGCTTTACACAACCAGTAATCATATATACCTAGACATACGCATGCATACATGTGTATTAGCATATTATACATGTCTATATAATACATATACATACAACATGTAAGTATATATGTATACACATCCTGTGCATGTATTTATAATGTTATTAGTGTAGTATTGTGTATATGTATATATTGTCATGCATGTATCATACGAACACACATACACATATATATCACATAATTTTATATATTTACACTTTATCATGCTCTTCATTCCCTTATGAAGATCTGAATTTCCATCCAGTGCCATTACCTTCACCTGCACAAATTTTTTAAGTACTTTTTGCCGTGTAATCTTGCTACACATGAATTTTCTCAGCTTCTCAAGTTTAGCTGCCTAAAACTATCTTAATTTGCTTTCAATTTTGTAGATTTTTTTTTGTTGGGTTTAGAACTATATGATGACTTTTCCCTCCCTGCATTTTATTGGTATTGTTCCATTTCTTTCTATTTATCCTGCTTGGATTTGCTGTACTTCTTGGATCTCTTGGTTAGTGGTTTATATTAATTTTGGAAAAATCTTGATAATTATCTCTTCAAATATTTCTTCTGTCCCATTCTCTTTCTTCCCCTTTGGTACTCCGTTATACCAATGTTAGATCAGTTGATAATTTCCCTCAGATCTTGAACATTCTATTACATTTTTTCCACTCTCAATTTTTCTTTGTGCTTCAGTTTAGGTAATTTCTGTTGAATTGCTTTGACATTTATTGATACTTTTCCTGGTCAATTCTGCTATCAAATCCTTCAAGCATATTTTTTGTTTATAAGATTTTCATTAGATTCTCTTTTTTTTGTAGTTTTGATCTCTCTACTGAGATTCACCATCTCTTCATGTATACTGTCCAATGTTTCTTAAGGTATGTTAGTAACCTATTTTTATAGTTATTTTACAGGCCTGATTGAGTAATTCTGACATTCGGGTCATCTTTGAGTCTCCTGTATTCATGTTTCCTTTCTTGAATAGTGGTCATCCATAATCAGGCATCTACAACTATCTCATATATTTTTAGAATTGTACATTGGACATTGTGTTGAAAAGAATAGTAGAAATTAAATTCTACTAATATTTTAAATTAAAATCTAAAAATAGCTATCCTCAGAAAATATTATGTTGCTTATTCCGTCAGTCTGTTAGTATGGGTATCTGAGTCAATCAAATCTGCAATTGAGAAAGCTGTACTTGGTTTCAGCTAAGATTTATTTCATCAGCAGCTTCAAATATTTTTGGAGACAGAACAGAATTATGCCTCCAGCATATCTTGGGATCCAATCAAGAGTGAGATGCCCGAGATATCCCTTTGCTTTACATTCCAAACACCAGCTTTCTGAACAATGGAAGATCTCTCTTTTCTTTTCTGTCTCTTTGTCTCTCTCTCCTTTACAGTCTAGCCATCCACATGTTGCGTTGTTGAGGTTTTCTCTTTTCCTGCACTTTAAGAGATTTATTTCATACTTTGGAGGACAGTTGCAATACAATGAATGAAGATCCATTGTTCCTCAAAAGTGCATATCTTAGTGTATTAGTTTCCTAGTATTGCCACAACAAAGTACTGCGAACTAGGTTAAACAACAGAAAATTATTGTCTCACAGTTCCAGAGGCTAGAAATCTGAGATCAAGATGGCAGCAGAATTGGTTCCTTCTGAGGACTGTGAAGGAGAATATGTTCCATCTCGTTCCCAACTTCCTGTGGATTTCTGACAATCTTTGTCCTTCCTTCACTTGTAGACACATCACTCCAATCTCTTTCTCATGTTCACATGGCATTTTCTCTGTGTGTGTGTATTTGTGTTTGTATTTGTGTGTGTGTGTGTGTGTGTGTGTGTGTCTGTGTCCAATTTCCCACTTTTTTATAAGGATGCTGGTCATATTGGATTAGGGGCTCATTCTACTCCAGTATGACCTCATCATCTTAACTAACTACATCTGCAACGACTCTGTTTCCAAATAAGTGCACTTTCTGAGGTCCTGGGGTTTAGGAATTCAACGTATGAATATGGTCAGGGGCACAACTTAAGCCATAACACTCAGCTTTCCTGCCACACCCATCCTTCAGAGAATTGCTACAAGGCATTCACTGCAAACCTGTAGAGATTTGGAGGAATTTCTTTCAGCATTCTTGCTCTGTCCTCATCATTTGACTGGTCATTGCCTTTTAATTAGAGGATGCCCTCCATAACTATTGGGGTGATATTTCTGTCATCTTTTTGATCCTCCTCCAGCATTCAGTGGGCAGCTGCCTTGCACTTAAAAAAGCTGTCTGCCTTGGGTTTGGGGAATAGTCATGTGCCTGCAGTGATATCTTGCCCTGCCCCCCTCCAGTGCCTGCTCACTTAGAGGATGCTGACTTCCACTTAATATCTGCCACTGGGATGCGGAAACTATTTCTCATATGCCTCTAGGATTCACCATCCGACCCTCATGCACTAGAGGAAAGCCCATGGGCAAGTTGACAGATGGTTGCAGACTTGCTCTGTGACTGGTGCTCATTGGGATTTGAATCAACCTTTCTAGCTCATGCCTGGACATTGAAAGTTCATTACAATTTGGCTTGTTTCTTCTCATCCCATATACGGTGAGTTCCTCCTCATTGTGACAGTCTACTGGGAATAAAATCAGCCATGGATCTCTTTTCTTCAAGGAAGGGCATTCCACTTTCTGGAACTTAGCTCATTTAGGTTTTTTCGCATCTTCAACTCTCTGATTTTTGTAAACCTGATTTTTTGCTCATATGTCTTGTTATAAGGCTAATGTGATTTTGTACATCCTAATCAGTAATGGAGTTACACCATCCCGTCTTTCTCTACAAACCTCACATAGGAAATGTGAGACTGCTCCATTAAACATCTCCAGTGAACACTATTCCCGTCATAGTCTATGTAAATATTATCCCCTGGAGCTGGACAGTTAAAGTACACAGCTGGACATAATGTACTGGCTAGTAAATGCTTCACTTGTAACAAGTCTCTTTGAAGGAAGCCTGAATCATTTCTGCATGGTGCCTGTGACCTGAGAGAGAATTGAAGTGATTTATTTCAATGATTCAAGGCTTGAGTATTCTCACTGGGAATTTTTCTTTTCTGAATGAAGAAATAAAACTACTTTAATCTGATGGACTCTGGTGTGTTTTCTTGGGAGAATTTGACATGACATAACACTGAGTGATGGGAAGCCCACCGCCCAATGGTTAGCTTCTGAAATGATCAACATATTCCTAATTCCCCAGACAATTATGGTAGTCAAAACTTTCCTTCAACTTCCACAGACTCAAAAACCAAGATTAGTTTCTGCACAAGTACCAATTTTCCTCAGTTTGACAGAGATAAAGTCAAATAGATGTGAACTCTCTTTTAAACAATAAAGTAGTTTACCTGGATGGTATGTCAGATGGTAGACCAAAGACACGAAAAGGAAGAATTTGAAATTCCATACTTCTATCATTTTCAATATTTTAGGATCCAAACATTTACCTCCTTAAGTTGGACCAGGCTATATTATTTACAGTGCCAAACTTTATATAGGAATACCCTGGGTCTATAAATAATTCAGAAAATTGAACAATTAAAAAAAAAATCACATAATTTTTGTGTTTTCACTTTGATATCCATTGAAAGTAATTTTGCTATATTTTTTCTTTAAAAATTTCCATTTTCCAAAAGAAAAAAGTCTCCTTCTATACTCCATATTCACTTAATAACAGAAACATTATTTTAAAGGGGCAATATTATTACAGTAATATTTGATTCCAATTTCTGGAAATAACTACTCTTTGTTTTCCTTTATATATGATGCTTAAAACCAACTGAAAATTCAGTTCAAATAATTATTTTGATATGTGGCTTCAAGACATGTATTAGAAAATTCAAAGTAAGTGAATGATGTTGTATAGTCTATCTACTGTTTTAACTTATCTACAGTGGTACTGCTCCAAAGATTCTGCCAATACCAAACATTATAAATCTCAGAAAAAAATGAAAGAGGTATATTAATAAGTATATAGATAAATAAATATTAACTTAAAATATGATGAGAAAAAAATATCCAGAAAATGTAAGTATATTCTTTATATATTCTATGCTGCTTATCTTTTAAGAACAGTTTACAAATTTTAAAATCTAAGCATTAAATATATTTGTCCTTTTTCAGCAGATGTACATGCAGATCTAGGAAATTAAGTGCAAGCTGTTGATCTGATGCCTGAATACTACAAGAAGAAAACAATATAACTTCATTTTTTTTACATTTTTAAACTTCCAAGTCACACATACACACACACACACACTTAAGCACACAAAGACCTAATACCAGAATTTATGGCCAATTAATTGAGACTGAACTTCAGACAAGGGAAATTAGCTAGAGGATAACTCACCTAAATTCCATTAATTATTATGAAAATTTTCTCAGTACCCGGGTCTTTCTTTTTGACACTTTTGGGCCTCAGCTAAGTGAAGTCGTTTGTATTCTAAAGATTCAGCCTTTTTTTTTTTTTTAATTTTTGGTTTATTGCAGTAGCATTGGTTTATAACATTGTAAAAATTTCAGGTGTACATCATTATACTTCTATTTCTGCATAGATTACATCATGTTCACCACCAAAATACTAATTACAACCCATCACCACACACATGTACTGAATTATCCCTTTCACCCTCCTCCCTCCCCCCTTCCCCTCTGGTAACCACCAATCCAATCTCTGTCCCTAGGTGTTTGTTTGTTGTTGTTATTATCTACTACTTAATGAAGGAAATCATATGGTATTTGACCTTCTCCCTCTGACTTATTTCACTTTGCATTATACCCTCAATGTCCATCCATGTTGTCACAAATGGCTGGATTTCATTGTTTCTTATGGCTGAGTAGTATTCCATTGTGTATATATACCACAGCTTCTTTATCCATTCGTCCCTTGATGGGCACTTAGGTTGCTTCCAAGTCTTGGCTATTGTGAATAACACTGCAATGAACACAGGGGTGCATGTACCTTTACAAATTGGTGTTTTCAAGTTCTTTGGATAAATACCCAGCAGTGGAATAGCTGGATCATATGGTAGTTCTATCCTTGATTTTTTGAGGAATCTCCATACTGTTTTCCATAGGGGCTGCACCAGTTTGCACTCCCACGAGCAGTGTATGAGAGTTCTCTACTCTCCACATCCTCTCCAACACATGTTGTTTCCTGTCTTGTTAATTATAGCCATTCTGACGGGCATGAGGTGATATCTCATTGTAGTTTTGATTTGCATTTCCCTGATAGTTAGTGATTTTGAACATCTTTTCATGTGTCTGTTGGCCATCTGTATATCTTCTTTGGAGAAATGTCTGTTCAGGTCTTTTGCCCATTTTTTAATTGGGTTGGTAGTTTTTTTGTTGTTGAGATGCACGAGTTCTTTATATATTTTGGAGATTAAGCCCTTATCAGATGTATGGTTTGCAAATATCTTCTCCCAATTGTTAGGTTGTCTTTTCATTTTGTTGATGGTTTCCTTGGCTGAGCAGAAGCTTTTTAGTTTGATGTAGTCCCATTTGTTTGTTTTTTCTATTGTTTCTCTTGCCCGGTCAGATGTGGTGTTTGAAAAGATGTTGTTAAGACCAATGTCAAAGAGCATACTGCCTATGTTTTCTTCTAGAAGTTTCACAATTTCGGGTCTTACATTCAAGTCTTTAATCCATTTGGAGTTAATTTTTGTGTATGGTGTAAGGTAAGGGTCTACTTTCACTTTTTTGCATGTGGCTATCCAGTTTTTTGTTGAAGAGACTTTCTTTTCCCCATTGCATGTTCTTGGCTCCTTTGTCAAAGATTAGCTGTCCAAGGATGAGTGGGTTTATTTGTGGGCTTTCGATTCTATTCCACTGATCTGTGTGTCTGTTTTTGTGCCAGTACCATGCTGTTTTGGTTACTATAGCTTTGTAGTACATTTTGAAATCAAGGAGTGTGATACCTCCAGTTTTGTTCTTTTTTCTCAGGATTTCTTTAGCTATTCGGGGTCTTTTGTTGTTCCATATAAATTTTAGGATTCTTTGTTCTATTTCTGTGAAAAATGTTGTTGGAACTTTGATAGGGATTGCATTGAATCTATAGATGGCTTTAGGAAGTGTGGACATCTTAACTATGTTAATTCTTCCAATCCAAGAGCACGGAATATCTTTCCATTTCTTTGTGTCTTCTTCAATTTCTTTCAGAAATGTTTTATAGTTTTCCGTTTACAGCTCTTTCACCTCTTTGGTTAAGTTTATTCCTAGGTATTTTATTCTTTTTGTTGCAATTGTAAATGGGATGGTATTCTTAATTTCTCTTTCTGCTACTTCGTTGTTAGTTTATAGAAACGCAACTGATTTTTGTATGTTGATTTTGTATCCTGCAACTTTACCGTATTCGTTTCTTACTTCTAAAAGTTTTCTGGTGGATTCTTTAGGGTTTTCTATATCTAAAATCATGTCATCTGCAAATAGTGACAGTTTCACTCCTTCCTTTCCAGTTTGGATCCCTTTTATTTCTTTTTCTTGCCTGATTGCTTTGGCTAGAACTTCCAGTACTATGTTAAATAGGAGTGGTGACAGTGGGCATCCTTGTCTGGTTCCTGTTCTTAGAGGGATAGCTTTCAGTTTTTCACCATTGAGGATGATATTAGCTGTGGATTTGTCATATATGGCCTTTATTATGTTGAGATACTTTCCTTCTATAACAATTTTATTCAGAGTTTTTATCACAAATGGATGCTGTATCTTGTCAAATGCTTTCTCTGCATCTATTGAGATGATCATGTGATTTTTATTCTTCATTTTATTAATGTGGTGTATTACGTTGATTGATTTGCGAATGTTGAACCATCCCTGCATACCTGGAATAAATCCCACTTGATCATGGTGTATAATCTTTTTAATGTCTCGTTGTATGCGATTTGCTAGTATTATGTTGAGGATTTTTGCATCCATGTTCATGAGTGATATTGGCCTGTAATTTTCTTTTTTTTGTGTTGTCCTTGTCTGGTTTTGGTATCAGAGTAATGTTGGCTTCATAGAATGAGTTAGGGAGCTTCCCCCTCTCCTCAATTTTTTGGAAGAGTTTGAGAAGGATAGGTATTAAGTCTTCTTTGAATGTTTGGTAGAATTCACCAGGCAAGCCGTCTGGTCCTGGACTTTTATTTTTGGGGAGGTGTTTGGTTACTGTTTTGACCTCCTTACTGGTGATTGGTCTATTCAAATTCTCTACTTCTTCTTGTTCCAGTTTTGGAAGGTTGTATGATTCTAAGAATTGATCCATTTCTTCCAGATTGTCGAATTGGTTGGCATATAGCTTTTCATAGTATTCTCTCATAATCTTTTGTATTTCTGAGGTGTCTGTTGTAATTTCTCCTCTTTCATTTCTGATTTTACTTATTTGTGCCTTCTCTCTTTTTTTCTTGGTGAGTCTAGCTAAAGGTTTGTCAATTTTGTTTATCTTTTCAAAGAACTAGCTCTTGGTTTTATTAATTTTTTCTATTGTTTTTCTAGTCTCTATTTCATTTATTTCTGCTCTGATTTTTATGATTTCCCTTCTTCTACTGATTTTGGGCTTTGTTTGTTCTTCTTTTTCCAGTTCCTTTAGGTGCATTGTTAGATTGTTTATTTGAGATTTTTCTTGTTTGTTGAGATAGACCTGTATTGCTATAAATTTCCCTCTGAGAACCGTTTTTGCTGTATCTCATAAATTCTGGCATGTCGTATTTTCATTTTCATTTGTCTCCAGGTATTTTTTTATTTCTTCTTTGATTTCTTCGTTGACCCAGTCGTTGTTCAGTAGCATTTCGTTTAATCTCCACATATTTGTGGCTTTTCTGATTTTCTTCCTATCGTTGATTTCCAGTTTCATTCCGTTGTGGTCAGAAAAGATGCTTGGCATTATTTCAATCTTCTGAAATTTATGGAGACTTGTTTTGTGGCCTAATATGTGATCAATCCTGGAGAATGTTCCATGTGCATTTGAAAAGAACATGTATTCTTCGGTTTTTGGATGGAATGCTCTGTATATATCTACTAGGTCCATCTGTTCTAGTGTGTCATTTAAGGCCAATGTTTCCTTATTGATCTTCTGTTTGGATGATCTATCCGTTGGTGTAAGTGGAGTGTTAAAGTCCCCTACTATTATTGTGTTACTGTCTATTTCTCTTTTCATGTCTGTTAATAGTTGTTCTATATATTTAGGTGCACCTACATTGGGTGCGTAGATATTTACAAGTGTTATATCCTCTTGTTGGATTGTTCCCTTCATTATTATGTAATGCCCTTCTTTGTCTCTTTTGACAGTTTTTGTTTTAAAGTCTATTTTGTCTGATAGGAGCACTGCTACCCCAGCTTTCTTTTCATTGCCATTTGCGTGGAGTATCTTTTTCCATCCCTTCACTTTCAGTTTGTGAGTGTCTTTAGATCTAATGTTGTCTCTTATATGTAGCATATATTTGAGTCTTGTTTTTTTATCCAATCAGCCACCCTATGCCTTTTAATTGGAGCGTTTAGTCCATTGACATTTAAAGTAGTGATTGATAAGTATGTACTTACTGCCATTTTTTAACTTTTTTTTTCTCAGTGTTTTAGTAGTCCTTCTCTGTTCCTTTCTCCTTCTTTACAGAATTGATGGTCTCTTTAGTTTGACCTCTGTCTGAAAGCTCTACTCTTTAACTCCCCTCCTCCCTGATTTTATATCTTTGATATCATATCTAACCTCTTTTTTGTGCACTTGTATCCATTGCCCTCTTACCATGGAAATAGATAATTTTTCCTGTTTGTGGTCTTCTCTTTTCCCCTTAAATCAGTCCCTTCAACATTTCTTATAGCACTGGTTTCTTGATGACAAACTCCTTTAATTTTTCTTGTCTGGGAAATTTTTCTCTCTCCTTCCATTTTGAATGATAACTTTGCTGGGTAGAGTATTCTTGACTGTAAGATTTTTCCTTTTAGCACTTTAAGTATATTGTGCCACTCTCTTCTAGCCTGTAAGGTTTCTGCTGAGAAGTCAGCTGATAGCCTTATGGGGTTTCCTTTGTATGTAACTTGTCTTTCTCTTACGGCTTTTAGGATTCTCTCTTTATCTTTAATTCTGGACATTTTGATTATGATGTGTCTTGGTGTGGGCCTCTTTGGGTTTATCTTGTTTGATGGTCTCTGTGCTTCCTGTACCTGGATGTCTGTTTCCTTCCTTAGGTTAGGGAAGTTTTCATCTATTATTTCTCCAAATAGTTTCTCTGCCCCTTTGTCTCACTCTTCTCCTTCCGGGACACCTATAACATGGATATTAGTGCGCTTGATGTTGTCCCAGAGGTCCCTTAGACTGTCCTCACTCTTTTTAATTCTTTTCTTTTTCACCTGTTCACCTTGGGTAATTTCTTCTAGTCTTTCATCTAGCTCGAAGATCTGTTCTTCTGTATCCTCTATTGTGCTTTTGAGTCCTCTAGTGTTTTTTCATTTCTAGTATTGTATTCTTCATTTCTGATTGGTTCTTTTTTATATCTTCCATTTCTTTGTTGACATTCTCACTGAGTTCATCTATTCTTCTCCCCAGATCAGTGAGCATCCTTAACACTCTTTGTTTGAACTCTCTGTCAGGTAGATTGCTCCTTTCTGTTTCACTTAGTTCCTTTTCTGGGGTTTTGTCCTGTTCCCTTACTTGCAATGTATTCCTTTGCCTCCTCATTTTGCCTCTTTCCCTGTGCTTGTGTCTGCGTATTAGGTAGGTCAGCCATGTCTCTTGCTCTTGGATAGATGACCTTATATAAGTGATGTCTCAGGAGGTCTGCAGTGTGCTTCCCTCAGTTCTCAATATTCCCCGGGGTGACCCTTATGTGAGCTATATGTGTCCTTCTGTTGTGGCCTGTTTGCTCTCCTTGTAGGCACCCAGGGAGGCTGAGTTATGCTCCTGGCCAGCTGTTGTAGTGCTCAGCTGCTTGTACTTGTTGTGGGCCCTTCAGTCTCTTTATCAGGTGTGGGGAGCCCCTGCACAGTTGGCTGCAAGTTCTAATACCACATTTGTTTTGAAGTATTTCTTTTAAGTAAGTAGGCCCCCAGCGTGGCAGGTTGTTAGGCTAGGGGCTTACAATTGCTATAAACCTCCAGCCTTTAGGTCTCTTGTCAACTCTGAGGATTACAGCTGGGTGGGGCTGGCCTCAGGCACGAGAGCATCCAATTGTTTCAGGCTTTGGAAGGTGGGGTAAACCCCCTATGTGGGTCTTTGAGAATCACAAGTCTTCTGCAGCTGACAAGCCCTGCCACCCACAGGTCCACACACACAGTCAACACAGTCCTGCCCTGTGTGCACGCCCTGACCTCCTGAAGTGGACCCAGTCTCTCCACGGCAGGAGCCTCACACACCCCACCACCGCCCCACACTCTCCACCTGCTCCTTGTGCATGCCCTGCCCCACTGAAGTGGGCTAAGTTGCCAGGCTGCAGAGAATCCAGTCACCAATCTATGCAGGCCCACAAGTTGCCTGAGGGCTTGTTGTTGGGTGGTGCCAGTCTCTAGGGTGGGCTGCCTGCCCTGGCTGAGCTGGTTTAAATCGGTGCTCTAATGGGTGGGCCAGACCTGGGCTAGCAGACCCCAGGGAGAACTCCAATGGCGTCTGTGTTAGCATGCCTATATCAGGCCACAGCAATGGCCGCCGCCAATGTCCCAGTCCCTGGAGAGGTCTCACCTCTCACCGAGATGCACTCAGGGCCTATCAGGTGAGTCTCTTTTCACCAAAGCACTGTGCACCTTTCTTTCTGGTGATTTTAGGTTGCTTTCTGAAACGGGTGAGTTTGCATGTGGGCCCTTTAAGAACCGCTTTTACTTTCTTTGTGAGGCAGGTTTTCTAGGGGTGCTCCCCAATGTTTTAGTAGCAGGCAAAGTCAGGCATTATGCCACTCGTCTCAATTGTGCTGAGTCCACAAAATGCCCCCTGCAGGGGCGCTTCCCAGCACAGGACCCTGCTCCTCCAGTGAGGCTGCGTACCTGTGGGCTGCTCCCAGGCGGCCGTGAGGCTCTATGGCTGGTGAAGGCGGCATTTTTTCTCTCCAGAAGGGATTTCTGCCTTTTCCACTTTAATTAGGATTGTCCTTTGTTGCAGGAGTTTCCCTTATCCAGTTTTCAGTTCTGTCTCAGGGGTAATTTTTCCACGAGTAGTTGTAAATTGGCTGTATCTGCAGGAGGAGGTGAGTTCAGAGTCTGCTTACGCCGCCATCTTGACTTCTCTCCTCAAAAGAAAATTTAATTATGCTTTCATATAACTTCATCTTAGGCTTATTGAGAGCTGCTATTTAACTATACGTTTTCCAATAGTTTATTTAGTGAAAGTTTGTTTAATTGAAATTGGTGTAATTATATCAAAGCCTTTCTCTATCTTCATTGTTTCCTCCTTTTCTGAAGCCCAAAGGTCAGAATGATTTTAATTAATTTGCAATCATTGTCATCAGCTAAGAGCTATAGAGTGAGAGGTAAGAGTACCTGAGAGCCATTGACTGATGAAATAAATTCCTTTTCCAAAGAGGTCAAAATACCTCTTCAAAATCCATTCTAGTTGAGGCTAAATCTCATATTTTCTTCCAGAAAGTAAGTAAAATCTATGCATTCCATTATCTTATTTTTATTCTTGTTGTTCCTATATTCTCTTGCAAACATTCATCACTGTTTTCCTATTTAAAGTCACTTTTCTAATTTTGTAACATCCTTTTTAAATACAACTCAAAAGTTATCCATGACATATCTCAGTAACCGAGAATTCATTTACTTCTACAATTGGTTTTTAAGTCTTATTATACGCATGGAAATAGAAAACAATCCTGAATGTAATAACATAATTTGAAGACCATAAGAAAAGACTGTGATGGATACCTTTGGTTCTGTACAGTTAGAACTCTCTGAATTCCTTCTTAAGAAATTCATTCTTCTATGTTAAAGTTGTCTTCTTTCAAACTATAAATATTTTGTGACTGACAGCATTTTGATTATCATACCTGTTAATATTAATGCAAATATTTTAAATACTTTTAAACACATAGCTGAGATCATTATTTTCAATACTTAGCTGAAACTATCAAAACTAAAGGAACAAATTATGCTACAAATAGAGAATCTCTGAAAAACCCAGAATTGAGTAACAAGGAGTTAACATGTCTTACCTTTGTTTTCGTATGTTTTTAAAAAATGATGATAATTCCATTCTGAAAATCGAACTGCTTAATTTTCATTCACTAATTTGTTAAACAGGCTTCAATGAATTCTAACACAAGTGAATCAGGCCAAGCACCCTGTTTGAAACTTCAGAGACAAAAATAATATAGTTGCTGTCTGTGTGCTCACCATTATCATCATACTCTCATTTAATCCTCACAAAATCCTGTTAGGGTTGTGTATGTGTATTATTATGTATTGGTGTACTATGACTGCTGTAACAAAGTATCACAAACTGAGTGGCTTAAACAACAGAAATTTTTCATCTCACATTTCTGGAGGCTAGAAATCTGAAATTAAGTTGTCAGCAGAACTGGTTCCTTCTAAGGGCTGTGTTGAAGACTCTGTCCCATGTCTCTCCCCTAGAGCCCGGTAGTTTTCTGGGGTAACGAGGAGATCTTAGGCCATCTGTGTTTGCTAATCGGCTTTACACAAAGGAAAAGTAAACTCTCTAGTATCTTCAAGACAGGAGGTAGTTTTACAATATGGAAAAGAGGTGTTCACAGAAGTTAGGACTATCAGAGACTAGGAGGTAGGCATGCTATTTTCCTTGGTGATTACATTTCAAAAGGATGGCTCCCAGGTCCCTGAGAAAGATGGTCCTGGGTGTAAAACTGGCAACAGACTTTAAAAGATTTATATCTCAAAAGGGCAAAGAGTTTACAAAGACAAGTTTTCTAAAATAAAGGCTCTAAAGAAATGGAGATCTTGGCCTTAAGGTAGGAAGAAACATATCTAAAGTTTTATCAAGCTGAGAGGAACTTTAAGATTGTCTTGGTCACTTTATTATTAGTAGTAGTGTAACCTCCAACAAAAAGGAAGTTTCTTCAAGAGAATTTTATTTATCTTGTACAAGATTTCACCCAGAAGACATAGTACAATATCTGGCTAAAAAAAACATAGTTGGACGGATGAATGAAATGTATATAATAATGCTTTTTTAGAATAAACTTCCAGTTCATATACACAAAAGAACCAATGAACATTTCTAGGTATTTAGCATGAGAAAGCAGTCTTGGTTCTTGCTTAGTTTGAATTTCTCTTATTTCAGGACTATGGAAGTTCTACTATACCTCTATGAGGTCTCTTCTACGATGACGTTTTCTTGAAGCAAAAGATTTAACTTCTGCCTCTGTATTTAAATAGAAGGATTTAAACTCATTTTATGAGTTGATCCTCTCTGTTATGTGCTGTAGAATATCTTACATCAGTTTATTGCCTGCTGACGTTTTCTTGTTTCTTTCTTTTACTCTTGTGGTTTGCTAGATACCACAACTAATGTCTATAAATTAAGCATTTTGTGCATTTTTTTTTTTTGTCGGGAAGATCGACCCTGAGCTAACATCTGCCAATCCTCCTCTTTTTTTGCTGATGAAGACTGCTCCTGGGCTAACATCCATGCCCATCTTCCTCTACTTTACATGGGACACCTCCACAGCACGGCTTGCCAAGTGGTGCGTGGGTGCGTGCCCGGGATCCAAACCGGCAAATCCCAGGCTGCCGCAGCAGAGCACGCGCACTTAACGCTTGTGGCACCGGGCCAGCCCCTTTTTTGTGCATTTTATAATCATTGTTGTGTGTGTTTTGATTCTTCTTGGTATTCAGTGAAGGAAAGAGTTTTTTTTTTTTCTATTTCTATTAAGGCTAAGCTGAAAATTGATTTTCCTGCTTGGAAGAAAATAATACGCAGCCAAAGCTTCCTGTATTGCCATCCAGATGTGCTGCCAGTAGTGTTTTCTCTGTGGCCACTTTATGTCCACATCACAGAGTTGCATGTACATTCTTGCAAATTAAATATCTAATTATCCCAAATTGGACTAATTGTGCAGCATGTAAGAGAAATTAGTATTTTTCCTCCTTTGAAGTGACTAATGCCATACACATTATTTGCAAAATGTCACACCATTAAAAAAATTTTACAAATAAATTAAATTAGTTGTTTTTAGCTTTTTTTTTTGTTTCCAGTAATTGTGCCACATTATTCAATCTGACCCCTTTCCCTCTTCCACCCATCCCCGTTCCTACTCAGGGACAGACAACACCCAAAGTAATGAGCGGCAGCTATCTGTCTAGAAACTCAATTTGCAATATGAGAAATAAGAATTAATTTTCCTGATTGACAGGAATGTCTTTGGGATTTTTTTTTGTTTTTTTCTGTGAGGAGATCAGCCCTGTGCTAACGTCTGCCAATCCTCCTCTTTTTTTGCTGAGGAAAACTGGCCTGGCCTAACACCCGTGCGCATCTTCCTCCACTTTATATGGGACGTTGCCACAGCATGGCTTGACAAGCGGTACGTCGGTGCATGCCCGGGATCCGAACAGGCGAACCCCGGGCCACAACAGTGGAGCACACGCTCTTAACGCTTGCACCACCCAGCCGGCTCCTGGGCTTCTTTTTTTTTTTAATTTATGATTTGTATTCTTTTGATCTTGATGTTTGGTTAACATTTGGAACTAAGTCTTACTATTATTTTCTTTGTTATGGGGTCAGACATATGGTCGTAGTGTCTAAGACCAGGGGAGAAGTGTGTGAGGCCAGGAAAAGCAATAATTCCATTCTGGTAGAAGAGCAGTTATGGGCAAACTACAAAAAGGGAAAATGAAGATAGCTGCTTGCAATTCCAATCTTTGCTGCTCAACTAAGCAGACCGAAGGTAACCACTGGCTGTGAAGGCAGCCTCTAGCTATCTCACTTTGAGCCACCAAGAGGGACTCATCCTTTCGAACAAAATAGGAAATACGAGAAATTGCTTTGAGGGCTTGGAAAGGAGAAACAATAACACAAGTATCAGTTGCTATATAAAAAAGAATTGTACAATTAAAGTTACTTTTAAAGACACTATAGCTAGTCATACTGCTTTTTGAAACTGACTATTTTTGTTAAATGAAACTACAATAATAAAATAAATATAAGTCAAATATTCCAAAAATTTCAAATACCATTTCTACATCATAATTTTATAAGACTTAAATGAGATATTGTATAAAATAACAAAAGCCGTAATAAATACAAGCTGCTTCTCTCTCTTTTTCTGTCTCTCTCTGCATGAGTTCTGGCAAATCCTTTGCTATGTATTTTTTATTTCTAATATTATTCGTGACCTTTTCTACGTAGGCTTTTCTAACCCTAAAAGGCAAATTTCCAATAGACCTTGACACATTTTCACTTTCATTAAAGGGGGATAAATGCTCCAGCATGCACACTGATGGAAATTAATTTCATCCAAATGCTCTTAAGCTAGCTATCTGGAAAAGTAAATACTCCTACGGTAAATTTTGTGGTCAAAAGTTTCTCATTACTAGTGGGAGCTCTGACAAGATTGAGAGAAAGCAGCAAAGTCATAATGAAAAAAAAGGTAATCTGCTTTCTTTATCAAATTGTCCATGAGTATCAGATGCATCATTGCATTAACAGGGAAATCTATCCACCTTTCACAAAGGTTTCCTCTGTTGCTTCGCACTAATGTCAAGTGATGGAAAGATGATCACATTTGATGAGTAAGATTAAGCCCCAGAATGAGGTCTATGAATGATGATGAGTGTTGTGCATCCAGCAGGGAATTCACAACTGCAAAGTGAAACTTGAGACATGTTTTTAGCCCCACAGACAAAACAAAACAAAAGCTACAGATAAGATTGGCCCTGAGCTAACATCTGTTGCCAATCTTCCTCTTTTCACTGAGGAAGATTGGCCCTGAGCTAACATCTATGCCCATCCTCCTCTGTTTTGTATACGAGACGCCGCCACACCATGGCTTGATGAGAGATATATAAGTCAGCACCCAGGATCCAGGCCTGTGAACGCTGGGCCGCTGAAGTGGAGCGGGCGAACTTAACCATTATGCCACCTGGCTGGCCCCAAAAAGTTACAGAATTTTAATATGTGAACTTTCATGACTGACTCCATATAACTTATATATTTTGATTTCTAGTCTATATTATGATACTTAGCACTTATTTTTTTCTTTTTATATCTGTTTTATTGATATATAAATTATATAAAATAAAATACACCAGTTTCCCTGCGCATTTTGATAAGTTTTGGCGAGTATATACACTCACGTAGCCACCACCTCAATCATTTTATAGAACATGTCCATAAACCCCAAAAGCTCCAGTGTGTGACATAGCAGTCAATCCAACCCCCACCAGCCCAGGCAACCACTAATCTGTGTTCTGCCATTATTGATTTGTTTACGCTTTTTCAGCATTTCATATAAATGGAAGCATATCATATAAGTTCTTTTGTTTCTGGCTTTTTACAACCAGCACAATGTTTTGGAGATGCATCAAAATAATTCTATGAATGAATAATGTACTTAATTTTATTACCAACTCATATTCCATCATACTAATACACCACAATGTGTTTATCCATTCACCTGTTGATAGATATTTGTACTCTTTTCAGTTTTGGGTTAGTATGAATGAGGCTATTATGAACATTTATGTACGGCTTCTAGGGTAGATGTAGATTTTCATTATCCTTGGGTAAATACTTAGGAATGGAATCAGTGGGTCATATAGTAAATGTAAGTTTAACTTTATAAAACACTGTAAAAATATTTTCAAGAGGAAATCAGCCAGGCATGAGAATAACAATCGCTCCATGCCCATTCCAGTACTTAGAATTGTCAGATGTTTAGGAAATGTTAGCCATTAGCGGGTGTGTAGTCAGTGTCTAGTGGTAGCTCATTATATTTGCATTTCCTTGGTGACTAATATTACTGAGAATCTTTTCATGTGGTTATTTGGCTATTTAAATACTTTCTTGTGAAGTGTCTGTTATAATCTTTAAAAAAATTTAATTGGATTGTTTGTCGTCTTATTTTGGATTTTTAGGTGTTCTTTATGTAGTCTGAATGTAAGTCCTCGCACAGATATATGTATTGTAAAAGTATTTTCCTAGTCTGTGGCTTGCCTTTTGATTACATTTATTAAATGTAATAAACAATTTCTAATTGTTTAAACAGTCTCAAACTTACAGCAAAATTGAAGTAGAATTATAAGAAATTTTCTTTTCCAGAATCAATTCAGAGCAATTTGCTGACCTGATGCACCACCATCCCTCAACATGTTGGTGTGTATTTCCTAAAAACAGTAACATCCTCCTACATACCCAAAATAGGACCATCAAAATAAGGATATTAGCAATTATATATTACTAATATATACAATCCTATGACCTCATTCAAGTTTTTCCAATTATCCCCAAAAGTTCTTCATAGCAAAATAATCTAGTAAAGAACTATCATTGCATTCAATTGTCATACATTCTTAATCTACTTCCATATGGACATGTTGCTTAGTCTTCTCTTGACTTTTGTGACCTTGATATTTTTTTGAAGATTATGTGCTGGTGATTTATAGAATATCGCTTTTTTAATGTTTTTCCATGATTAGATTTAGGTTATTCATGAATCTTTGAATGAGGTACCAGAGAAGTAATACTATGTTCTTCTCATTTCATCCTATCAGGTGGCACATGATTTCAATTTGTCCTAATACAGATGGCATTCACTTTGATCTCTTGGTTAAAGTAGTGTCTGCCAGGATTTTCCACTGCAGGGCTACCCCCTTACTCTTTGTTATAATATGTATTTTGGGAGAGAGGTATTTGAAAATATGTATATATTCCATATCTCATCAATCTTTGATTGATTGATATAAGCATTGGCTAGTTATTTCCTATTTTATTCATTGGGTAATAATGCAATACTAGCTGTACTTATTTTCATGCTGATATTGTCACAGATTTGTCCTGTAGGGTTCTCTCTTTCAAGACTGCTTTTTTATGATTTTGACATGCTCCAATCATCCTGTAAACACATCCTTGCTTCTGACACGACAATCTATTCTGAGCTCATCTTGTATTTCCTCATGACAACCCTTGAATTAGCCAATTGTGCTAGAAGCCCTGGTTCCTTACAGTATGTAATGGTATTTAGAAACCAACCTGACTGTCTGCTGAGATAGTCTAGGAGCAGAGACATTCTAAGAGCAATAGCCACCTTCATTAGTTTTCTATTTCTGTGCAACATATTACCAAAAAATGTGTGCCTGAAACCCACATAAATTTATTATCCTGTAGTTTTTCCATAGGTCAGATGTCTGAGTGTGGGTTAGCTGGCTCCTCTACTCAGGGACTCATCAGGTTGAAATCAAGGTGTCAACTGGGACTTTGATTCTCAGCTGAGGCTCAGGGACCTCTTCCAAGCCCACTAATTGTTAGCAAAATTCATTTCCATGTAGCTGTATGATTGAGGTCTCTGGATTCAGGCTAGCTTTCAGCCAGAGACAACTACTAGCTCCTAGAAGCTGCCTGCAGTTGCAATTTCTTACCATGGGGCCCCACGGGCAGTTCACAATATGGCATTGTCCTCTCTTCCAGGCCAACAGAAGCTGCTTTCTGTCTAACTCTTCCCCTTCTTTTAAGGCTTTTCTGATTAGTCCAGGCCCACCCAGGATAATCTCTCTTTTGATTAACTCAAACTCAACTGATCAGTAACCTAATATCAAGAATGATGTTTCATTTTATCTACAGGTCTCACCACACTCAAGGGGAGGATATGATACATAGTGTGTACTCTAGGGGGCAGGAATCTTGGAGGTCACCGTACAATTCTGCCTATCATTGAACCTAATGCCCCGGTCTTAGCTTCTTTCACTTTCATTTTCCCCTGCTTATTACATTTACATTTTCTTTTAATCCTTGTGCATATTTATTATATCTGTTATTTTTAACTTTTTATTATGAAAAATTTCAAACATAGAACACAATTGAGAGAATTTTACTATAAATACCCTTATATTCACCTCTTACTATTAACATTTTACTATACTTTATATATAACATATATGTCCATCTATCTGTCCCTTTATTCACCAAAAAAATCTAAATTTTTTTTTTTTTTTTTGTGAGGAAGGTCAGCCCTGAGCTAACATCCATTGCCGATCCTCCTCTTTTTGCAGAGGAAGACTGGCCCTGGGCTAACATCCATGCCCATCTTCCTCCACTTTATATGGGACGCCGCCACAGCATGGCTTGACAAGTGGTGCGTCTGTGCTTGTCCGGGATCCAAACCTGCAAACCCCATTCTGATTTGTTTTTTCACCAAGGTATAGTTTTGCCTGTTCTCTACTTAATATAAATGGAATCATATGGTATCTACTCTTCTGTATAAGTCTTCTTACACACAGCATAGAGATTAATCCAAGTTGTTGCATGCATGAATGTATGAATAGATCACATTTTTAATACATCCTTTTAACAGGCACTTGGAATATTTACAATTTCTTGAAATTATAAATAAAGCTGCTATGAGCATTCTTGTACAAATCGTTTGGTAAATGTTTTCATTTCTCTTGAGTAAATGCTGAGGAGAGGAATTGCTGGGTAACAGGGTAGTGTATACTTGGTTTTACAAAAAATGGCCTAAACTCTCTCCCAAGTTCTTGAACTAGTTTATAGTCTCAACAAGAGTATGTGAATTTTAGTTGTTCCACATCCTCACCAACATTTGGTGATGTCATTTTTTTTGAATTTTAGCCACTCTAAAACTTTTTGGAAAGTTCTATTTAGTTCTTTCTTACAAGTATTTTTTTTTGTTCCTTTTAATATTATTTTACAATTTTTCTTTTTCTTTTTTATGTCCATGTTTTCTTTAAATCCTTGAGCATATTTTTAATAGCTGTGTTGAATCCTTGTGTGCAATGCTATTACTTCTACCATTTCTGTTGACTAATATTTCTCCTGGTTATGGGACATGTCTAGTATTTATATAACTTGTAATTTTTTATTGGATGATAGGTATTAGGAATTGTATATTTTTTAGTATCTGGACTTTGTTATCTTCCTTTGAAGAGTGATGGCATTTTCTGGAGTAGGCATTTAAATTACTTGCAGATCTTAATCGTTTTGGCACTTGTTTTTTAAGCTTTGTTAAGGCAGGACTAGTGTAAGCTTTATCATAGCACTGATGCTAAGATATGACTCTTCTGTCATCCCCATTGAATACCTAAGGTGTTCAATAAAGTCCTTCAACTTTGGCTCATTGGAACTTGAACTATCTCAGTCCTGTGTAAGCAGAATAATTTAGAATTTCTATTTTAGCAGAATAATTTAGCTTTTTCTCAAGCCATCGCTCCTTGCTAGCCTCATGAAATATTGCCCTAAGTATATGCAGCTTGGTATTGAGCAACAAATTCAAGGTACCACATGCAGATTTCTGAAGGTATTTTCCTGTATAGCTCCTTCTGTTGCAATATTCTTCCCTGTAAATTCCAAATGCCTCAACTTCCTTTAATTTCTATTTTTTTTCTCTAACTCAGCAAGACCTATCTTCTCTGCTTGGGTTTACCTCTCAACACCATAATCTAGAAGTGCCTCCAGAGAGAAACCTGAGGCAATCATAGAACTCATTTTGTTCTCTCAGGGATCAAAGTTCTTTGCTGTCTGTTGTTCATAGTCTAAAACTAGTTGTTTCATGTATTTTCCCTAATTTTCTAGTTTTTGACAGGAGGAGGGCAAGTCCAGTACCAGAAACTCTGTCATAGCTAGAAGTGGAAATAGAACAGTATAAGAATGTTCTAAATAATTAATTTTATTTAAATAACTAGTTACAAATGATAAATGAATGAAATATGCAGTCCTGACTTGATTCAGCTCTTTGTTCGCATAATATAACTCTTTTTTGGTCCTTATTTGTATCACTGTTGGATTTCATTTGTCAATTTGACTCCAATTATAATTTTGAGAAATAAATTGTAATTGTTCATTTGTTTATTACGTGAAGTGACCTTGTTAGTTAAAACTCTTTTTGTTACAAGTAGATACCAAGATGTCCAGCTTAAAACTAAAGAGAATCTTTATTATAAAAAAAATATGTCTCACAGAACTAAACAGCAATTATTCTGTCAGCCTCGGATGTTTCTTGTCTCATTTGGTTTTACTTTTCTCTCTAACTGGCTGTCTATGTATTCCAAGTTCAGCTGGCATACTGAGTCCAGAGATGATCAATTTCAGATTTCTGGAGGATTAGCTCTGATTGGCTCTTCTCAAGGTAGGAGGCCTCTACTAAATCAAAATCTTATGGCCAGATATGTTGGGTCACATTCATAAACCTAGCTGTCTCCATTATAATCATATGTATATTTGGAGTGTTTATCTAAGAGAATTTTCTGGAAAACTGTAGTACAAAACAATAGACATCTAATTTATTGGATGAAATGGAGTGCTAAGTTTTATGGCAATTGTGAAATTCAATACTTGTTACATGTTCAGTTTATGGGGGGTTTTTTGGTATATATTTTTTTAATTTTAGCTAGTAAGTTCAAATGTTTAGAGAATGATCACATTCAGGCTAAGGCAATAGGTAATCCCAAAATAGACCATTTAGCATTAGTTTGTTCTTCAGATATACTAGAGAATATTGTCTGCAAGTCACATGAACCCATTCTCTGGGATGAATATAGATGATAGAACTTAAATTCATTGCCTTTGTTAGGAAAAAAAGTAAATAGCTTTGAGTGATTTTTATCATGATGGTAGAATAAGAAAGTCACCTCTCCATATTTAGCACTTCTATAATACATATCCTATGTTTATTTCGTCTTAAATGAAAATATGGACTGAACCTGAGTTTCTGCTCTTAAAAGTACAATCTCTCTACTTCTGCCACAACAATGCAACCCGCTGCTACCTCTGCTATTCAACTAAGACATTGCTTTCTTAAAGATCATATTGCCTGCTAGTAGATTTTTCATGCTTCTATTTTGACAGCTTCCATAATTAAGCAGCTCATGGAGTGTTGAACAAGAGGTTAATTTTAAGAGTTTTAGTATCTTGCTCATGTTAAACGTTATTAATATTTAGAATTCTAAACCATTACAAATTGAAATAGGTATCAAATGTTATAATCACCATATTCCAGAGTAGGCTATTTGTTTATTTGCTTTCCTGGGTAGAGACTTGACACAGATTAAGTAAAAGCATTTATGGTAAAGAATTGGGGATATGGGTAAAGGGGTGGATAAGAAATGCCTGAACATGCCCTGATTCACCTGAAATTAATGATGCAACCACTTCTTGATCAAGTTGGAGATGAGAGAAATACATTAAAGTACCACCAGATGTTTTGTTTTTGTATTGGCTATAAAGAAATAAATGAGACACTTTTATTTTCCCAGAGCCTTTCTATTTTAAATATACAGATTATTTGATTCTCTGAATCTCTCAGCAAGAAAGTAAGAATGACCAGTGAAAATACAAAAAAAAAAAAATTTCTGATTAATAATCAAAATATTCACCCTCCTCACCTCAAAGTATAATAAAATAAACAAATACTTGATTTTCAGCTTAGAGAGTAGTATTTGTTGATTCCTCATATGATAAATGTGGTGTTATCTAATTTATAATATTAGAACCAACCTAGAAATATTCCCAAATTTAATATTTTATGTTTATTTCTGCAAAGTAACATTTTATATTTATAATAAAATTATATACATACAGCTTTATATAATTTATATTTAGCCATGTGTGTGTCTGTGTGTATTCTGAGTGCCCCAAACAGCATATACCAATTATCACTTTGTTTATACAATGGACTCAAATTATGAATTTTCTTTCATCTTAAAGAAAAACACGAACAAAACACTTTGAAATGTAGCTCAGCCTTCTAGGTTTTAATTCATGGTATAAATACAGTTTTTGTATCAGGGAGATTATTTAATGTATTTTGGAAAATAAAGTTTTTCAATGTATTTTTGTCTGAAATTTCCAGAAACACAGCTCTAAGTCTGTGTGTTACTTTTGTTTCAAGTTGAAATACATTTAAATATTATATTATCATTCTAGTCCAAAGCCATATAGTACTTTACTTAAAAAATATTAAGCATTCAGTAAATATTTACTGATTTTACATTTATAGCCCTTGAATGCTATTTATTTAGCATTCTATATCTCACACATTTACTACTTGACAAGTTAATACAATCTTCAGGAGCAAACAACCACCCCCCACCTTACTACACAGAGATGTGATGATTGTTTCTAACAACAGTAGAATGTAATCCATCCTGACTCATTTTTTTATTATATAAATTTCTCATGATAACAACCCTTTGCAAAAGTTTGTAGTTCAAGTTCACTGACTTGTACTGATATTTAAATGTTAAATAAAAAAGTTAATCTGACTCCATTAACTGTTTGTTATTTTAATTTGGAAAAATTCATTTTGTTTCTTTAATATATTTCTGCAGACTAATACTGCAATATATTATGATTCTTAAAAATATTTATTTTTCAAATATGTTTTTTTGCTTCTCCAAACAATGAAGTAATTGCTCCAAAAGAATGTACATTGTAGCTGTATTTACTGAATTAAAATTTAGTATCAGTTGGAATTATTCTTTTTTAGGCCGGGGAGGTCTAATTCTATGAAGTAATAATTTCAGCATCATTTATAGTACATTATGTAATGGTACAAAATGTGGAAATAGCATTAAATATCTTTAGGACATGCCACCCAGGAAATTGCTTGCCTATGTGACCAGTTTCTAAGTAGGCAAGTCAAGTTAAAAATACAAATAGTGCTATTTTTTCTACCTCTATATAGCTCTTTTGAAACATGGAGAGGCACTTAGGCCAACTAGGGTTTTCATTTGTTTTGTTTGCGTGTGTGTGTGTGTGTGTGTGTGTGTGTGTTTTACATATAAGGTTGACAGTATATTTGTGATATTTTTTTCAGATTTTGGCAAGATTGTGACTGAGTCCAAAAGTAGTTTGACCAGGGCATATATACCATTCATTATTTGGAGGGAAATTCATTTTATTCTGCTAGATTTTCCAATGTAAATTTTATAGAACAAGGGTATGCTTACAACTTTTCGCAAAATATGTATCTTTAATGATTGTACAAATAAGTCATAATCTTTAAGTACAAAGAATTGTTAATGTAAAAATTTATACCTTACTCTACCAGAGAAGAAATTATAGGCGCTTTAGAAAGTTACCATCAAAAGGATTATAACTACCTTGTCACAAAGAAGGTAACAAAATTTCAGAAATTTCAATTATTTAAAAATCACTTACTTATCAATTATTCTTTGAGAAAATCATCCTGACTCTGAAATTTGTTCATCTTCTTTTTTGTCTGATTTGAATTTATTCAACTACCTATTTTTTTTAGCAAAAACTAAAATCCCTTGTTTATCATTGCATTTGAGATACACTCATACATACATAAATATACATTTTGATATGGAAATATATATTTCTTTTATATAGGCTTGTGTGTATGTCTATATATGTATATGTATGTATATATATATATGATTTTTTCTGTTTTTGATGATCTTGACAGTTTTGTGGAGTATTGGTCAATTATTTTGTAGACTGTCCCTCAATTAGGACTTGGCTCATGTTTTTCTCATGATTAGACTGGGTTTATGAAATTTTTGGAGGAAGATCACCGAGGTAAGCTGCCATTCTCCATAATATCACGTGTATAGGCAATCATCTTGACCTCACTGTTGATGCTGAGCTTGATGCCCTCGCTGAGGTAGTGTTTGTCACATTTCTCCAGAAGCCCACACATAAGGAGTGAGGAGTTATGTTTCACCTCCTTGAGGACCGAGTATATACATAAATTATTTGTAAACCTTCTGCATGAGAGATTTCTAGTCTCCCCTATTTATTTATTTATTTACTCATTTACTTATCTATCTATTTACATATGTATATATGTAATTCTCTCATTATATCACTATTGTCTCATAGATATTTCTTATACTTCGGGCTATAATCCAATACTACTTTATTTTGTTGCTCATATAGTTCTAGGCTTGGCCAGTGGGAGCTGTTTCATTGGCTCCTGTGTCCTCTCGTCATACCCTATCATTGAGTACATGTGTATGTTGTATGTATGTGTCTTTTTTCTTTTTTTTTTAAAGCACCTCCTTATATATCCTTATGATATGCTCCAAGTTTATCTTGTATATTCACTGCCCAGTCCTAAAATCAGCCAAGGAGCCCTAGTTCTCTTTATTGGTAAATGGTATTAGAAACTAATATCCAGGAATTAGGTATGCTCATTGCTACTGGGGTGTTGGCTTCTAGGTACTCTTAGCTGACAGAGCAAGGAGATATATGCAGGTATGCTAAACTGTTTATATACGTGTATCTAAAAATATTTCTATATGTAAGCATCTGATATCTATATTAAGCTAAAATGTGTTCATACTGATGTCTCCAACTCAAATTCATTACCACATGGGTCATTATGGGCTTTTCTTCATGCTTATCTATAACCTCCCACTGCAACAGGTAGAAACCTAGCTCCTAAAATTAACCATCCCTTTACTTAATTGTTCAGTTTCAGCACACATATACTGTAGTTTTAGAATTATTAACCTACACACCCTTGGGAAACAACTTTATCAACTAGAGTACTCTGCTTATGAACAGTGATTTTTACCTTTAGCCTTACAGATTCCACTAATTTCTGAAGTTATTTAGAACAGCACCTCTTCTGCTCACTTACTTCATTGAAGTTGTTTCATATATTTGTGATACAGTTGGATGCCTTTGGCATATTCTGGATTCCATCCTGAAATCTCTTGACCAATTAAATGGTTTTTTTTTAATTGGCAAACGTTGAAGTCCACTCTTTGTGCTGTCAAGTTCTACGGGTGTTGACAACTGCGGAGTGTCAGATGTACACCATTACGGTATTACACAGAAAAGTTTCCCCACCTCTAAAAATCCCATTTTGTAACAACCACCCCACAAACATCTATCAACCACTGACCTGTTTATCATCTTTATAGTTTTGCCTTTCCCAGGGGTCATATAAATAGAATCATAGAGTATGTAGCCTTTCAGACTGGTTTCTTTCATTTATCAATGTGTATTTAAGATGTATTGATGTCTTTCTGTGGCTTGATAGCACATTTCTTTTTACTGTGAAAAAAGTATTCCACTGAATGGATGAACCACTGTTTATCCATTCACCTATCAAATAATTTCTTATTTGCTTTGAGTTATTGGTGATTAAAAAGCTACTATAAACATTTTTATGATGGTTTTTCTGAGAGCATAAGTTTCCAAATTAGTTGGGTTAAATAGCTAATAGTACAATTGTTGAATTATATAGTAAGACTTTATTTACCTTTATAAAACTAGTAAACTGTCTTCCAATGTCTCTATCATTTTGTATTTCCACCAGCAATTAATGAAGTTTCTGTTGAGATTTTTGCCCATTATTTTTTTGGGTTGTACATTTTAATCATCGAATTTTATGAGTTCTTTACATATTTTGGATATTAGCCCTTTATTAGATATGTGTTTTGCAAACATTTTCTTCCAGTCTATGACTTACTCATCTATTCATCTTCTTCATAATGACTTTTGAAGATAATAATTTTTTAATTTTAATATACTCCAATATATCAATTTTTTTTCCATAGGTCATGTTTTCGATGTTATACCTAAAATCTTACCACCAAACTCCAGTTTTCTCTGATGTTTTCTTCTAAAAGTTTTATATTTTAGCAATTTACGTTTTAGACTAATGGTCAATATTGAGTTAATTTTTGTGAATGATCTCAAGTCTGTATCTAGGCTTCTTTTCCTAACATATGGGTACCTAATTTTTCTAGGACATTTGTTGAATAAATAAAATGTTACTTTTGTACAAATATCCTCTCCATTAATAATCTTTGTCTCCTTTCCACATCACTCATCTTTCCAAAAACATAAAACTACTCATCTACTTAGCATATCTCAACCCACTGTTATTTGGCTTCTGCTCTGCTACTCCAACAAATTTACTCTAAGTCAGTGATATTAAAGTAGCATATACTTTGGGAAATTCTATAACTTATGACTTTATAAAGATGAGCAATTATTTTTGAAGTTATTATCATTATTTTCCAACTGCTTAATAAAGCTAACTATACACGCTTGTAAACAATAAATTAATTTCACATGAGTAGTAGTAGAAATACCTATTTCCTTTCCTTTAAGGGACTTTTGAATATTGTTGCATCTTTGGTCAGTCTAGATTCATTTTGTTCTTGGCTTGCCTACATCTGGCTGATCCTCTGTTATATATATCCCAATGTTTGCCTTATATATTCGTAGTATGTCTGTTATTTTAGATTGGAAGCTTCAAAAGAGGAAGGACAGTGATTTCCACTTACTTCAGTTCTCTAGATTGGGGAGCATAGTGCATTGAAAATGATTTAACTGATTTGTGAAAAAAAAAGACAATGAGTATTATAGTTACATTATTTGTTAGTCTCTGTACCGTTTACAGTACTTAGTTGCAGGTACTTAACTTAAGATAAAAAGGGTTTATTAAAATGTTAATTACTTTATAGAACCCCGAGAAGGGTCTTGAGTGAAACATGATCAGAACAAGCAGTCAGGGGCAACACCGAGCCAGACCACATGGCTAATCAAGCGTACCGTAGTCACTGCTGCCAGCTTGATGCTGGACTCTCTGCTGCAGCACCTCCAGAAGAAGGGAATGCCTCTGTTTTAGAAAGATTTTATGCATGCATGTGGTATGTATTCATGTGCAATATTTTTAAGGAAGTAGTAGCACAATATACATACATGTTGACTGTTATTTTATATCAGTATATACACTTCATGTTTTATTCTTTTATATGTCTGCATAACATTACATTTTATTTGCCCTTATTAACAATCCAGAAATACAAAATCATTCTTAGATCGCCCTGTGAGAATGTGCGTATACACCTAGCAGTGTTATTGCCAGGTAATTATAAACAAATTAAATTTTAATTTACATTTAATTTATCTTTATTTTTTACTTTTAATTTTAAAATTTAAAGTTTTACTTTTAATTTACCTTTAAATAATTGTAAATGACTCATTATTTTCTTATAGATTTATGTGATTCCTCTTCAGTAATTTGTCTGTTCATTGTCTTAATGCAATTTTTATATGGTTGTTTGTTTACCTTTATTGATTTCTTTTAATATCCTGGATAACAACACTTTATCATATGATTGTCTGTACACTCATATTCTTTATTGTTTGAGTTTTATAGTGATAAAGAAATATTTCAGATTTGATTAAGTCAAAAGTACAAATATATATCCCTTATTATTTGTATTTGGTATGTATCATTAGGATATCCTTTTCCCATTGGAAAAATCACTTCTTTATATTCTTCTAACAGGTCCTAGCTCTCATTTACACTCCCAAGCATTTAATCTATCTCAGACTATGCAGAACCTAGAATTCATTCTTGACGTACCTAATGATCCATGATCCATGAGTAATGATCCGTGATTAAATCTTAAGCCTTATTGGATGGTGGTGTTCACAAGCCTCCTGTAAGTTTCTGCTCTTGGAATGACTGGCTGAGAAATGAAGGCTGTCTTGAGCCTGTAGATAGGGCATGGATATCTTCAAGAGGCTGCAGGTAATAAAAAATAAGAGAACTAGCTATTGACTTATTTTTACCTTCAGTCTCTGACTTAAATTCATCAATGTTTAATATGGCCCTAATTATTTGCTCCGTTCAACGAGAATAAATCTTTTAAATTTTACAGAATCTTTAATTTAAAAGGGGGAAAAGAATTGAAGCAAGTTAATTAAAAATAAATAAACTTTATATTTCCATTTAAAGTTGTCTATGTCCATTACAGATGTTTAAATAAGAGGAAGGAAAAATATCATTATTTTTATACTGACTGTTAGCATATGGAAGTATTTTTCAATCTCTCTCTCTTTTTCAAGACTAAGTATTCCTTTTTTTAAAATAGTATACATTCAAATTTGCTTTCTACTATTTTCTACTTAGCATTATGGGATATGTATTTAATATTATGTTACTTTGTCTTTATAAATATAATTTTTGATGACATCATAATTGTGCTGTATCAAAATAGAATTGTATTGTGGTTGACACACTCTAGACACAGACATAAAGATTTTTTTAATGACAAAAGATACAGAACTTGAGTATTTGGCTATATAACGCAGGAGCTAACACAGTATGTTCACAGAGAGTACAATGGCTTCCAAGTTCACCCAGGGCACCTCATGGAAATCTTAAACCGTGTATGATGCTAGCCAGAGTGAAGATTCTGCCAGACATGAGATGCTCCCTTTGACGTTCCTATGGGGGTTGTCTCTTCACTTTCATTTCTTCCTGACTGGGGTGCAGACTGTGCAATGCTGTCTGTTCACATGTGGCAAATATCCCATCCCAAACAACCCTGGCACCCCCATGAGTGTTTAGTGTGAGACAAGGTGATGGTGAGGATTATATCCAAGGAACTTCCTCCTGCAGGCCCAAGTCTGGAGTGTCTGTCTGAGGTCACCCCTGCAATGACACTACAATGAGTGGATATAACATTGTATACCTAATAATTCCTCTATTATTTGCTATTCAAGTTATTTCCAAGTTTTCTCTAGTATAGGTAGTAGTACAAGAAATGAATTGTCCTAAAGCCTTCATCTCTATTTTGAAAACATCCTTAGTTTAAAATAAGAAGCAGGGGGGCTGGCCCCATTGCCTAGTGGTTAAGTTTGGCATGCTCCTCTTTGGTGGCCCAGGTTCGGTTCCTGGGCACGGACCTACACCACTCATCAGCAGCCAGGCTGTGGTGGTGACCCACATACAAAATAGACGAAGATTGGCACAGATGTTAGCTCAGGGCGAATATTCTTCAGCAAAAAAATACAAAAAGATAATAATAAATCTTTTAATAATAATAATAAAATAAAATAAAATAAGAAACAGGTTCTTAAGTCTTCATCAATCATGGATAAGTAATATTAAGAAGAAGGGTGATTTTAGTTAACCACTATTTGTGGGCTATACAATCCTGAGATTGAGAGTTGACATGATCATACTTAGTGTGCCCTCATGTGGTTTCACAATTTTTAATCTATGGTATTCAGGTACTCTGACTATGGAGCAGAAGGAAAGGGGTCTTAAGCCATGGTCCAAAGAATTCCTTAGTTGGAATAACTTTTCTAAGATAAATTCTTTCTCCCTAGTCAGTAATTTTTGATTATGACTCTGTCTAATTACGTTATGTATCATAGGTTAAATCATTTAATTCAATTTTAGGGTAAAACCTCTTTCTCACATAGGTCTTAATGGACAATATTTCATTTTATTAGACTGACTGAAGCCCTGACGAGATCTGCCCTATACATTAGTTAAACTAGCATGTTACTTATCTAGCCATCCTTGACTTACAGTTTACTATATGCATAAAATGTTTACATTTACACATTCTGTTCTCATATTGCATCATCTTTACAAATTTTCCAACACTGTTTTTGGCCTAGACTATTGTATTTTAAACTAAACTACTCTCTCTCTCTGCTGATAATATTTAAAATAAATAAAATTGAACTAAATAAGATTGTCAACCATAAATATAATTTTTTTCTTTACAACAGTATTTAGAACATAGAAATTAGTTACTAGTTACTTTGATTCATTATACTTGTTTATTATTAGTCTTTTTCTGGAGTTTCCTGCCTAGATAATGCATCACATCTGAACAGCTCAGTCTGGGAAGGCATCAGCTCGGTTAACCAGTGGCCAATATTGGCCTCATCTCTTCACAGACTTTGAATTTTCTCTTCACAGTTCTGATACAATTGCTTTAGCTTTATGCGTGACTATTCTATTCCTGTTCAAGAAAAATTGTCAAATGAGTTGTGTCTAGATAATTCAAAAACATTTTCAATTAATATCAGTTATTATGTGATTTTATTTGTAATTAATGGTCATATTTATATTTAATTTTCTTAATTTATTTCATTTTAATTTCTTGAAAAGAAAAATAATTTTAATAAAATTTCGAAATTTGTCATTCTACACTTGTACTCAATTTTCAATTTTGTTAGTTATTTGCTATTAAGTAGAGATTGGAATGTGCGATTGCATATTGAAGATTGTGGGTGCCCGTATTTATTTGTGGAATAACCTCAAGCATTGAACATAAATATATGGTAGATGTAGAAAAAAGAAAACAAGAAGAACATAGAATTGCATTACTGTTAAATCTACAGTATTCCCCCTATCCACGGGGGATGTGTTCGGCACCTTTCAGTGGATCCCCTGAAACCACAGATAGTGCTGAACCCTATATACCCTAAGTTTTTTCCTATAGATACATACCTATGATAAAGTTTAATTTATAAATTTGGCATATTAAGAGATTAAAAACAATAATTAATAAAATAGAACAATTACAATAATATACTGTAAAAAATTACTGTAAATCTTGATAACCTCAGCATATGATTTTTTTTTCTTTCCTTATTAAGTTGAGAACTTCCACCTTTTCACTTAAAGGAAGCACTTTATGGCTTCTCTCTGGCATATCTGAATTACCAGCATCACTACTCTCACGCATTGAGGTCATCATTAAGTAAAATAAGGGTCACTGGAACACAAGCACTGCGATAGCATGACAGTTGATCTGATAACCAACTAAGGGCGGGGGGGGGGTGGTGTAGCACATACAGCGTGGATATGTTGGATAAAGGGATGATTCACTTCCCGGTGAGCTACAAAGAATGGTGCTCAATTTAAAATTTATAAATTGTTAATTTCTGGAATTTTCCATTTAATATTTTCAGACTGCAGTTGACCACAGATAACTGAAACCATGGAAAGCAAAACTGCATATAAATGGGGACTACTGTATGTACTGTCATTTGAATCATATCTAAATGGTTTCTAATTAATTGTTGCTATCACCCTGACTTCTGCATACAAATAAAAGTTAAATTGATTAAGTAATCCTTAATTCTGAATTACAGATGATCTCTTCCTTCTGACTTTGTGTTTAGTAACAAGAGTTGCACATATGCTTGATAATTCTCCGTGTCAAGAAAGTCAAAATTCATATCTTTTCCATTTGCTCAAATATTTCTGCATATAAATTTACTCCATCTGTTCTTCAGGCTCACAGATAAGCTACAGTGTTCATAATGGAGTTTGAATACATATCTTAGTAATAAAAGATTGGCCTGAGCAAACTTGAACAGGAAATGAATATAAATTTAATGATCATTTTTATGCTAATTACTATTGTACTTTCAGAACCCGAATTCATCTCAAGGGTAATGTTTTCTTCTTATTACAATATTTTATTCCTCAGCTATCAACCCTTTTAATATCGACAGATCTAATTTTTATCGTTTCATCTAGAGAAGTACACTTCATGTCACTTTTCTGCCTTAAGGAGAACAGATGTTATTATTAAAACACAACTGTTTTCACCCATTACTCCTCATTGCTTCATAAAGGTTCACATTACCACACACTGTTGGCCAGCCTCATTCTGTAAATTGAAGTAGGACACCAATGTAGATGTAATAACACGTGAAGGGGAGAAATTCACTGTTAGCTGACACAGAGAATTTTCCACCCTCAGCATTAGCTATGTAATACAGTGGCTTAGAGGGCAATGGAGGTAAAGAGAAGTGAGAGAAATCAGCTGGCTTTCATTCCGTGAGATGGAAATAGCCTGTCAAAGACACCAACAACTAATCAGCTGTTGACGCTGATTGATGCTTTTCCCTGCATTCAAATCTATCCTAGTGACCAAGTAACATGGCCATTTACCCAGTGGATGGGTAAAGTGGAGCTAATATATGGCTTCTAAGCAAATAGATCATTAACTCTCCTTAATATGTAGGGGCTAAATTTTAAATCTTCCAAATAGCAACCTTTCCCTTGAGAAAGAGAGAGGGCAAAAAGCAAGTTATGGTGGACTGGGCAATAATGATATTTTTACAAGTAACAAACTTGCTGTGTTATATTCTATTTCAGCTTGCACTTTGCAATTGTCACTTGCTATTAAATCTATCAGGGAATTTATTAACATGTTAATTAAAATGGCTGAGGAAGATAAGAATTGATTGACTGGTGGAGGCAAAGGATTGCTTTTTTCTACATTCCTTCCTGGAGTGAAAATTATTTCTCCCTCTGACTTTATGCTTTTTTTCTTTCTCATGAGATGATTTTTTTAATACTTTTAAGTCATTGAGTTAGTTGCATTTTATTATTACATGACTTCTAATTAATTGTAGGGCATGCCTTATATTGGCTTCTTAATGGCTTATAAATCCAACACTTTTCACCAATCAACATCAAAGAAAGATGGTTTGAAACATGTATTACCAAGTGATAATGTGAGGTATAAAGGACATACCAAGGTCTTTATTACAGTAAATCAGATCAGACTAACTAGTACAAAGAGAAGGAGATACACTTTCAAAAGTGTCATGGGACAGTTCAGAGCATTTTGTTAATCATCAAACTTTTGGGATATCACGGTTAATAAAATAATTTATTCCAAAAAATTTATTTAGAAATCTCTGCAACAAGGATGTTTTTAAGTGATAAAAGGAAAACTCAAGTGACTTCACATTGTGTCAATAATAATAAATACAATTTCTGACGTTATTTTTAGTCATTCAGCTATAATTAGAAAAGTATTACATAAAATTTATAATGTTCAAAATTCATGTGGTATATTTTTATAAATAATTTATATAAAGCAACTCTAATAGATTTTTACTATGCTTATTACAGATAAGATAAACTTTGTGAAACACTTAAATAAGAAAACCTAAGAAACTTATATGAAATAGTAATAAGTTCTATGTCTTTAATAAACATATAGGAATAAAAATCAAAATTTCTATAGGCAATGCTCTTTTTACACAATGGATTAAATTCCTCTACCTTGGTACATTCTTTACATTTCATCCAAGCTATAAAAAAATAGACAAACTAAAGTTGAGTGTTCATGACACTACATTATCCTACTATCTAAATGATGATTACACAAAGTCAAAAAAATCATTAATTCTGTGAAGAGACAAGTGGATGAGATAACTAATTTTAAGACAAACATCCACACTATTCAATGGCAAATATCTGAGCTTTATTAAAAGGGAATTCTGCTCATTAATCCTATCTTTATATTTTTGAATATACCATACGAAACAACTTAGGAATTACTGATCACTATAATAATAAATATGGGAATTTGGAGATTAATGAACACCACACTTTTCATTTAAAAAGACAGAGGAGGAAAGCATAGAGTTAAAAACTATATGTGAGGGAGGCTAGAAACTTCCCTGACCAGTAATCAAAATAAAGTAAATTAATTCAAACTTAAGGCGGAATATATGCTTATAAAGGACAGTGTGAAATATAACAAAGACCTGTTTATACTGATAAAAGACTCTGTTATAATTAAATATATAAATGTAAATCATTCCATCATTAAAAAACCTCTTAGGCAATTTGTAAGGGGAGTCATAAAAAAGGTGGCATTTCTTGATGTTGTCAATCTAGTTTTGGAATCCATCCTCGGAAAAGAATGTGAAAGATACACACACACACAAACAAAAACAAATTTATTGTGGCATAATTAGTAATAGATTAATTTTGGCAGAAAGCATATACTAAATGTTCAAGAATAGGGAAATGATTAAGCAAACTATAAAAATTCCATATTATGGAATATTGTATAGTGGTTCAATTGGATATATAATTACCTTACAATGCTAAGTTTAAAAAGTAAGAAAACAATATATATTTTACAGTAGTTAAAAATACATACAGAAAGTATACAGTTTGAATTCTTAATAATAAAACTTAGGAACCAAATAGATTCAGACAACATTTTCTAAGAATCTCTTGCTATCTCACTTGATACTTTTTTCATATCTCAATATTTGGGTAATGCAGTATACCTCAGTGTGTGAACTTGCCATCCAAATGTGCATTACTTGAATTCAAGATACAAGAGACTTGGATAGTAGGGCATACCTATACATATAGATATTAAGAATTGTCTTTGGATGGTGGGAATATGGGGTACTTTTTCTTTCTTTCAATATTCTATATTCATCAAAATTTATAACGAGTATTTATACCGTTTATTGATGGAGAAAATGTATTTGAGAGAAAGAGAGAATTTCATAATAGACTAGATCTCTTGGCGACATAATTCAATATGCTTTCAATCCCTTCATGCCCTCTGACATCTGTTCTTTCATCTCTGGATTCTATCCAAATCGGCTTAAACTCTCCATGATTTTGTATAACGATCAACATATTGGGCTGTAATCTGCAGTTGGGCTATACAATACAGTTTAGAGACCATTACGCTAAAAGGCACAGAATCTGTTAGAAGTTCTGAAATTCTTTATAAATTATGCCAGGACTTGATAGGCCCTTTCACCAGAGAAGTCACAGGAAGGTCTTGTACAGTCTCTAGGTTATTGATTCTGACAGGGAGCTAAAACAGCATGAATGACCTAATGCTGGAATCCTCCACTTAGAAAATATACAACTGAAAAAATTTTACCTGTTGATAAAAATGAATGTGAACTAGACTTTTTCTCGTTTCTGTCCTTTATGAGAAGTGATAGCCAAAAGCAAAACAAAACAAACATTATTTTAAATAAAAAATATTTTCTACTTAGAATTAGCAAGCCAGCGTTAGGGAAAGAATTGATGAGCAATATCTATTCAATTATGAGCTACTCCATCTTTGGGACATAGAGAAAAATCAATACTGTAAATTGAACAATGAAAAACAACCAAAGAAATAAATTATATACTTAATTTAGTCAGTATATAAATTAATGCATATGAGCAAAGGACAAATAGAATGTAAATTTAATTTGAAACCAGAGGTAAAATTAGTGCACAAGGAAGCATTCCATGGTATTGGGTACAATTTCTAGTGGAAGGCAGCAGCAATATTTGCTCTGAGCTCCCCTGCAGTCAAAACAAGGGAGAAAAGAAAAGATCTATCATACCCTTGAAAAAATAAACCAGGAACTCAAGAGAAGCACAGCTTCCTGGTTACCTGTATACCTGGAAATTATCCCTTGGTTTAGTCACTAATGATGGGGTGGTAATGGGAATTTATGCCTCTAAGATCATGGAGTTCCACCAAGAGCTGTTGACATGTGGGCCAGTATTTGTTCCAAACACAGTTCTGTAATATTATCCCGCTATTGACCCTTAATACCTGAACTTTTTTCTATATAAAGGAGATGAAAGTTACACGAAAACTTAGATTTCTCTGCATTACTCTTCACAGCGATCATCAAGTAAGTAAAATTACACTGCATTTTACTCGCTTTTGTTGAGCATATGTCAAAATATTTTATATTCATCTAGCATAATGATTAAGAACATGGGATTTAGAGTCACATCACCTGGTTTTGAATTACAGCTTTGACAATTAATATCTGCACGACAGTGGGAAAGTAACGGTATTTTTATGTAATTTAGTTTCTTCATTGGTGGGGATATTGATAACTTCTACCTCATAGGTTTTTTTGTTATGATATATTAAGATAATACAAGTAAAATGCTTGAAACAGTATCTGAAACATTTTAACTGTTTAATAAGTGATAAGTTAACATAAGAATGATGATGATAATTTTTAAAAATTATTATAAATTAAGCTGTTAATCCTCATAATATCTGTATAAAACATTGTGGGCAGGAGTCATTCTTTTCGTGGTCCCAAGTAAGGAAACAAGAGTTCGTACAGTATTGTATTGCTCAAAGTGACACTCAGGTAAATATCAGGAATAGATGAGAGTCAGTGGCCGTTCATGGCAGGCTTGCTCCTAGCATCCTGCAGCTGTGGCTTTGCTAAATCACATGGAGCCTTTCTGACACAATGCAGTGCTGCTTACCAACGAGAATCCACAAAGTGGATTTACAACTCTACAACTATGATACACAACTATGTACTGGGGCTTTGGGGAGAAAAACGTAAAAGAAGAAGATTGGTAACAGGTGTTAGCATGGGGCCAATCTTCCTCAAAAACAAAACAAACAAACAAAAACCTCCCATTCTAGGACTACACTCCTTACCCTCTTAGCTCTTTCACTCTGTGGATCCCACCACAACTATTTAAAAAAAAAAATGTGGATTTACAGATCTTCCCAAGAGACGATGGTGGAAGCAATCCACTGTGTTATGGCGACTATGGATTGGTATGTGTGACACTGCTCACACAGGTATCTCTCCCTGCCACTCCCACTCCTTAATCTTGACTCCAGTAGTTCTTTTCCAGTCGGTTTTCTCCTCCCTCTGCACAGTCTCTGGGACCTATTCCTACATGTTTTCCTGTTGAAAGACTCCAGCCGCAGGCCGGGGACTTCTTCATAGCTATGGCTGGGAAAGAGCTGTTCATTAGACATAAATCTCCAGACTCTAGCCCAGTGTGAAGCCTGAGCACTCACAATTTCCATTTCCCCAGGTAAAAAGCAAGATCTGTAAATGAGTACTTCTCTACTCAGTCTGGCCTCTCAATCCAGATTCAGCTTTTCTTTTTCTTGCTTGTATAACACTACTATAAGTTATCTCTCATATTCTCATATCTCTCATATCTGCATCTCTCATATTCACTGCCCTTTTCTGGCATAGTGCTCAGAGTATACCATACATTTAATATATTCTGCGTGAATATATACACATTTGAACCAGCGTGATGAAATGTGTAACTAAAACCCGCTGGTCTCAATTTCTGTTTAGCACACGGTGGAACAAGACTGAAAGAGGAAGGAATGGGAGATGAATGGGGCGGTTGAATCATTCTGGCTCTAAAAAGCCTTAACAAAGGTTGTTAACCTTTATTCCTGCCTATTAAAATTATGTTTGCCAAATGATTATTTTAGAAGCCTGGTGGCAGGTGTATTGCTTCTAGCTCACTGATCCTGCAGGGAAACTGACTCTCTCACAGCTGGCTTTGCGACTCCTACCATAGATTAAATTGCTTGGTTAGAGGGGAAATCAATTGCTATTTTTCCAAAAACTTCACAAAATGCTTGCAATCTACAATCTAATCAAAATCTAAAAGCCCCTTGTAGATTAGTTTTATTGGCTCGCTTTATACTGCAGAACTGATGACATTTCTCACAGAACCTATGCTACCTCATTTCTTCCTATGATAGCATGGACTTTCTGATAGCTACCAGGAGGAAATGAGTTCTTGAGCAGTTGCTCATCTTCAGGGTATTATTTCTATCCTTTTTGCTTATTATTTTAAGCCAGCCAAATTCTATTTCTGTTTCTTTGGCCATCTACTCCACTTTACTCATGTCAGTGGATAGGAACAGCAAGTCATCTTTCAGCAAGGACAATTGCCCTACCATTCTTGAATCACTTAAAAGGGCACCAAGCTTTCATTCAATAAACATTTCTTGAATACCTACTTTGTGTTAGACAAATGGATTGTGGGAGTTGAAGAGAATGGTTAAAACTTACTTCTAGACTGTCAAAAATAGAGAGATTCAATCCAGTAGTTGTTTTTTCCCAAAATATATACTTTACATGGATATAATATACAATACCACACATCTGCTACATATTATAATACTAAATATATATACACATTATTTATAATTCATTGGCTTGTTAATGAATTATTTAATACTTAATTCTGGTTCACAAAATAGGGACAATCTTCTCATTGTTTCACATATCAATGTGAAGTACACATGCTATGGTAGCCAAATTATTTACACTCCCTTTGTCCTTACCCCTCAATGACTTTTTATTTTGCTCAATAACTTTTTTGATAAAAAGTGGGTTGTATTCCTACTACATGATATTTTAAAAGTGAGATTGTTTCCTTTTGTGTTAGTGGAAACATGTTTCATTATAAGCTTTAAGCCATTTTAAAACAACCTCCTTTTAAGTCTGGGCAGCGTTCAGAGTGTGGACCCATCCGTTACTGACCAGGGTCAGATTTAATTTAGATACTTTTGAAGTTGAAAGAATAGGAACTTTCTGCTTCTGCATTTCAACGTCAGCACTTCATATCCAACTGATTGAATTATAAATGACTGAAGAAAGTACTAGCATTGCAAACGTCTATTTGAAATGTAAATGTCTTTCTTGGAAATGCCTTCTTTCCATCACAAAAATAAACTTCAAATAGAGTTTTATGCATAGACTATAATAGAATGATATTTTTAAACACTAGCAAGTCATGATGTGATTAATTTAATGATTGTTTCCAAATCACAAAATTATAATGGTAATCAAGAAAAAATAACTGACACGTGTGGGCAAGAAGACTCGAGAGACAGATGGTCTCTGTACAATGGTCAGAAGACTGAGAGTGCAATACCCGCCTGCAGTGTTAGAACATTGTGAGATTCTAGATTCTATTTAGAACCTAAGTCTTCCTTGCTTCTTAATTATTTAATACTTCCTCTAGCAGGAAAACTTTGCCCTTTTTCTCTGAACAAACTCTTCCACTTCTTGTGATATACGGGCAAAAGCTAAAATAAAAATTTGAATTTGAGTGCATAAAAACAGTTCTAAATTTTACCTTTGCTTTCCACTAATTTAGGAATCCATAAAAACAGACAGATTTTCTTTTGGTGGTATCCCTCACTGTACCTAACACATTTCCTTTCTGTTATTTCCCAGTCACCCAGCATGTTGCTAATTATGTTCCTGTGTTAATAGTGCAAAATAAATAACATTAATGACTGTTGTCATCAATCTGTAGTCCACTGCACCATAGCACACCACTTATTCCCTCCATCTTTGGAGCAATCTTGGGAGCTCTACATTATGATGTCCATTTTTACAGCTTAGATTTTAAGGTTCAGGGAAATTAAATAGTGTTTCACTAGTCAAATAAGACTAAGTAAAAAAACCTATTAATTAACTCAATCTTTCTGCCTCTGGAATCTGGTTCTTTAACAAAAGATATTTATGCATTTATTTAGCTAAACTTTTATTGAATGCTTAATACCTGGCTTGGTCTGTGCTATGCGTTAGCAACACAATGGTGAGCGAAACAGGCCCTAAGGATCCTTAAAGTTAGAATGAATGTAGTACCCTTCCCGTTGGCATTTTTATTTCACATTTCTTAAAGTAAAATTCTAACCCAATGTATTGCTTCCGGAAGAACAAAATTTTAACCTCTATGGAACCTAATAGAAATGTTTGGGGATTTTTCGGTTGCTGTTTGTTTGTTGGGTCTAAATTCAAATCCAGAGGTGATTGTTTATTCTGCCCTTTGTTCAAAACCATTCTTGCTGAATTTGTTCAAAAATGCGGGAAGAGTAAATCAATCTCTCATACTATAAGAGGCAGTTTTCCTGGAAGATCAATCAGGTGCTTATAATCTTTCAAAGAGCCATTTATTATTTCTTTATCTTATAGCCAGTTAATATATTTATGCTACATAAAGCTTTAGTAAAACATACAAAAACCTGGAGGTGAATACTGCATCCTATAATTCAGTTATAAATTAAAACTTATTTATGTTTTGCTTGGTGTTGCATTATATTTTGTTTGATGCCTAATGACATAATCGTAGTCATTTAGTGTAAGCCTATTAATTATGAAAGATTCACTTAATTATCCTATTACTAAAGCAGTGAAAACAGCAATGTCATCAAGTGTGATTTTTCATATTTGGATGCATAAATGAAAATCTTACCAAAAGGGCATTTTCTGCATTCAGAGTCATGCCAATCTCTGTTAAGAGAATCAGAATAGTTGCTGAACCACAGTGATATCTGTTATTTTACCATTGGAAATTTGCAGATATAGCAAATATTGAGGGGATATTTTGATCATGAATGTAAGTGTGTGTGTGTGTGTGTAAGTGTGTGTGGGGGAAGAGTACCTAAATTGTAGGTGCTTCAAATAATACCATGTGGATACACGCAACATGCATTTCAGTTTGTGAAGTATGGGGTGATTCATAATCTTGTGTGTTATCTGCAATCCAAGAAATTATATTTGTTTAGGAAGAAAAACAGTTAGAGCTAAATAAATAAATAAATGAATGAATAACTCCCACAAGCATATTCAAGTATTGAAAAACCCAGATTTTTCATTTCTATGTAGGGAAAAACCCAGTTCTTTCCTGCTCTGTTTCTTTCCTGTGTGTCTCCTTTACTATACACAAAACACTTCATTTCTGACACTTTGGGCCACCAAATGTGGGGGTGGGGGTTCCCCATAATAACAAACCATTCTCAGATATCAGCTGTTGTCGTACAATTCAACTCAATTCTGTCACTGCATCTGATTCCACAAGTTAAGAGTTTAGTCTTACAAGACCACTCCCCCATCCCCAGTGCCGCCCGCCCCCTCCACCCCACCCTAGCGTGCACTTCAGAAGCCAGTTGCAAGCCTAGTGCTTCTGAATGACTTGCTACAAATTGGAACTTCCAATGACCCCCTCCGACTCAGCATGCCAATCACAAGCCCAGGTTGTTACTTATACTTCTAACCGACTGGCTATAATTCAGAGGTTTCTATGATCCCCCTCCTTGAATTCGATTAATTTGCTAGAGTGGATCACAGAACTCAGGGAAACATTTTACTGACTAGATTACCAGTTTATTATAAAAGGATATAATTCAGGAAGAGCCAGATGGAACAGATGCATAGGGCAAGGTATGTGGAGAGGGCACAGCCACTCCTCTAGTATCTCTACAAGTTCACCAACCCTGAATCTCTCTGAACCCTGTCCTTTATGAGTCTTAATGCAGGCTTCATTACATAGACATGATTGATTAAATTTTTGGCCATTGGCAATTGATTCAACCTCCAGCCCCTCTCCCTTCCCTGGAAGGGGAGGGTAGGACTGAGAGTTCCAACCCTCTAATCACATGGTTGGTTCTCCTGGCAACCGGCCCTCATCCTTAGTTGGAGTCCAAATGTCACGTCATTAACAAAACAAAAGACAGCTTTATCACTTAGGAAATTCCAGGAGTTGTAGGACCTCTGTGCCAGATAACGGAATGAAGACAAAATATACATTTCTTCTTATAAATCACAATATCATACACATATAAAGAATAATTACACTCTAAGGTAAGGTACACTCTAAGTCCAAACACATATACAGATCTCTTTAATCATCTTATAATAGCTCGGGTTATTCCGTCTCCTAAAAAAATAAGCTAAGTTTACATGAATCTAGTATAAAGTTTGAGCATTTTACTGGTTTATCATAGCCAGATTTTAGTAAACTACTTTTGTCATTCAGTGTACAGATAATTTACATACCCAATGCATATCATATATAAATAGACTTACTTAGAACAGTACAAACTTAGAAAAATCACAAAGAAAGCAAGCTATTCTTAAGTAAACTTCTGTCTTTTTATCATAATAACATTATTATCAACTCCCAATGTGTAGACAGCAGCCTAACAAATGACCTAAGGATATGGCACATTATCAAATCTTTTACTGGGTTGAGAAAAATGTTCTCATTCCAGAGAGCAAATGATTTCTGTGTGTGGAAACAGAATGCTAGCAAATACCAGTGCAGTTCTCTATTTTGTAGCTATACTTAACTTCATCAAGGGAGCCCTCGAAAATAACAGGCTGTGGGCAAATGCGAATTGGAGACTGTGCCCACAGTGTCTTCACACACACAGTTGTATTTCATTTTATGTGAACTCGCCAGGGATTTTAACCACCACTTATAAAATTGTCTTTACATTAAAAGAACAGGGGAAAAAAAGATATATTCTGAATTCTTAAGAAACAACTTACAAATTAAGTCTGAAAAACAATAGAGAATACTTTGAAGTAGTTAGAAGAAACAGGTTAAACTGGGACTGATCACATGGGGGTCTTTAAAAGAGGACAAATAAAAGCACGTTTGAGGTTTCCCAAATATAATGTGGTTATATTCTCAGGGGTAAATGCCATTGTAATTGAATGCTTTTGTTCTATTTATTTTAAGGAATATTTTTCCTTTATTAAAAAAAGATCAGATTTAGGTATCTGTTCATGAATATCCTAGAGTCATTTATATTAGAGAAACTTCAGAGTTTTAGCCTGCTGCCTCTTCTAACCATAAAAATAACCAAGAGACCTATTCGAATAATAGTTGTTTAATATTTACCAACTGGGGCTTTAAAATGGAGAATATGGAATTTCACCCATATTCTTTTCCTGATTTTTCTGTCTTGCTGATAAAATACATCTTATGCCCAGTAATATTCCTTTAACAGAAAACAACTCAAAGTTTATTTTTGTCTGTCCTTTCTTCCATCCTACTCTTCTTCCTTCCTTCCTTCCTTCTTCAAGATTTCATTGAACCTATGGATCAGTAATGGGAGAAATGAGTGTTATAGTCCATAAACATGGTTATGTTCATGCATCTATTTAATTCTTTAAAAATTGCTCTCAATAATGTTTTAGATTTGTCTATAGATTTATTTATAGGTATCTGATTGTTTCTTATCCTATTATGTATGGTGTATGTTTACTGTTTATCTAATTGCATTTTTGATAATATAAATAAATACAAGTGATTTTTGTATCAATTGTATTTGTACATCTGTATCCAATTAAGTTTGCTTAATTAACTTATAAGGTATAATCCTTTATTTTTAGGTTCATTTGGATTTCTTCTCAATTACAGATTCACTTTCTTTAATAGATGAGGATAATTCATATTACCTATGCCTTACTGTGTAATTTTTTCAAGGTTTATTTTTCAAGAAATAGGTCCACATCTTTGTTGCTGTTGAATTTATTGAAATAAACATCATTATATTTTCCTCTTCTTATTTCTTTAAAGTCTACTGAATCACTAGTGATTTTCCTGATTTCATTCCAGATACAAATTGCTTATGCTTTCTCCATTTTTTTTCTTGTTCAGATTCTTGTTCAGGGTTTATTAAAATTATTCATCTTCACAAAGAACCTACTTTAAAAATATTTTATTGTGGTAAAACATACATAACATCAAACTTACCATGTTAACCATTTTTAAGGGTATACTTCAGTGGTATACCCTTTCAAAACAATACATTCGTAATGTTTTGAAACCATCACCATCATCCATCTCCATAACTCTTACCTTGTAAAACTGAAACTCTACATCCATTAAAAAATAGCCCTCCTATTTCGCCCCATTCCAGCCCCTGGCAACCACCCTTCTATATTCTGTCTCCATGATTTTGAGTACAATAAGTATCCTATATAAGTGGAATCGTATAATATTTATCTTTTTTTGACTAGCTTACTTCACTTAGCATGATATTCTCAAGGTTCATCCATGTCTTCGTGTATGTCAGAATTTCTTTCCTTTATAAGGCTGAATAATATTCAATTGTATGTGCATTCCACATTTTGCTTATCCATTCATCTATCTACGGATACTTGGGCCGCTTCCCTGTTTTAGCTGTTATGAATATTGCCGCTATGAACATGAGTGTACAAATATCTTTTCAAGACCCTACTTTCAATTCTTTTGGTTACATATCCAGACATGGAATTGATGGATCATATGGTAATTCTATTTTTAATTTTTTGAGGAATCACCACACTGCTTGCCACAGTAGCTGTACCATTTTACATTTCCACCAACAGCATAGAAGGGTTTCAATTTCTTCACATCCTCACCAATCTTTGTTATTTTTTGTTTTTTCTTTATTTTTTTTCCTTTTATTTGGTGAGGAAGATTGGCCCTGAGCTCACATCTGTTATCAATCTTACTCTTTTTTTGCTTGAGGAAGATACGCCTTGAGCACCTGTGCCAATCTCCCTCTACTTTGCATATCAGTCGTCACCACAGAATGGCTGACTGAGTGGTAGAAGTCCAAACCTGGGATCCGAACTTGCAAACCCAGGCTGCTGAAGCGGAGTGCACTGAACTTAACCACTAGTCGACAGGGCCAGCCTTTTTATAGTAGTCATCCTACTGGGTATGAGGTGGTAACTCATAGTTTTGACTTGCATTTTCCTAATAATTAGTGATGTGGAGAATCTTTTCATGTAATTATAAATCATTTATATATCTTCTTTGGAGAAGTATCTATTCAATCACTTTGCCCATTTTTGAATTTTTTTTGGTTGTTGTTATTGTTTAGTTTTAAGAGTTCTCTGTATATTCTGGATATTAATCCCTTATCAGATACATGATTTGCAAATATTTTCTTTCATTCTGTGGGTTGCCTTTTTACTCTGCTGATAGTGTCTTTTGATGCATAAATTTTAAAATTTTCATGAGGTCCTATTTGTCTATTTTTTCTTTTGTTGCCTATACTTTTGATATCACATCCAAGAAATCATCGCTAGATCCAATGTCACGTAGCTTTTGCATTAATGTTTTCTTCTAAGAATTTTATACTTTCAGGTGATAATTTAAGTCTTTGATCATTTTGAGTTAATTTTCGTATATAGTATTTGATCAGGAATTAATTTCCTTCTTTTGTATGTGGATAACCAGTTTTCCAAGCACCATTATTGTTTTATTTTTTGTGTGTGTGAGGAAGATTAGCCCTGAGCTAACATCTGTTGCCAATCCTCCTCTTTTTGGTGAGGAAGATTGGCCCTGAGTTAACATCCGTGCCCATCTTCCTGTACTTTATATGGGACGCCGCCACAGCATGGCTTAACAAGTGGTGCATCGGTGCGTGCCCCGGATCAGAACCTGTGAATTCTGGGCCGTGGAAGCAGAGGGTGCACACTCAACTGCTATGACACGAGGCCGGCCCCCAAGCACCATTATTGAAAAGACTATGCTTTCCCCATTGAACAGTCTTGGCATCCTTTTCAAAGATCACTTACTGTATATGCAAGGGTTTATTCCTGGGCTCACTATTCTATTCTATTGGTCTAAAAATCTGTCTTTATGCTAGTACCACACTGTTTTGACACTGTAGATTTGTAGTAAGTTTTGAAACCAGGAAGTGTGAGTCCTCTGGCTTTGTTCTTTTTCAAGATCCTTTTGGCTATTTGGGGTCCCTTGAAGTTTCATATGAATTTTAGGATGGGTTATTCTATTTCTGCAAAAAAATGTCACTGGAATTTTGATAGGGATTGCATTGAATTTGTGGATTACATGGGGTAATATTAACATCTTAACAATATTAAGTCTTCCAATCCATGAATACAGGATATGTTTACACTTGTTTATGTATTCTATAATTTCTTTCAGCAATGCTTTCTGGTTTTTATTGTGCAAGAGTTTGACCTTTTTGGCTAATTTAATTCACAAGTGTTTTATTATTTTTGATGTTATCGTAAGTAGAATTGTTTTCATGATTTTCTTTTCAGGTTGTTTGTTGTTAGTGTATAGAAATGCAATTGATTTTTATGTGTTGACTTTGTATCCTGCTACTTTTGAATAAATTTATTAGTTTTAACAGTTGTTTTTATCTTAAGGGTTTTCTACAAGTAAGTTCATGTCATCTTCAAACAGAGATAATTTTCTTTCTTTCTTTCTAATTTGGATACATTTTATTTCTGTTTTTTAATCTAATTGCTCAGGCTAGAACTTCAAGTACTATGTTAAATAGGAGTGATGGAAGCAAACATCCTTGCCTTGCTCCTGATCTTAGAGGAAAAATTTTCTGTCTTTCATTGAATATGATGTTCACTGTGGTATTTTTCATATATGGCTTTTATTATGTTGAGGTAGTTTTCTTTTGTTCCTAGTTATATTTAGTGTTTTTATCATGACAGTGTTGAATTTTGTCAAATGCTTATTCTGCGCCATGAGATGGTTACAATGTTTTTTTCTTCATTCTGACAATGTGGTCTATTGCATCAATACTTTTTGGTATGATGAACCATCCAACCATACTCGCAGTCCGGGAGTAAAACACACTTGGTCATAGTGTATAATAATGCTGCTAAATTTGATTTTCTTTTAATGTGCTGCTGAATTTGGTTTTCCAGTATTTTATTGAAGATTTTCTCATCAATGTTCATAAAGGGTATTAGTCTGTAGTTTTCTTTTCTTGTTGCATCTTTATTTGGTTTTGATATCAGGGTAATGCTGGATTCAGAATGAGTTAGAAAGTATTCTCTTCTTTTCATTTTTTTGGAAAAGTTTGAGAAAGATTGATATTAGTTCTTCAAATGTTTGGTAGAATTCATCAGTGAAGCCAACAGGTTCAGGACTTTTACTTATTAGGAGATTTTTGATTACTGATTCAACCTTCTTATTAGTTATAGGTCTATTTAGATTTTCTATTCCTTCATGATTTTGTCTTGGCTGGTTTTGTGTTTCTAGGAACATGTTCATTTCATATAGTTTATCCAACTATTGATGTACAATTTATCATAGTACTCTCTTATAATCCTTTTTATTTCTGTAGAAAGAATAGTATTGCCCCCACTTTCATTTCTGATTTTAGTAATTTGAGTATTTGCTCTTTTTTTCTTAGTTCCTCTTGCTGAAGGATTGCCAATTTTGTTGATATTTTCAAAGCAACAACCTTTGCTTTCATTGATTTTCTCTATTGTTTTTCTACTTTCTATTTCATTTAATGCTGTTCTAATCTTTATTTTTTCCTTCCTTGTGCTAACTTTGGGTTTAGTTTGTTCTTCTTTTTCTATTTCATTAAGTTGGAAAGTTAAGTTGTTGATTTTAGATCTTTCTTGTTTTTTATTGTGTGTTTAAAGCTATGAATTTCCACTTAACACTGGTTTCACTACATTCCATAAGTTTTGATAGGTTGTGTTTCTGTTTTCATTCATTTTCAAGAATTTTCTAATTTCTCTTGTGATTTCTTATTTGATCCATTGGTCTAGTGGTAATGAACTCCCATATGTCTTGATTATCTGGGAATGTCTTGCTTTCTCCCTCCCTTTACTGAGGTCATATTGGCTTACAACATTATGTTGTATATTTCAGGTGTACATCACTATATTTTGGTTTCTATATAGACTGCATCGTGTTCACTACCAATAGTTTAGTTGGATCCATCACCCTACATATGTGCCCCTTTACCCCTTTTGCCCTCCCCCACCTCCTTTTCCTCTGGTAATCTGTTGTCCTTATCTATGTGTTTATTTGTTTATCTTCTGTAAAAAATACAAAATTGTGCCATTTGCATTTGCAACGACATGGATGGACCTTGGGGGTATTATGTTGAGCAAAATAAGTAAAACAGAGAATGACAAATACCATATGATTTCTGTCTCTCATTCTTGAAGGACAGCTTTGCCAGATATGGGATTCTGAGTTGACAAGTTTTTCTTTGAGCACTTTGAATATATTGGCCCACTGCCTTCTGGTGTCTGAAGTTTCTGAAGAGAAATCTGCTAATAATCTTATGGAGGATCCCTTGTATATGTAGAGTCACTTCTCTCTTACTTCTGTCAAGATTCTCTATCTTTGGCTTTCAAAAATTTGATTATAATGTGCATTTGTGTGTATCTCTTTGAGTTCATCTTACTTGGAGTTCATCGAGATTCTTGGGTGTTTGTATTGTGTTTCATCAAATTCAGGAAGTTTTCAGCCATTTTTCTTTAAATATTCTCTCTGTCCCATTTTCTCTCTCTTCACTTTCTGAGGCTCCCACAATGCTTATGTTGGTCTACTTGATGGTTTCCCACAAGTTTCTTAGACTCTGTTCACTTTTCTTTAGGTTTTTTCTTTCTGTTCCTCAAACTTGATAATTTCAATTTCTGTATTCAAGTTTGCTGATTCTATCTTCTGCCTGCTCAAATATGCTTTTGTATCCCTCTAGCAAAATTATCATTTCAGTTATTCTGGTTTTCAGTTACAGAATTTGGTTTTAGTTTCTTTTTAGATTTTCTATCTTTTTACTGATATTTCCATGTTTTTCATACATTATTTCCTTGACTTACTCCACATCTTCCTTTACTTCCTTTACTTGAACCTCTTTAAGATGATTGTTTTAAATTCTTTGTCTATCAAATTTGCCATCAGGTCAATTTCCAGGAAGTTTCCACTGATTTCCTTTGAACGTGCAATACTTTCCTTTTTCATTGTATTTCTCATGATTTTTTTGTTGAAAAGTGGACATTTGAATCTCATAATGTGGTAACTCCAGAAGTCAGAAAACCTTCTTACCTAGGGTTTGCTGTATTTTGTTATTGGTATTTATTTATTTACCTATTTATTTATTTTTAATTGCTGTAGGCTGTCTCTATGCTAAAGATCATATGAAAAGTAAACTTAAGGTCCTCTCAGGACTTCTGAGCTTGCATATTTCCCTGTGCATGTGCAGTCACTTTCTAATTTTCCCCATATATGCAGTAGCTTTTGAATGTCTTGGTCTTTAATGTTTGGCTCCCAGAAGGGGAAAAATAAAAAAATAAAAGGAGAGGAAAAAGGGGACCATCCTTTCAAATTCCATGGAAGTCACTTCAGCCAGAAGGATGGGGCTTGTAACAATGGGCGGATGTCCAACAGCAATGGCCACCCACCTCTCTGTTTGCATCTCTGTGATTAGAAGATGCACAGATCTCTGATATTTGGAAGATAGGGTCTTTTTGCTTACCCTGGCTCCTGAAAGCTGTACTCAGACTGCTCCAGGAACATGAGCACAGTTGCCTGCCATATGGCTAGGGATTGGAGATGGGTAACTGCTATTGTGCTTATTGATGAAATTGACTGAAATTAACTGCAATTTACCTTGCAAGCCTTTCCCTGGAAGTTGCAAGCTTAATAGACTCCAGGGTTCCAAAATGGTTACATCAGACAGAATCTGCTAGTGTAACTGTTGTCTAGGTGAGGAGACAGATTCCTGTTTCTTCTTACTCTGCCATCTTCCCAGAATTACAGTGAATTTACTTTTGATGTTTTATTTTCTCTATTTTATGCTTTCTCTTTTATTTTTCTGCTCGTATCTTTATAATTACTATTTTCTGCCTTCTTTTTGTTTAGTTTGCTATTTTTTTCATACTTGCATTAGAAGTTTATATCATTCCATTTTTTTCTTTTTTTTTTTTACTTTTTAATATATGCATTTTAGAACTATAAGTTTCCCTCTGAGTGTTAATTTGGCTGCATCTCACAAATTTTTGCTATGGTTTAGTAATGGTACACTGGTTTTTCAATGTTTATTTCTAGTCTCTTAACTGAGAGTTAAGTGGGTCTGGTTTCCATTTTTGAAAGCCTTTGTTCTAGTTCCGCACTCCTCCATATGCAGCCCCCCAAGCTCAGCAAATATCTCATGGGAGGAAGCAAGTGTATCTGAGGCCCCTCAAGTTTCCAAACTGTCAGGCAAACCCCATACAACTACTAAAAATCTTGCTGATTTTTCTTTCCAGTGATAATTCTTCTGAATGGGTAGGCCTAGTCCTCCATCTGCACCCAGAATCAACAAATTTCTCTGGGAAGAAAATTGCCAGTGATTATTTGCCCATCTCAAAACAACTTTCCGCTTTCTAGAATTCTAATTATTTTGTCTTCATTACTTCCATAGATATCTGATGACATTTAAAGTATGATTTTGTAATTTATTCTTACTTCTCTGAGTGGAGGCATAGGGCTGCCATATCTTCCCACATTCTAACTAGAATCTGAAATCCATAAACTATATCACTTTAAAATATGTTATACATGTAATTTCTCATATTTCTCTTTTATTCTGTATTTTCTTTGCATAATCTACCTCTTCCTCCTTTTCTAATAAATCAGCATTGCCAAAGTTATGTCTTTTTAAAGCATATTTTTATATTACAAATTTTCTTTTTGTATTTTGTCCTCATATAATAGATATCTGTAGTTTTCCCCACTACATACTTTGTATTTCTTTTGGCTTGCTCTTTTTTACTCTTCTTCCATGTTTTGAGTTCAGTCTGTTTAGTTTTCACCATTTTTCTTTCTTTTTAAATGTATTTAAATCAGTACACTTCCACAGATCTACTGCTTTAGAACCTAATGACCACTAGTTTTCATCTGTCATCTGAGTGTACAGCTCATCACAAAATGGTATAAACTACATAGGAATATTAAAAAGTGTCCTAAAGCAATGTTTTCTTAAATGTTCTTTCCAAGAGGAGCTTTAACAAAAAGTATTACAAGTTTGAAAAACACTCTATATTCTTGGATATTCTCAATGAATATTAGCATCTTAACTATGCTTGGAAATTTGGCAATTAAAAACACAGAGTTTGACATTTTTTAACCTAATATATACAAAGATTTCTGCTCACAGATTCTTCTTTTCTGATTATGCTTTTTAGAAAATTTAAAAACAAGATTTCTATGGTATTTATAGGGATATTATATTTCCATTCCTATGTAGTGTTATTTGGAACTTTAGCCAAATAATTTATTACTAACTCTATAACCACCATATTTCCATTAATCTGGGTTTTCATCATCCAGCACTAAGATTTAGGGAAGCAGTATAGCTTAGATATAGTACAGCAATAGATTCAAGTAGTTTTATATCCTGACAATTAATATATCTATGACCTTGGAGAAGTCACTTAATCTCTCTGCCTCTTAATTTCCTCAATTTAAAATAGAGTGAATAAATAAAATCTGTTAAATAGGGTTACAGTGAAAATTTAATGTATCTAAAGGTTCTAGAATAGTATGGACACATAACAGATGCTTAAAAAAATCTCTTCTATTTAATCTCATCTCAATCACAGAGTTTCACATAGATAAGTACACAATTAAGGAAGGGTATTACTTATACCATGCTACCTTCCACATATTCACAACTGTTTTTGATCTTTCATATTTCCTCCATGCAACTTTTAAAAATGAAGATCCTTAAATTAGATACCCATTAAATAAATAACTAAGGCCTTTCATAGTAAAATCACTTACATCAATCACATGATATAATTACTTTATATATATGCATATATATTTTTCATATATACATTTTATGTATATTATATTTAATTATAGTTATTCACACATATTTCTAATTATATATACTTTCTATAATAAGAAACATTGAATTTTGAAAGTCGTAAGTTTTGGAAATAGTTTTTCATGAACCTATCATGAATGGAAATGTATTTTTTTGTCATTTATTTAATAATTTAACTCCATACTACTTTGTGTTTTGATATTAGTTAATTGATTAGATTACTTTTGAGGAGATGTAGATATTAATTAATTAATTATTCCATAATGTAATTTGATAAATTTGTTTCGCTTTGCATTAAGCAATATGTTACTTTTTAAATTTAGTGTCTAAATTTATGTCACATCATTAGAGGTCTTTTATCATAGAAAAAGAACTGAGATCAAGCAATAGACTGAGTAATTATAGGACTTGTTTGAGAGGACATTTATTTTTTTATTTTAACTCTTCAGGTTAGATCACTTTTTTCACCATTTAAGCTGGAGACTAAATAATTGAGAGTTTAAATCTAAAGAGGAGATAATTTCTTATTCATTTCTACGGTGTTTCAATTGTGAAATAAAAATATCGTCAGTCTGACTACTTCAACTTTGCTCTGGAAGAAGTACCATTATCAATCAATCGATTTATGAAATAATTGTTACAGTAATTTAATTTATTCAATCTTCTGAGATGATCATTTATTACTTTTAATTCTTTAATCACTGTGCTAGGTGAGGCAAAAATGAAGATAAAAATACATAGACAAGCTACATGCAAGGTGGATTTTTGTCAGATTGTTAGGAGCTCACTATTGAATACTGTCTAGAAATAGAACATCCTTTCCACTGTACCTACAGTTATCTCTCTGACATGTTGTCTGTTAGCAGGATCTGACTTTCTGCCTGGGTCTTTTATAAGTGAAGAACGTTGAACCAGGACTGGAATCTCACTGAGACAAATGAAGCACTTGTCTCAAACATTAAAGTTTAGGAGTCCCTATAAACTCAAGAATCAAGATAAATAATAGTTTACACCATTTAAAATAATTCAAAATGAATGCAAGAAATCTATAGTCAATAAAATCAAAATTTCCCATAGATTAGACGCAACCAGTGCCAGTGCAGAGCCATAATGGAGCGTAAGATAAAAAGGAAAAACAGTGGACTCCTATAAACATATTTAATCTACTTTTAGTTTTTTTCCAGAACATTAAAGTAGAAGAAGTTGATTTTGAAAATATTATTGATGAGTTTGCTCCCAACAAGGTCAAGTAAAATTATAATAAAAAGTAAAATTAAGATAAATTATGCTTTGATATAAATAAAATATTTAAAAACAGTAATGTGAGGTTTTATACACTGACTTTTCAACTTTTAAATATCTTTCAATTTCTTTCATGTAATTAAAGATACTGTTATTATGCCTTGTTCAGAAGTAAATAGAATTCCTATCACCAAGCTGATTTTCTCTTATATCTTCTGAAGGAAAAACAATTCCTATGTCTTCATTGAGGTAGAACAGGAAAGAGTCCTTTCTGCAATGCACCTTTTCCTGCAATTTTTCATGAACTTCTACAAATTTTACCCTGCTTTCTGTCTCAACTTCTCCCTCTGAAAGCCAACTACTCCTTTCTATGTTTATTCCATTCCATTATCGTGTATTAAAACAACTTAAATGAGACATTATTCAATGAATGTTTGTTAAGCATGGCAATATTAGAATATTAAAGGTGATACTAAGAGAGACAGAATATATATTATGCATTCAGTAAATGATGAAATCGTTTACAAAGCATGAGCACAGCAATGGAGAGGAAATGATTCCTTGGAATTAAATGTTGGGAAATCAATCATTTTATTTCAAATAGTGGTGGAAGTCCTTTGTAAGTGCTGGAATTCTTAAAATGTATCAATGACTTGAAGATTATAACTCATGAACAGAATGAGTAGGTAAAGAATACAATTCTATATTGTTTGGGAAGAAAGGAGCTAGCCAGGGGAGAGTAGGATATAAGGAATATTATGCTGTCTGAGATAATCTGCTGAAAGAAATTTATAGCACGGAGAAAAAATATTGGTCAGCGAGGAATATACCGCAAAGTCAGATGAATAAATAACTCACAGATAACTCACAGTCACGATCATCAATATCATCATCATAATTGGTACAATTTTTGAGAGCCTACTGTACATCAGGGAGAGTGCCAAGCTTTGAAGTATATACAATGTGGTCAGTGTTATTACCCTCTCTATTTTTCAGTTAAAAAAAATTAAAACTCAGAAATATTTAAAACTTTGCCCAAAGTCATAAAGCTATTTAGAACAGAGCTGAGGTTGGAAATTCAGGCTGTTATCTACTAAAGTCAACTCCCTAACACATGAGAGAGAGGCATCAAAAGGAATCCGCTATCACATATGGGATTAAACTAGAAGACATTTAGCGACCCTTACCAACTGTATGAACTGATCATAGAAACTATGATTATCCTGTGCCATGTTAGGAGAGCATCAAAAAACATCATGCATCTCATTTTAGGTGAGAAAACTCAATCCCTTAGAGATTTGCAACTCTAAGGTCATACAACTAAATCTAAAGTCATACAACTGAGATTGTATTTAAAAGCTTTCTCTGCTAAGATGTCCTCTGTAGCTCCACAGAAATCTACTTTGTTCTCTCATACTTCTTTGATTTCATGGTTATCCTAATCCTGATTTCAACCGCTAAGAATGTGTTAACCTATTTGTACTTTTTGCCAGTCTCAGTACCCATTCACAGCTTTGGTGTCCTTTCTAAGCTGCTGCTGTCTTCACCTCTTTTGTTTTTCCCCCTTATCATGGTACTAAAATCTCACAATAAAATATATTGTACATTTTATCAAATATTATGCTGGCTTTCAGGATCCTTCTATGTAGTTAAAGGAAGACAATATAGCATAGGTTATAGAGCATAGATTTTGTAGTCAAGTGTTTTTGCCTCTACCCTCTGCCATTTTCCAGGTCTAGGGTCTTGAGCATTATTTAAAAAAAAAAAAAAAGACCCTCAGGGCTTTAATTTCCTCTTCTATGAAATGAGTACTGGTTAGTTTTAGTGATGATGTTTTTCAAGCTTCTGATAGAATGCAGGGTCACATGCACACATAGTAAACAATAGCTTAATTAGCAGTAATGATAACATCACCTCTGTCAAATTTGTAATGCACTAAAATTCAATGGTGTGATTAGAAAATAAACAAGATTTATCTAATATTTATCTCAAAGCAAATTTAGTTCAATAGTTTAATTAGTCTATAATTAATCTGAAAACAAAATTTATAAGCTTTATGTGCAGTTATTATTAGCCCATTCGTTTGATATGTAATTTAGTGTATAGCTTGACTTCATGGCATTCCAATCCTATTGAATTAATGTTGAAAACGAGAGAGGCAAAGTAATTTTCTTCATGGATCACCAGAGCACAAAGGGATATAATTGCTATCACAGAGATTGTAATTGGTTTTAGGTAAGCACAAGAGTTACATGGACCTAGGTACAAATTCCAGCTCTGGTCAACAACTTCATGTGTACCTTTGAGCAATTCATTTACTTTATCTTAGCCTCCTTTCTTCCTTTGAGAAGTGAGGAAATTCTAGCATCTATGTTATAGGCTTGCTGTGTGATAGAGTATATACTCCATAAATATTAGCCAACCTCATCTTCGTCACTGTCACTTCAGCATCACCATCAACATCCACATAAGTATCTTTAACAATATTGCAAGTATGGATTTGTAACTCTTTCAGATTAATATATAACCCAACAATAATTGGCCAGATGATGTTTAAATGATGTCTTTTTGAAAAATATATGAAAATTTCAGGAACAATTTAATCTACTTTATAAAATACATTGATTAGATCATTTATTTAACTGTTCTAGCTGAAAAAAAAAGCAGTTCATGTAAGTCCTAAGACAGTTTAAAAGCTGTATTTTTTCTATTACCAACAGAATGTATTAACAAACAATGCGTACATTAAGATATTCATTTACTTGTAAACAGACACTGCATTATGTAAGATTTCTACACGTTTAACTTTCTATTTTACCAAACCTGCAAAATATATTCCTCACCCAGGTCCCTAAACAAATATTACAGGTCATGAATTTTTCATTTCTTTACATTTCTCCCAGCCACTTTAAAAGATTGTAAATTGAATCTAGCGGATTTTTTAGGGCCAAGAATTTTTAAAACACTTATAGATTATTTCTTCACCTGTACATTAGCATAGATTGTATTCTGATTTCAGAAATTGCTGGTGCTGAATGTATTTATATGTTTTCAAATGATTATCACAAAATGGAGAAAGAAATCATGACTTCTGGGCCCATATTATCCCCATCAATGTAAATAGAAATTCAAGCAGCTTTAATTGAGTGCCTACTATATGCCATGGCGATGTGCTGGATGCTGGAGCATTAAATTTTCACACTTCATATGAAACGTAAGCATTTTCCATTGTTTTTGAACTTAGGGTTTAATTCCTCAATAAATAAGTAAATAAATATTTTAATTTAGCATGCAACTTTTAAAATATTGATTAGTTTAATATTTTGACAATGTATTGAATGATTTTTTCCTTCAGTTTTGACCACTAGTTCATTTCAGTTCATATATATTTTTATAGAAACAAAGTATAGGAGAATTACTCAACAAACTCAAAACACAGCATATGGTTTGTAAGATAAACCCGTTTTATTAAAAAATAAATAAAGCAGAGAGGGGCTGGCCCAGTGGCCTAGTGGTGAAGTTCGCACGCTCTGCTTCAGCAGCCCAGGGTTGATGGGTTAGGATCCCCAGCACGGACCTATGTACTGCTTATCAAGCCATGCTGTAGCAGGTATCCCACATAAAGTAGAGGAAGATGGGCGCAGATGTTAACTCATGGCCAATCTTCCTCAGCAAAAAGAGGAGGATTGGCAACAGATATTAGCTCAGGGCTAATCTTCCTCACAAAAATAAATAAAAATAAATGAATGAAGCAGAGAAAATCAAATGCCTGGACAGTGTGACTGCTTCTGTCTTTATTCTGAGCTTTAGCTATTTACTCTAAAACTTAACCAAGTAAATGGTTTCTAGAGCTTGCCCCTCTGAGGATTCCAAGTGAATTCTTATACTATTAAGAACCTGGATAAGTTTCTTTGACCCTAGATAACTTCTGTGTTCCCCTTTCTGTTTCATTCCAAGCCCCTGGGACTCCCTCTGCTTCCTTTTCTCTTTATTACCGTCACGTTCAACTGTCTACGTTGGCGTGCCTCCCCACCAGGACCAGCTGTGATATAGGACTCTTTCTCTCTATCTCCCTTTTTGGCTATTTCTTTCCACCAATGAAACAAAAGTAACTAGAATTGTCATTTTTCTACACTACTCCTGGTGATGTCATGATACTATCTCTCTTCCTTTTCCAAATTAAATCAAAATCACATGAAATACTTAAATCTCAGAAAGATAGGAGGTTCAATATCACGTGCCCCTAGATAAAATTCTACCATAAATATTTTAAACAAGCAAACAAACAAGCGAAAAACAACAGCAATAAAGTTCATCAAATCTAGAGGCTTATGCAGTTCACAGAGGTCATGCATCTGACTTCCAGCCCCAGTTAGCAACAGCCCGGGTTCACGTCATTCTGCTGGACCAGTGTCCACTTTGCTCTGTGTTGCCACACTGTGCCATCATGGAAAGCCGCTCAAGAGTTTCTTGTTCTGAGACTCCACCGAGGCATCCAGTCTAAGCAGCATTAAGATCTTGCTTCTTAAGGTCTAGTAACTCCCTTCTCATGGTGGCAATCTTAAATTCCAAAACCCCCTTTGTAAAGATAGGTATCCTTAATTTCTACAATAGAGCCACAAAAGGAGTTGCCTTTAAATGTCTTTAAGATTGGGGGGGGGTGCGTGGAACAAGTGCATGTTTATTCTTTAGTAAAGCATCCTGTTACATAAAATACAGAGCCTTTAGTTTCAAGGATTTTAATTCTAAATACAACGAAAATCTACACAAGATTTTGAAAAATAGAACTATTCCAATACAGAAAAAATATATTTTCAACTGCTATCTCACTACGTCACCAAAGCAAGGTGATTAAATCTTTTTTGTGCTTGGTTCCCTAATCCATAAAATTGATATTGTTAACTCATGGTATTTAGTTCCAATTACTACGTTTTATTAATTCTAAATCACATAGTTTAATTCTTTCACATTTTAACATCTCTGAAATCAAGATGCTTTTTACACTCCATATGAGAGAAAAGTATTGTGTAATAATTTGTCAAAAATAAATCCTGTAATTTGATAAAATATGAGACATGAGATAATGTATAAAACAGGAGGCTCTATGCAGGAGAATTAGGAGCTACACTTTGGACTGAGATCAAATTCCACCGCTACCTCTGACTAGATACATGACCTTGGAAAACTTATTTAACCATTTTAGGCCTATTTTTCCAACCTGTGAAATGATAATGATATAAACAATAAATGTCTTGCTTCATTCTTGTCAGCAGAAATTATATGATGTTTTGATCTTTCTGACATACCATTAGGTCAGTGCTCATGAAAATTTAGCTAGCTTTAGTAAAGTGATTTAAATCTCTTTTGAATTTCAGGCATCTGATTTTTTTTCCAAAACCAATTAGCTAGTACTCCACAGCCGTGAGATTATACTAACTTCCTCCGTGAAGTTTCCTCTTCTTGACACACAGGCCAATGATGCAGTCAGAGCAAAGCATTAGTTTTGTAATATTGTTCATTCAATCACTTTCAATGGATAAATTTCAAAATTTTCCTGTGTGTTATGAATTGTGAAATATATGTCAGAAATATATACATTTCTAATATATGTATCAGAAGAAATTTCTGGTAGAAATGATAGAACAGTAGATCATAGTAGAATGGATTTCAGAAAAATCTGTTTCCAAATGGATTTTTGTCTGTGTAATAGAAGGGTTTCAGAAAATATCTTCTTTAAATAAATAAGTTGCCTTTCTAGAAATTTAAAATTGACAAATAAATGAAAAGCAATAGGATATATTGGAGTATATGAGGAAGCCATTTGGTTTAAAACTACTTTGCCCTGACTTTGTTTTCACAAAAGGTCCTGACGTGGCCTGTTGAGCATACATTTTGCATCTGCATTAAAGATTTACTATGTCCCAAAGACAAGAAAGATGCCCTTAAAGATAGGGATGTAACTTCCCCCATATCGGCATTTCTTTAAGGATAAGCGTCTCTCCCGAAATTAAGGATTAATCACTGACCTGCTGTGCTCACCTTGTGACCACTGACCCACTGACCACCCATCTGCTATGCCAGCTAAGCATCTTGTGACAATTGTAAAAGGGACATTCCTATCTTATGTGATGCATGCTCTTTGTTCCAAGATGGTATATAACCACTCTGTATGCCCTATTTCTTCAGTGCCCTTCCTTCCTTGGGAAAAGAAGGCCCCAGGCTATTGCTCAGATCTGGCTCAAAATAAATTCACCCCAATTTTGATTTATAGTTTGATTATGTAGTATTTGCATCAACAACATCAAAGGGAGACCCTAGGCTTTTCCCTCTAGAAAGGGCTGCTTTTCTTTACCCACACCTAAGCCATCTTGGCCAGAGGCTGCTGTCCTACCATTTGGAGATTTGTAGTTTGGGTCCCATACTGGGATTGGTCTTGGACTGAAAGGAACCACATAAAGTTTATACAACTAAAGTCGGGGGGAACTTTGATCTTCTACACATCCCTAAATCTCTATGTTCACCTGTATTAGTTTCCTAGGGCTGCTGTAACAAAGTACTATACACTGGGTGGCTTAAAACAGAAATTTTTTGTCTCACAGTTCTGGAGCTAGAAGTCTGAAATCAAGTTGTTGGTAGGGCGATGTTACCTCCGAAGCCTCTAGGGAAAGACCTTTCCTTGGCTTTTCCAGCTTCTGGTAGCCCCTGGTATTCTTCGGCTTGTAGATGCGTCATTTCAACAGCCTACTCTCTTCCTCTGTCTTCATATGGCATCTCCCTGTGTGTCTCTGTGTGTTTACAGGGCCATTTTCTTATAAAGACACCAGTCATACTAGATTAAGGTGCCATCCTATTCCAATATGATCTAATTTTAATTTAACTAATTACAAAGATCCTGTTTTTAAATAAAGTCACATTATAAGGTACTGGAGCTTAGGACCACAACATATGTATTTTTGGGGGGACACAATCCAACTTTTAACCTGTCTTTGAGATAGATATATGCTCTATGGTAACTTCAAATGCTATTCTATTTTATGATTGTGCTGAAGCATCTTTTGGGCCTTTGGACCTGTAGAACTCTATGTACCTTTCATAAGCCTAACATCAAGGTAGGAAACCTAAACTTCTTATTAACGTAGCCAACCTTATGTGAGATCCTCAAATACAAATGGGAGGAACATGTGTTTCTATACAATTCCTCTATCCCTATCGTGACACAAACTGAATTCCTTCAGTGTACTCACGCTAGAAAACCCTTTCTTCACTGCCTACCATCTGGGAAAAAATGACACAGACACATGCTGCCTGGAGTTTAAGGAACATTATTGTTTCCTCAACTTTTATTACAAAGCATCTCTGAATCATTTCTAAAACTCACATGCAAAACCTGTCCTTCCAGTTCTCTGGTCTCTGAGTTTCAAAAACTTCCCCTTGATTATTCTTAGTCAGCAATTCCCGTGAACCTTATCCTTACCAGTAAATGCACCACCTCCAAAATCTGCTTCAAAAATCTCACCCTCTCTAAACATCACTTCTCCTTCCAGTTCACTTACTTTGGACACACTTGGGCACAATTTTTAGCCTCATTGGCATATTTCACTGTGGTTTTCCTCTTTTTATCACTTTTCTTTCTTTTCGTTATTGCCTACCTTTGATTCAGTGGTCTTGGAGGCATCCTCAATCTTTTTGTCCCTCTTTCTGTCTTCCTAGTCTGAACAAAACTCCCAAGCCTGATTAGAACCAACTACTCATTTTACTGGGTTTGACCCTGAGTAGTTAACTGTTGCTAAAGAAAATAATAAAATTGATTGAATTATCATACTTGAACTTCCTGATCAAAAGCTGCAAATGGATATTGAACATTGCCCAGTAGGCCAGTACTATTTTCCTGATAAGTTCACATTCCCACTCTCTGAGAAGTCTATTGTATTATTTCTCTTTTCTCCTCAACCTAGTCATACCTCTGGTCTAACCACATTCTCAACTGATGGCCTAGGCTCATAATTCACTAGTAATGTGTAATCCATCTGAGATTTCTTATTACCAAGTCCACAAACTAACTTGTATCAGTAGTCTTGTATCCGTATTTCTATCTCTGACTTTGATCTGTTTTCTATCATCTGACCTTCAATTTCTTTGTCTCTACAGAATCATTCCCATTCACATAAAAACTTGTTCTAAAACTTACTTTCTAAACCAAAATGGAAATAAAATCATAAAAGGAAACAAAGAAATATCAGCAAAGCAACTCTACTTTGACCTCATATCTGCTTCCATATACTCTGTTCTTTTATATCTCCCGAAATAAGTTATCAGCGTTGTCTCAAAATTCTCACCTTCCATTCATTCCTTGAAAAAACTATTTTACATGATATTTTTCAAGTTACAAAATAATATCTATTTTTTGAAACATAATGTTAAAGATTCTTGTTCTCACCAAATAGTCTATTAGCCATAATTCAGCCCCACAGCCACATAGAGGAGATTTGTACATATTGTCTGGCTATTTGTCAAAAGGAAAGAGAAAAGGTTTTGATAAATAACTAACCCTCATTGCCACACCAGCTTATTGAAAGATCATATATGTGGAAATTGAAATGATCATACCTATAGAAGAGCAATGTTATAGAGTTAGACTGAGCCAGAAGCTAAAATATTCAAGAGCAAGAGAAGTGGAATTCTGTATATTATTACATTAAGGAGCAACAATATGTGGTCCAGTGTAACACTCAAAGCTCTGTGCTTTTAGGCAGAGGTGGGAGAGTATATAGTGCAAGAGCAGCAATGAGAAATAAAAGGGTACTGAGCTCAACATCAAGCCCAGAGGTACAAGGGATATAAAATGCAAAAGCCACCACGTCGGGGGAGGGAGGCTATGGAGGAAGCAGCATTCTCAGAAGAGTGGTAGGTTTCTGTTATCACATGAATGGGAAAGAAAAATCAGAAAAAAGTTTGAAAGTATTGGAAAGTTCCTGATATGGAGAGGATTGGGGAAACATGTTAGGATAAAGTATGCATAGAGCCAAATGGAGAATAGAGTATGTATAGAGTCCATGGGCATATAGTAGGGTTTGAGGAGTGGGGTGTGGATGACAGGTAACTTGAACTTCTCTGTGGTTTCTCATAAGGGAAGAGAAAAGATGTAGAAATGATTCCCAATGGCCTGAGGCAGATTGTGTTTGTGAGCGAATGGAGGGGTAGGTATCTTGACAGATCATGCAATATCTAGGTCTCCCTCTTACCTTCTGTGGTTAGACGTCTCCAGGCCAGAATAGGGATGATCCAACGAATGAGCAGGGCCCACTTTTTGACTTTCACTGGTGAACACATCAACTACACTGTTTTTCCACTTAATATATTGATTTAGTTAATTTTATGAAGAATTCCTAGTACTGAAATATCCACACATTCCTGGAATAAGTTCTAATTGATCTGATTATATTATCACTTTGATATTTTGCTACATTCTATTTGAAAATATTTTATTTAGATTTTTTTTCATTTATATTAAAAAATGTTTATACATTTGTGTAGTTTGTCTGGTTTCAAATCATCCTTATGATTTGAAACAGATGATTTTTTGGTAAAATATGAAATACAAACACTAAAATAAATCCTCTTAGATGTCAACTATTTTCCCATGGAATTGTATATGATGTTCTCTTATTATTACTTTAACCTCTTCTCTAACAGTGGTAATATCTTTCCTCATTCCTAGTTTTACCTATTTCTGCCTTCTTTGTTCCTTAATCATATTAGTGACGGCTATATCTTCCTTGTTTTGCCTTAAAATGAATCAGGTTTTAGATGATCCTTTTATTGCACTAACTTCTACCTTTATTTTTATTAATTTCTGTTTCTTCATTTCTTTTAATTTGTTGTAATGTTCTTTCCTATTTTGTAAATATAAGAACTAGGTAGTTTTTAAGTAGTTTCCCTTCAGTGATGAACATACAAAAATCTTTGCTGACTAGACTACATTTCCTTTTAGTATTTACTGTACCACATAAGCTATGATATATTTTTCCTAGCTAATTTATTATTTCAATTCTCATTTCCTTTTTAAATATATTTTTTTATTTTTATTTATTTATTTATTTTGTGAGGAAGATTAGTCCTGAGCTAACATCTGTTGCCAATCCCCCTCTTTCTGCTGAGGAATATTGGCCCTGGGCTAATATCCACATCCCTCTTCCTCTATTTTACATGTGGGATGCCTGCCGTGGCATGGCTTGATAAGAAGTGCACCCGTCTGCACCCGGGATCTGACCCCAAGAATCCCAGGTAGCCAAAGCAGAGTGCGCGAACTTAACCATTACACTACCAGGCCGGCCCCGTTATTTTCTTTTTTGATACAGTGTTTATCTAGGAATATAATTGAGAATTGTTTGTGGTTTTTTTGATATATATATATTAATTTTTAGCATATCATGGTTATGCTTTCCAAAAATTTCTATATTTGAAACATTTTTTAAGATTTTCTTTTTGGTGTGGTAACTAGACATAGCAAAATAAGCATATGTATATTTATATTTATACATATATATTTTTTCTGTCCATAAGGAATACAGTTTATATATTTATCTATTTAATTGAATCTATTGATTATATAGTTGGATTATTTTATACTTTTATTTTTGTTATTACCAAATCTATCTGACTCTGAATAATGTATATGGATAATTCCAAATATAATTGCTTTTTATCTAATTTTCATTGACTCCTGAATAGTTTTGTAATATATGATTTGTTGGCATGTTATCCATGTATATACACTTGCGGCAACTGCATACTCTTAAAAATGTATCTTTTATTTTACAAAACATCTTTTCATCTTTTGAGGATTTTTAACCTTAAATAGCACTTTGAAACAAATATTACTATTTCTACTCTTGTGACATATGCATTTGTCTGGAAACACTTTAATTAAGCCATTATTTTAAACTTCATATTTTTTAAATAAAAAATTATAAAATAAAAAATTTATATTTCATATAAATTTAATATTTTCTCTTATAATGGCTTAATTTAGTTACTTGTTTTTATTTTTTCCTTTATTTTCTTGTAATTATTTGTGCTGATTTGATTAAGTTAGTATGTATCCCTTTCTTTTTCCTTCCCTAGATATTTTTTCTACTTTCTCATATTAACAATGGTTAACATTAATTGTGCACTTTCCTGGTGCATATAAACAAACAAAAGACATTTCTCTACTATTACACAAAAACACAGTAACTGTTTCGTCACTGTTTCCACTCACCGAGTAAATGAAGGCTTTTGAACAGTTGCATGCTCACAATGCCTTCCACTCTAGCCCTAGGTAATAACAATAGTTAACATTACAGAACATTTAGTGTAGACCAAACACTGCTCTCTGTACTTTACATATATTAACACATTTGATTATCACCAAAACCCTATGAGATGGACTCTGTCATTATCCAGACTAAAATGAAAACTCCATGAAAGCAACATATTTCTGTTGTTTTGTTCACAAATATATCCCAAGTACTAGAACAGTGACTGGCATATAGTTAGGGTTCCAAAAATATTTAATAAACATATCCCTAATTTTACAGATGGGGAGAATGGTAGAACAGAGAGGTTATATGATTTATTTTAACTTCACCACCAATTATTGGTAGAACTAATAATAAAATTTCACAACCAATTATCCAGACACGTTAGCATTGGAGTCTGTGCTCTTAAGTATTATACTTTTGGAAGAGGTTTTTGTTTTTTAATTTCTCTCCCTTAAACCAAAGCCTATGTTTTCTCAAGATAGTTTAATAGTTTTACTTTCAGAATGTCTCTTCTCTTTCAAGACACCATTTTCATCCCCAATTTTATGTACTTCCAGACAATGTATCAGGATCCAGATCCTTCCTAGGATTCACCACTTTCTTATAATTTCTCTGAGGCTCTCTGTGATTACCCCTAGTCAAAGTGCACACGACATCTTGGTAAAAATGGATGGGTTGGTGATGCAGTAGGAGCTGGTGTTGTGAGTGGATGGGAGTTGGCCACCATGTTCCTGAATCTCTTTATTCTCTTTTTAAGCCTCCTGGGCATGGGCAAACATAGGGACCAAAGAAATGATTCAGAGAACATATCCAATCCAAAAGGGCCAAGCAGAGAGGAAAAACCGGATCTTAGGCCAAGAGATTGCTACCAGCCTACAAAAACGATTGAGAAGGGTGAAAAGAGGGTGGAATAGTAAAGTTTCTCTGAGGAAAATAAATGCATGTCATCAATTTTCTCTTTTTTTCTTCCTTCAAAGACTTGATTTTTCTAGAGTAATTTTAGTATCATAGCAAAATTGAGAGAAAAGTACTGCCCTTGCATCCACATGTGCATAGCCTCTTGCATTACCAAAATATCCCATCAGAGTGGTACATTTGTTACAACTGATGAACCTACATTGACACATCATAACCACTGAAAGTCCATAGTTTACATTACGATTTACTCTTGGTGTTGTAATTCAATGGGTTTGGACAAATGTACAGTGGCATGTATCCATCATTATAGTATCATACAGAGCATTTTCACTGCCCTAAATATCCTCTGTGCTCTGCCTATTCATCTAACCCCTGGCAACCACTGATCTTTTTACTGTCTCCATAGTTTTGCCTTTTCCAGAATGTCATATAGTTGGAATCAGACAGTATGTAGCCTTTTCACACTTTGCCTGCTTTCAGCTAATAATATGCTTTTAAGGTTCCTCCTTGTCGTTTCATGGCTTGATAGTTCATTTCTTTTTAGCGCTGAATTCTCTTTTTAGGAAGGGATTATAGGTCTGTCCTTGAAAATGGATCAGCAGTTAAGGGTATGGAGCTCATTGAGTGCTCTATACCACAGGTAGAGAAAATGAATTCTATCAATCTCGATAGTATAACTAATACCCTCAAAGGAATTTCAAATGCAAATTTCAAAACCCTGCTTATTGAACTCATTTCTTTTCTGTTATACCGTGCATCATTCCTGACCATGACCTCCCTGTCAACCCAGCCTACATGTGTGAGATATATTTCAATATCGTCCACTAGTATATGAGAGGAAGACTATATATACCAAGAAACAGGAAGGGACTGGGAAGTTTGACTGGAGTAGAGACTAGTGCAAAGGCCAAATGGCATAGTGAAGTCAATCATTCTTGGAGAGGATTATTTAAGTTCAAAAGGCAATAATAAGGCTGTGGTAAGAAATGAGGTTGACTTGATACCCCCGGAAACAGACACTTGTTTAAGCTAAATAGAATTGAGAGAGACGAGTGCAGGCAAGGAGTAATGCAGAAAAAGACATAAAGCTACAGTTGTTAAAGGATTTACATCAGAAGGTAACTCTGTATTTCTCTGAAGCTGAGCTTGGTGTACTCCAAGAAAAGCTATTCTTTTCTTGTGTGAGATGTCCATCAAATCAGGTAAATTTCACTCCAAACCTGAATATCACATTTGGTAGCATAACACTGAACCAATGCTTAATATCTGCTCAGATTACGTGTTTATCACCAAGCAGAAACATAGATTACCATGCTGTTCAGCACAGCTTGAAATTGCTGTGCCTTAAAATTGTCTGCGTCTATTTAAAGCTTTACAGTACATTTATTTTTCTTGTTTATTTATCTTTTCCACCAGAACTATATGTATTTTTAGACTAGCAAATTCAACCTTCGTAGAAAACTTATTTTATTACATTACAAAGAAGATTATACCAATGAAAGCAGATTTATTGAGCAAAGCAAACAGACGAATCAACAAGCAAAAATGGAAAAACTGGTATCTATGAACTTCCCCACACACTGAAATATTTGTCATTATTCTATTCTAGAAAGAAGACAGCATTTTATTTTAAAATCTTACTTTCATGTAATGCGCACTAAATAAAGACACTGAACACTGAAAAGCAAATATTACTTATTATACAGGCAATAATTAAATTGTGGCTACTAATTTTTGATATCAATAAAATAATATGAAAAAGTTCATATTACAAACCGTGACCATTGTCATGATTTGGCACTGTATGCTAAAACTTTTCTTGGGTACACACAGGGATCTCTTCAAAACTTCTCTATAGATCTGGGATTATAAATTGAAGAGCAACTCTGGGACAATTTACAGGGGCAAAACTGACAAAGTTAGACATAGAGCAGAACCAAGGCCAAGTTTCTGGAACTGATCATGAGAAATAACGAGAAGTCAAGTCAAACGGAGAATTAAAGATCAGGTGCTGGCGGGGTGACGGGCACACAAAATTGCAAGTTCAGCTATGTGATTGCAAAATATTCTACTTTAAAGGTCTACCACTGGGCCCTGTGGCTTCCACGGCTCTGAAATGAATAGAAGTAAGAATACTGCGTCATCATATTATAGTGTTCCTGACACAGTTTTTACTATATCAGCATTCCTCTCCTACAAATTTATTTACAAGATTAAAAATAGTTATAATTCTTATTTCATAATTGTCATGATGCTCTCTAAATTTTCTCCCTTTACATCTGCAAGTGTTTAGTATATGGTAAGAACTGCAACAGAGTTTTTAAAAAAAATGCTGGCTAAAAACTGGTTTGTTCCCCTTCTTGGGCAGCTGATTAAATGCACATTCCAAACACTTCCCTTATGGGGGCTCTCACAGTCCGGGCTAGAATGCACCAGCCCTAATTACCCCTGGGCCAGGTACCAAACACCTACTGGCAGCCACTATCCTCCTCCTCCAGAAATCATTCAAATTAACCAATCCATAGGAAGCCCACAAAACCTAGCTAACCCCACCCCACTTGTCATACACAAACTGCTCCCTACAGCTGCAATTTGCTGTTACCCTGTCCTCAGGTGCAATCCCCTGTGTGGCCCTGCCTGGCAGTCTTCTCTCTGTTGGAGTTGTAAGTATCAAAAAGTTCTGCCTTTCATCCATTCAAGTGTCATCATTGTGTTCCGCCATTAAAAGATGTTTAAATCTTATAAAATAGGGACACAATGCACGTTTGTGGAATTAATTTATGATTGATTAAGTCTTTATCTGTGATTCTTAATCCATGAGGCAAGTGAGACTCCAATTCCTGGAATACTGGCCAGTTTTGAGGTATCAAGCGTAACTACAGAGTATGTAGTGTCTGACAAGGAAGCATGGGAATACCAGCGCTTGCTTTTCCAAGGACACTGAGTTGGAAAAACCTTATCCCTCTTACCATACCCCCTCTGCAGCCATCACTATCTAAGATAGAAAAGCTTACAAATACTGACCAGTGCCTAAGGGCACCCACAATTTAACAACTTTCCATCGTGAAATCTTGCTTCTGCTTAATTGTGGCCCCAGCTGACTGACTGACTTTCTTGCAAATCTGCATATATATTTTTAGGCCTTCCAAGTATTGTGTTCTGTGTTTTCAGGCAGCATATTTTCTTTTCTTTTTAACTGGAAAGGTTTTTTAGGACATTGAGTTCACGCTATTGAGAGAATTAGTGTCTACTAATACAATCTTAACAATTGTACAGATCAAGAAGAGTGAGAAGGGCCCAATTTTCTACAATACACTGATCAAGCCCAATCTAGGAACAGTGCCAAAATTATATGGTGTTCCAATTACAATGTAAGATTAGACATGCTTAAGGAAATCAGGTACAGTTAGCAATATAAAAGAGTAAGCTCAAAGGGGACTTGATGGCCAATTTCAAACTTGTGAAATGGTAATTTCAAAAAGAGATACTTGCCTTGCTTCTGTGTTTCCTTACCATTTCTAAATGGCACGTTGTTTGGACCATTAATAGGACCATGATTTCCAACACACAACATTTTTATAACATGTAACAATATATAAATTTTCTAAAGCATACAGAGAATGTATTACACTTGATAACCATTACTGAAAATTAACTTTCACTTCTAAGATTCATTCACCTCTGAGTGTGTTATATAAATCTTTTGTCTGACAGTCAAGGTTGGGTTTTTTTTTTGCCTTCAATATGAACAAATCTACTTTTGGTTCTACTAATGATTGCCATTTTGCTATAGGACCCCAGAAAACAGATCCTCGTTACTACATACAAAATGGAAATGCAAAAAGAGGACTATGTCTACACAAGCAGTTTTGAATTGTTTTCATCACAATACTGCCAATAAAGTGTCCTACATGTAATACTGTATTTGTAGAGCACAAAAAAAACTGTCTTGATTTCAAAACTCAGTGAAGTACTTTATTCCCTGCCAGCTGGCATCTCTCGCTATGAAAACACGTTTTAATGTGCTGTTGTCTACACACAATCATTTTTTAATGCACCCTAAAGTCCACTTTTATAAGAAGCTTCATTCCTGAGGTTGTTTCTTTGGTGCTGTATGTACTGGAAGCAATAAAAGAGAATTAGTATTATAGACAAAGAATGAAAAAACAAAATTCATTTTGTTTGTAAATTGTGCCCTGTTTGGCTCAGGTAGATATTTATGAATGCTTTGTTGGATTTAGGTGTGAAGGAAGCTGTGTGGGAACACATATTAGAGGCAAAAATATGTTCTCATTTTTTACTTATTATCCAGTCATTCTGAAATTAATCTTTTACACATTTTCCCTGACTTCAGGTATAACACCAATAGTTTTATGACACTTTAAAAAAATAGTACACTTACCTATGTGTTACAGGGGCGATATTCTGAAACAGTGCAGATGTCCAGCGTTTCATGGGAGTAAACTGCTACTATATTGTAATGTGGTAAACACATAGGAATGAAGCCTCCTTTCTTTCTTATTCGTAAGCATTACTGATGCCAAATGTTTATCAGGTCATAATGTAAACCCTCTGCCAGGATTCATTTTCTTTAGTGATTTATTAATTTATTTTAAAAATGAATGAAACTGAGATTTCTTCATGATTTCATGGGGAGGTAATTTCAACATTTAAATGACCTTGATGTGTAGATAATTTTTTGATTCCAGGATTTTAAAAAAATGTTCTCCATTCTCACACGCACACACACACCCCAGGTATTCATAACTTCCAGGATGCAGCAAAAGCAAAACTGTATTTCTAATTCCAGCTGTTCCTTAACATTTTTCAGTGGGCTGCTTCTTCTCCTGACCCTCAATGAAAATTCTTATAGTCTTCATGACTTTTATGCTTCCTGTTAGGTAATTTAAAAGCCCTATAATACTTTAAGTCAGAGAATACAGTCTAATAGTAAAAAAAATTATAAATGTCCAGACCCATATTATAATCAATGCTTCGTTTTATATTCAAAGATAAAATGTTTTCCCCCTCTCCTTTCAAAGACTTTCTGTAGTCAGGAAGCAAGCCATCCTGCAGCATGAAAGAGAACTTTGCTGAATTTGTCTTCTTCAACGTCATATCACTTCTTCCATCCCTATTACGCATTGGAATGGGACAGGAGTTTAATCTCATCAAAATCATTCTAATTTTGCTGGCTTTAGAATCTCTGGGCTGGCACATACCTAAAAAGGGGCTCATTTTCTCAATAAGTATTTTTGGTTGTCATACTGTGGTGGCTATATGTTGCTGTGATGCTGAAAGCTATACCACTGGTATTTCAAATACCAGCAGGGTCACCCGTGGTGGACAGGTTTCAGCAGACCTTCAAGGCTAACACAGACTAGGAAAAAGGATCTGGCCATCCGCTTCGGAAAAAAATTGGCCGTGAAAACCCTATGAATAGCAGTGGAGCATTGTCTGATATAGCACCGGAAGGTGAGAGGATGGAGCCAAAAGACCAGGCAGGGTTGCACTCTGCTGTACACGGGGTCACTAAGAGTCGGAATCAACTCAACAGCATGGCACTAATGACAACATCCTTGATGGTATTGTGTTCACGCTCTTCCCACTGGTTTCTTACTCCTTTTGCTGAATGCACGAATCCAGAGATAGCATTACATACTTCTCTCTTTCAAGCCTGTTTTATTCCTCTAGGTGGCCCTATTTTATAGGATGAAAAAACAGCTACTTCAGCATGCTTTCCTCATTCTTGGATACATATGCCTCATAAGAACCACCAATATATGCTTTGCCACAAAAATAGCCTTTGGCAGGTCTGTCTGCGGTTGGCTTATCTATGTCACAATATTTGGATTTTTCAGGGTGGATACACAAATTCACCCTTTCCCCCTCTAACTCCAATGATTCTGTTTAAGTTCCATCCCCAAGGCTAAGTCAAGACAGGTAACTGTCCTTGCTCCCTTGGTAGTTATCTACGATTTCTCCTCTAAAATACTCACTCTCTTGACCATTTTATACCCTCTGGATGGTTGACTTAAGAACCAACTAATTTCTTTTTTGTCACCTTCTTTTTAGTCTTCATGACGAACCTTTGAAATATAACATTTATTATCTTCACAAACCAGCATCTAGCTGTGATAGGAAGAGTTACCTCTTACCATAGAGTTAGATAAGGGAAGGATTAGAGAATGGAGTGTGGGTAGGAATAGCATCTTACATTATGGTGTATTCAATGTGAAAATTACTATCAGATTTCCTATCTTACTTAGGCTGGAACCCGTATCAAACTTAGGTTGATAGAGCATTTAGCAACATAGAAAATGTGCTCGGAATAATTGCCTATGAATGTAATCCCAAATCACTTCTGATTAATATCTGCCAATAGTTTAAAAAGATTCAAGTTGTAGACTCTGATCTGGAGGTTATGGAGTCCATCACTTCCTCTTTAGCAGTGTTTTTGAGACTCTCTACAATGCTAACTCATTCTCTAATCTGTATAGCTCTACAAAACAAGAAAATTTGTCAATCTTTACTTTGTACAGTTTTTATTTTTACAATAATCCAAGTATTGAATATGTATGTGTTTTTAAAACACAGTGTGCCCCTTGGAGATTATGATAAATAGCCTTGAGGAGCATACTTTCTTCAAGATAAACATCATAGCTATGCAATATTTAAAATCTCTCCTTATATTAGGGCAGACCATCAGAAACTGCATATATAGGCTGTGCGCATTGATCCTTGGTATACTTTTTTATGTGGAATTGTGCTTTAGCACATCTTAAAACTCACAATAAGAGATAGTATAAGGATTGCTTGTAGGAAACTCTTACACTTATTACATAAGTTTTTATTGCCACTGTTGTTTATTTTACAGTAATTCTTTTATGAAGTGTCATTGGAACTATTTCTTTTGGGTTTCAAAAGTAACTGTTTTACTTATATTGGGTAAATCCATATTGTTTTGTTTTGGATTATGAATACCGCAGATAATATAACTTGTCAGGCTTCCTTCTTTGCATTGTATTTTAGAATGTTGAGAATAGAATTTTGAGAATTTTGGGATTACACATAGCATGTATACAAGATATCAAGACGATTGTTTTCTACCTTAATGTCATTTTAGGGCTTATGTTAATTTCACAACTTATGTTTTCCTTTCATCTTTTTTTTCCTTTCTTTCATTGCATCACATGTATTTTTCATAATTTGCTATAAATCTTTTTTGGAATATAATAGAATTTTTTTTTCATTAAAAAAACATTAAGCTTATTGTTTCACAACCATGGTGAGAAATTATTATGCTCAATGCATTGGAGTGAAATCCAAGAAACTCTAACCAACCATAGCTAATTTTTTTTCCAGAGAAATAGTCACAGATGAATGTCTGCATACTTTTTTGTGTCATTTGAGTCTGCTACCTTTATCTCTAATAATTTGATGAAGCAATGGTGCCAAAACAGCAACAAAATAATCAATAGATTTTTTATGGAATCCAGGGACCTGTAAATTGTCTGACACCAAAACTCAGTCCAATAGGAAATTCATACTTGAATACCCTTCTTATGCTTAGGGAATTTCATGAAGAAGCATGTGTGGCAGAGAATCCATTTTGTTGAGCGGACTAGCAGATACGTTGGCCTCTGACGGTAGCTGTGTAAGAGCATCATCCAGTGTTCAGATTGCTAGTGACCCCTGAGGTGCTGACGCCCTCTGCTAAATTAGTCCTGTGCAGGTAATTTGGGCATCGTTTCTGTCTTCATTAGTCTACGCCTGATTCTCTGCTCCACCTGTATATCCTGTGAGTTGCCTAATAATTTTTAAATTAAAATAGAGCAGATACTGTTGCTCATAAATAAAAATCCTGATTGATATAGTTGGTACATAACTAACCCAAGTTGCTCTTTTGTAGAATGAAAAATATGATATAGAGACAGAAATCAGCAGAATCAGAAGCCAGGCTGGAGAGTTGGTGGATCAAAGAGAGAGAGAAGCAGATCCACTAGACAAAGGAGTAGAGAATACAGACTTCTGAGGTACAACCAAGACAACTGGACCACATGAGCATCTGTAGCTCCCCACAGCGGCTCTTGCCGTATCCTCTCATCCAAGGAGCTGTCTGTCATTTCATTACTTCCTCTGACCTTTGTGTTCCCATCAAAATGGATACTTTTGCTTCCTCACATCCAAGTATATTCCTTCAGAATTGCTTCTCACCAGAATATAAACTTTTAGTAAGTTGCATGAGGACAGAGACCAAGGCTCTATCTGTTTTTGTTTTTGTTTTCTGCACTGTATACCCAGGTTGTGGTACAGTATGTGGCTCACAGTAGACACTAAATATTTACTGAAATATACGGTAATTAGTAAATGAATGATCCTAAAAATATAATTGACACAGAAAATTACCTTTACTCAAAAAAGTGTTTTCATATGTTACAAATTAATCCAATCTCATTTTGTACTACACATACACACACACACAATTACTCCACCCCCACCCCCAGCCGTGTTCTTTTCTTCTCTTTATAGTTTGAAATGATAGAGGTATTTCTGATAGCTGGCTAAGGAACATAAAACACATTTACTTATTCAGATTAGCAAACTTCTCTAGTGAAATTTCAGATTATTTTCCCTTTTTCTTCATAGAAAATCAAAGTCTTTCTAAAGAAATGTGAACATTATTATGACACCTCATACCACCTGGTATTGTTTATCATCCCAGTTTTCCATCTCCTGCTGCATTAGCTCTAAGTTCTGATGCAATGTTTTTTAACATCTGCCTACAGAGCTTTCCTTCTGCTCTCATCTTCAACAAATCTCTCTTTTCCCCATGAGGTTTCGTTTTGTTTAATAACACCCTGTAAGTCCTTAATGTGGCATTATGATTTGTTGCAAAGGTAGCTTGAACAGTGCTTGACCTCACATAGTTGTGTAGATCACTATTGATTTAATGTGACAGACTAAATTCTCCACATTAGCCTGCACCACATTTTTAATACACCCATAAAACAGAATTACTCCAAGGGAAACAATTTTGTCAGTGGCTTTAAAGTAGTAAACAGAATACAAATATCAGGGTACTTTTCTATGTTATGGAGCAAATACATCTAAGAACCAAAGTGTGCATCACAGAAATTCCCTACCTTGCACAATATTTTGTAGGGAAAAAGAAAAGCATTAGCTCTCATATCAGGGAACTACTTAAGGATGTCAAATATGTCCAAAATTATTAGAAAAAGCATTTTTTGGCTTGGTGAAGGGTATACATATTTTTAATCTTTTAACCATGAGTGCATTTCCTTTACAATGTGTTGTGATCTATTTAAACCTCTCAAACCAAAAACATCTCTACATTGCATCAAATCAGAGAAGTACCAAGAGACCCCACAAACTGCTGGATTTCCTGTTTCATCGCTCACTTTTAAGCTAAATTCTCAGGGCAACCACTGAAGATAGCAAGTGGGAATATTTCTCCTTTTGAATTCACAGTACTGCTCCTTTTTCTACTTAATGTCATTCCTTCAACCGTAATCCATGTAACTCAGCACACATACTAAATTTAGATGGACAACAATTTTAACCATCATTTAAAAAAATTATGGGTTCTACCTAAATATTTTATAGTTTAGTTAAATCTCCAGTCTCATTTGTAGTTTACATTTGCAAATATTGAAATATTAACTAGTGTTTGATCATCATTCCTTTTTGTAACTTTTCTTTTTCTGGACCCCATGACTATTTCCTACAACTTGACTCATGGAATTCTTATTCTTTTCTTTGTTGCTGTTTTTCCCTCTCAGGTTTGGTAATCTGATCATCTATACATTTTTCTAGAATTTCATTAATGCCGTTCCATTCCGGGTCCGTATTTATGTCAAATTTTTCCTTTGAAATAAATTTATTTTATTTTTTTCCTGGAGGTGCAAGATTCATTGTTGTTGGAAGTATAGTTCCTGTTTGATGAAATTGTTATCTTGAAAATGACCTGTCTCAAGAACTCAGCTGATGTGTACCTGGCTGTTCTCCCAGATTGCCCTAACCGTTCTGCTCTCACAGGAGTGACTATGCAATAGTCTACTCATTTTCTCTGAAATGCTTGACCCTCTCCATCCATACTACATCCATTAATTCTACAAACATGGACTGAATTCCTATGGCCAATCATTCTCTCTATTTAGATGAATAAGTGTGTCAGGCTTTATTATAATTATTTGTTTCCATATCTGTTTTTCCCAGGACTATGAGCTCTTCGTGTCTAGAAGCCATGTTATTCCTTTTATTGACAGTACCAAGGATATATTTCACAAAGGTCATTTGAAAGAATGGATTAATGCATAATTAATTTTTACAGAATAAGTGTGATATTTACCACAATACAGGAGATATACTCAGAATTCTCTATTCGCAACATGTTCTATGCAAAATATGTGAAGGAAGACATCAGCATATATGGGGTCAGGTTACATGTAAGGTAAAACAACGAAGATAAAGTGACTGAGAAACCACATATTTTAATAACTTATTCCTTTCACAGTATCTATCATCAATCAGTATACACTTCATCTTTCTCTGTTCCTAGATTCTAATCACTTTGTCATTGACTATGATATTCCTTTTAGTTTGTGTACAAGTTTGTGTAAGTCTGTATTTCTCCTTAAATCTTGTATTAAATACTCAAATTGATAATCTATGCAACATAATTCTGTTAAATAATTTGAATAAGCTCAGTTAGTGTGGAAGAGTACAAAAATTACCACAAAATCCTCCCATCCCTGTATACACAACTCTAATATCACTTTTCCCATCAAGACATAAACTCTAATTCTCCAACCTTCAAATCTGGGCTTCGTCATTTGTCTTTCTTTATCCAGTGAGACATTAGCAAACATGGCCTAAAGAGAGGCTTGAAAAGTGCTTACACATTGGAGTTTGCTTTCTTAATGCTATTTGGAATTCTGAGATTGCTCATGTCAAGAATAGTCTAGGATAGCCTATTGGAACATAAGAAACCACGTGGAGCAGACACAAGTTCTCCCATCTGAACCCTTCTAGACCAAGAAGCCTGCCTATAGCTATAGGTGTGTGTGAGGCCATCCTGAATTATCAACCACACACAAGTTTAGGAATAAGAAATGCCTATAAGTTGCAGAGTTGTAAGAATTAAGTTTGTTGCTTTAAGCAAATTAAGCTTTCTTGATCTAAGCCATTTTCCTCAACAAAGCAAATGAATTCAGTTAGTAAGTAGACAATCCAAGAATTAAGCAAAACGGTAACCATTTATATTAATCAGTCTTATTCTGCTACTAGTTCACTAATTTATTGGAAGATATTGTAAGCATTTTCCAATGGCACTTGGTTCTGTGCTGGATGTTAAAAATTATTATGAAATTTATTCCAAAAGAGAAATAGACATTTTACGCAGAGTGTTGCTGGTAACTTAAGATCTCTGAAGAAGAATGATCTCAGTCTTTTCTCCTCATTTTAGAGTTGGGTCTTTAGTTTTTAAATGCCTTTAGAAAAAGGTAGCCTAGATAAAAGTTGATGGATGTTTATTTTTCTCAGTTACCAAGGTGTTTTCTTGGTAATAAACTTAAATGTTATTCTTTTTTTTTTTTTTTTTGTGAGGAAGATCAGCCATGAGCTAACATCCATGCCAATCCTCCTCTTTTTGCTGAGGAAGACTGTCCCTGAGCTAACATCCGTGCTGATCTTCCTCCACTTTATGTGGGACACCGCCACAGCATGGCCTGACAAGTGGTGCATCTGCGCACACTCGGGATCCGAACCCAGGCCGCCAGCAGCAGAGCACGCACACTTAACCGCTAAGCCACGGGGCCGGCGCCCAAACATTACTCTATGTGGAAATTCAAAATAAAAATAGTAATGGCAAAGGCACTTTTAGCTACCACTTAAGTCTTTCCTACATAGTAACCAAGCACTGTGCTAATTCATTTATATATTCCAGCTAATCTAATTGTTACAGGAGTTATTATCTCCAACTCACACATAAGAAAATGCAGACTAAATAATTTATTGAATGCCATGCTGTCATTGAGAGGTGTAGCTAGGGTTTGAACAGTACTTGTTATTCCAAAATCTGTGTTTTTAACTGTAATGATAAGTGTTCCAGCTCCTGTTTATAGTAAACTTGCTGTTAAGTGTATTCTGAAAACAAAAGTAAGCATATCTTTCCTCCTTTCTGAAAATACATGAAAAAATATTTTTTTTCTTTTGGTCAGAGATGTTTTAATGACTGCAGCACAGCATCACAGCATCACATGTGGTCTCAGACTTGGTTGTGATGAGTCAAATGTCCTTAGCATCAAAGATGATGCAGTAAGAAGGCAAATGCATGACTAACAAAGTGTCCCCAAATGGGGACCATCTTGGTGTTCATTCTTCCTATTTTGACATCCTTCATCTAGATTTCATCCACTACCACTTATATTAATAACTTTACTATAGTATTTAATATGTGTAAAATATATCAGTTACATTATTTTTATAACTATTGAGAAATAAGTTGGAAAACAAGAAAACTAATACACAATTTAGAGACTTGTCTGAGGTTACTTACAAGTAAATATTCGAGCCTAAACTTAAGCTAACCTTTTGTGGCCAAATAAATGTTCTTCATGAAACAGAAAAAAATGTTTCATGAAGACTTGTCAAAGTGTGTTGATCATGGGATGGCTTATGGAGTCAACAGAACATGTTTTGAAGCTTAATTTTGCTACTTATTAAATGTGTTATATTAGTTGTCATGTGTTATATTAGTGAAACTCTTTGAATCTCTTGAATATAATCTCCCATAAAATAAGAATATTGGACACCTATCTTGTGGGATTAAAGATTATGTGTAGAACAATCTTGATAAGATAGAACCTGATTAATGGTAATTATTGTTATCAATAAACCACATTTGAAAGAATACTCTTTCTTTGAACCTCTGCAGAGTAAATGAGACAGAACTGGCACTCTTTAGTATAGAGAAGAGAAAGAACCAGATTATCCTTGGAACTCTGTCTACTGGTAAGCATAAGCATCTTTTATTTGCATTGGGAAACTTTCCTGAACTATATATTGTTGAGATGAGGTTATTATTTTGCCTTTTTTTTTTTTTTTTTTTGCTGAGGAAGATTTGCCCTGAGCTAACATCTGCTGCCAATCCTCCTCCTTTTTTTTTTTGCTTGAGGAAGATTAGCCCTGAGCTAACATCTGTGCCAATCTTTCTCCACTTTAAGCCTGGGACAGAACCACAGTATGACTGGTGAGTGGAGTAGGTCCACACCCAGGATCTGAATCTGGGAACCCGGGCCACCGAAGAGGAATGCACCGGACCTTAACCACTCTGCCTTGGGGCTGAGCCCTATTATTCTGCATTTTTAAAATCAGCTGTCTTACCTGGGTCAGAGGGATGGTGATACTCCTAACGGTTATAGATTAAAATCCATTTTACAATCAGTATAATTATAGCCATTATGATCAAAATTAATTTAGCAATTGGAGTTTTAAAATAGTGATAAAAATATTAGGTGAAATATATTATCCAATCTTATAAGCTTAATAGAGTATTTAAATCTAATCATTTATTTATTGGCCTACAAAATCCACCTCCAAATTTTTAAATATATTAGCATAATTTAGCAAAAATTCCACTGTCTTTATTAGTGCCATTTTACCCAGTTGATTGACTGACCATTGGAATTCCACATAGATTGAATTTCAAACAATTCATTCAATGTTTGAGAATTAGATCTTCTGGGGTACTTTTCAAAGTTTAGAGCTAGAGGGCACCTTAGAAATATTCTACCTCTCCCACTAACTTTATTGACAAGGAAATTCAATCCTATAAATATGAAATAATTTGTTCCTGGTCACACAATATAAGAGGGGCATGGTTAGTATAAGAAAGTGTAAGTCATCTTATATTTTAGAATTGGCCAAATTTCAAAATTTTGCTACAATAAAAGGATATTTATTTCTATTAAAATTCTAAGTTAAGAATTATAATATTTTCAAAATATTAAAAATATAATATAAACTGGTATATTGACTGCTTCTATACAAGATCACTCTCAACTGGACTGAATTGTTAATAAAAGCTTTCTATTGATTACAAATTATTCTGTTTTGTTTTATATTTTATCATATTTTAATGAATTGGGCTTTTTAATGAATTTTGGAAATCATTTATTTTTCCAAAAATGTTGTTATATAGATATTCTGGCACCTATTACATCAGGGCCCGAGACATTGCAATGTCCTTTTTTCCACTCAGTGTATTTCTGTCTCACAAAGAAGTCCATTACAGCGTGTTGGGGGCCTGTGACTTATATTCCTCTTTCCAGCTTTAGCCGCTCTTTTCTGGGCACCTCTGCTCCTCGTTCTTAGTCCCTCTGTTCCATTCTTAGTCCCTCTGTTCCATTCTTAGTTCCACTTTTCCATTTTTAGTCCCTCTGTTCCATTCTTGCTGTTTTAGCTGGGCACCACCTCATCCTCAAGGCATGTATTATTTCTGATGCTCTGCAATCATTGTAACTTTTTCTGGAAAAATAGTAAGATAGCCTCCTGGTGTCCTGATGTGTCACCCCTTGTGGATTACATTCTTTTGGGCAGTTTTCAAAGCAGCATTGCTTATGTCTCAATATCTAACAGAGATTTTATTTTAGTATGATACTTTCTTCATATTTTGTATATATTGCAATAAATCTCCCAGGAGAAAACTCAGCTAAGAGAGGATTGCTCAGATAAGTTTAGACCAGTTATCTTGGACTCAGAGCAGAGGAACAATTATGGGAAAAGCATGGCACATTTTATTCTATATACCACCTGTTCAATCCTTCCTGGAACTGGATCTGGGTTCAAGCAATACAATGACAGCTCAGGAATGGAAGCTAGAGATATCCTCGGCAGCGTATATATCTTCATGTTTTTATTTCTTTTTAAAAGAATATAATTTAGATTAGAGAACTAGATACTGCTTTTTTTTTTTTTTAGCACAACTGTATATGAATACACATACATGCACAGTGTACAAGGAATTATTTTAAGTCATGAATTTTAAAAAGAACTTCCTCGGAGAGATGAGAACAGATTTATAGCCAGCTGGTGCCATGCTATATTTGGCTTATGGAACCTAGATTTAGTTATCATCTTCCAATTCCGTGAATACCATTCTAACAACACTAGTGTGCATGTAAGACAAACGGTTGGGGAATTCCTTTAAACAATCTCCAGGTCATGAGAACAAGGTCAAAAGTCATCCCAACGCACTGAAGTTGCCAAGGTTTGAGTCCCTAACTAGGTTCTCTGAGGCAGCCAGAGCTGTCTGCGCTGCAGGGGAAACTGATGGCATTTTGAAAGATGTGAGAGTGGTAAGTTGTTTCTCTGTATTTTTGTATGCTAGTATAGACACATGGTTTTGCTAAGCAAAAATATGTGAAAAATGTGAAGTTCTGAGAACCAGACTGCTGGATAGAAGGGAGTGCCTGTCTTCCTCTCCAAAACAGGCACCAACACATCCTCTGCGCCTTTCTTCTTAAAGGGATCCCTGTGCTCATAGCTCAATAGACACTGAGTTCCTCTGATTCAGGATTCTTTATCAAATCCTCTCAGGCTCCCTGTCTCCCACCTCACTAGCACTTACTAACAAGAAAATAGATTTTATTCTACATTCTGATAGGGAATTCCTATGTTTTATACTAACTCCTCTGAGAAACGCTTATCCCACCCAGCTCTGCTTCCTGCTTCCCTCTCAGAAAGTTTCCTCATTGCCTCCTTCTGAAGCACAGTGACTTCCACAGCTGATGGGACCAGGGATAAAACTCTGATCTAACCTGAGCCAGTAAGATTCTCTCTCTCAGAAATTTGGATTTAGGACCCAAATAATTCCCTTTGTTTCTAACGAATAAAATCTGGGAATTACTTTAAATCCAAGGCTGAAATGGCCATATTGGGCCTCTGTCAAGTTCAGCAGAGTGTGCGCAGCAGCTGGCTCCCATTCCTCCTAAGAACCAAATGTACTTACTGGGCTTCCGCATGACGACACTCTTGCAGTTTCCAAACACATCCTCTGATTTTATTTACTGTAGCTTGGGTGGGTTCTCTTTCTTGCAATCAAATATTTTTCTGAACAATGCTTGAGGAAACAAGTGTCTATTTAGCAAAAGTAAAGTTTAGAATCTGCACCTGCAGAGTGACCAGCAGGAACAGGGCTTCGCCTACTACACAGATTCTGCTCTTCATTATTTCACCACAGTCTTGTTTTACTGCGAATGTGAAATCAGAGGTGCATTGTGGACCCAGTGTATCCTCAGGAATTATTGTCTGAGGGGGACTGCTATTAAAGTTTGCTCCATTTTGACCTTTATATGTGAAGTCAATTTCATTCATGCTTTATAAATTTTCCGGGAGATTTATCATTTAAAGAATGCATTTGAATCCAAATGATATTTTCTCATCATTACTGATTTTTAAAATTTCTGTGAATCCTGCTCATATAGGAGTCAAAGCCAGATATGTTATATAAAAGCCTAATGCTATTTCCCTTATGGGCCTGGCTTTTTAGGTGTATCTACCCTCATGAAACCATGGATTTGTTATTTTCTTCTCCTCTCACTCTTAGTTCTGTCACCAGGAAGCTGTATTTTTGTTTTCAGCTAGCTATACAGTTCAGTCCAAGAAAAGATTTACATTTTACCTACTTTCAAAGGTTTGGAATAAAAATCTTTTTCTTCAGAAAAATGCATATGAAATCCTGTTAACAACTGCCCAAGGTAGGCAGAGCCAAAACATCTCTGAAAAGAGTCTTGTGCGAATTAATTTGGGTCCATCTTCTTACAAAGAAAAGTTCAATTATTAACTACTTGTCATTAAGAATTTGAAATTTTACTGCAGAAAAATCTTTGCAAGTGTTTGAAGAAGTCCTTTAAAAATGTTCTTAGAAGAAAGGAAAAACAGCGCTTGTGCTTAATTCAAAACAGTGGCTCTTCCAAATACTCTGGTATCTTTTATATCATTGCTTTCCTTTTGGAAGAAAAGGACACCATGGCAACCAGTTTTTAGTGGTTATGAAAGGATACCTTAACTGGATTTTTATCTTTTTGCCATAAGATTAACTATTTCCCCTTAGTCTCACTTTTCAACATCCTCTGATACTCTGTAAGCAATCCTCTGGAATACTTTAAAGTTAGAGAAAAACGATAGTGTATAGTATGTCTTTCTATACTTTAAAACATTTACAAAAGTAAAATCTTTGTGAGAAAAATTCATGTGTGTACGTGTGTGTGTGTGCACGCACGTGATTCTTTAATATCTGGGCCATAATGAGTTCAATGATCCTCTCACCTCAATATCTAAGATTCTCTTTTTACATAGCTGTGATATACACTATTAGACTATATTAGACAACATTAAGCTAAGTAAATACCTCCAGAAGAGTTATTACTAGAAATGAATGAGAGATGAAACCATTTTTGGTTGGATAAATAACTTGATGATATTTGGGAAAAATGCAGGCATTAAGAGCCTAGATGATGGCTGATACCAAATCATTACAAAAAAGAAATACCTTTGTCTTCATAATAGATGTAGACAAATTGGACTCTCCTAGACAATCAGGTGAAAGGATGTGAAGTTTAAAAGAATACAGAAAAAAATATGAGACAGTGAAAGGTAGAGTTTGATTGCACATAAGCCATAGCCAGAAGATGAAGTATAACTTCAATGAGGTATCCTGAGAAGATTTCTGAAGAATAGAAGGTTCTAAAATGCTTTTTTAAAAACATATGTATCATGTATTTTATTGGGTTAAATGACAACTCCCACCACTGACTCTTTAGTAAAAGTATATATGTTAAATAAGTATTCATAAGACCATTTCATTTTGTCTTGAGTCAAGGGTTGCTACGTTTATGAGATATAATGAAAAGTCTCAGTTTCTTATTTGGGTAATGTGTTGAATTTAAAAGTCATATATAAGGAAGTAGGAGGTGGGGTAAGAAATGAAATTGTGTATATGTAAGCTTGCCAGGGATCAAAAGGCATTTTGGAGTTGTAGGACTTGGACATGAATTGGAGGTTTCAGCCAATCCTACAATCCTTTGAGGGTCAGGGACTCTCCTATTATCTATCCCATTTCCCAACTCTGTGTGGATTACAAATCAAAATTCATGTAATAACTATAGATGAGTACAGCTCTTGGTTTGGCAACCTGAGCTCTATTTGTCTGAGGAACAAAACATACATGAGCATGTCTGGAGGGCTCATGAGAACCACTATCAGATATCTTTTATCATTAGGACTGTGGAAACTTCTGGAAAAGATTTATTCCAAAGGAAGCTTTAAGATATACCAACATTGGCTTAGGACAATGCTTCAGTTTGTGGAAGGAAAGATTATTCTGACTATAGTTTACAACTTTTCTCTTAGATTGTCCTCTGATTCAGACCTGTAGACATATACTTCAGATGCAGGAGGAGAAGACAACATGGACATCTGAGTAGAAACTATTAAAAGCCAATTTATAGATTAGATCATATGGGATACAAGCAGAATACAGGACCAGATATGAAACAGGCTATTGAAATCTTCTATTGCAAAGAAAAACCTATGAGGCTTTGAAAAATCAAGGCAGAAGCAGCTGATGTGCATTGTCAGTGAACCAATAACAACTCTGGAAGCGGCATGACAGTTCCAGGAAGTCACCCTTCACAAGCTTTGTGTAGGCTTCTCGAGGTAACTGAACCTATGACCCAGGCCTCAGTGGCCCTACAAATGGTAGCTTAGCCTCACAGCAGACATTACACAGGGATCCAGATCAAGACACAGCAAACATGTTGCATGATGTGTAACACTGGAAAGGGTGGCTTTATGGTAGATGAGAAGTTGCTTAGGTACTCCTAGACATGCTTTTGAAAGAACTCCGGGAATGAGAAAGAGATTAGAATCAGATTGCCACAAAAGTAGATGGAGATTTGAGCCACCGCAATGAAACTACCTTAGATTACTATCGCGATATTGGAATTCTGTTTTCTTTTTTTTTTTTGTGGGAGGAGGAGCAGGGGAGGGCAGCTGATGTGGTCTGGGAACCAAGTCCCTAATCACAAATTGAAGGAAATATATCAAGCCCTTTCAAAGTATTGATGAGTTGTAGTTTTTAACATTGTAGTTTTATCATTTAACCAATACTTTTTTTTTTTGACTGAAAAGAGGTTGACAGCTTTAAGATTTTAGAATTAATTTAAAAAAAGGAGATTGTGTGTAGCAAAGTAGTGGTATATACTGTAAAGGAAGGCCAGTATTCTGATTTCTGAATGGACCCTGGTATTTAGAGATGGATTACCTTCTTTGCTTTTAAGGGCTGAATCATACATATAATGGATGAGGACTGGCTCTGGGCTCGCCTAGTAACTGGACCCTAATATCCTATCATTGCAGGCATACCCTGCCGAACATACCTACGTGTGTTCGTGTCACGGGTTGTAAGCTGCTTGTCAACATGACATATACACTGTGTAGGTACAAAACATGTGTACCAAGATCCTTTGATTGTATAGGTCTATAGTGCTTAAATATAAAACTACAGGTGAGAGTCTTCACCCCAAATGGCCACAGACACTATTATTGCTAGGAATCAAAGCAGGGGATTAAACTTCACACTCTGATGGTTTAATTGCCTATAATCCAAAAACGATACAATGGCAGTTTAAAAATAATTGCTAAAGGGGATCATATTTTTCTTCAGAGAAGGGGATTTTTCTAATTTTCTCTCAATACAATTGACTATATGATTGAACTTATGGACCACAGAAGACCTAGGGGAGTGATAGACTTATTAGATGGAATGCAAAGCACTTGACTTGATCACAGGGAATAAGAAAAAGTCATTCTTTGTGATATGTAGAATGGGGACACAGTATCATTGGATATTAACGTTAAAGGGTATTACTTAATTAAAAGGATCAAGAATTAATACACCAGTCTGGTGAGTCTGGTCATATTCACTACATAAATATAGTTTTATTCCCAAAATACACAAGAAAGTATGCTGTAAAAGACATGGACTCTTTTTTTCTAATTTTACAGTTACTCTCTGACAGTTTTGCAAACCCCAAATCTAAAACGAATCCCTCTCAATTGTTCATGAGAACAAACCCACTCTCTTCTACTTACTCAAGCAATTCACTCTTCTTTCTCATACATCATCATTATTCTCTTCTTTAATGGATCATTTCCATCAAACTAAAACAACACTACTCTGTCTCCTTTCTTCAAAAAAAACTGACAAAAACCTCTCTTGTCCCCATTTTTCTTATCTCATTTCTTTTCTCATCTTTTCCGGAATGTAAAAATTAATTTATAAGATAATTCTGAAGTACAAACTTTTCTGTGAAATTTGCTGATTCCTCGGGCCTGATATTGACTTTTAATATATAGCTTTTGAACCTACCCCTAACCTAATATTTAGGTTTTACTACACGAATGTACAGAATATCAGGGCTGATGTTTCATAGTAAGATTTATTAACAGACATATAAAAATTTTCATAGGGAGTGTGGGGATGATTTTGCTACCTTGAAAAATTTGGGGGGCTCCTGTACATGTGCATGTCCTTGTTTCCTTGATATTCACAGCAAATTTAATGGGGATGAGGTTGACGGAAGAAGAGTATTTTGCTCCCTGCTTATCTAACTCTCTTCCAAATGAGTCAACAATCAATAATATGACTGAATAAGTCTGGTGTGTTTATCTTCATTCATTCTCCTAATATAAATTTTGGGGGTTCTCTGAATTCATTGTCAGCTAGATATGTTTTAAATTCTTTGTATAAGACTAGTATACAATAGTACATTGTATTGTACTGAAACATCTACATTTTCTAACCTGGTTTTATAGGTAGGAATAAAAAATGTGCTTTAAGTTCAAGGGGAAATGTGTATATTTGAACATCTTTCTAGGTGTTTTAAAAATTAATTTATCATCCTGTAGTGTTTGCATGGCAGTAACAGACAGATGCTAGATAAATCCAAAAATAATGCCTTGTGACAGATAAGAAACTAGTGAAGAAAACAGACTCTACTCACATAGATTCAATCACTAGCATCTGCAAGAAGAAACCCAATAACAGTTCAAAGAAAAAATAAACATTACTTTTTAGTTATAGCCTTGGCATACATAATAAAACTGTGGCTTCATTACTGCTGCGTATCTACTGAGATAACCACCCAAGAGCAAGATAGTAAGAAGTTGGAGATAGCATTTTGTTATACAGTCTTTAAGAAAATATAAAATGAAAGTAATTGCTTATTTTCACTGAATCTTTTATTTTAATGACCTTTAGAAAAATGTTCATAAAATTATATCACCTATTAAATAAATATGCTGTGACATAGATATATAGCACAGGTTGTTACAAGATCTCATACTAAAATAAAATTTACTTTACCATTAAATCAATAGACACTAAGTTGAAATAATATGCTTTCAAAACAAACTTTTGGATGATTCCTAATCATAGAATTTAAATTGCATAACGGCATGTGATAAAAAGTAGAGCACAAAAATGTGTGCATGTGTATATGTGTAGTGATGTCAAGCATATATAGAGAATTAGGTTGAGAAATGATGTCAGCATTCTGGCTATGTGAGTCATTTCTTTTTTCTCTCTCCTTTGATTTACAATGGACATCCATAACCAGAAAAAAAGTGCCTCTGTACAACATACCAGGACACTGGAGAGATCCATCCATCTATGCCCCTGAAAATGGGTGATTGGACAGTGGAAGAGGCAGTGGAGAAAGGGAAGTGGCAGTGGAGCCACTGGTGACAGAGGTGGTGATGGCAGAGAAAGTGGCAGCCATCCAGCAGTGAGCCAGCATGACTTTCTGGCAGAAGAAGTGGAGGGTGAAGGTAGTGAGTATGAGTCTGCCCAACCGTGCATGCTGCAGCTGGGAGGATGAGTTGCTGTCTCTGAGGAGAGACCACAATGACTGGGGAGAGGGAAAGGAAAGGGAAGCAGGCAGACAAAGAGAATTGAAGGAAAACATCTCCTGTTGTCTGTCCCAGGATTCTGGCAAAAGAATCACCCACGGACTTTTAGGACCCCTCAACTTGAGGATCACCCTACTGGGCTGTGAGCTCACCCAAAGCCCAAAGTGCTAAGTACACACCTTTCCCCACTCTGCTGCCACATTTTGCTTTTTGTGTGTGTGTGCGCTCCCAACCTCAGTGAGAATCAACTCCCTTAAGAGAAACCAAAAACTTGTTCTATAGCGCCACCTTCTGGAAAACAAAAGGAAAGCTCCTAACCACCAATCGGTTGAATTTTTAGAATCACAGTAAGCAAAGCCTAGCCTAAACAGGAAAGGTGTTCACTATTTTAAATGCAGCAGCAGAGGTACTTTTCATCAAATACCATGAAAAATCAAGGTAATACAGTATCACAAAAAGAAATTGACAAATTTCCAGCAATCAAACCCAAAGAAATGAAATATTGTGATCTAACTGATAAAGAATTTAAAATAGCAATTATAAGGAAATTCAATGATCTACAAAAAAATTCAGAAAGGCAATACAATGATATCAGGAATAAAATTACCAAACAGAAGGAGTACTTTATCAAAGAGGTTGAAATTCTAAAAAAGAACTGAACAGAAATTCTGGAGTTGAAGAACTCAATAAATGAGATGCAAAATGCATTAGAATGTATTTGAAATGGAGCAGATAATACAGAAGATAGAATTACAAAGCTTGAGGATAGCAATATAGAGATGATTCAGGTGGAAATGGAGAGAGAACTAAGATTTTTAAAAGGTGAAGAAACTCTACAAGAACTATCTGACTCCATTAGATAAGCCAATATGAAAATAACGGGTATCTCAGAAGGAGAAGAGAGGGAGAAGGGATCAGTGAGTGTATTTAAAGAAATAATAGCTGAGAACTTCTCAAACCTGGGAAAGAAACTGGATATGCATATACATGAATCTAATAGAACACACCTTATTTTGTCAACACAAGATCTTCCCTAAGACACGTTCTATTAAGACTGTCAAGAGTCAATGGCAAAGAAAGAATGTTAGAGGGAGCCAGGGGAGAAAACTTTTAAAGATTTTTTAAAGGTACCCCCATAAGGATATCAGCAATTTCTCAGCAGAAAGTCTATTAGCCAGGAGAGTGGAAGGACATATTCAAAACATTGAAAGGTAAAAACTTCCAACCAAAAATACTCTACCAGGCAAAGTTATTCTTCAGATATGAAGGAGAAATAAAGGCTTCCTCAGACAAACAAAAACTGAGGGAGTTCACCACCACTAGACCTGCCTTACAAGAAACGTTAAAAGGAGGTTTTCAAGCTGAAATGAAAAGATGAAAGTACACAAAACTCTAATTAAGGTGATAAATAGTCAGCATTAGAACACCACAACTCTTTTTTAGAACAATATATTAAACTCTTAATTATAGAATAAAGATTAAAAGAAAAGAGCATTAAAAATAACTATAGCCACTATAACTTGGTAAAGAAATCACAACATAAAAAAAGATAATTTGTGACATCAAAAATATAATGGGAGAAAAACATAATGATGGAACCTATAGGCAAATGAAGATAAATTGCTATCAGCAGAAAAAGGACTATTTTATCTATGAGATGTTTTATGTAAACCTTATGGTAACCACAAAGCAAAAACCTAGAGCAGAGACAGGAACCTTAAAAAAAGGGGAGACTGAGAAAATCACCATGGAAAACCACCAACTTACAAAGGTAGACAGAAACAGAAGGGAAAAGAAACAACGGAGAGACAAAATAACTGAAAGGCAAAGGATAAAATGGAATTAAATCTTTACATATCAATAATCATCCTAAATAAGTGGATTGAACTCAACAATCAAAAGGCACAGAGTGGCTGGATGGATAAAAAAAAGAAGACTCAAATATACGCTGCCCACAGGAGACTTATTTCAGCTCTAAAGATACACATAGGCTCAACGTGAAAGGATGGAAGATGATATTTCAAGTAAAAAGAAACAAAAGTAAGATGGGCATAGCCATACTTATATCAGACAAAATAGGCTTCAAGCCAAAAAGGGTAACAAGAGACAAAGAAGGTCATTATATAATGGTAAAGGAGTTAATACAACAAGAAGATATAACAACTGTAAATATATATGCTCCCAACACCAAAGCACTGAAATATATTAAGCAATTAATAACAGATCTTAAGGGAGATATAAACAACAATATAATAATTGTAGGGCACTTCAATACCCTACTATCAGCAATGGATAGATCATCCAGATAGAAAATCAACAAAGAAATGTTGGAAGTGAACAACACTTTAGAACAAATGGACTTAATAGACATATACAGAACATTCCATCTGACAGCAGCAGAATACACATTCTTCTCAAGTCAACATGGAATGTTCTCCAGAGTAGACCATATGATGGGCCACAACACAAATCTTAGCTAATTTAAGAAGACTGAAATCATACCAACTATATTCTCTGACCACAATGGTATGAAATGAAAACAATAAGAGGAAAGTGAAAAGATCTACAAATATGTGGAAACTAAACAACACACTTCTAAACAACAGTTGGATCAAAAAAGAAATCAAAAGAGAAATAAAAAGTTAAATCGAAACAAATAAAAATGAAGAGACCACATATCAAATGTTGTGGGATGCAGAAAATCAATTCTGAGAGGAAAGGTTATAGCAGTGAAGGCATATATTAAGAAATTAGAAAGATCTTAAATAAACAACCTATCTTTGCACCTCAAGGAACCAGAAACAGAAGAACAACTTAAGCCCAAAGTTAGTAGAAGGAAGGAAATAATAAAGATCAAGATGGACATAAATAAAATAGAGACCAGAAAAACAATAGAAAGAATCAATGAAACTAAGCTGGTTCTTCAAAAAGATAAACACAATTGACAGAACTTTAGCTAGACTCACTAAGAAAAAAAGAGAGAAGACTCAAATAAGTAAAATTAGAAGTGAAAGTGGAGACATTACAACTGATACTAGAAATACATAGAATCATAAGAAACTACTATGAACAATTAAATGCTGACAAATTACATAACCTAGAAGAAATGGATACATTTCTAGAAACACACAGCCTGCCAAGATTGGATCAGGAAGAAATAGAAAATCTGATGAGACTATAATGAGTAAAAAGATTGAATCAGCAATCAAAACTCTCCCAAAATAGAAAACTCCAGGGTCAGACAACTTCACTGGACAATTCTACCAAACATTTAAAGAATTAACACCAATCCTTCTCAAACTCTTCCAAAATATCAGGGAGGAGGGAACACTTCCAAACTCATTGTACAAAGGCCAGCATTACTTTGATACCAATACCAGATAAGGATACCACAAGAAAACTACAGAGCAATATCTCTGATAAATATAGATGCAAAAGTTCTCAAGCAAATATTAGCAAACCAAATTCAAGAACACATTAAAGGGATTATATACCACAACCAAGTGGGATTTATCCCTGGCATGCAAGGATGGTTCAACATATGCAAATCAATAAATGTGATTCATTACATCAATAAAATTAAAGATAAAAATCACATGATCAATTTAATAGATGTAGAAAAAGCATTGGACAAAATACAACATCCTTTCATGATAAACACCTTTAACAGACTAGGTACAGAAGGAAAATACCTCAACCTAATAAAGACCATATATAACAAAACCACAGGTAACCTTATACTCAATAGTGAGAAGTTAGAAATGTTTCCTCTAAGATCAGGAACAAGGCAAGGATGCCCACTCTCACCATACCTATTCAATATAGTACTGGAAGTCCTAGCTAGAGCAATTGGGCACAAGACACAGAAATAAAAGGCGTCCATATTGGAAAGGAAGAAGTAAAATTGCCATTATTTGCTGGTGATATATGATCCTATATGAGAAAATCCCAAAGTATCAGTCAAAAAACTATTGGAATTAATCTACAACTTCAGTAAACTGGCAGGATACAAAATCAACCTACAGAAATGAATTGCATTCCTTTGCACTAATAATGAAGCATCCGAAAAAGAAATAAAGAAGACAATCTCATTCACAATAACATCAAAGACAATAAAATACTTAAGAATAAATTTAACCAAGGAAGGGAGTGATCTCCACAATGAAAACTACAAAAGTTTGCTGAAAGAAATTGAAGAAGACAAACAAATTAAAGACATCCCATGTTCATGGATCAGAAGAATTAATGTTATTAAAATGGCCATACTACCCAAAGCCATCTATAGATTCAATGCAATCTCCATCAAAATACCAAAGGCGTTCTTCACAGAAATGGAAGAAACAGTCCTAAAATTTGTGTGGAACCACATAATGTCTCAAATAGCCAAAGAAATCTTGAGAAAAAAGAACAAAGCCAGAGGTATCATGCTTCTGGATTTTAAACTATACTACAAAGCCATAGTAGTAAAAACAGTACAGTACTGGCACAAAAATAGACACATCAACCAATGGAACAGAAAAGAGAGCATAGAATTAAACCCTGGCATATATGGTCAACTAATATTCAACAAGGGAGCCAAAAACACCCAAGGAGGAAAGGATAGTCTCTTCAACAAAACGTGCTGAGGAATCTGGAGAAACACATGCAGAGCAATAAAATTGGACACCTATCACATACATCTCACAAAAATTACCTCAAAATGGATCAAATACTTAAATATAAGGCCTGATACCATAAAACCCCTAGAAGAAAACATAAGGAAGAAGTTCATCAATATTGGTGTTGACAATAATTTGGGAGGCATGATGCCAAAAGCACAAACAACAAAAGAAAAAAATCAACAGATGGGATTACATCAAACTCAAAAGCTTCTACACAGCAAAAGAAACAATTAACAAAATGAAAAGACAACCTACAGAATGAGAGGAAATTTTTGCAAACCATATATTGAAAAAGAAGTTAATATCCAAAATATATAAAGAACTCAGTCAACTCAATAACAAAAAACAAATAATCTGATTAAAAAATGGGCAGAAGAACTAAACAGACATTTCTCCAAAGAAGACACTGAAATGGCCAACAGACACATGAAAAGATGCTCAGCCTCACTGATCATCAGGGAAATGCAAATCAAAACCACCATGAGATATCACTTCACACCTGTTAGAATGACTATCATCAATGAGACAAGAGACAACAGATGCTGGCAAGGCTGTGACCAAAAGGGAACCCTTGTACACTGTTGGTGGGAATGTAAATCGGTCCAACCACCACGGACAACAATATAGAGGTTCTCAAAAAATTAAAAATAGATCTACCATATAATTCAACAATTCCACTTCTGAGTATATACCCAAAGGAAATGAAAACAGGATTTCAGAGATATATGCACTTCCATGTTTATCCCAGTGTTATTCACAATAGCCAAGATAAGAAAACAACCCAATTGCCCATCAATGGATGAATGGATAAAAAGATGTGGTACATATACACAATGGAATGTTATTCAGCCATGAGATAGGAAGATACTCTCCCATTTGAGACAACAAAGATGGACCTTAAACACATTATGCTAAGCAAGATAAGTCAGACAGAGGAAGACAAGTACTGTATGATATCACTTATACATGGAATCCAAAAAAGCTAAACCTGTAAAAAAGAGAGTAAAATGGTGATTACCAGGGGATGAGGAGAGAAGATAAGAGTGATCATGTTTAAGGGTAGAGACTTGTAATAAGTAGTAAATAAGCTACAGAGCTTTACTGCACAGTATAATGAAAATAGACAATGATATTGTATGGTAATTATGTAATGTGATAAATATTGCTACATCCACAATCATATTGTAATATATAAATGTATCAAAGTAACACGTTGTACACCTTAAATTTACACAATGTTGCACATCAAATTTATTCAATAAAAATGAATAGATAAATAAATAAAAGAAATACACCAAAATTTTATGTGCCAAAATATGCCAAACATACCAACATATTTGGTGAAATTATGGATGATTTTAATTTATTTGTGTTCTATTAGTCACCATTTTTATAACCATATTTACTGTAAACTAGAAACCAAAATTTGTATTTGAATTCATTTTCTTATCTGGACTGTACAGCAAAAGCTCACGGAACTAACATTGAAAACTTGGCACCCTAGCAAATACCTAAAACACTGAAAATCATTTAGACTTGATACTTAATTTTATATCTCACTTTCTTGGTAGTAATGTATAACTACTTTGGCTTCTCTGATGGATTATTATGACGTTATAAAAAGTACCAAAAAGTAAATACATAAAAGATATGTCCATTATAATTCTTGGACTTTTTTTGAATTCTGCCATATTTAATTATATTAATTATATTCTTGCCAAATATAATGTTGTTTTTTAATTTTTTGTTTATTGCAGTAACATTGGTTTATAACATTGTATAAATTTCAGGTGTACATCATTGTACTTCTATTTCTGCACAGATTACATCATGTTCACCACCCAAATCCTAATTACAACCCATCACCACACACATGTGCCGAATTATCCCTTTCGCCCTCCTCCCTCCCCCCTTCCCCTCTGGTAACCACCAATCCAATCTCTGTCCCTATGTGTTTGTTTATTGTTGTTATTATCTACTACTTAATGAAGGAAATCATACGGTATTTGACCGTCTCCCTCTGACTTATTTCACTTTGCATAATACCCTCAATGTCCATCCATGTTGTCACACATGGCTGGATTTCATCGTTTCTTATGGCTGAGTAGTATTCCATTGTGTATATATACCACAGCTTCTTTATCCATTCGTCCCTTGATGGGCACTTAGGTTGCTTCCAAGTCTTGGCTATTGTGATTAACGCTGCAATGAACACAGGGGTGCATGTATCTTTACGCATTGGTGTTTTCAAGTTCTTTGGATAAATACCCAGCTGTGGAATAGCTGGATCATATGGTAGTTCTATCCTTGATTATTTGAGGAATCTCCATACTGTTTTCCATAGTGGTTGCACCAGTTTGCACTCCCACCAGCATTGTATGAGAGTTCTCTTCTCTCCACATCCTCTCCAACACCTTGTTCCCTTTCTTGTTAATTATAGCCATTCTGACGGGCGTGAGGTGATATCTCATTGTAGTTTTGATTTGCATTTCCCTGATAGTTAATGATTTTTACCATCTTTTCATGTGTCTGTTGGCCATCTGTATATCTTCTTTGGAGAAATGTCTGTTCAGGTCTTTTGCCCATTTTATAATTGGGTTGTTAGTTTTTTTGTTGTTGAGATCCATGAGTTCTTTATATATTTTGGAGATTAACCCCTTATCAGATGTATGGTTTGCAAATATCTTCTCCCAATTGTTAGGTTGACTTTTTGTTTTGTTGATGGTTTCCTTTGCTGTGCAGAAGCTTTTTAGTTTGATGTGGTCCCATTTGTTTATTTTTTCTGTTGTTTCTCTTGCCCGGTCAGACATGGTGCTTGAAAATATATTGCTAAGACCGATGTCGAAGAGCGTACTGCCTATGTTATCTTCTAGAAGTTTCATAGTTTCAGGTCTTACATTCAAGTTTTTAATCCACTTGGAGTTAATTTTTGTGTATGGTGTAAGGTAAGGGTCTATTTTCATTTTTTTGCATGTGGCTATCCAGTTTTCCCAACACCATTTGTTGAAGAGACTTTCTTTTCTCCATTGTATGTTCTTGGCTCCTTTGTCAAAGATTAGCTGTCCATAGATGTGCGGGTTTATTTCTGGGCTTTCGATTCTATTCCATTGATCTGTGTGTCTGTTTTTGTGCCAATACCATGCTGTTGTGGTTACTATAGCTTTGTAGTATATTTTGAAATCAGGGAGTGTGATACCTCAAGCTTTGTTCTTTTTTCTCAGGATTCCTTTAGCTATTCTGGGTCTTTTGTTGTTCCATATAAATTTTAGGATTCTTTGTTCCATTTCTGTGAAAAATGTTGTTGAAACTTTGATAGGGATTGCATTGAATCTATAGATGACTTTAGGAAGTATGGACATCTTAACTATGTTAATTCTTCCAATCCAAGAGCACAGAATATCTTTCCATTTCTTTGTGTCTTCTTCAATTTCTTTTAGAAATGTTTTATAGTTTTCGGTGTACAGATCTTTCACCTCTTTGGTTAAGTTTATTCCTAGGTATTTTATTCTTTTTGTTGCAATTGTAAATGGGATGGTATTGTTAATTTCTCTTTCTGCTACTTCGTTGTTAGTGTACAGAAATGCAACTGATTTTTGTATGTTGATTTTGTATCCTGAAACTTTACTGTATTCGTTTATTACTTCTAAAAGTTTTCTGGTGGATTCTTTAGGGTTTTCTATATATAAAATCATGTCATTGCAAATAGTGACAGTTTCACTTCTTCCTTTCCAATTTGGATCCCTTTTATTTCTTTTTCTTGCCTGATTGTTCTGGCTAGGACTTCCAGTACTATGTTAAATGGGAGTGGTGACAGTGGGCATCCTTGTCTGGTTCCTATTCTTAGAGGGATAGCTTTCAGTTTTTCACCATTGAGGATGATATTAGCTGTGGGTTTCTCATATATGGCCTTTATTATGTTGAGGTACTTTCCTTCTATACCCATTTTATTCAGAGTTTTTATCATAAATGGATGCTGTATCTTGTCAAATGCTTTCTCTGCATCTATTGAGATGGTCATGTGATTTTTATTCTTCATTTTATTAATGTGGTGTATTACATTGATTGATTTGCGAATGTTGAACCATCCCTGCATACTTCAAATAAATCCCACTTGATCGTGGTGTATAATCTTTTTAACATATTGTTGTATGCGATTTGTTAGTATTTTGTTGAGGATTTTTGCATCGATGTTCATCAGTGATATAGGCCTGTAATTTTCTTTTTTTGTGTTGTCTTCGTCTGGTTTTGTTATCAGGGTAATGTCAGCTTCGTAGAATGAGTTAGGGAGCTTCCCTCCCTCCTGAATTCTTTGGAAGAGTTTGAGAAGGATAGGTATTAAGTCTTCATTGAATGTTTGGTAGCATTCAGCAGGGAAGCCGTCTGGTCCTGGACTTTTATTTTTGGGGAGGTTTTTGATTACTGTTTCGATCTCCTTACTAGTGACTGGTCTATTCAAATTCTCTATTTCTTCTTGATCCAGTTTTGGAAGGTTGTATGATTCTACGAGTTTATCCATTTCTTTCAGATTGTCGAATTGGTTGGCATATAGCTTTTCATAGTATTCTCTTATAATCTTTTGCATTTCTGAGGTGTCTGTTGTAATTTCTCCTCTTTCATTTCTGATTTTACTTATTTGTGCCTTCTCTCTTTTTTTCTTGGTGAGTCTGGCTAAAGGTTTGTCAATTTTGTTTATCTTTTCAAAGAACTAGCTCTTGGTTTTATTAATTTTTTCTATTGTTTTTCTAGTCTCTATTTCATTTATTTCTGCTCTGATTTTTATGATTTCCCTTCTTCTACTGATTTTGGGCTTTGTTTGTTCGTCTTTTCCAGTTCCTTTAGGTGCATTGTTAGATTGTTTATTTGAGATTTTTCTTGTTTGTTGAGATAGGCCTGTATTGCTATAAACTTCCCTCTTAGAACTGCTTGTGCTATATCCCATAAATTCTGGCATGTCGTATTTTCATTTCATTTCATTTTCATTTCTCCAGGTATTTTTTGATTTCTTCTTTGATTTCTTCATTGACCCAGTTGTTGTTCAGTAGCATTTGGTTTAATGTCCACGTATTTGTGGCTTTTCGGATTTTCTTCCTATAGTTGATTTCCAGTTTTATAGCATGGTGATCAGAAAAGATACTTGGTATTATTTCAATCTTCTTAAATTTATGGAGACTTGTTTTGTGGCCTAACATGTGATCAATCCTGCAGAATGTTCCATGAGCATTTGAAAAGAAGGTGTATTCTTTGGTCTTTGGATGGAATGCTCTGTATATATCTACTAGGTCCATCTGTTCTAGTGTGTCGTTTAAGGCCAATGTTTCCTTATTGATCTTCTGTTTGGATGATCTATCCGTTGGTGTAAGTGGAGTGTTAAAGTCCCCTACTATTATTGTGTTACTGTCTATTTCTGTTTTTATGTCTGTTAATAATTGCTTTATATATTTAGCTGCACCTCTATTGGGTGCGTAGATATTTACAAGTGTTATATCCTCTTGTTGGATTGTTCCCTTGATCGTTATGTAATGCCCTTATTTGTCCCTTTTTACAGTTTTTGTTTTAAAGTCTGTTTTCTCTGATATAAGTACTGCTACCCCAGCTTTCTTTTCATTGCCATTTGTGTGGAGTATCTTTTTCCATCCCTTCACTTTCAGTTTGAGAGTGTCTTTAGGTCTGAAGTGTGTCTCTTGTATGCAGCATATATATGGGTCTTGTTGTTTTATCCAATCAGCCACTCTATGCCTTTTAATTGGAGCATTTAGTCCATTGACGTTTAAAGTAGCTATTGATAAGTATGTACTTACTGCCATTTTTTACCTTTTTTTTTTCTCAGTGTTTTAGTAGTCCTTCTCTGTTCCTTTCTCCTTCTATACAGAATTGATGGTCTGTTTAGTTTGACCTCTGTCTGAAAGCTCTACTCTTTAACTCCCTTCCTCCCTCCTTTTATGTTTTTGATATCATATCTAACCTCTTTTTTGTGCATTTGCATCCATTACCCTCTTATCATGGAAATAGATAATTTTTCCTATTTGTGGTCTTCTCTTTTCCCCTTAAATCAGTCCCTTTAACATTTCTTGTAGCACTGGTTTCTTCGGGACAAACTCCTTTAATTTTTGCTTGTCTGGGATATTTTTGATCTCTCCTTCCATTTTGAATGATAACCTTGCTGGGTAGAGTATTCTTGGCTATAAGTTTTTTCCTTTTAGCACTTTAAATATATCATGCCACTCTCTTGTAGCCTGTAAGGTTTCTGCTGAGAAGTCAGCTGATAGCCTTATGGGGTTTCCTTTGTATGTAACTTGTCTTTCTCTTGTGGCTTTTAGGATTCTCTCTTTATCTTTAATTCTGGACATTTTGATTATGATGTATCTTGGTGTGGACCTCTTTGGGTTTATCTTGTTTGGGGCTCTCTGTGCTTTCTGTACCCGGATGTCTGTTTCCTTCCTTAGGTTAGGGAAGTTTTAATCTATTATTTCTTCAAATAGATTCTCTGCCCTTTTGTCTCGCTCTTCTCCTTCAAGGACACCTGTAACACTGATGTTAGTGCGCTTGATGTTGTCTCAGAAGTCCCTTAGACTGTCCTCACTCTTTTTAATTCTTTTCTCTTTTATCTGTTCAGCTTGGGTAATTTTCTTCTAGTCTTTCGTTCAGCTCGCAGCTCCGTTCTTCTGTATCCTCTACTCTGCTTTTGAGTTCCTCTAGTGAATTTTTCATTTCCAATATTGTATTCTTCATTTCTGATTGGTTCTTTTTTATATCTCCCATTTCTTTGCTGACATTCTCATTGAGTTCATCTATTCTTCTCCCCAGATCAGTGAACATCCTTAACACTCTTTGTTTGATCTCTCTGTCGGGTAGGCTGCTCAGTTCTCTTTTACTTAGTTCCTTTTCTGGGGTTTTGTCCTGTTCCCTTACTTGGAATGTATTCCTTTGCCTCCTCATTTTGCCTCTTTCCCTGTGTTTCTGTCTACATATTAGGTAGGTCAGCTACGTCTCCTACTCTTGGATAGGTGACCTTATATAAGTGATGCCTTAGGAGTCCTGCAGTGTGCTTCCCTCAGTTCTCAATGTTCCAGGGTTGACTCCTATGTGGGCTACGTGTGTCCTTCTGTTGTGGCCTGTTCGCTCTCCCTGTAGGCACACAGGGAGGCCGAGTTATGCTCCTGGTCAGCTATTGTAATGCTCAGCTGCTTGTAGTTGTTGTGGGCCCTTCAGTCTCTTTATCAGGTGTGGGGAGCCCTAACACAGTTGGCTGCAAGTTCTAATACCACATTTGTGTTGCAGTATTTCTTTTAAGTGAGTAGGCCCCCAGTGTGGCAGGTTGTTAGGCTCAGGGTCTTACAATTGCTATAAGCCTCCAGCCTTTAGGTCTCTTGTCAGCTCTCTGAGGATTGCAGCTGGGTGGGGCTGGCCTCAGGCATGGGAGCACCCAATTTTTTCAGGTTTGGAAGGTGGGGCAAACCCCCTACGTGGGTCTTTGAGAAGCACAAGTCTTCTGCAGCTGACAAGCCCTGCCACCCACGGATCCACACACACAGTCAAAACAGTCCTGCTCCATGTACGTGCCCCGACCTCCCGAAGCGGACCCAGTCTCTCCACAGCGGGAGCCCCACACATTCCACCACCGCCCCACACTCTCCACTTGCTCCTTGTGCATGCCCTGCCCCTCTGAAGTGGGCTCAGTTGCCACGCTGCAGAGAATCCAGTCACCAATCTATGTAGGCCCACAAGTTGCCTGAGGGCTTGTTGTTGGTTGGGGCCAGTCTCTAGGGTGGGCTGCCCACCCTGGATGAGCTGGATTAAATCGGTGTTCTAGTGGGTGTGGCAGACCTGGGCTAGCCGGCCCCAGGGAGAACTCCAATGGTGTCTGTATCAGCACACCCATACCAGGCCACAAAAATGGCTGCTGCCAACATTCCAGTCCCTGGAGAGGTCTCACCTCTCACCGAGATGCACCCAGGGCCTATTAGGTGAGTCTCTTTTCACCAAAGCACTATGCACCTTTCTTTCTGGTGATTTTAGGTTGCTTTCTGAAATGGATGAGTTTTCTCGTGGGCTCTTTAAGAGCTGGTTTTATTTTCTTTGTGAAGCGGCTTTTCTGGGGGTGCTCCCCAATGTTTAGTAGCAGGCAAAGTCAGATATTATGCCACTCGTCTTGATTGTTCTGGGTCCACATAGTGCCCACAGTGGGGGCGCTCCCCGGCTCAGGGGCCCTCGCCTCCAGGGAGGGCTGCATACCTTTGGGCTGCTCCCGGGTGGCCGTGAGGTGCTGCGGCTTGTGATTGCAGTGTTTTTTCTCTCCAGAAGGGAGTTTCTGCCTCTTCCAGCTCAATTAGGATTGTCCTTTGTTGCAGGAGTTCCTCTTGTCCAGTTTTCAGTTCTGTCTCAGGGGTAATTTTTCCACAGTAATTGTAAATTGGCTGTGTACGTGGGAGGAGTTGAGTTCAGAGTCTGCTTATGCCACCATCTTGACTTTGCCACATATAATTTGAAAACATCTTTCTTAGCTAATTTTAGGTACGTTTTTGTTTATGTTATACAAACAAAGAAAAGAAAAAACAGTAATATATTTGGTATAATGAAATACAATTATAATTTGTTTTGTTTATTCAAGGTATCAGAAATGGTGTCAGTTTAAGGAAGTTTTATTACTGATCATGACTTAATAACAAATAAGAAATTGATCATTTTAATATTTAATAAAAATTAAAATAACTATTACCACTCAAACTTTTCTGCACCAAAACTTTTTCAAAAGTTCCAAAAATGTGTTGGAACGTAGTGAACAAAAAGAGATTTGGATCAAATGTACCTGGGGCAAATTTCACTCTGACACTTAGAATCTGTGCAATGTTTGCAAAATCCTTTCACCCTTTTTGATACCATTATCTAATTTATAAAATAGTTATAAAAATACTGTATGAGTTTCCTAGGGCTCCCGTTACAAATTACTACAAACTGGGTGGCTTAAACCAACAGAAATTTATTCTCTCACAGTTCTGGGTGGTAGAAGTCCAAAATCAAGATATAGGCAGGGCCACACTCTTTCAGAAAGCTCTAGGAAATAATCTGTTTCATGCCTTTCTCTTAGGTTTTAATGTTACTGGCAATCCTCAGAGTTACTTGGTTTGTACACACATCATTTTCATCTCTGCCTCTGTCATCACATGGTTTGTCTGTCTTTGTCTCTCCTCTTCTTATAAGGACACGAGTCATATTGGATTAAGGGTCACCCTACTCCAGTATGACCCCATATTAATTTACATCTTAATTTTATCTGCAAAGACCCTATTTCCAAATAAGATCACATTCACAGGTACCAGGAGTAAGAACTTCAACATAACTTTTAGGTATTTTGGCGGGGGCGGGAGGGTGGCACAATCAACCCACAAAAAATACTGAATTCAAAAGGTTTTTAGGAAAATTAAATAAAATACTGTATTCAAACGAACTAGCAAAGACCTATACATTGTGGACACTCAATGTTAGTTGAATTTTCCCTCGTTTGCCTCTCTATATCATGTGAACAATGGTGACAATCCAATACAGTCAATATAATGTCCTTTAACTTTCCACATTACCATACTTCTAAATTATTTTACAAAAAATTACGAAAGACTTTGAAATTGAATGGTAGGTGTTGCTGAGTGCACACCTACTTATTACCTGATTCTATAAAACTCTGCACTTTTCATTGTCTTTGAGCTATTTTACAACTCTTCAAATTGTAGAAGACTGCTGGTTATAAAAATGATTGTCTATAGGGATGTAAACTATCTTACCCATAACCAGCTATTTTCTATTAAATTCATTTCAACATTTTTGATTTCTTATATATATGTCTGCTCTTAGGATTCTCATTTGAAATGGTTTTTTAACATCTTGCTGGTTCCTCCATTAATGGAGTTAAATAAAACCTTGGTGTTCATTTTATACGTGCATGATAGTCATGTTTTTACCTTAAAAAAAACTCTTTAATATTCCATGTAGTTTTTGAAAAAGATGTGATGAATAAAGATATGAAAAGATCCAGTCCTTTAGTATCTCACTATCTCTCATGATATGCAGCCTCTGTGTGGAAATGAACTGAACTCAAAAGCTTCACAACTTTTGAATTAAAGGGCAATTCATAGGAAGAAGTCAAGGAGTAATTTCTTGCCAAAACAATAGTGATAGATAATTGAGCACTTCTTAAAGTAACAAGATTAAAGATTGCTTTACAGAAAGACTTAATATCTTGGAATTTAACTACCAAATTGCTGACCTGGTCCATATCACTTGAGAAGGAGAAGCTTCAGAGCCAAGAGGAGCTCCTGCTTTAGTTAAGGCAGGTTAAAGAGATTTGGTCATTATAAAAACAAACAGGGGCATCTATTTTAGGAGGAAATGTACAATGGTATCTTAAAAATATTTAGAGAGAAATATATTTTTAAATGCTATCTTAAAACAACAAAATAAGAAACTGTAAAAGATGAATCAGCATAGTTCAATAGTTGAGAACAAAAAAAGAAAATCTTTGTATCGCTCTTGTCACTGATATAGATAGCTCACCTTTAATATCAATATCTATGATTTAACATATCTATTGTAGATGATGAAAAGAAGTTAGAACTTAAATTGGCTGATAAAATGGCGTAAGATTGGTAGATCTAATCTTACTGGAAGCTCTGTTTGAAATCTTTTGAATCTAGAGTTTGTTTCAGTCTAGAAACCTCGAGGAAGTAGGGGATTGAGAGTTAAGAAGTCTTATTTTGGTTTCTGTTGCCTCATGATCCCTTAAGACTCATTTGATCTTATTTTGCTCTATTTACACCTCTTCTAAATAACTTCATGCAGTGCATTTTAAGTAAGGAATTGTATTCCAAATAAATAAATATTTATTAAGCACTAACTACTTGTCAGTCACTGTGCTAGTAGGTCACAGGGAATACCTTGTCTAAGATTTATTATATTCATTTTGTCCTTATGAGATATCCTTATGATATCCTTAGGTAATATTATTATATATATTTTATAAATGAAGAAAATGAGACTCAGAAACAAACAGTCCTAGGAGACTCAAATTAAATTACTTTCCCATGATTTATGAACGTGGAGCCAGGATTCAAATCAGGTTTTTTCTGACCCTAGTTTCCCATTTTCTTAACTACTCTAGAATTTAGCACAGTGCAAGACATTTTACAAGCACTTTGAAAGTATCTCAGATCTTGTCAATTCCAAGATCAAACTGATTTCCAAGATAATTGCCGAACTCCTTAGAGTTTTTACCTGTTCCAGGCTCTATTATACACATGGTTAGTTAATTTTTTTTCTCATACATTTCACAATAAATATAGGCCAAATAACTCTGTTTTTCCCTGAGAAGCTGCTATGAAATATTCCAGGGAAATCTATCTAGATTACACATGGACTGCATATGTTTATTTACTTTATTTTATTGTTCATGCTGCTGTTGTGTGGTGTTAAAGTATAAATCAAATGTCCCACACCATGGAGAGGATGTGGAGAGAAGGGAACTCTCATACACTGCTGGTGGGAGTGCAAACTGGTCCAGCCACTATGGAAAACAGTATGGAGATTCCTCAAAAAATCAAGGATAGAACTACCATATGATCCAGCTATTCCATTGCTGGGTATTGATCCAAAGAACTTGAAAACACCAATTTGCAAAGGTACATGCACCCCTGTGTTCATTGCAGCGTTATTCACAATAGCCAAGACTTGGAAGCAACCTAAGTGCTCATCAAGGGACAAATGGATAAAGAAGCTGTGGTATATATACACAATGGAATACTACTCAGCCATAAGAAACGATGAAATCCAGCCATTTGTGACAAAATGGATGGACATTGAGGGTATAATGCAAAGTGAAATAAGTCAGAGGGAGAAGGTCAAATACCGCATGATTTCCTTCATTAAGTAGTAGATAATAACAACAATAAACAAACACATAGGGACAGAGATTGGATTGGTGGTTATCAGAGGGGAAGGGGGGAGGGAGGAGGGTGAAAGGGATAATTCGGTACATGTGTGTGGTGATGGGTTGTAATTAGTATTTTGGTGGTGAACATGATGTAATCTATGCAGAAGTAGAAGTACAATGACGTACACCTGAAATTTTTACAATGTTATAAACCAATGTTACTGCAATAAACAAAAAATTAAAAAAAAAAAAATGTCCCACACCAAAGTAGGCTATCCCAGACTAAACTGAGCATCTTCTGGAATAGACTTAGATACCTAAGCCAAGCATATACCCTCTGCTTTGTAATGAAACTCTAATGCCTCTATTTGTACCTAAACTGATTTATGCCTTCATATAATTTATGCCTTTTATGCTTTTCTGGGATGCATACATTTTTACCAAACACTCTTACCTAGGCTGATCATTTTTAGGAAATTGATGGTTGAAAAGACTATCATATTTCCTGACCAAGCATACGGGCAGTGAGACCAGTAAATATTTAGGGGTGAAGAAGTCTTTGGTTTTTCTCAATCATATATATTTACTGCATTAACACCTTGCTTAGAAGGGTAGGACACTTACATAAATTTCATAAAACACTATGACAAGTGCTAATATGACACATTCTCCAACTCTCTTAAGTTTGCATTTGTTAAACACAAAACATTAAAAGGAATAATGTTGTAATTCTGAAAATATAAATTCTAAATACTTCGTAGTTTTGCAGCAACAACTTGGTAATATTTTAAAAATTATTGCCATTCAAAATATAACCTTACTTTTCTTTTAGTTTTGAGAGAGAAAAAATTAAGTAGTGAAATTATAACTAGAATAATTTAATTTCATTTATAACTCTTCAGTTTGGTGAACTTGCAATTTAGACAATATTCATTCACTCAAACAAAGGTGATCTACAAATTCATCTGGTTTCAAGTGGCATGTTTACAACGTCAAGCAATCAAATATTCTGAGATTACTTCCTTGATAGAGAACTTGATCATCACTGTGGGAAACTTGTGGTCTCTAAGGTAAGCACAGAAAGGAACTTTCCATGCAGATCAATATCTAATTTATTTGGATATAAGGCAACTCTCACGTTTGACTTATTTTGTCTGAAAAAGGTAAGAGGAGCAGTTGTTTTGTAGAATTCAAAAAAATATGTTAAATCCATTTAATCTTCCATTTTTTTTAAATGTAATAAACATAAAAAACTGAGAAACTATATGGAAAGCATGTAGCACTTGCTTATTTGGTATAATAATTGAATTTCACTTAGCATTACTGCTAATAATTCTATGCCATTAATTGTATTAACTACATGTAAGTATTTATATATTTTAAATTATATTTAAATAATAGTTTGCTTTTTTAATAGACTTTATTTTTTAAAACAGTTTTAGGTTCACAGCAAATCAGTGGAAAGTACAGAGCTTTACTATACAGGCCGTGTGCCCATATAACGCACATCAAGACCCCTCACTATCAACATCTCATACCAGATTTGTTACAACTGAGCCCATGGTGACACAGCATTATCACTCAAAGTCCATAGTACACAATAGAGTTCACTCTTGATGCTGTACACTCTATGGATTGTGACAATTGCATAATAACATTCATCCACCATTGTAGTATCATACAAAATAGTTTCACTACCCTAAAATTCTTCTCTGTCCCATCTATTCATTCTTCCCTTTCCTCTCACCATTGGTAACCACTGATCATTTCACTGTCACCATAGTTTTGCCTTTTCCAGAATATCATATTGTTGGAATCTTATCATATGTAGCCTTTTCAGATCGACATCTTGCACTTAGTAATACACATTTAAGATTCCTCTAGGTCTTTGCATGATTTGATAATTCATTTCTTTATAGTGCTGAATAATCTTCCACTGTATGGGTGTACCACAATTTATATATCCTTTCATCAACTAAAAGACACGTTGGGTGCTTCTCAGTTTTGACAATTATGAATAAAGCTGGAATAAACATCCGTGAGCAGGTTTTTTTGTAACATAAGTTTTCAACTCCTTTGGGTAAATACCACATAGAGAGATTGCTGGGTGGTTATGGTAACAGTTTAGTTTTATAAGTAACTGCCAAACCATCTTCCAAAGTGGCTGAATCACTTTCTATTTCTATCAGTAATGAATAAGAGTTCCTATTGCTCCATATCTTCATCAGCATTTGGTGTTGTCAGTGTTTGGGTCTTTCCCTATTCTAAGTGTGAAGTGGTATCAGATTGTTGTTTCAACTTAAAATTCCCTAATGGTATATGATGTTGATCTCATTTTTCATATGCTTATTTCCAATCTGTATATCAACTTTTTGAGATGTCTGTTCAGATCTTTGCCCATTCTGAAATTAGGTTGTTCATTTTTTTACTGTTCAGTTTTAAGATTTCCTTATCTATTTTTTATAATGGTCTTTTATCGGATATGTCTTTTGCAAATATTTTCTCCCAATCTATGGAATCACTTCTCATTCTCTTGACATTATCTTTTGCAGAGCAGAAGTTTTTAATTTTACTGAAATAGAGCTTATCAATTATTTCTTTCATGAATTATGCCTTTGGTGTTATATCTAAAACGTCATCAGCAAACTCAAGGTCATCTAAAATTTTTTCTTGTTAGCTTCGAGGAGTTCATAGCTTTTCATTTTATATTTAAGTTATGACCCATTTTGAGTTATTTTTTGTGAAGGGTGTAAGGTCTCCTTTTTCTGAACGTGGATGTCCTGTTGTTCTACTGCCATTCATCAAAAAGATTATCCTTTCTCTATTGTATCGCTTTTGCTCCTTTGTCAAAGATCAGTTGACTATATTTGTATGAGTATATTCCTGGGCTTTTTATTCTATTTCATTGATCTCTTTGTCTATGCTTTCACCAATACCACACTGTCTTGATACTGTATCTTTATAGTAAGTCTTGAAGACGGATAGTGTCATCCCTTCAATTTTGTTCTTCTCCTTCAATATTGTATTGGCTATTCTAGGTCTTTTGCATTTCCATGTAAATCTTAGAATCATATTGTCTATATTCACAAAATAACTTGGTAATATTGATTGATATTTCAAGGAATCTATAGATCAAGTTAAAAAGAACTGACATCTTGACAAGATTGAGTCTTCATGTCCATAAACATGGAATATCTCTCCATTTAGTTAGCTCTTTATTTCTTTCATCAACATTTTGTAGTTTTCCTAATATAGATCTTGTATATATTTTGTTAGATTTGTAATTAAATTTTTTTTCTGTGGATGCTAATGTAAATGGCAATGTGCTTTTAATTTCAAATTCCACTGTTCACTGATGGTATATAGGAAGGTATTGCCTTTGTGTATTACTCTTGTATCCTGCAACCTGGCTATAATTGCTTATTAGTTCTAAGAGGTCCTTTTGTTAATTCTTTGAGATTTTCTACATAGACAATCATGTTATCTGTGAAAAAGACAGTTTAATTCTTCCTTCTCAATCTGTATACATTTTATTTCCTTTTCTTGTCTTATTGTATTAGCTAGGACTTCCAGTACAATGTTGAAAAAGAATGGTGAGAGGAGACATCCTTGCCTTGTTTCTCATCTTGTAGGAAAGCTTTTAGTTTCTCAACATTATGTATCATGTTAGCTGCCGGTTTATTGTAGATGTTTCTAATCAAGTTGAGGAAATTCCCCTCTATTCCTATTTTGCTGAAAGTTTTAATTATGAATGAATATTGAATTTTTTCAAATGCTTTTTTTGTACGTATTGATATGATCGTGTGCTTTTTATTCTTTAGCCTGTTGATGTGATGGATTACATTACTTGATGTTTAATGTTGAACAAGCCTTGCATGCCTGGAATAAATCTCACTTGGTCATGATATATAATTATTTTTATACATTGTTGAATTCAATTTTTTGATATTTTCTGGAGTGCTTTTGCATCTATATTCATGAGATGTATTGATCTGTAGTTTTCTCTTCTTGCAATGTCTTTGTCTGGTTTTGAAATTAGGGTAATGCCAGCCTCATAGAACGAGTTAAGAAGTATTCTCTCTTCTATCTTCTGGAAGAGATTATAGAGTATTGGTATAGTTTCTTCCTTAAATATTTGGTAGAATTCACCAGTGAACCCATCTGGGCCAGGTGCCTTCTGTTTTGGAAGGTTAATTATTGATTCAATTTCTTTAATAGATATAAGATTATTGAGATTGACTGTTTTTTTTTTTATTTTGTGAGGAAGATCAGCCCTGAGCTAACATCCGTGCTAATCCTCCTCTTTTTGCTGAGGAAGACCTGCTCTGAGCTAACATCTATTGCCTGTCCTCCTCCTTTTCTCCCCCAAAGCCCCAGTAGATAGTTGTATGTCATAGGTGCACATCCCTCTAGTTGCTGTATGTGGGACGCGGCCTCAGCATGGCCAGAGAAGCGGTGCGTCGGTGCGCTCCCAGGATCTGAGCCTGGGCCGCCAGTAGTGGAGCGCGCGCACTTAACTGCTAAGCCACGGGGCCGGCCCCTGGCTGATTCTTCCTACAAATTATTACAGATTGTGTCTTTTAAGGAATTGGTACATTTCATCTAGGTTTACAAATTTGTGGACATAGAGTTTTTCATAGTGTCCCAACATTTTGCTTTAAATGTCCATGGAATCTGTATTGATATTTCTTTTTTCGTTTCTGATATTAGTAGTTTGTGTCAACTTTCTTTTTTTCTTAGTTGTCTGGCTAGAGGCTTATTGATCTTTTATGTTTTGTTTATTTTCTCCATTGATTTCTTGTTTTCAATTTTATTGATTTCTGCTCTATTTTTTATTATTTCTTTTTTATGAATACTTTAGATTTAATTTGCTCTCCTTTTTCTAGCTTTCTAACATGGAAGCTTGTATTATTGACTTTATACCTCTCTTCTAATTATGCATTCAATCTTATAAATTTCTCCTCTAAGTAATGTTTTTGCTGCATCCCAAATTTCATGTTTTTTTCATTTTTTTTTTTTTTTTTTTTGTGAGGAGATCAGCCCTGAGCTAACATCCGCCAATTCTCCTCTTTTTTTGCTGAGGAAGACGGCCCTGGGCTAACATCTGTGCCTATCTTCCTCCACTTTACATGGGACGCCGCCACAGCATGGCTTACCAAGCAATGCGTCGGTGCGCGCCCGGGTTCCGAACCAGCGAACCCCGGGCCGCCGCAGCGGAGCGTGCGCACTCAACCGCTTGCGCCACCGGGCCGGCCCCTGTTTTTTTCATTTTTAATAGTTCAAATATTTTTAAGTTTCTCTTTATTCAGATTTATTCTTTGACTCGCTATTTTTAAGTGTATTTTTTAATCACCACATGGTTTGGGATTCTCCACATATTTTTCTGTTCTTAATTTCTAGTTTAATTCCATTGTGGTCTGAGAGTGTATATTATATGATTTTTATTTTTTTAAATTTATTAAGGTGTGTTTTATGGCTCAGAATGTGGTCTATTGTGGTGAAAGTTCCCTGTGAGAAGAATGTGTATTCTGATGTTGTTGGATGAAGTAGTCTGTAAATGTCAATTAGATCCAGTTGATTGATGATGCTGTTGAGTTCAACTATGTCCTTAAGGATTTTCTGCCAATAAGATCTGCCTATCACTGATAGAGTGGTGTTGATATCTACAACTATAATAGTGGGTTCATCTATTTCTCCTTGCAGTTCTATCAATTTTGATTTTTTATCTTATGTATTTTATTAGGTGCATACAATTTAAGGATTGCTATTTTTTTTAGAGAATCAACTACTTTATCATTATGTAATACTCCTCTTTATCACTGATGATTTTCCTCGCTCTGAATTCTGCTCTGTATGAAATTAATATAGCTACTACAGCTGTTTTTTGATAATGTTAGTATGGCTTATCTTTCTCCATCCCTTTACATTTGATCTATAAGCATCTTTATATTTAAAGTGCATTTTCTTGTGGACGACATATAATTGTGTCTTGTTTTTTGATCCACCCTAACAATCTCTGTCTTTTAATTGGTGTATTTAGACCATTGACATTTAAAGTCATTATTGATAGGCCGGACCAGTGGCGCAAGTGGTTAAGTGCATGCACTCCGCTGCGGTGGACTGGGATTCGCCGGTTCAGATCCCGGGCGCACACCGACGCACTGCTTGTTGAGCCACGCTGTGGCAGCATCCAATATAAAGTGGAAGAAGATAGGCATGGATGTTAGCCCAGGGCCAGTCTTTCTCAGCAAAAAGAGGAGGATTGGCAGATGTTAGCTCAGGGCTGATCTTCCTCACAAAAAAAAAGAAAAAAAAAGTGATTATTGATAATCTTTACTTTTAAAAATCATTGCAGGGGCTGGCCAGGTGGCATAGTCTTCTTTAAGACTAATCTTCCTCTATTTGGCCTTTCAGAGCTAGAATTCCTCAATGCTGGATCCTAGGCCTTCTTCGCTATTCATTTTATAATCTATATCTAGGATTTCCCATTTATGTTATTTGCTTCTTATGATAACTTCAAAATTCATCACCGACCTAGCCCTCACCTTTGAACTTATTTCTGGTGTTTATAACTATTTCATATATCTATATGAACTTTTCAAAGGAAATTCAGCCTAAAAAAATCTAAAACTTAAATCACAAACTTCCCTATATCGTCCTTTCTCAGTGTTTCTTGACTCAGGGAGTCACAACCTTCTCGTTCATCAGTCCCAAAACTTAGTATTCTTCTTTGACATTTTCATCTCCTATCAGCCCATCACTGAATCTAATTTATTTTTTCCCTTCAATATGTCCATGTTTATGTCTCCACTAACCCCATCCTAATTCAGACAACCTTAATCTCTTTGTTCAAATATATATGATGCAAGTTGTTCCATTCAACTACATTTCCCCTTTTCCTTCTGTTCCACACACACATCCTACCATTTTACTTTGTGATGTCACCCTCCTGACCTTTACAGCCTCATCCTGCTTCACTCATGGCTTCCCATCCTCCAGCCACACAGGCTTTCTTTTCATTCCATACATGTTTCATGCTTTCTCTAGTTAGAAGGCTATGTACCTGTTGGGCTGTCTGCTGGAAAATTATGATTCATTCTGAGTATTAAGTAGTAAACTCCTAGATATTCTTTAGTTGGAGATCTACTGCCACACTTCTTTCCTTAGTAAGTCCTTCCTGAATAATCTTCTCTGCTTTAACCTCAACCCCAATATTATGTCAGGTTCTCCTGCACATTCATATAAACATATTTATATTCAGGACACTTAATAAAGTTGTAATTTTACATTTATTTCTAGGTTTATTTGTACAATATCTGCCTCCAATTCAAGTTTAAGCTCTAAGGGCAGAAGCTTTGTCTGTTTTGAGTCATGATCGTAGCCTCACTGCCAGCACAGTATCTTGCATGTACCAAAAAGATTTGACAAATGCATAGATGTTGAAAAGCATTTTATATTCAACATATATTACTCATTAAAAAGTTTTTAAAAATAGGAATAGAGCAATATATTCTTAAGATATTTTCATAAAAATTGTATCTATAACTATTATGTTTCTAAAGGGTTAATATTATTTACATTAAAATCAGGACTATGACAAGAAAGTCCATATTATCACTATTATTTAGCACTGTTCCACAAGTGCTAGACTATGCATTTAGAAAAGAAAATGAAATGATAGGCATAAATATTAAAAATATGGGGAATATATCAATTATATTACTTGCAGTCATTATGATTTCACATCCTAAAGATCTAATAGCATAAACTAAAAATTTTTTTATTTTTTTATTTTATTTTATTTTTTTTTTAATTTTATTTATTTATTTATTTTTCCCCCAAAGCCCCAGTAGATAGTTGTACGTCATAGCTGCACATCCTCCTAGTTGCTGTATGTGGGACGCGGCCTCAGCATGGCCAGAGAAGTGGTGCGTCAGTGCGCGCCTGGGATCCGAACCCGGGCCGCCAGCAGCGGAGTGCACGCACTTAACTGCTAAGCCACAGGGGCGGCCCTAAAAATTTTTTTAAATAAGAATAGTTTTTTATGCTTTATGGATAAAAATTAATTTATAAAGATCAACAGTTTTATTACATGACAGTTGTAAATGCAAAAGGAACAATTTATCATATTAGGAACATAGAAACATAAAGAATGTATGATTACCTTTAACAATAAAAGGATAGGAACTATAACAAGATAACTCTAAAAGGCTATTGAATGACAGAAAAGAAGTTTGAAATTAATAAAAAAGTGATTTGTTCTTGGGTGGGAAAACCATTTTTTAAAAAGCATTCCTTAAAAAATATTTAAATTGAAGTCATTTAATTTGACAATGGGGAAAAGCCCAAGCAGATATAGAAATATATTGTAAAGTTTTAGTAAATAAAAATTGTGATATTGCTTTAGAAATTGACTGGTAAAACAATGGAGAGAGTGCAAAACCCCAAAACAACCTGGGAATTTAATATATTTATATTAATGAGCAAATATTTTCAGAATATTGGATTTGCATAAAAGAAAATATATCTAAATTTCAAAATTATTTAGACAAAATATAAATAGTTCACAAGCAAAAAAAAAATCAATTAATCAATTAATTACCACAGATCTGTGAGAGAAACGAGATAATACGAAAACTGACAAACACTTGAAGAGACATCAGCTCTCATTAATAAGCATGTAAAAGCAAAATAGAAAAGCTAGTTGGATATAGTTTTTTAACATATCATAGTCGCAATATTTTAAAGAACGAATCATTTCTCTGTGGACTAAAATATGGGAAAAGGGCAATCTTAGATAGTGTGAAAAGAAATGCCTTTTGGGAATGCTGCTTCAAAATGAGTGTCCTGACTTAAAATGTGCATATTCCTTGACAGATCTTCTATTTCTAGAAATTCATCTTGAGGAGATAATTGGAAAAGCACATGAAAATACATTTATAAGAATATAGTATTGCAGGATTAGTTAAAACACATGAAATGAGAAAATAAAAAATAAAGAAATAAGGGAATAATAAAATACACCATTAAAGTACATACATATATTGGATTGCCATGCATTCCTTAAAGATGATGAAATCTAATAGGATACTATATTTATTGCCATGGGATAATGCCTGTAATATTCTTTTTTAATGAAAAAAAGCAGGTTACACAATAACGTGTACTCAATATACGTAAACAATACGAATAAAAGCAACAGCAGACTTGTTGTTGTACTGCATTCTGTACTATTTTTTAGATTTGACATGTTAAGTGCATGTTTTTGATGGTTCAGCTTTCATCAGCTATTTTGCCTGTGAAAGAAGTTCTCATTCAGGGATCTTAGCCTGTGTTGGGAGGGTTGCTTTAAAGAGGTAGGCAGTCATTCTCCAAACAACTGAAAGCAAGCACAAGCCTGTGTGGGTGCTCGTTTAGAGAGAAATGCCTTATACATTAAGACCACATATATTGAAAATCTAGTCAGTACTTCCAAATCTGAGTCCCAACGTGAAAGTGCTAGGATAGGCGATCTAAATTGCATGCGATGATTTGCGTGGCGACCACTTTGCACACGGCCGTTTTGTGGGAAGTCTTCCACGAAGAGGAGGAGCAGGTTTACATATTTAATGCCAGTAACTTCTGTCAGGAGCAATGCTGACAGGCTTGAAAATTTGTTCATGGGGTTATATCTGGGTGGTATTATTTTGAATGCTTTAAATCATTCTTTGTATTTCTGTTTATGTTTTGACTTTCATAAAATAATACATATTTCTGAATCAGCATATTAAAAGAATTTTCATTTTAATATCGTTTTTATGAGATGGATATTCAAAATGAAGCCTGAAAACAGAGAAAAAAAGTAACATTTAATGAGGTTTATAAGCCAAAATGTCCTTATGGTTGATAGCTTTAGATGTGTGAAGATGTACATAAGATATGACAAAACTTCTTGACTAATAAAAGACATTATTCATTGTCTTAAAATAACCTGTGAGATATTCTAAAGAGAAATTTGCAGTAAGACATTAACTTTAGAGTATATTCTACAGGGAGATCAAAGAGCTGTGACAGCATACTGACAGATATAATCCTTTTATCTAAAAATGTTGTGTTTAACTCAAGTGCTAATAAAACCCGTATTCCTGGGATTCAATATTCTTTAAAAATATCAGTGTGAATTAGAAGCATCCATAGACATTTAAACATTGGTATCATTCCAGTTTTAGATAGATATTTATTAACAAATTTAGTTTGGATTAGATGAAATAAGTAACATCTTCTAATTAGTTTATATTAACATTTGTAAACACGTGATAACAAATATTACTTTAAGGTATTGTTGTTTGTACCCTTTCATGAACCTATTATACCATTGGTTGTAAGTGGAAATGGAAAAAAGATTGTTTAAATGTGACCATTAAATTGAGACGTGTGGAATTCAAACTGTCATCCTCCTAAAATATCATTTCAATGTGTCCTTTACAAAACTGTATGTTTTTATTTCACAAAAGGATGGCCCCTAGATTTAAGTTTTGTATTGCTTCCTATGGGACTTTGAAACTATATTTATTTGTACCCTCTTCAATGCCTCCCTCTATATTTAACATATTTCACATCTTAAAGATCTTAAAAAACAACCTACATTGTTGACAATCATATTGGCTTAACTCTGAAACCTCACTGAAAGGTCCTTACTGTGTAATGGTCTCTCCCCATCATCCACTATATAGTTAATCACAATAAATAGAAGTTTTCCCTATCAATCTAATAAATTTGCTGGTGAAAGTGACCAGTGAACCATCTGTCATTATTTTATCTTGATAATTTTACATTATGTGACATTCTTTGCTTCATCTATTAAAATCTCTCCCTGTATAGTTTCTGGTGGTACTATTGAAGCAGTGCAATAGAGTAAGTTACAGTTGTTTCTGGAGCCCAGTCTCAGCTACACCTGCTGCAAAATACTTGTTTAGATACTTTACTTACATTCATACAGTCTCTTTCAAAATATCTATAAAATGGAAATAAAAATAATATTTCTCACACAGCGTTTCTGTCATGATTAAATAACAAAATATATGAAAAGTCCCTGGGCAGAGATCGACACTGAGTAAATGCTTTCTGAATGTATTATCATCTATGTTGTTTTTCCTCATATTACTGTAGTAACTCTTCATCTGTCTCCTCGGATGGCTTCTTTCCTTCTTTCCTTCTTAATGTCCCTACTTTAAAGACATCTTACAATGTTTAATCTCTGCCTTTTTTGCTTCTTTCTATAAGCTTTCTTGTGCTCAAGTTCAAACATTAACAGCTCTAATACCAATACTTCTATCATTAGTTTGTCATCGACAACCTGGGTGCCTAAATTTGTTATTGTTTTCAAAACATTTCCACTTTTAAAGAACTAAATTTTCTTCAAAGAGATTCTCTGCCTTAGATTTACGCATCTGTCAAAAGTCCTTTGGAAATGCTGGCCTAGTTTAACAGAATTTGGAAATCACTTAATTAATTGTGAAGTTAATTGTTCTTTTATATATATATATGTATATATATATATTTTAAATGCCCATCGTTCAGTGAGAAAGTCAAAATAACTGGCTAACTCTGATGCTATGATCATCTGCTGAAGTGTGAAAAAAAGATTTTGGAGAATTTTAGTCATCTAAAGAGAGTCAATTAGTACCTAAACTATAATCATGTAACTAAAAAATGAATGTACATTTTTAGATTTAGATTAGATTAAGCTAAACCCACTTAAAGAATCACAAAGCATACCTATTCACTGATCATGTTTCTAGTTACTACATTAGATTGAGAAAAAGATCACATCATTTAAATAAAACTAAATAATGGTGTGTGAAAATAGTGGCTACCAAGAAAAATAAAGATTTAGTTTGATTGATTAATTAATTACCTATTCTTAGTGTTAATAGGCATGTGACACTCTACAAAATAGAACTCAAAGAGTTAACGCTGTTTAAAATGTATAGTTCTCATTCAGTGAAATTTTCTTTAGGCAAACCTGGATTTGAGCTTGCAAAATGTAAAAGGAACATGTGCCTTGAAAAAAATAGAAAAAAACATATACACAGCTTGTATTCCATTAAATTTTTAAGCTAAGAAAGTCAAATATTTTCAGTAACAATTTTTCTAACTCTTCCCTGCTATAGTACAGAGAGCACTTCTTCAATACTCTTGTGTATCAAATAAAATAGTATATGTGAAAATACTTTGAATCCATAGCACAATGTAAAATATTTTTAGTGCAACAGTGATGCCTTACGACCACCAATACATGACAAACAGAAATTCACTTTATGTCCTACTTTCATACAGAAAAACTCTACATGAATGATAAATAACATATTCAACATAACTTTAAGAATGAGATAACATATTTGAAAAATCACAGTTTCCTAGGGAAAAAAGCACTCTGCACTTAGAAAACACAATAACAGAGCCACAGGTAGATTTGAACATACCAGAATGTGTAGAGGGTTATCATGAATGAGAGGGTTATCGTGAATTGCAGATATTAGACATGCAATATAGTTACTTTCATGCAAGGTAGATCAATATTTGTGATACCACAATCTCTCTCTTTCCATATATATATAATCTCAGTTTTCCATTTATATATACAAACACAAAACAGAGGAATATGTATATATATATATATATTCCATCTCTCTCTCTCTCCCTGTAGAATCAATAGCAATGTAAAACAAATACGTTTATCAGGATAAAGACATAGAAGAAAAACACACAATATACAAGGTTAAGCCTTAAAAGAACAAAATACACTATATATTAGTCACAAATTACTGAAATATAACATTAAGCAACTATCATTTATAATAGCTTCAAAAAATCAAATAATTATCAATTAATTTTTCAAATTTTAGTTAACTCTCTTTAAATCTACAAAATATCGTTGACAAAAATTTAGACAAAAATAAATATATGAAGAGATATATCATTCTCATGAATTGGAGGATTTAATATCGTTAAGCAATCCATCCTTCAATATTGTTCTATAGATTCAATACACATAATTAAAATCCTAACAGACTTTTTGGAAGAAATTGACAAGTTCATTATAAGTTCAATAAGGAAATGCAAAGAACCTAGAATAGCCTTACAAATGCCATAAGCAAAAATAAAATTAGAGGGCTTAAGATATCCTATTTCAAGTCTTAGTACAAAGTTTCATTAATTAAGACAGTGTGGTATCACATAAAAATAGAAAAATAAACTAGCGGAACTACATAGAGTGCCCAAAAATAAATCCATACAAACATATTGATTTTCAACAAAGTTACTGAGTAATGAATCTCTTATACATTTTATTAAATGTAAGAAGCTCAATGTAAAAGAGTCCATACTGTATAAGTCTAAGAACAATCAAAACTAATTTAATGTAACAATAATTAGAAAGCAGTTGTGGGGTCAGAGCAAAATAGACTAAAAAGGGGCGTGAAGGAACTTTCTTATTACATGTGGTGGTACATGGGTTTTGAAAAATGTCAAAACTCATCAAACTGAACACTTAGGGTCTTTGATTTTTAGTCTATGTTAATTATAGTTCAATGAAAATGTAATTGGAAAACAGGCTCATAATGATAACAATATAAATATGTAAAAACTGTAGTACCATCAGTCTGAAATTTCCTTTTGGAAATCACTGAGACAAAGCACGTGAAGTAGGCAAAAGCCTGGTAGTGATTTTGCTTGCAAATTCTCCTAAGGGATTTGAACTTAATCCTGTAAGCTTGAGATGCAACTGAAGGATTTTATGTAAAGAAGTGACCTGATGGGTTTTGCCTCTTAGAAAGATCACTTGGGCAACTCACATGGTGGTATTGGACATTAATTAGTACTGTCAGTTGGCTGCTACGATAAGAAATAATGAGGATTTGAACTTGAGAAACAGCAGTGGCAATGTAAAATAAAGGGTGATACTGAGAAGTCACAAAGAATGAAAGTTGCAGGTGGTGAGTTAGGAAGCTGTCAAGGTTATCTTTTGGATTTGTGGTTATAGAAGAGGTTTCTAAGAGACAGGGCTTCTTTGGAAGGGATAAAAATTGTTTAATTTGGGCATGTTGAATTAGTATGCTTGTGGACCACGTAAGTAAAAAAGTCTAACAAATGATGATTAAGTAAATTTTGACCTTAGGATAGAAGCTTTTGCTTGGGTTACATTACTCAGAGTCCTAAACACACAGGTGGTATGTAAAAGCATGGTTTTTACGGATATTGTCAATGGCTTCCAACCACACTTGTTATTGAACAAGTTAAGTAGATTACTCATTGCAGCAAAGGAGAACACACACCATGGGGAACCACTGGCCCCCTCGGTAAGTGGGTGTTAGACTTATGAAAGGATTTGGATTTGTGTTACAGGAGTATGCAGAGTTAATGAAAGCAGTGCTTTGCTCCGCATGAGATGCTGTTAGGAAGTAGAGGTTAAACTATGATTGGGTATTTTAAAGAATCTTATCTATATGGAAGGGACACTAGACACAAAGCTAAAGCTGATAAAGGAGCAGCCAGTCACTCATTTTAGTCACGATACAGGTATATTTGGCATTTTGTGGAATGGAAATTGTTCCAGTTTTCTGTGTATTTGGACATCATTATGTGTGTTCTTACACTTGTCTTGATCCACTGTGGTCACAGAGTAGCCTTATCTGATGCTGATGTTCTGTGAAATTGTTTCTTTTCAGCAAGAGAACACTAAGACCTAGTTTCTAGCTAGGGACAGTACCAGCCCAGCTCCTGCACATCAGGGGCTGATTTCTCTTTTCGCCATATGTATCACAAGTAGGGAGATTGCAGTTCAGATTGAAGGAGTGCCAAACCAGAATTTTCAGGAATCCTAACCCTTAATACATTTTTAAGAGAGGATGCAATTGGAGACACTTGGGAAAAATAACATGAAGGTTTAAGGAGGAAGGAGAAGGTAGAATCGGAAAACGAAGAAATCTTTCAAGAAAGGGGATGGAATCCAGAAGGCCACATGCACCGTTTAATGATTAAAATCTTGCTAGGATATTTTGCAAGTATTAGCTATTTTTGAACGTGAGTTTCAGTGGGATATAAGGTGTGTGTGTTTGTGGGGAGGGGAAGACTCTTGAAAACATTGAGGCATACATAAGCACGTTTCAATAATTAGTTCACAGTAGGCATGATATAGTCACAGAGTTATCCATGAAACAATTATCCTTTTAAATTTTTATTATGTTAAGCATTTATTAAGCATGTTTGACATGCCCATGTGAAAATGGCCAAATTAACAACTAAGATATGAGAAGACACAAACTATACTTTTGCACAAGCTAGATTCCCACCTATAGAGGCTAAGAAATAAATTTGTAAGACCAGAGATATGATTGAAATAATTAAAAAATGGAATCAATAGTAAGTAAGTTAGTTAAATCTAATAAAATGGTGAAGCATCCTGGGCCCGAGTTGCTGTTGTTCATCTACATTAATTAGGTGATAGAGTCCAAAGTAGTTTAAAAAGGATTAAATCTTGGAGTCAAAGAGCTTAGGCTGTGAAAGCAACCTTGGTTTTAGACTTTACACTTAGTTCCATCCTGGCATAGAGATTGTAGCCAGACTCTACTCGTTTCTTGTGATCACCAGGAAATCACGCTAGATACCTGTTGCAATCTAGGTAATCAAAAACTCGAGGCAATCTCAGTACGCTGAGAAACTCACACCAAACCATTCTGGTCTGTAATTCTAACCCTAAATTCACTTGATACTGTATAACATATGAGATTTTAACACCCCAGGAAAGCATGAGGTATAGAAGTGATAGAGGAAGTCAAATATATACCTTTGGTAGTCTTATACGTTTAGAAATAATTTTAGATATTTAGAAATTAAATATAATATTTAATTAAATCTGACATTACATGGTAAGAGATGGTTTTTTTTTTTCCAGTTTAAAATACTAATTAGAGACAGCCCTGATGGCCTAGTGGTTAAAGTTTGGTGCACTCTGCTTCAGTGGCCTAGGTTCAGTTCCCGGGCGCGGAACCACACCACTGGTCTGTCAGTAGCCATGCTGTGGTGGCGGCCATGGTAGAAGAACTGGAAGGATTTAACTGGAATATACAACTATGTACTGGGGCTTTGGGGAGTCAAAATAAAAACAGAGGGGAAGATTAGCAACAGATGTTGGCTCAGGGCAAATCTTTCCCAGCCAAAAATAAATAAATAAAATACTAATTAAATAATTTATTTTACACTAGTGATTTCTAAGATGAAACAAAATTTAGCTAACTTTGCAAACAGAAATAGAGTGTTTAGAAAGACTTATAAATGACTGCATTTATAAATTTAATTTGTGGGATTTATTAGGACTATGTAAGTGTTTGAGTAGGATATGTTTGAGTGATTAAAATAAAATACACATGCAATTTATAATATTTAGGGAAACAATTAAATTCATTTTTAAAATACTTAAAGGACATTTGTTGTTAGGCAGCTGAAGTGCAAAAAAATAACATTTATAAATATTTCATAATATTTAGTGAAACTTAGCTAGTCAAAGTTCTAAGTATGATTATTAAATTTTACAAAACTTATAAATAAGGAGATACTTAAAATGAATTTTCTTTTCTTTTCTTTTCTTTTTTTTTGGTGAGGAAGATCAGCCCTGAGCTAACATCCATGCTAATCTACTCTTTTTGCTGAGGAAGACTGGCTCTGAGCTAACATCTATTGCCAATCCTCCTCCTTTTTTTCCCCAAAGCCCCAGTAGATAGTTGTATGTCATAGCTGCACATCCTTCTAGATACTGTATGTGGGACGCAGCCTCAGCATGGCCCGAGAAGCGGTGCGTCGGTGCGCGCCTGGGATCTGAACCCGGGCCGCCAGTAGTGGAGCATGCGCACTTAACCGCTAAGCCACGGGGCCGGCCAAAATGAATTTTCAAAGTTAAAATAAAATTAGCATTTGTATTTTTTTTACAAAATGGTATATTGAGTCTTAAAAATCATATAACTCCAACTAGTCTCTTCTGTACACTCTCAAAAAATGAATGTTTCACGTTGACAATTGCCATTCACACCTCTTAACAAAAGGTAGATGTATTTAAATATTTAATAAATTGAAGGTGCAAATCAATATGATACCTAGTAAAAAATTCATTTGAACAATGAATATCTGTTCTTTTAAAATTTGACCACATAGAATTTTTCTGCTGGGATATTATATTTGTAGAGTGTGTCTTTTACCTAGATACTTTTTTTCTTTGAGAGAAGGTGCTCAGCCCAAATAAAAATAGAATGCCCACAAATATATTGAGGTAGATTAAAATTAACTTATATACTATCATAAGATGTTTTGGGAATAACAAAAGAGTATGATAGGGTACGTTCTCTTCACAATAAAAAACATAAGGATGAACCTTGAGCATATTATGTTAAGTGAGAAAAGTCGGACAAAGACAAGTACTATATGATATCATTTATATTTGGAATCTAAAAAAGCCCAACTCATAAAAACAGAAAGTAAAATGGTGGTTACCAGGGGTTAGGGGTGGAATGATAGGACAGATGTGGTTTAAGGGTACGAACTTGCAATGAATAGTAAATAAACCCTAGAGATCTAGTGCACAGTATAGCAAATATAGACGACAATATTGTATTATAATCACCAAACTTGTTAAGCAACTAGAACTTAATGATTCCAACTACTAAAAAGAAAGAATCACTGTAATATGATTGAGGTGCTAATTATCACTACAATGGCAATCTTATTACAATATACAAATGTATCAAATTAACATGTTGCACATCTTAAATTTGCACAATGTCATATGTCAAATATATTTCAATTAAAAAAGAAAAACATAAGAAAAAAATGAGCCCTTGAAACAGCCCTTAAAAGCTATAGGTTCCCTAACTTAAAATTACTAACTATGTGACAGAGCTTGAGGGTAGATGATTAGAAGAGAGGATATGTGAAAAAAGTAAAACATGTGAAAGACTTTTTGTAAGGGCAAACAGGTCATATGATTAGGGGATATAATTTATGCAGTGCAAATCACAGCATGAGGAAGATACTAGTGTTTAATTAGAAGGATTAAGATGATTATATTTTTGTATATTTAAATCATTCTGATAATTTTCTCATATGACTAGGTATATATTAAAATATGTTTAGATAAAATTAAAATGTGTCCAACAACACTAAATGTTTTTTTCCCAGCTTTATTGAGATATAATTGATATATAACATTGTGTAAGTTTAAGGTATACAATGTGATGATTTGACATATATATATGCTGTGAAATGATTACCACAATAAGGTTAGTTAACCCATTCATCACCTCGCATAGTTACCATTTTTGTGTGGTGAAAACTTTTAAGATCTACTCTTAGCAACTTTCAAGTACATAATACAGTATTGTTAACTAAAGTTGCCATGCTGCACGTTAGATTCCCAGAACTTATTCATCTTATAACTGGGAGTATACATATCTTTTGACCAACAATACCCATTTCCCTCACCCCCTAACCCCGGCAACCACCAATCTACTCTCTGTTTCTATGAGTTTTGTTTTCTTAGATTCCACATACAAGTGAGATCATACAGTATTGTCTTTTTCTGTCTAACACTAAGTATTAAATTGAAATATGTTTTTTCCATTTCCTGTTAACTGGAAAAAATAAAAATGCATTCACTGGAATTGTAACTCTAGTGGTGTAGCCAAAAAGCCTTGCCAAAATATTTGGTATAGATAAATGAGACTGGGAAGCTGAATTGTCTTAATTAGAGCTGTGTCTAAGCTTTAGTCTATCTCTGCAGCTTCCTAGAGCTTTGGGAGATTCATATCCTAGCTCTCCCTTACCTAAAAGTTTTAATACCAGATCCTTTCTGGAAATAGACACAGAATTGTACCAAAACACATAGACATTCTCTAACAATGAGCAGTTCACTTTGTGAGATATAAAGTATTTTCTCTCAAACAATAGAAAGTCTTTGTTGAGCAAAATTATTTGCTATTTTTTAATGAAAGGAGATGTCCAACATTTTGTATGTCAATTTCTATTTTGAACAGAAACATTTTAGTCAATACATCCTTGCTTGTCTCTTCAAAAATTTTGGAATTATAAGAGCTCAGTTTAAATAATGAAATGTAAATGGGGATTCTCAATATTTTTATCGTTTTCTTTTTTTGTGCCTTGTGAAATATACAGGTAATTGATACTAAAATTAAAGCAATATCAGAATGGAAACTGATTAATATGAAATATAAACACCAGTTATAACATTTTTTGATCTTGGATAGTACTTTTTTATCTAAAGAATCTAATACACATGTGTGCAAGCACATGCATGCACATCCACACTTCCATTTTAATCTTTAAAAATTTGGGTAAACTTTGTAGACTTTGTACACACACAAACAGAGTCACTCAGAAGACTTATGATTTGCCACAAAATTTTTTTAGTTCAATACAACTTACTAAATTCTCATGAAAATTTTATATTCCCTTTATATAATGACAATTAAAACTAAAAGTGTTTTATGAAGAATTAGGATGATAGGTCAGGTGTGAAGCATGAAATATGAAGAGAAAAACGATAAAAGTAGACACATTATTCTCTTCTCTGAAGATACCCTTGCCACACAAGTTTAAATCCAATGCATTCCATATCATGTCCATATGACTCTATTTTTTAAATTATTTCTTCTGAAATTACAATTATATTTGGATTTTGGACACTGGGTTAATATTTTTACTCTTTTCTTCATCTGATCCTGAACGCTCACTGAAAAAAGCTCATTTGTAAATAGAAGTGCTCAGTTCCAAACTTTTCTAGATAATTCTGTCTACACGCTGGACTTGAATCCTCCTTTACCCACACCAGTCTTCAATCCCTACCTTCCCATCTCCATCCTATCTCAGCCTTAGTTAGACTTCACCATGGATGGGTACTAATAAATATTGGTGTAATTTAGTGGGCGTGTACTAAATAACCATGAAATTTCCATTTAAAGTTGCAACTTGCCTTAGATACATAAGTTTATCTAATTACTATTTGATGAGTCATTGTTTCAATCTATTTTATATACAACAGCATACATATAATATGTGAACAATCTGTTAACATTGCAAGACCTAGATCTGTAGAATTTGAATTTATATCTATGGATATCAATAATTCAAATAGTGTAAGGTCAGAAGTACAGATGTATTACTATTCTGTATAAAGGCACTCCTCAACTCATTGAAAATCAAATTATAATCCAAAAATAAATTAAAATAAAAAAATAGTTTTCTTCTGAAATAAAACTTCAATCCAAATCTGCTATAGAAGGCATTTAGGCATGAAGGTACATCATGTATTTTTTTTTTTCTATATAAGATTTATTTAACAAATAAAAGAAATCTAGAGTTAGCTAACAAAATATTTAACATAAACTTGCAATTTTAAAATGGAATTATCTAAAGAATAAATCTCCTATATATTTTAACCTAGTAAACCTTTGTTTTGTGTATATCGTACACATATATATGTAATACACACACACACATATATACATTTGAGTTTTGTATTTCTAAAACTGGAGCTGGCCTGGGTGTTATTCATCCCACAGACCAGGGAAGTGACACTAATTTAACAATTTTATTTAGATTTTGAGCATTATCAACGAGGCATCATAAATCACTTATTCACTTATTTACTTTCATTCACCAAATATTTACATGCTTTAAAATGTAAATGCTACAAAACTTGGAAATATAAATGCTCATGGTTTAGTAGCAAGTGAGGCAAGCAAATAAATGCTATTGACCATAACTACTATAAGTAAGGCCTACACAAATGAAGAAGGTGGTAGAAAAAAGGGAGTGACAAGCTTTACTGTGGGAAACCAAAGAAAACATAATTGAGACTATATTTCAAGTGAATTATGAAATATGAGTGAGAATAAGCCCAAAGAGAAAGGGTATTCTAGGTCTATATAAGCCATTGAAGTAGCAGCACGATGTGTTCAAGAAATAACAAATTGTCTAATATGCCAAAAGTAAATTGGGAAAAGAAGGAAGTTGGCAGCTGACAAGGCTTGACGGAAACAAAGACGTCAGATCAAGTATAGTCTCATTTCATGTATACAGGAGAGTGACATTTACTATATATGCAAATGAAATTCATTATATATATTTTTAAAAAGGAAATAAAAATTGCATTTGGGTTTTATTATCACATTGGCAGCACATTAGAGGACAGATGTGAATAGTGTATGCAAATGTAGCCAGATGATTTGTCAGAAGTTATGAAGAATAAACAAAAGAAATGTCAGAAGGAAATGAAAGAACATTTAACAGCCTTGGAAGACATTAAATTATAGGGTTCCATAAATAAATTAATGTAGAGACTAATTAAGAGGAGGAAAAAATCCACTTTTTTACACCCTTGTTGATGACTAGTTGACTGTATATGCATGGGCTTATTTCTGGGCTCTTTAGTTTATTCCATTAGTCTACATGACTGTCTTCATGCCACTACTAATCTATTTTAATTGCATACTGTAGCTTTGTAATGTATTTTGAAATCAGGAAGTGTGATGCCTCCAGCTTTGTTCTTCTTTTTCAAGATTGCTTTGGCTATTTATGTCTTTTTGTGATTCTATAAGAATTTTATAATTGTTTTTTCTATTTCTATAAAAATATCATTGGGATATTGATAAAGATTGCATGGAATCTATAGATAGCTTTGGGTAGTATGGATATTTTAACAATGTTAATTCTTCCAATCTATGAACTTGAGATATCTTTCCATTTATTTGTGTCTTCCTTCATTGTTTTCATCAACACTATGTAGTTTTCAGTGTACAAGTCTTTATGCTCCTCGATTAAGTTTATCCTTCAGTATTTTATTCTTTTTGATGCCATTGTAAACTTGGAAAGGATAGTCTCTTCAACAAATGATGTTGTAAATACTGGATATCCACATGCAAAAGAATGAAGTCAACCCTTATCTTACACAGTACCTAAAACTCAACTCAAAATGGAATAAAGTTTTAATTATAAGATCTGAAACTGTAAAACTCCTAGAAGAAAACATAGGGGACAAGCTTTATGATGTTGGTCTATGCAAAGATTCTTTATATGTGACCCCAAAAGCACAAGCAGCAAAAGCAAAATCAGACAAGTTGGACTTCATCAAACTAAAAATCTCCTGAATAGCAAGGATCAAACAACAGAATAAAAGGCAATCTACAGAGAGGGAGAAAACATTTGCAAATCGTATATCTGATAAGACGTTAATATCCAAAATAAATAAGGAGCCCCTATAACTCAATAGGAAAAAAAAAACAAATAACATGATTGAAAAAATGGGCAAATGACTTGGATAGACATATCTTCAAAGAAGACATGAAAATTGCCAAAGGTACATGAAAAGATGCTCACCATCACTCATCAATAGGGATATGCAAATCAAAAAAACAATGAGATATCACCTCACACCTGCTAGGAGGGCTACTATATTAAAAAAAAAAGTAGGTGTTGATGAGGATGTGGAGAAATTGGAACCCTTGTAAAATATTGGTGGGAATGTAAAATGGTACAGCTGCTATGGAAAAATCAGTAAGGAGATTCCTCGAGAATTAAAAATAGAACTACCACATCATTCAGCAATCCCACTTCTGTGTATAATCCAAAATAGTGGAAATCAGATTCTTGAAGAATATCTGAACTCCAATGTTCATTACAGCATTATTCACAGTAGCCAAGATGTGGAAACAATGAAATGTTCATCAACGGATAAATACATAAAGAAAATGTGGTATATACATACAGTGGAATATTATTCAGCCTTAAAAATAAGGAAATCATGCCGTATGTGACAGCGTGGATAAACCTGAGGGACACTAAGCTAGGTGAAATAAGACAGTCACAGAAGGACAAATACTGCATGATTCCACTTACATCAGGTATTTAAAATTGTCAAACTCCTAGAAACAGAGTAGAATGGTAGTTGCCAAGGGCTAGATGGAGGGGGAAATGGGGAGTTACTGTTCAACAATAAAGTTTTAGTTATACAAGATGAATAAGTGGTAGAAATCTGCAGCACAACATTGTTTCTATCATCAACAATACTGTATTGTGCATTTAAAAATTTGTTAAGAGGGTATATCTCATGTCAAGTGTTCTTACCATAATTAAAAAAAAATACCAAAACACCATTTTAGACACACGTATGCCTCTGCTCCAGCAAAATGAGGTAAAAGAAACAATATATGTACACATGAACTGACAGAGAACAGCAAGTGTCAAGAAAATCGTGAAGATGGGAAAGTGATGGACAAATGCAAAAAATTTATCAGAGCAGAGGCAGCTGACTTCTGTGTAACGAAAGAGGCAAAGCCATAATTTTGTTAGAGGAACTCCAGAGACTCAGTAAGTCTAGGTTCCAGATGTCTATGAAGGAGACTGAAAATAGAAGGGCTGTTGAAAGCACTGTATAAGTTACACTTGGGAACCACTCTCCAGCCCGTGCAATCAGGTAATTACCCCTTCAGCAGAAGACTCGAGAGTTAATGTCTGCAGAGAATGAACGTCCAAGGATCTGGACTTCCAGAGACAAGGTAGAGTTGAGAGTAGACATGAGGTTCTGAACTGAAACCAGATGAGTTCAAAGAAGCTTGTTCATATTGAATAATAAGACCTTCATCTATCTTCCTAAATCATATCCAAATTCTGATTAATATGCTGTTAAACAGCACCCAGGCACGCCATGTGTCCTTCTGGTTCCCTTCTGAGCAGACGCACAGCGGCTGGGATTTGTAACCATCCCGGGCCTGGCCAGCCCAGATCTTACCTTATCTCACTCAAAGAACATCACGTCTTAAAGGAACACAGAGGCCCTCCACGTGAGCTACTGTTCCTGGGAACACTGGCCATACCAGGGACAGCCCTTCTTGGCAAGCACATAGCCTTTATGCCCCCCTGCCTATATAAGCAAACCCCTCCCTGCCCAGGGTAGCAGATGCACACTTCCATCTAGCTGGCTGCCCCTGGACATTCCCTGTAAGTAACTCCCAATAAACCCCTATGTCTCGTTTGCCGTTTCGAAGTCTTTTCTTTGGTCTCTTAGCGACCTATCCCACACTGCTTACTCAACTGCACATGCGTCCAGTTGGCGAGCCAGCCAGGAGACTGAGGAAAGCCCCGTGAGCAGGGAGACTATGGACATTGGGAAGGGGAAATCCGTGAGGGTGATCCTGGGTTAGCTAGTGTCTTCTTTGTGGGGGCCGGTCACCACCATCCTTGATGGATAAGGCTCACTACAAGAGTCCAGGGATGCCCTGAAAACACCAAAGGGCCTAGGGAAAGTCCTGGGCATGAGAGAAGCCCAGGCTGTTGCTAGCGCTGTAGGGTAGCCCCTCCTCACCGTAAGATGGCTTGCAGTGAAGGCAGGGAAAGTCCTGGGCATGATAAATGATGAGAAAAAGAAATCAAAAGCCTGGGCAGTTACAACGGCTGTGGGGTGGCCCCTCCGCACTGTGGGATAGCTTGCAACAGAAGCTGAGATGGAAACAAAAGCAAAAGTTAGGCAGTCACAGGAAGAGCCGCTGGCTCTGACCTCGCTCTGGCTCCAGTGCACATGCTGGAGTGGCTGGTGGTCAGGGCTCCCCACCCCTCCCTCCTCTCCAGCAGAGGATGGGCACAACGGGCACAACAAAAGTGGACTATTAATGGTCGCCCATTGCGGGGGGTCAGAGCTCTGGGATATTTGGCAGCGGGTCCGGGGAATGATGATAACAGTATACCACGTGTCTGCACATCAGGCGACAACGCCGCTGGGAAACCAACAAGCAGATGAGTTAGCTCGGATTCGTCTCCTCGAAGCAGTACTAGCCGAGAGAGGGGCAGGATGGCTATACAAGAAGACTGGACACAAATGACAAAGGACCTTATGGGCTATTGCCAAGGCCTGGGGCCTCCCCCTGCGCTACGCTAACCTGGTGCAGGTCTGTCAGGCACGCCCTTCTTGTTCCTTGTAGAGACCCCGGGCCATTCCCCGGGACACAGGCCAAATTGCCAGAGGCAACCAGCCGTGGACTATATCAGGCCCTTGCCTCTTTCTGATGGCTGCCGGTATGCCCTTGTGTGGACACTTATACAGCACTGCTACAGCCATACCCCAGCAAGAAGACCACACAAAAGATCACCTTAAAAGGCCTAGGACACCTCTGTGCCATGTACTATGTTCCCACAGACATCGACAGTGGCCAAGATATGCATTATAATGGCTACCAGGTACAGACATGGGCTGACCAAATGGACATACATTGGCATTTTCACCTGCCATACAACCCCACAGTCACAGGGCTGATGGAAAAAATCAATGGCTTGCTGAAACAAGAATTGAGGACAGAAGACAGGATACCAGCTCCCTGGACGAGATGCCTGACAACTGCAATATGGCAACTTAATGAACAGGAGAGGCTCGCCGGACCCAGTGCATACCAGATGTTGACACAAGCACAGGATACGACAGCACGTCTACAGACAAGAGCTAATCAAGGAGGGAAATTACAAGCACAGATGGGTACTCAGAACAACCTGTTTTTGCCTCCACCACAGGAACTTCCCTACTAGGACCCACGTGGTCACTTGGCCTCGGGACTGGCAGGTGGGACCCCACTGGTGTGATCTCTTAGCCCCTTGGGAAATAGGCTTAGAACAGGATATTATGGTAAAACCTCCAAGTTGACTAATCCGAGATACCTTCATCCTTTCCCTCTGGTCTATCGTTGTCCCTCCCTTATCCTTTACCCTGCAGCACCTACACTAACTGGACAAGCAGTGTGGTATTGTTGACCTGGTCTGAAACCACAGGCCATTACCATACTGACCCAAGACACTGTAACTGCATGTGTCTTGTTGGATGGTCATGATCTCTGTTTTAGTTCCCTCTAAATATCTTACTTTCATCCTTAGGACAATGTCTGCCAAACTCTTCGCTGTTTGGGCACACACCGTTGCTGACTTACAAGACCGCTCCAACTACTGGGTATGCAGCAAGCTGCCTCTCTCTTTGACCACGGATCTTGGATTCAATCCCTCCCTTCAACATGGTGAAAAGTGGTCTTTGGCATTCTTGCCTTTTTGTTACTGATTTTGTTCTCTTGCCGTGCCCTCCACTGCTGTTATGGTATCTGGTCATAATGCTCCTCTATGTGTCTGACTTAAGGGGATCCACGGAAGAATGGCACATTAAGAAGGTGAGGGCCATTCAGACACATGGATAATGGAGTGTAGGGGCACTAGCCTGTGTGCCCTTTAAGAGCCATGTGTCCTTCTGCTCCGTTTCTCAGCAGGATGCGCAGCAGCTGGGATTTGTAACCATCTCGGGCCTGGCCAGCCCAGATCTTACCTTATCTCACTCAAAGAACATCATGTCTTAAAGGAACACAGAGGCCCTCCACGTGAGCTACTGTTCCTGGGAACACTGGCCATACCAGGGACAGCCCCTCTTGGCAAGCACATAGGCTGTGTGCCCCCCTGCCTATATGAGCAACCCCTTCCCTGCCCGGGGTAGCGGATGCACACTTCCATCCAGCTGGCCGCCCCTGGACATTCCCTGTAAGTAACTCCCAATAAACCCCTATGTCTCGTTTGCCGTGTCCGGGTCTTTTCTTTGGTCTCTCTGCAACCTATCCCAGCACTGCTTACCCAACTAGGCGAGCAGCCAGACATATGCTTATAATTGCTAAGAAGGATATTGAATTAAAACATAACACAACAGCAAAGCATAACATTCTTTTTCAGAAGAATATATAAAAATATAAAAAGTCCTGTGTTTAAGTAGAAATGTTCATAATAGTGAATGTATTTTAAATATGGACACAAACACACACACTAACTTGGGTGAAATGCTCAAAATATTAAAAGATATGATCCTAAATAAAGCTGAAATAACCATACTAGGAATGGCTTTCATGGTTTTCCAAAATGAATGATGTGGAAATCATAGTTGATTTCAACTGAGACATAAAATATCATTAAATAAACTTGGAGATGTCATGAATGGTTAAAATACCATGACTACTGAGAACTGAAAGGAAGCAACAGTTATATTTCTGAGATAGTAATGAAAAGTAGGTCAAATGCAGAAAATCAGAGACATGCTTATGTAGTAGGAATCTTTATCGTTTATTTATTTTGTGATTTATGTAGAGTCTCATTCATGCATCAAAGACTGTATAACTCGGTTTAAAAATGATTGTAAGATGATCTTCCTTGAGGTGGACTTACAAACATTTCAGAAATATTAATCATGCTATTAACAACTCAGTTTTAAACCAGGATTTATGATGAATCCCTGTGGAAGAAATCAAAAGAGATGTAGCCTTCCTTTGGTACATTAATGTTTATTCGTTTTGCCCTCGCTTATGACTTCCACTCTTGATAATCATAGATTAAGTGTAAATGAAAAGACATATGGTTAAGCCAAAAGAATTCCCAAAATTAAATGTTTATAAGCAGCATAGTATAAACATAACATAGTATTCAGAAGTATTTTATTTAGTTGTGCTTACCAGCTCAAGTAGTAATTTAACTGCTGTAGCTCAAATTTAGTTCTCACTCCTGAAACAACGGAATTATTCATTTGACAAAATATATTCACAAACAATCACAGGGTAAATTGATCCCGTCATTAACATTCATTTTATTATTTTCTACAAATTATACAAAAGAATTCTCTGTGATTTTCAACTTAGCATTATGAAAGCAACTTTTCAATTAGTCATTAAAATAGAAAAATGTCTAATTGAGTGTAAGTTAACACTCACAGTGTTATTTATACATATAAAAGAAATTTAACTCATTTTTAAAACTGAAGACTAAGAGTAAATCCAAATTATGGCCTCACAAAATATTATATGAATAAAAAACCCAGCAGGCTAAATATTATTTATAAATACCAAGAAAATGTTTCTTTTAAGATGCAATTTTATAGACCACAGGTTATTTTTTGATTTTTTTAACTCAAAAAACTCTTTATTAAATATGTTGCCTTCTTTTAAATTTCTCTTTTTCTGCACACATCCATATTCTATTCACTTCAGGATTATAAACTGTTGATTTCAATCAAGCCTCTTTTCAGTTATAACCATGTATATGTACACAAAATAATTTGGCTCCCCAAATGAGATACCATCTACCAACATTGAGCCAGATTCCAATTTTATTTCTAAAATAGCAGCACACTAAATAAATTTAGCTATTCCAATAAAAAATTCCAGCCACAAATTTATTCTAAAATTTAAAGTAAATTCAGATGCCCTAGAATAGCCAAAGCAATTTTTTTTAAAATGAAAAAAAAAATGGATGAATTAGAATACATAAATAAAGCCACATTAATAGTAGTAGTAGTAGTAGTAGTAGTATTTGTTTAAGGAGAGAAATATAGATCAATGGAGATAGCTATAGACCAATACATAAATGATATAACAATCTTCAATAAAGGTACCAAATTAATACAATGGGGCCACATGCCTTACACCATACACAAACACTGACTTAACATGAATCATAGACCTCATTTAAAGTTATTATAGGGCCAGTGGCATAGTGGTTAAGTTCATGTACTCAGCTTTGGTGATCCAGGGTTCACGGGTTTGGATTCTGGGCACAGACCTATACACCACTCATCAAGCCGTGCTGTGGCAGCACAGATGTTAGCTCAGGGCCAATCTTCCTCACCAAAAAAAAAAAAAAAGCCATTATAGCTGTACCACGTCTAGAAAAAAACAGCAAAAATTATTTGTATCTCACTTATGGGCAAAGATTTCTCAAACACTACACAATTGCATGTACAATTAAAAATAATAATTGATAATTTATTTGCTCTTTGAAACATAGCTATAAATATGAAAAATTCAGCACCAAATGGGAGAAATTAATACATAAATCTGGTAAATAACTCATGTTTAATACATAAAGAACTCATAACTCACTAATAGGAAAACAAAAACTAGATATAAGCAGAGACCTGGACACTTCACATACACACATCAAAAGATACTAGATAGGGGCCGGTCCCATGGCGTAGCGGTTAAGTGCGCACGCTCCGCTGCTGGCAGCCTGGGTCTGGATCCCCGGCACGCACTGACTCACCGCTTGTCAGGCCATGCTGTGGTGGCCTCCCACATAAAGTGAAGGAAGATAGGCACAGATCTTAGCTCAGGGCCAGTCTTCCTCGGCAAAAAAGAGGAGGATTGGCATGGATGTTAGCTCATGGCTGATCTTCCTCACAAGAAAACAAGATACTAGATAGGATATGGAGCAATTGGAACTCTCATACACTGCTAGAAGAGATTTAAAATGGTACACTTTGTGCAACACTGGTGTTTTGTTATAAAGTTCAATATGCACCATTCATAAGAGCCATTACCAAGAGACAGAAAAACACAGGCCACAGAAGGAATTAACAAGAACGTCCATAGCAGCTTTAATTCCAATAGCCAAAAACAGTAAACAATTGAAATGCCTCTCAACGAGGGAATGGATAAACAAACGTGGTATCTCCATGCAACAGAATATTACTCAGCATTAAGTAGGAACTATCAACACGCAACAACATGGATAGATTTCAAAATTGCGTAGAGTGAGAGAAGCTAGACACCAAAATGTACATACAAATTATATAAAATTCTGGGTAATACAAACAAATACGTAGAGACAGAAAGCATATTATTGATTATCTGGTACCAAATGTTTAGGAAATGATTGACTACAATGGTGCAAAAGGAATATTTGTATATTCTTAAGCTTTCAACACTTTAGATATTCCTGTTATTAGGTAATGATGTTATGGTAAATTATTTGCTACAAAAATTCAGTGCTTACTAAGAGATGCAAATGGGTATATCCATTGTTTAGAGAAGCTATCACAATTTTAATTCATCCTTATTTTAACAATATTAACTCATAACGCTTTATATCTAAAAGTAATTAGACAGGGATGTTTGTTTTTATCTTTAGCCTCTCATCTTAGTGCTTAGTAACATGAAATTGATTACATTGATAGTTATTAAGGACATTTGAAACAGTAGTTTTGAAGACATGTTTTAGGGTCAGAGCCAAGACTAAGGAAATTATGCATGTGTATGAATGTCTTGAGACAAAGTTTGAGCTCTTGCAAAATTAGTCATTTTTGACCTCTAGTACTAGTGATCTGTCTCTGGATGCAAATCCCTAAAGATAATACTGGAACACTATTACCTAAATGACCCTCTTTTACTCTTTACTCTTTGTTTAAATATCTATTTAGTGTGAGAATGAAATGTGTTCAAGAAACCAAGAAAGGGTTATTTATTGTGCCCATAAAAGGTACACTATGTTACCATCACACATGACTCATTACAGCCATTTAATAAACAATATCCATTATTTTGCCTTTGATAGTTTAAAGTAAGTTGAGAGGTTCTTGAGGGTAAAGACTGTCTCTTCATCTCTATATCCCCATTGCCCAGCATAGTGCCCTATACAGAGTAGGTAATTGATACATGAATATATGTGTAGATACATGAGACAGCTTAATCAGGGAGTTAAATAAAACCTCCCCTCTACGCTCTCACTTTAGAGACATGAAGCAATTTGAATGCTTAAGAAATTAAAAGCTTTAGACGAATTTTACTAACACAATTAATTCAACATGACAAAGGGGTAAATACTCTTCCTAATACATATAGCCTGTGATAACTTCATGCTAATCATAATAAAGCTGTTATTTCTCTCTCCCAAGCCAGCAAATATATATTACATTTTGCTTCAATTCTCATTCCCCGACTGTCATTTTTTTTTTTCATTTTCTAGGTATTATTGATAATCTGGCTAATTAGGGAAGAGTATTATTTGAGAATTTTCTATATCCCTTTTGTTGTAGGAGAGCAAGGGAAAGGAAGTAAGAGAACTCAGTTTACTGAAACACTGAGTGTTTCAACATATCACACAATGTGTTTGGGATAGAAGAAATAGTAAGACATTGTGCTTTTCTTCTTTGTAGTCTGAGGGAAGAGTTTAGACTAATGAGATTGATAATAGATTGTGAGTGATAACTATTGGAAGTTGGATATTATACCAAATGATTTATCTTTTTTAAAAACGTTAGTTTGTTCTATACATGAACATTAGAATTTCACTACATGGTTTGGTTTTAAGTCATTGCTACATTTATATGTAAGAATTTAAAAACAGAAAAAAGGTCAAAAATTTCATTAGATTTTGTTTAATAAATGATTAAAAGCAACTTATCTGTTAGTAAAAAATATATAGCTTTTCCACATCCCCTTCAATGGTTCTTTTTCTTTTTTGTCAAAGGGATTTTTCTGGTAGAAGTGCAAGGAATGCAAGAACAAAGACTTAAGTTCATACTTTTGTTCAGTATTCTAAAAAATCGAATATATAACTTACATTATCAGATAACATAATTATATTAGTCTGGATGATGTTATACTTGTGTATTTAAACAATGCTACTTGTTTAAATCAACAATTACCTCGTATACTTTTTGTTTTAATAATACATCAAAGAATATAATCTAACTTGAAAACTTTTCAAAATACTTGAGAAATTAGAGATCTCAAAAATAAATAATAATCTCAAGAATCTAAGTATTTTTTTAATCCTTAGATTATGTATTATTACATAATTATGTATGGCAAATAAAGCACTAAAGTTAATCTTACGCTTTGAGAGCTGTCTTCAAGTGCTGGATAAGACTTGTTGAAAGATTTGAGTAGCTGTGATCTGTGCTGCTTCTGCTTAACTTTTATGCAAGATAATGAGCAATGAGCCCAAAATAAGTAAACTTATTACAAAATATCTATTATTTTCAACTTAATTAAGTCCTCCATTCATTCCATGGCAGCTGTGAAGTCAGTTCTACTAAATTTAAAAGAGGAAATAAATTCTTTATTAATTCATACTATGAGTAAGAGATTCAAAATTCTAATTGTAATGACATTACCGACAAATTAAAATAATTTGAACAAATTCTTCCAGTCAATTCTGGTTCCATAATTATTTTAAAAATTAGAGTGGCATTTTATTTTTTATGTTCAAAATGAAGTAAAATATAGTACAGTTTGGAAATTTAATAAATATCTTGATAAAATTGTTTTGACGTGAAATTTTGGCTTTTTTCTGTATGAGCATGGAAGGATTGTACCTAACTGAAATCGTTTGTGTTTTGTTGGTCACAGCAGGAGGGACTGGTACTTCTAACTTCTTGAAAGTCAAAGAACCCTGTGGTCTGGCAGCAGCTAGTAAATCTTGAAAGATAATATAGTTCAGCAGTGTATAAAATTCTACATTGAAAGGCTTTACCCTCAAAACTTTTAGAATACTACTTTATATTTTTATTGCCACTAGCATTGCTTTTGAGAAATCTAGTACAAATATGATTCTCATTAATTTATTTATAACCCATGTTTCTCTTTCAGGGGAGTTTTGAAATTTTCTCTTGTTTTTGATATACTTTAATTTTACTACATTGTGTCTATGTGCTTACAACTCTATAGACCCTTTTGATCAAAAATTTCATGCTTTCTCCTAGTTCTGGGAAAATTTCCATTCTTATTTATGTAATTACTGCCTCTTCTTTATTCTCTCTTTTCTCTCTTTCTGGCATTCCTCTTAGGAAGATGATCATATTCTACTTCTGTTATTCGAATTTTGTGTTTTCCCTCATTCTTCTCGTAGATTACTTGCTAAAGACACAAGTTTTCTAGTGAAACTGCCTAGATTTAAGTCTTGTTTCAATTACTTACAAAATGTGTGACTCAGATCAAACTAACAAATATTTCTGTGCCTCAGTTTTATCATTTATAAAGAATCAAACATAACAGCAGTTCCACCAAAAGATCATCATAAGTCCATGGCTTCAACTTTTATCAAGATTTTAAAGGGTACAGCTAGATTCCTTTACTGCAAACCATCATGTCTTTATTTCTCCAAAATTCTCTGATGCTAATCAGCCATTTGAATCTTGTGTCTATAACTCCTAACCTCCCATCTTATATTTCGTTTTTCCCCAGGTATTGAATGTAGCTCTTCATCAATGAGTCCCTGTGCTTTTTCTGTTTGGAAGGCGAGGGGTATGTCCATGGTCAAGCAGAAGGTTAGCATTTCAGGCGGTTATTTAATAATTTTTAGGAGAATGGGAAGTCAAGCTTCTCCTCATGTGATTCCCATGACTTTCACAGATTGAGAACAATGTTTTTAGGTCATGATTATAAAGATTATGTTTTGTTGTTGTTCTGATCTACAGCATTATTCAAAATGTAGTCTGATCTCTTTGGTTCTCCTTTAGTTTTCTTGAGTGAGATCTTTTTATCTCTGGTACCTCAGTATTGATTTCTACCCATACTGCAGAGTATGACAATATGCCCCGTTTAAATCTCTGGATACCACCAAGGTAGCTCCAGAGATAATGTCAGCGTTCTAAATTTCTTCTTCAGATTTCAGACACAAGCTTGTGAAATTATTTTTAGCCTTTGTGGGCTCAAAGGACTATCATATTCTCTCCTAATTTCCCACCACTTTAAAATGATTTACAATTTCATTCTGTGGTATATCTTTCTCATTCAACACGGTTATTAAGTCAATAATCAAATAATCTCTTTTAAGGATTCAGTAGCAAATATGCTTACCTGAATTTTCCTGACACTTATTATTGTAATTTAATATTGACAAAATAATTTTTTAAATTACAATTAATAATAAAAATGAATACTCACCTATAACAATATAATCTACATTTATTTTTCATTTGATTCTCATGTAAAAATCCAAGTAGTATTACAAATTTTCACAAATGTGAAATAATGGCTGTTAAGGATCACATGGTAACTCATAGAACCTGAGACTCTTGCCCCAAATTAATGTTCCCTGCTGTTTTTTAAAAACTCAACACATAAAACTTAATTTTGATAATACCTTACTAAACACAGTTTTTAGTTGTAATGGCTGATTTTAGTTTCACTTCTTTCTTTCTACTTAAGCAAATATGCTTACCTGAATTTCTAATATATATTATAATCCTTCCCATTTATATACCTTTCCAAAAATTAGCATGTAATTCCTGGTAAACCATGCAATAACTGTCCATGGCAAGTTCTTAAGAAGATATAAATAAACAATAAAAAATATAAATAAACAATATCAAACTATACACACACACACACACACACACAGGAGGTATAATCTGTCTATTTCTGTATAACGAATTACCACTCATTTAGAAGGTTAAAACAAAACAAATTTAATATCTCAGTTTCCACGAATCAAGAGTGAGGGTACAGATTAATTGAGTTTTCTGCTCAAGGTCTCACCAGGCTGAAAGACGGGCAGCTAGGGCTGCAATTCTCATCTTCCTCTTGGGATCCTCTTCTAAGCTCCCAGGTTGTTGGCAGGATTCATTTCCTTGCCATATAACTGAGGTCTAGATGTTTTTGTTGGCTGTTCACCCAGGGAACACTCTCAGTGGCCACCTGTGCTTCTTTGTAACATGACCCTCGTAGGAAGTTCCCAGCATGGCTCTTTTACTTTTTTCAAGGCCAGCAGAAGAATGTCTACTGTTGCTTCCTGTCTCTTTTAAAGGTTCACTGGATTAGGTTAGACTCAAAGTCAGCTGATTAGAGACCTTAATTACATATGAAAAAGATTCCTTTTGCCATACATGATAACATAATCATGGAGATAATATTCTATCATATCCACAGGCTCCACCGACACTCAAATAGAGGGGATTACATATGGTGTATACTCTGGAGGGCAGAAATCTTAGAAAACATCTTCGAAGTCAGCCTGCCACACAGGGCTCAAATTAATCTCAGGGTCAGAATCATGACATTAGTCTTGAACACCATAGATTGCTGAATAGCATGATTCTTGCCTTATGTGGTAGCCCCTGCTGATTGTGGTCTGATCAGGGTAATCAACCATACTCGTATGGCTGGGCCATGGAGTTTCCCAGGACTTAAAATTGTCAATGTTAAAATTGTGACTGACTTGGGCAAACTGAGATGGTTTGTCACCTTAGTCCTGATTCCTTACCTCACAGAAATATTGGCCATTATCATTACCTAAGGTCCACTGGAAACAGAAGAGGGACGTTGGGAAGCCATTGTGTCTCATGTTTATCATCTGTATCTCACTTTTGATGTTCCAAATAGTGGAGAATGTTTTAGGTTTTCATAAGTGCCAAAGGGCTGGTAGGCTTTTACCTTCCGCCCTGCCACAGAGGCATGTAAGTGAAACTCACACATACCAATCACTTCAACTGTATATATTATCAAGCATGGTGCCTATTAATGAACATAATGTCTATTTTTCAAAAGGAATGAGAAAAGAATGCTGGTAGTGTCTGTGTGTTTTATTTCTTTCATCTCTGAATCCAATTTTGGTCTTCTTGATCCAGTCATAAAACATGATTAAGTCAGTATATTCATATGATGGAATAAAGTTATAAAACTTTGAGTAAAACAATTTCTTGATCTTCTGAAAAAACTTTATTCAGTGAAAGCATCTTTACAACTGTAACTTTGTTTATATTAAGATTTGATTAGTTAGACGGCATTTATGCAAAAACTGCCAACATTGGGGAAAATGAAGATGGAACTGGATTGGGTGGGGAAATTAAGATAAATGACTGTGGCCACTTTCAGTTAATTTGGCAGATTGAACTGATAAATTAGTTTCCCTCTCCTATTTCTCACATATAATAATGCTTGGAAAAAAAACAATTAATAAATTCTGGAGCTCAAAATCAGGAAAGGTAAATCTCCAGTGAAAGACATAAAAAAGAAACTCGAAGTCAGAATTGTGAAAGAACTAAAATCCAGGTGCTTACACCATGATTAGAACCAGATATGATCCCCAATGGCTAGGTTTGTTTGGGGGTTTGATGCCCCAGAACAGTAGTTCTCCTAGTCTTTGGTCTTGAAAACCACTTACACTCTTAAAAATTAAGACCCCAAAGAACTATTGTTTATTCATTTATTGTATTTGATTGATAAATGGATATTTACTCTATTAGAAATTAAAACTGAGAATTTAAAAATAATTTATAAATGCATTTAAAAATCAGTAATCAATTCATAATAAGTTGACATAAAATTTTTATTAATATTAACAGTATTTTTCAAAACAATAAAAATATTTGAAGGAGAGTTGCATTGCCTTATAGGATTTCAAAAATTTCTTTCCTGTCTAGATTAATAAACTACAACCAAATTCCCATATCTACTTTTTTATTCAATCTGTTTAGATATCACGTGTCATGAAGAAACTTATTTGACACTCATGAGAGAATAAAGGAATACTGTTTTGATCTCACAGATCCTCTGAAAGGGTCTCAGGACCCCTAGGGATCCCAGAGTACACTTTGAAAACTTATGCCTGAGAAGTATGAGGGGAAATATGTCTGGATTCTAATACTTGTAAAAAAGGTAACAACTGAGATAACTGAAAGTCACAAAGGACGGATCCATAGTGAAAATAGCTGCTGAGTGTCAAATGGAAATGCAAAGGAAGGCTGTGGTCCACATGGGTCCTTGAATAGAAGAGTCTCCCATGAGAATTCAGAAACTGAGTACTGCACCATGCTTGAATATAAGGTTATAATTAAAACCACTAATGTGTTATACAGGAACATAAATTGAGAAACTAACTTCAAAATGAGTTCAGAACTAGGAAAATCTTTTACAGCATTAGCAGTGACAGAAATTAACATATTTTCCAGGGATGGTTCCATAACCCTTGATATGCCATATTACCACAGAAAACAACCTCATTGAAGAGGGTATAACTTTTAAACAACAAAATATTTGAGGAAACAAGACATCATGAAGATAAGTTAGCATGCACACTCTCACACACCCACACAAACATACACACCTTCACACACAAAGGGAATTGGACTTCACAGACAGTATATAGAAGGTCAGTTTAATATGCCTGATAGTCATGTTTAAAATGTCCAACAGAATAAAGAGACAAAAAACAAGAAAAATTAGACATCTCAAATATTCTAAAAAATTAGCCAGCTGAATAATCTATTAAACTACATTAATTGAATTAAATTAAAACACATACAACCACATTTCATTAAATACTTAGAAAAAAGTACTAGTTAGAGTTTTAGGGATAATTGAAAGATGAATTTAAACAGAGGTCTGAGGAGATTACTTACATGCAGCACAGAGAGGAAAAGACATAGAAAATATCAAATAGATGGAGATACAAAAAGTCCCAAAATATATCCACCAAGAATTCCAAAACAATAAAATAATGGGAAAGAAATAATATCAGAAAGTTCCAAGACTGAGGAAGGACATGGATCTCAGTAAAGGAGACAGTCTCACAAAATATAAACCAACATTAATCTTCACTGAGACATATTGAAGTTAAAATACTGAAGAAAGAAAGAAAAATTTTAAAGAACAGCAAGGAAGGATCATTCAACTATCAGTAGTCTCCTCAAAAATAATATGTCAGAAGACAATAAAACAATATCTTCAAAGTATAAGAGTCAATCTAAATTTCTATCCAGTTACATTGTTGTAAAAGACATATTGAGAGAGTTTATGACTATAGTCTTTGAAAGAATTATTGATATGTACTTTCTCAAGGAGAACTTAATACAGAGAAAGGGTTGGCATGTAAGAAGCAATGGTTTACATAAAAATGATTTAACCATTTTGGAAAATTCAAATAAATATTGACTATAGAAAGAGCAATTTAATAGTATTAAACAAGTAAAATAGATAATAAAAAGGTAAGCATAGAGAGTTTATAAAAACACACAAGAAAGTTTCCACATGGGAATGTCAATCTCATTCTTCACATGAACAGAGAGAGAGAAAATATGACCTCAGCAGACATAGTGAAAATTTATCATTTTGTGTGGGACTGACACTGATTTAACATATAGTGTCAAGTATAAGTAACAAATGCATTAATCTATGAGGAAGGTATTATAATTATCTCCACCCTAAAGAGGCAACTGAATACAGAGCGGTTACTAACATGTCAACGGTAACAAGGCTAACGGGGGCAGGATTTGAGACCTGGCAGTATGGTTCCATACTTTGCACAGTTAATAATTTTGCTGTATTGCTTCTTAATTGTCATTAATACTATTTTTTAAACAATCAAACTTGGAACATAGGATGCTTTTAAATATGACAAATGAACTTATAAAAGATATACAGAAGATTAATATATAAAAGTAAAATTTAGGAAGTATTTATATTAAATCGTAGACAATATATGGTTTCTCAAAAGCATCCTTATTTTTAAATGTGCGGTAAGAGGCTCTAGTCAATCTAGTAAGAAAAGAAGAATGTGATAGGCATGATTATTTGAAGGACAGAGACATTTGTTTAATTGTAGATGCTAAAGGTTTATCGACCGTAAAGTTCCCCAAAATCCAACAATCTCGTGTCATTAAAAAAAAAAATTCTGCTACTAGATACATGATCATCTTATAAAAGTCAATGATACTACTAAATAATTTTAGTAAAATATATCATTATTTAATAAAACCAAAATAGACCTAGGTGTATATGTATCCAAAAATATGCAAGAATTTTCAGAATAAACTTTGAAAATACTATCAGCATATATATCAAAATACACAGTAAAATATTTATATGATACTTATGAATATGAAGCTATTAGTTCTTTTCTAATTAATCTTTCAATGCTATTTCAATTGAAGTTGATTAAGGATGTTTCATGATGTTAATCAAAGAGAATTCAAAATCCATATAGCACAGTAAAATTAAAGAGCAGACAAGCGAGTGTAAGAAAGAAAAATAAGGGTTAGGGAGGGGGAGATTTTGCTTATTAAATAATAAATATTTTTATAAAGCTATAAAAATTAAAATATTATGAAGTCTGTACACAGAGATGACATTGGATTAATTAAGAAGAATAAATTGCCTGGAATAGATATAGCCATAAGTTGGACTTGAGTATATGATAGATACGACACTAAAAGTTAATGGAGAAAGCATGGACATTTGGTTTCAAATGGAATAAAAGTTTAAATTATCATCTCACTCCATGCACCCTTTCCCATCACATACATAAAAATTAATGTTAGATTAAATTCCTAGAAAATAAATAACTCAAATGAAAATATAGATAAATTAGACTATACCATCATTAAAAATAATTATATAATTAATAGTACTATAAATAAATTCAAAAGGCAAGAAACATACTGAAAGAACTTACAAGCAATCAGCAAAATACATAATAGAAAAGCAATAATGTACCATTTCACATAATTTAGACTGACAAAAAAATAAAATCTTAAATTTTCATCTACCACTGGAAAAGCTGATAGGGATGAATATTAGTAGAATCATCCTGGACATGAATTTGGCAATGTTTGTTAAAAATTGAAAATGCACCTATTGGAAGACTAGTAATTCTGCTAGCAGAGTCCTCAAGCTCATATGCTTAGGGACGTGTAAAGCGATGAGCATTTTAGCATTTTTAAATTTTAAAAAGGTAAACAAAAAACATTCTAATGTTTTGCTTACCAGGAAAATTGTTATATAATATATGGTATATTCTGGTGCTACACTGCATGTAGACCATGAACAGATCATTATAGCACAATAATAAATGAAAAAGGCAATTTTCAGAACCTAATGAGATTTATATAAACTTGAAAATCACACATTGACATTCTTGTCTATAACATCAATAAAGAATAAGATCTGGTCTTGTCTTTCAAGATTTTCTGTGATTATTAGCAGATATAGACTTCCAACCCGGTACTTATAATACAGAGATTCAGTTGCAGTTAGAGAGAAAGCGTTACCAGGTTTCCCCTTCTCGCTGCCCAGTAAAAAGAAATCCACTTTTACTCACTTATTCTCCAACAACGTCCATCCCAGAGACACTCCAAGCACGTGAGCACACAAAAATCTACTACGCCAGAGTGTTTCTTCCAAATCCCGAAAGTGAGAGTGATTGAGAGGAAAGATGGAGGCGGGACTGGGAGCAAGGATGGGTATAGGATGGAGAAAGATAAGAAGCCAGTGTGGTAATGATGAAGAAAATAAAATTTTCTGACTTTTTTTTGTTAAAAGGGTAGTATGTTAAATAAATGAATGGAAGGAAAAGGTGGGTGTTTTAGAATATTGCTGTGATCTATGTTAACCCTTCATGGGGCTTGAGGAATATAAGTAAAGAAATGGAGTTTTCTTGATAATTCAAGGTAGTAAATATATCGTTTTTATTGCCAAACTGCATTTTCTTATACACCATACAATCTTGCATCTGTTCTAAAAGATCAGTAACAGCAGTAAAGACAACAGCAACAAAACAAGAACATCATGAATGCCTCATGAGGGATGGCTGTAGAAAAGCATTGGAGGAAAATTATGTTTCCTAATATAAGGAAACGGAGAGCATTCTAGAAGGAGGGACAGACATGTGCAAAGCTAAAGATTGAAAATCAGAAATTATCTATAGCCACACAACCGCAGAGCTTACTAGCTACTTTGATGTGACTTTACTATTTGGCCATCTTCACTAATATGACTTTACTAGTCCACTGTTTTCAAAATGAAAACTCCATAATATTCCTGGAAACTTTTGCCTAGGAAGATGAAAGTTTCCAATAACCTTATTCTATATTTCAGAAACTTGAAAAAAAAAAAGCACTTGAATGACAGATTGTTCAACTTTTTAATGGATAGAATCAAATGATTGTTTACACCTCAAGATTCTTCCAAAAGCTCACTTCAAAATCCTTGCCTTGCGGGTCTACCAGTCCTAAACTAATATATCATAATTTTTACTTAATCCTAACCAAGCCGTCACATAGAAAGATTTACCTCAAACTAGACTCCAAAACCTCATAAATATCCTGACTTTGTCCTTCCCCTCTGAGATGCCCCTAAGAATCTGTCAGGTTAGTCATCTCCCTTACCAAGGTAAGAATAAACACAGCTTCGCCTTATGATCAGGTTGTCTGGACAGTATTCTCAGGGAGCAAACATTTGACAGGAGGCAGCAAACAGCATGAAGTGTTAAGAATAGCTGTAATTTGAAAGGGCTGAAGTACAATAGTCTGAAAGACAATATCAAGAGATAAATCTGTAACGATAGCCCAGGATCTGATTCTGAAGGGTTCTGTATGCCATTCTAAAGAACCTAGCTATTAATCTGAAACATAAGGCTAGTATACAAGAAGGATATCTAGGCTATGTTTTTAGGTTTTCTTAGAAAGACTTTTTTAGAAGGTAAGAAAAATATAGCCCATTAGAGACATTAACTTAAATTTTTAAATATCAGAAATGATATATTATGTGCTTTGATCACAATTAATCCAAGAGCATTGTTAATGTTTATATGATAAATGATTTATGATAGGGAAATAAATATTTTATAATTTGGGCTTATAGAAAATTTTACTATTATACTTCTTCCTTCTTATAAAAACAGCTACAATGTTATAATGTATTCATTATACGTTTAGAATTATATGTTTGTTATTTTAAACAGTAAAATATCACATATTTTAGAGTATTTACTTCAGTTCCCTTGACCTCTTCAAGTTTCCAGAACAAAAACTTTAATGAGTACCACAAATATTAAGCTCTTGAAGAAGTCTCATGACTACCACAAAGGAAGCTAACAACTATAATTATCATAAACTTTTGTTTAGTGTTATAATTTAGAAAAACAAAACACTAAAATTGTTGTATGTTTTGAATATTTGTTCAGTTCACTTCCAAGATATATTCAAAACATGAAGGCAAGTTGATGGACAAATCATTCCTAGTGCAGTTTTCGTCAGCCTTCTGCTCCTAAGGTTACTGTAAAATATGTGAATGGTTACTCTGGTACTCATGTCAAGTCATTTGACTTGTTTTTTAAAATAGCGTATATAAAACAAATCATGAGTAAATATATTTCTTCCAAGGTAGAAATTTTCCTGATTAAAATATATACATATATCTATGTTTATAGATATATGTATAATCTTGACTTGAGTTGGTAACAAACAATTTCAAATAGCACTGATTTTATTTTCTTTATGCAAACACTAGTACAAAGTACTACATATCCATATCAATAAGTACAAAGTACTATTGTTAAATTGTTATCATTTAATCCTTTAAACTGCAATTATCATTTTATAGATGAGAAAACTGAAGCACAGAGCACTGAGCTAGGAAGTGATAAAATTGGCATTTTAATCTAGGTAGTCCAATACCTATGTTAGTCTAATACTAAAATATAACTATTGCTATTATTATTATTTGGATTAAAATACAAACAGATACATTACACATAAAAAGAAAATAGAAATGTTTTCAGCAAAACCTAATCAAGTTTATTTTTTAGGTGCGTTTGTAATGTAACCAAAATGTTTTCCTTTTATATTCCAAGTTGAATAGAATGTTTGGCCAAATAAAATTTAATTTTAATAATTAGTAATAAAAATATACCTGAATCTATTATCTTAGTTATTAAATTACTATTATATATTAGTAGATAATAAAGACGTGTGGAATGATATAATTTTCTACATAAATATTTTTTATTATTTTTCGTATTGAAATAAAGTCTACTTTCCAATAGATACATGAAAATCATGCAAATTTCATTACAAACATAGGTAATACTTCAACATATGGTAGTTTTCAAATATTTAAAAATATAAAAAAACAAGGAGAATCAACACCAGCATATTTATAATGAATGGCAGGGAAGTTCAGTAGAACAAAAAAATCTTATTTAATTATCCAAGAATTTCAGCACTGTTGCTTTCTCACTATTAAGATTCTTCATATATTTCCATTCGCATAAACCCAGAGACAACTATCTTTTTCGTTATAGCGTCTCATATACTATTTCCTTAGGCCATATCTGGTTATCTGGTTTTCCTTCTTATTATCTATGGAAATTATTATATGAAATTGAAGTGATTAATAGTTCATTAACTATAAATAATTCAAGAAACATTTGTGTTGGCTCGAGAGATTTGACACAGAAACTAGATTTTCTCTGCTTCAGAACCAAAAACTATGTCCTTCCCAAAGTTCTAGTGTTACCCAAACCAGCTTTTACATCCCAAAACATTTGGGAAATGTGCTTAAAATATAGGATGAATACCTTTTGTGGAAATTATGATTCATTTGATTTGAGACTGGAGCCCAAAAATGTGTATTTTTAACAATTTTTGCAGGTATGGTAATGACATTCTGAAATTTCACTCAAGAAACACTAGTTTGTTATTGTTCACATCGAGATTTATTGTTGTTTGACAAATGTAATCATGTTTATTCAATGATATTCTCAGTACTTCTACAGTGAATTAATGAAGGAAAGAACAAGTAACAGGTAGTCCAGAGAACAGAATTTCTTTGTATCATTTCTATCAACGTTGTGGTTGGGAGAGGGAAGAAAACATAGACTAAGTCCCTGATTTTCTTCCTTAGATTGGAATGTCAGACTAAGGATCTACAAAGAAATTTCAGAGAAATTCTGAAATTCTTTATGCTAACTATTCCATCTCTTAATTCTCTGTTAACTGAATGTTACTTTTAATTTGCCGAGCAATATGTTAAGTTCAGAGGCATATTATTGGTAATTGTTATGTGCTAAACTCTGTTGATGGAAATCATAATAAGAGTAGCAACATCACATTTCCTTACCCGGGCATTTTTGTGAAATGAGAGTTAGCAGGTAAGCGTATACATGCTCTTTTTAAAAAAACAAAAGCACATATTTTCAATGGAAAACCATTAATAAAAAATATTTCAAAATCTATTACTATCTTTCTAAAATAAATATTTTACATTGACTTTCTAAACATAGGATATTTAAAACAAAATAAAAAAAAAACTCAGGATTTCAGTTTAGAGAGAAAAAAAGATACATAAATCAGTAGTTAAAATACGGTCTAATTTTTCCAATAATACAATTGGAGTAGTAGAAAGAAAAGTGTGCTATATTAGGTAGGGCAGATTATGTTAGAGGAGGCCTGTGCACTGCTGTGATATCTATAGTGAGTTTTGGAGATAATTCAAATTTATACATACAGACAAAAAGGGGACTGACATTCAAGACACACACAAAAAAAAGACATGAATAATTCAAATAGCCTTAAAAACTACTTGAGAGAAACAACATGTTAATTCTCTACACTAAAGGATCTAGCTGCTACGTTAATTTATTTTCATGTACACTTTTCGAAAGATTTGCTGTTTCCAATAGCCAATGATGTAGGATCTAGACAGCCAAGCATACCAAAATCCAATTATTTAGTTTTCTCCTATTTTAATTCATTATGAAGTCTTGAGTGCCTTGTTCATACATGTTAATTCATATATTTTGTGGTGTCTATTTTGCCTGTTAAGAGTACTTTTACTTCTTGGCTGTTAGCCATGTTTGAGAACTTCAAGCTGTTGGGAAAGTCAAATTAGTTGTTATTGGTGACAATGTTTTTTTCCTTCTAGAAGTTGATAATACTTTGGCTGAAGTAGGGCTGGGGGTAAATGCAATTACTTACAAAGGATATATTTATAAATATGTTGAATAAACTATAATCAATGTAAGAATGTGAAGATATTAAGTGTTATATATGAAAGGGGAAAGATGAGGGTGTTATAAATATCTCCAGTATAATTAAGTAAAGAAAAGTTTATTTACCAATTAATTTTATTCATTAATGAAAGCTGCATGGAGAAAAAATAATTTAGTAAATCCACCCTTTTGAGAGATGTCATTCTAAATTATTCAGTACATTTGTTCAAATTATGAGACATATGACTGGAGTGTTTATTATTCTAGAAATAAGTATAACCTGTTATGTAAAAAATTCTGCAGATTTAGATAGAGAGAAATATAATTGAGGAATTGCATAGAAAATGAGGATGGTTTTGACTGCCCAAGGCTATGATAACGGGACTCCTGCCAAATTTATAAAAGAGAAGGCTATACGAAATATCTTGGTAACACAAAAGGGCTTCCTAAGACGTTATGACTTGATATACCCTTTGAAGATTTATATGTAATACTCTTGCCCTTATGGAAAAGTCCAAGTAATTTTTTAATGGTATCTCATTTCCTCTAACATTTTTCTGTACCCAGCATATCTGACACAGTATATTCAACTGGACAGCTGGTATTTAATATAAGCAAAAAATCATAGAGGGAACTGATATTGTTTCATTTGCATAATAGTGCTCAGCATTAAAAATAGGCAAATAGGCTCTATCTTTGTTAGCTAAACATTGATTTTTATTACAATTACACACAGACACACACTAGATTTCATATGCAAATTAAGAGCCCTGACAAATATAAATTATTTAAATTTCCATTGGAGATTGGAGAGTTCTGGACAGAACAATAAGTTGGTGGAGTTATAGGTTTTTATGACTTCCTTCAAGGAATATAATTAGTCTATTTACCCAATTCTAGTTGAACAAGGATATTAGACTAGGTCCAGGTCACCTTCCTTCATCAGTAAAGGGAGTGAATAGATCTGAAGGAAGATATCATAAGATGCTCAATTAGTCTCTACAATATTTCATGTACAATGCCTGATACTCAATACAAAATTGCAAGGCAAGTTAAGAAAAGAAAAAACGTTGGCCAACAAACAAGTAAAACAGAAACATAGGAAATAATAAATACCAGATGGCAAGATAACGATGTTAGGGGATATGGGCATGTACTAAGTACAGACTTTCTTCAACTTACAATGGGGTTACGTCCTGACAAATCCAACATAAGTTGAAAATATCATAAGTCGAAAATGTATTAAATACACCTAAACTTCTGACATCACAGCTTAGCCTAGCCTACCCTAAATGTGCTCAGAACACTTACATTAGCCTACAGTGGGCCAAATCATCTAACACAAAGCCTATTTTATAATAAGTGTTGAATATCTCATGTAATTTATTGAATACTGCACTGAAAGTGAAAAACAGAATGGCTGTCTGGGTACAGAATGGTTTTAAGTGTATTGGTTGTTCACCCTTGTGATCACATGGCTGACTGGGAGCTGCAGCTCGCTGCCACTGCCCAGCATCATGAAGGGGTATCATACTACATATTGCTAGCCTGGGAAAAGATCAAAGTTCAAAACCTGAAGTATGGCTTCTGCTGAATGTGAATCACTTTTGCACCATCGTAAAGTTGAAAAATTGTTAAATCGAACCACCCTAATTCGAGGACCATCTGTATAATTACTCTGCTAAAGAATTTAATATGGAGAGCTTTAACCAGATTATAGGAAGCTATAAACAACATTCAGAAGGAAATATATTCATCAGATTAGACATTGATTAAAATAGAATTTATAAACTTTGGTAGGTCAGAAAAAAATATTCAAATCAAAGAACAGAGAGGTCAGGAATAAAAATGGGGAAAAAACATGAGAGACATATGCAGCAGTCATAAGTCAATATGAAATCCCACAGGGCAAGAAGAGTGGAGCCCTCATGCCTTGATATTGGAGTAAGGCCCTTGGTTAATCAGTCTGATAGCCCCTGGCTTTGCTTTCTTAGAGTTCTTTCTTGGATCTTGGCTTTGTTAGGCAGGATTAAGCTGTACGTGACCAAGGAATACTTGACTTGGTCCTTGTGGTAGGCTGAATAACGTCTCCCCAAAGATGTCCATATCCTAATCCCTGGAACCTGTGAATATGTTGACTTACATTCTAAAGGAAATTTGAAGATATGATTAAGTTAACAATCTTGTGATGGGGGGTTATCCAGGGTTGTTCAGGTGGTTCTAATGAAATCACAAAGCCATTGGAAGAATGAGAAGGGAAGTTGGAGAAGAGGGAAGACGCTACACTGCTGACTTTGAATATGGAATAAGGGACCATGAGCCAAGGAATGTAAACAGTATCTAGAAGCTGGAAAAGGCACGAAATAGATTTTCCCCAGAGCCTCCAGATGGAGCATAGCCTACAAACCCAATTTGGATTCTGACCTTGGATTCTCAGAGCACAGAGAATAAATCTGGGGTTTTTTTGGTGAGGAAGATTAGCCCTGAGATAGCATGTGTTGCCAATCTTCCTCCTTTTGGTGAGGAAGATTGACCCTGAGCTAACATCTGTGCCCATCTTCCTCTATTTTATATGTGGGACACCTGCCACAGCGTGGCTTGATGAGTGGTAAGTTCGCACCCGGGATCCAAACCTACGAACCCTGGGCTGCCAAAGTGGAGTGCACAAATTTAACCACTACGCCACTGGGCCAGCACCTAAATCTGTTTTTTAAGTAACTATGTTTGTAGTAATTTGTTACAACAGCAATTAGGAAATAATATAGATCTATACATAGTAATTGATAAAACTTAGGGATTATTTCTTCTGCATGTGAAGTATAAGTGTAATCCATATAAAAATGTTTTGTGAGAAGATGGGTGTGTAAATGGTGCTGCATGAATTATGTCAAATACAGTTTTCCTGCTCAGCATTCATTTCCACCCTCTTCTCTCTTGCTTTCCTCAATTTTAGAGGCTAACGACTAAAAAACTGACTTTCACAAGGCTCGTTGCTGTGGCAGGAGCTCCTTAGAATGACCAACCATTCCAGTTTGCCTGAGATTGTCCCAGTTTTAGCACTGAAAACATCATATCCATGAAACCTCTCAACCTCGGCAAACCTGGAAGGACACACCATGACTTTCATGGACCTAGGTATTTTTGCCTTTGTGGGTCCCTTCTTTTGTAAAAAATAAATAAATATAATTATGGGTTTACAACTATGTTGGTCTAAAGACAAATAAAATTCAGGCTTGATTCATTATCATATATTTATTGCTATTATATTCATTATTTTCCTGATTTTAAAATAAATTAAGATTAAAACATTTCTCTCCTACTTGAGACGTGGAGTTTAGACATGATAGATATAGCTACAGCATCTGACCAGGACATGGAAGAAAGGTCAATAGAATTGCAGAAACCTTGGTTCTGCTTCCTTTAGCTGCTGAAATAGTTCCAGTAATCACTCACCACCAGGCTTCTTGTTTAGTAAAGAAAAAAATGTCCTCATGTATTGAAGACATCCAGTTTGTGCTCCTTACAATCACCACAATCCTTTAATGATGCCTCCATTTACTTACAATGTAAGAAAATAACATGCAGTGTGTCAAACAACAGGCACAGTGGCTCAATGAAGAGAGTCACAGTGAAATAAAGACTCTGAATTAATAAATCATATTTTAACACGTGGCAGAGAAAGACTGCTACATAGACTGTTTATACATTACTTTTTGTCTAAAGGCAGGAAATATCCTATCCTTCCATCAAACAAATAAAACTATTTGAAAGTTATGGTTTTTGTTTTTTTGTGTGTGTGAGGCAAATGCCCTGAGCTAACATCTGTTGCCAATCTTCCTCTTTTTTTTTACTGAGGAAGGTTAGCCCTGAGCTAAGGTCTGTGCCCATCTTCCTCAGTTTTTTTTTTTTTTCGTGAGGAAGATTGGCCCTGAGCTAACATCTGCCAATCCTCCTCCCTTTTTTTTTTTGCTGAGGAAGACTGGCCCTGGACTAACATCCATGCCCATCTTCCTCCACTTTATATGGGACGCCGCCACAGCATGGCCTGACCAGCGGTGCATTGGTGCATGCCTGGGATCCGAACCAGCGAACCCTGGGCTGCCGCAGTGAGCGCACGCACTTAACCGCTTGTGCCACTGGGACAGCCCATCTTCCTCTATTTTGTATATGGGACACTGCCACAGCATGGCTCGGTGAGTGATGTGTAGGTCCACACCTGGGATCTGAACCTGTGAATGCCAGGCCGCTGAAGCAGAGCACATGAACTTAACCACTACGCCACCAGGCTGACCCCGTAAAATGAGTCGATTCCAAGAGGACTGGACCATGATCAAAATGATATCCAACTTAGAGCCCTCTAAGTCTAGAAACTGTTTACATTGTTGCGCTCACTCTTATAGTCTGTTGAAACACAAAATGAGAAAAAGATAAGGATCTGAAAAAGTGCAACAAGATAATGAGAGAGAATGAGGAAGCCATGGGGAAATGAAAGTAGAAGGGGACATCTGAGAAATGTCTGGAGAGGTGATAAAGTTTAAAGAGCTAGCTCTGTTTATGAAGGAGCAGGCTCAGTCTCCCTGCTCATTATCTATTTCCTGAAGTACCTGAGAGTCTTCAATAGTTCCATAACAGCACAATAGGTTTGGTGTCAGCTATTTGATGTCTTTGGAAAGTTCTATAGTTTAAAACAAACTATTTATTAATAAGTATGTATGCTGTGTGCCTCCAGTATATCTAGTACTGGAATTTACGCTCCATGAGGGCAATCACCATGCATTCTTTATTTTCTTTCATTTTTGTAAACCCTGAGCCTAGCACATACTAGGCTTTCAATAAATGTTGCTGAATAAATCAACGGATAAATATCACTTTTTCATGGACACTGAAGACACAAAAGAATGTAAGACATGGGAAGACAGCTGACGTGAAAAATAAATGAAACAAGTAGTGAACACTATGACGTGCTGTACACTATGGGGGGTCAAAGGAGGAAAGAATCACTAATGAAGCAGTCTTCATTAGTAAGGTGAGATATGAGCTGGGCTTTGAAAGGAGTGCTCAGAGAGGCTGATAAAAGAATTCATTTCCATTTGCAGTCACAACCTAGGTGAACATGTGACATATTCAGTGGAGAGTAGACAGATTTGATTGCAGCATAAGGTTGAGATTTTAAACAAAAATGTGAAGATAAAAATTCCAATGATATAGGTCCGTGTGGGAGGTAGACTTGATGTGTTACCAGTGATGTGATACCTCTTATAGGAAAGACCCTGAAGGTCACATTTAATCCTTGAGCAAAATGGCATGAAAAAATTCATGATGGAGATGGGAAAGAGCAATGGAAGATGAGCCAAACATTCTATGGTCCTTTTCTGACTCTGTTGTTTATAAATAAGAGACTCTGGTAAAATTAATCAAATTCTATTAAACAGATTCTGAAAGACGGGAGTAACAACAGGCCTGGCCAGGCCCTGTTCACAAACAACTATGAAAAAGTGTATATTTAAATTATACGAAAATATTAAAGATCAATAGATGATTGATTGGTAGATAATATTATGAAGGCAAAGATGGAAGGGATATTTTAGGAAAGTGGTTCAGCAAGAGCAAAAATTGGATAGCACTTTCTCGAGTACGATAAAGTTTTTGCTTTGTCTGGAAAGTCTGGTTACAAGTGCCTTGATTAAGGTGATGTCACGTGAAGGAATAGAACAGTAAAGCTAACTCTGAAACAGCAAAGGCAGTGATCCTGGAATAGGAAAGAAATCAGACGGGATAATAACCAACGCCTCTGAACATCTAATGATATCCCTTACTTAGAAAAAAGACTAGTGAGTACTAAACTTTTCCATATATACCCATTATATCTTCCCAATAAGCATGAGTTGAGAAGAGAAACCATTCTTTATTCTCCATCGTTTCCCACACACAATGCCATGAATATAACAGTTATGCAATCACTTGATTGAATTAGTGAATTGTCCCTCTCCAAAATATTTTTTTAGTTCACTGAGATATTCTTAAAATAAATAAAATAAATATATCTGATGATTTTTTCAAGAATTACTCCTCATTGCTGTCCCTCTACTGCTCTGGTTCTCTTGATAATAGATTTTCCGAATATTTGTTGCCCTTTCCCCTGCTTTTCCCTCCAAGGTGAAATGTATTATTTAGCAGATGGGACACCTATTGGCTCATATTTTATGATTGAAAATTCTGCATGCATTTAATATATCCAAAGTACCAAATGTGGGGATTTAGTAACTTTCCATATAAAGAACAAGAGGCAGAGATCTGAATAACTGTGTCTGCTCTCTGGCCTCATACTTCCATCAGGTGGATCAACCCAATTTCTAGACAGGGCACTTGACACCCACTGGGCCTTCACACTAACCTTTATACTCCACCACCTTATCAGTATAAAAGCTAAAAATTATGTTTTACTTTCTAGCTTTTTCTTTCTCATTTCTGAATTGCTGCAAACTTAAGTGGAAAAAAATATTTTTAAGTGGAAACTTAAAACTTAAGTGGAGAATAATATAATTTTTTTTGTATGTCTATGTAAAAAATAGCTCCAAACATAGCAGTTTAAAATAATCGACAAATATTATCTAAAGTTTTTGTGGGTCGGGAATCTAGGCATGACTTAGGTGGGTGCCTCTGACGTGGAGTCTCTCAAAAGGCTACAATCAAGGCATTGACCAGGGCTGCCATCATCTCACGGCTCTCCTGGGGGAGGATTCACTGGCAAGCTCATTCATGTGGCTTTTGACAGGCCTCACGTCCTCACTCCCAGTTGGCTGGAGATAGCAGTTCCTTGGCATATGTGCTCCTCGTAGGGCTACTCATAAAATGGCCACTTGCTTCCCCCAGAACAAGGGCTCTGAGAGAGAAAGCATGTGAGAGAGTCAGAGTACCCCAGAGAGAAGTCTCTTTGCAACCTATTCTTAGAAGTGACATCTTACTATTTTGGGAGTACTAAATTCATTAGTGTCCAGTCAGTAAGCCCAGCCCACACTGAAGAGGAGGGAATCACATGAGCACACAAATATCAGGAAATGGGAATCACTGGGGACCATCTTAGAGGTTGTGTACCATAGAAGTGCTACTTATTGGAATTCGAAAGCCATAATAATTGGCATATTGGCTGGGAACTTGGAAAACTTTGAAATTATGACTGGAATTTGGGGACCAAAATAACATATTGTGTCTTTTTGTGTTGGGCCAGGGCACGTGACTTTGGGCTTTGGACTTCAGCACGTTGGCCAGGTGCATCTTTGATACTGACATTTTTCTTTAGATGCTTCTAACATGCATTCTAGAACACCTTCTCTCTACATTATATCTCTCTTCTGTATCTCAGGCAGATCTGTTGGCCATTAGAGGATTTTTTTACATTGAAGTGTTGTAAATCCTGACCTTTATCCAGAGTAAAGAAAAAGTCTGGAAATTAAGTGGCTAGGCTTTCTTTGCATTTCTTCTATAGCTTTATTTGCTACAAAGTGCTATTGGTATTTGTGAACCTTAGCGATATAGATTGTGACTTTATCCTCAGAAATGTCACACAATTTATTCTTGAATAAATAAAAGGATTTGGGGGCCCTACCACATTAATATAAATCTTTGGAACAGAGGTAAGGAAAGAGCTAAATTAAATAATTGTAAATCTAAAACCAAAAAGCTTAAGAAAGCTTGCATACCAGATGCCTATATCCTGAGCATTATGCTAGCCAATAAGCCATGCAATGCCAACAGTAAGCAGATAGACAAATTTCCCAATGCTTTAAATGAAGAGAATGGTGATTTAAAACATGATTTTAGCTCTCAAAACATCAAAGGACAAACTAAAGATATACTGATAAATAACATTATAGAAGGATGTTTTTCAGTGGAGACTCATGTTTACACAGGTCACCTGAGACCAGTGGTTCTCAACTGGGGGTGATTTTGTCCCCCTGCAGACATTCAGCAATGTCTAGAGATATTTTTGATTGTCACAATTGGGAGCCTACTGGCCTCTGGTGGGTCGTGACCAGGGATGATGCTAAACATCCTACAATACTTAAGACAGCCCCTTAGAACAGAGAATTATCTAGCCCAAAATGTCAACAGTGCTGTGGTTAAGGAAACCCATCTAGACTTACAGGAAAGGTAAAAAAAGAAAACTATTGTAGATGTACTAAGATCAAATCTTTTTCAGAGGGGTCATAAAAAGGTGTATTGCGGATGTTTTAGTGACCATCATTTCAGAAAAAATTACAATTGTCTAAAGAGAGATAATAAAAAATAAGTATCGAGATGTTTTCAGGGTAAAAGTTGGAATATCTCCCCAGTGGAGTCTGAGACCCAGGAAACTACTGAGAAGCATCATCTTAAAGCTTCTGATTGAAAGTCCATAGTAAAAGTATTTGGAGAACCATATTATGAAAACTGGGCACCTATATCAAATGACAATATAAAATTTGGAATTATGTGAGGGAGAAACTGGGAAGATGAGTGTAAATTATTCCAGCAATACTTTAGTGAATTTTAAGGTAATTCAGTTATGTTTTTGAAAGTTGAGATTCAGATGTTGACTATACTCTCAGAAAACATGTTCCTCAAACATGAAATGAGGATGCTGAAGAAAGCTGCAGCTAGGATGACAAAGCTAGAGAGGAGACAAGCAGAGATATCATTGGTAGAATCACAGCTTGGGCTAGAATTTGGGACTGAGGAAGGCTAAACCCTGGGTCATATTTTGTTAACCAGGAATACATGAACACCAAAGGATACACGAATAGGGTTTAGGGACCCATGAACTTGAATGGGAAAATTTCACATTTTTATTTTCACTAAGGTATAATTGAGATGTAGTGTTGCTTGCAATTATGAATACAGTCAACAAATAATATTCATATTAGCAATATCATGGCTTTTCACTAATAGAATTCATAGGTATTTTGTATCACACAAGAGTTGTAAATATTTTGAACTATGCTTTATGTTTATCACTTTTTTAAAATTATGGAAGTTTTTAGATAGAGAGCTAGATATTGATATACAATAGCTTAATAAACATATTATATTACAATTTCAAATATTTTAATAACTCTATGTCAATATTATTGGTTTATTTTGTAATCTTAACAATATTGTGAGAAGGGATTCATAGACTTGGCTTCATCAGACTGCCAAATAGGTCCTTGGCAAAAAAAAAGATAAGAAACACTCCCCTAGATGAAATTACTCTACTAAAGATGGAGAAAGCAGCCAGGACCTGTTTGCATAACTGATGTGTCTGCCACATCCAGAACTGATGTACTTCACGTCTCCTAATATAGATTACCTCTCTAGGTGAAGTTGGGAGAAATGTGTTAGAATTACAGATGCATAGTCTTGTAAAAAGAGAGAAAATGTGACATGCATGCCCAAGGTTCTGAATGATGAACGGATAGTTCAGACAGACCCCAAAGGATTGTGCAAACACAACAATCAAGGTATAAGGACTGATTTAATGCTGTTGATAGAAGTGGAGGGACTTCAGGAAAGTAGGCACGACAAGATGAAATCATATCCTCAGTTGGAAAACAAATATACACAAATTGTAAATCCATGAATTTTTTTAGCCAGATTTCCTAATATGAAGAAGAGGGGTCCCACTTAGGAGAAAGTAAAGGCTGTGAAATTGATTAAGACTTACGCTACATAGAAGAAAATCTGATTAAGGAAGCTAGAGAATTACTACTCTGAAGAGTGGGAGTTTCCAAGATGAAAAATGCCCAGATCTCTTGGTTCTAGAACTCTGCCAAATTCAAGGCAGCCAGACTGTATTATAGATTAACACAGTTTTATAGTATAGATAGTTCCAAGTGAGGGTATATAGTACTTAATTATTGTTATTTGGTCTCAATTTAGCATGGCTATATAAACTTTTCCTGAAAAAAAATGCTTGGGAGGTTGAGAATTTACAGGGAGCAAGCAAGAAAATCCAGTTTCTAGAAGCAAAGCATTGACTGGATTTGTAATGGCCCTTTTAATTCAATAAGTGTAATGATTTGATCAAGTAAGAGTGGTGATAGATTTGGTCAATTGAATAACAAGGCTAGCAATTGGTAGAGGTCAGATAACACACATAGCTTGTGTGCACATGTCAGTTAGGGCTTCTCAGAAGCCACAATAAATTATGGGTAAATATATAACTACAGATTCTGAATCAGGGTACTTAGACTGTGGATCAATTCTTTCACTGGAGCTCCCAGGAGGTCTTCCACCAAATTACAAACAATGTCTCACATCTTCAGACACAGTAACAAATGTAGATAGGACCGTTGCAAATTTTCCAAGGACATTAGTATATCCTATCTGTAGCCATTAATACTCCAGCTGGGCTTTTATAAAAGGTAAATGAAGCCTGGAGTCTTACAATAGAGACTAAATAATGTCTCAACCTCAGTCACCTCTTTCTCAGCCATAAGCGTAGAGACATTAGCAAAATGAAAACTTGAGCAAAGATCCGTATAGTCTTAGTCTCTACTTAATTACTGAAGTAGACCTGTCAGTATCCAATAGCATTCTCATAGGATGGTAGATAGTGACCACAGACAGCTCTGCCCCAGCATTGTCAGGACTCACCAGATATAGTCTATGGATTTATAAAAGACAACACGACATTGTACTCAGTTTTAGAGTAGCCAGGTGTAGTTAATGTCTGTATTGGAGGAGGAAAAAAAAGAATTAAGTAGATATGCTTTCTGGCATAAAAGAATTAAAGTAAATAAGAAGCAAAGGCATATTTGGGTCAATCATCAGTGGCATAATGAGACTTGAACTTCCTTCTAGAGGAAATGCAAGAGATATGGGAGACATTGACAGAGTCAAGCAATTGGGTCACTGCTCATGCAAATAGATATAAAGAATCAATGATTATATCTTGAGTTGAGGAGTTCTGCTGCAAAGTTTAGCCACAATGCAATGAGATAATCCAGCCTTACATATAATTTGTTTGAGACAATCACTGGGACTGTGATGAGGAGCATCAGTTGTTGTACAATATATTGAAAGAGGCAGCGGCTGAAGTATAGCTTCAACCACAGCAGTTGTTGGGCAGAACCTACAGCAGCTATATAGGGCATGCTTTCCCCATGGCAGATCAGTCAAGCATAGGTTACGCACAAAAAACTATGCAATCATATTTAAAGCTTCTGTTTTCATTGCATCTGCTAATATTCTGTTGGTCAAGCTCTACAACAACAGAAATGGAATATAATCTGCCACAGGGGGAGGGGCAACAAGAATAGACCAATAATCTAATCTACCACACCAAATATAAATAAGGATCTAGTACAAGAGAAATATTCTTGGAAGGTGGCAGTGTAAAATGACAAAAAGTCTTGGAAAACAATTTTTAAACATATGCAAATGGTATAATGCACGCATCTTACAATCCAGCTGGAGATGTACCCTACAAAATGTCTATCATAGTGCTTATGTTTGAAAAATCTATAAATCTAAAAGGGATGGAGAGTATAAGATGTTTCACTTATATTGTATCTTTACTTCTGGTTGTGGCTAGAGGAGAGTAGGTTCAATGCAATCCCAATCAGAATCCCGATGTTTTTTTGTTGTTGAGTTGTATGAGTTTTTTATATATTTTGGATATTAACCCATTGTTGGATATGTGATTTGCAAATATTTTCTCCCAGTTGGTGGGTTGTCTTTTCATTTTGTTCATGGTTTGCTTTGCCTTGCAGAAGCTTTTTAGTCTGATGTAGTCTCATTTGTTAATTTCTTTCTTTTGTTTCCCTTGCCTGAGTAGACGTTGTATTTGAAAAGATGCTGCTAAGACTGATGTCAAAGAGCGTACTGCCTATATTTTCTTCTAGGAGTTTTATGGTTTCAGGTCTTACATTCAAGCCTTTAATCCATTTTGAGTTAATTTTTGTGTATGGTGTAAGATAATGGTTCACTTTCATTCTTTTGCATGTGGCCGTCCAGGTTCTCAACACCGTTTATTGAAGACACTTTCCTTTCTCCACTGTATGTTCTTGGCTCCTTTGTCAAACATTAACTGTCCATAGATGTGTGATTTTATTTCTGGGCTTTCGATTCTGTTCCATTCATCTGTGTGTCTGTTTTTGTGCCAGTACCATGCTGCTTTGATTACTACAGCTTTGTAGTATATTTTGAAGTCAGATATTGTGATGCCTCCAGCCTTGTTCTGTTTTCTCAGGATTGCTTTGGCTATTTGAGGTCTTTTGTTGTTCCATGTAAATTTTAGGATTCTTTGTTCTATTGCCATGACGTAGGTCATCAGGATTCTGATTGGGACTAAGTCGAATGTGTAGATTGGTTTATAACATATAAATCTTCTAGTTTTCAGTGAATAGGTCTTTCATCTCTTTGTTTCAATTTATTCCCAGATAGTTTATTCTTTTTGTTGTGATTGTAAATAGGATTGTATTCTTGACTTCTCTTTCTGCTAGTTTATTATTAGTGTATAGAAATGCAACTGATTTTTGTAAACTGATTTTGTGCCCTGTAACTTTGCTGTGGTTGTGATTATTTTTACTAGTTTTCTGATGGATTCTTCAGGGTTTTCCATGTATAGAATCATGTCATTTGCAAACAGCAAGAGTTTCATTTTTTCCTTTCCAACTTGAATCTGTATAGAAGTTTTAATGTTAGTCATCAGTAAAACAGAAATCCCATCAAATATTTTAAAAGAGGGAATTTAATATAGGAAATTGGTTAAATTTATATTACACAACTGAAAAGGCAAATGCTCAGGTAGGAAATTCATGAAACATGCCTGATGGCTAGGAGAATAAAGGGGAGAATTTGGATTTTGAAAATATACAAGTTTGTAGAGACCCTGAAGAGCTAGGATTCATATAAACAGATGTGTAACGGGAAATTGGTTTCTATGGAGAGAAATAAGGCTTAGAAAAATGAAATTACTAACATTACATAATGCTCTCGTTATTCTTATCTAATAAAAGTTAAGGAACCAGAATGTAAACCAGGACATAAACCAAGTATTTTAAATCTAATTTCTATGTCTGTTTGTTTGTTTTTCTGTCTCCATTGCAGCATAGTAACCTCCTAGTACAGATCCAGGTTTAATCAAGGCTCAAAGATTGATCCAATAAGGTGAAATTAGAAAACTGCTGTTGCTATTAAGACTTTTAAAAATGGAACTTTAATCACAAGGTTTTTACGATAACACACTGAAGAAATATTTCATGGGATGACTTGCTAATGGTTGTGTCTGAGATAATGTTTTACTCCCTCAATCTGAATAAATCTTGTGCGTTAAATAATTTGTAAATAGAGAAAGGATATGCCATCAGTACTATTCTATCTTTTTTTTCCCCTTTCATTGTATTCATAAATGTAGCATAAAAATCACCAAATATTATTTAGGGACAGCTCTGTGTAGTAGATCAAATTGGGTAAACTAAGATATCTGCCCTAGATCACTTATTTGGAGACAGAGGCAGACTCTTTCTTTTCTTCTTGGCTAGATTTCTTTTTCTTTTTCAATAGAAGTAGCTGTAGATTTCCCTTTAAAGTTTTCAAGACAGTGAGAAGAATTTTCTCAAGACCAAAAATGACTTGAACTTCAATCTATAGTTCCATCTTGAATTTGTTTTCTTTCTCCCTTGTACTGTCAGCAGTTGGGATTATGTTCCCAAAATATGAAAGTTCACCAAATAAATATGTTGTTTTATTGAGATATAATTGTCATCTAATATCAGTTTCAGGTGTACATGATTCGATATATGTATATATTGCGAAATGATTACCACAATAAGTCTAGTTAATGTCAATCACCCATCAAATAGTTTTTAAGAAAATCATAAGGACATCTCAATTTACTTTCTACTTTCCAGAGGAAAGCCCACTCTTTTTGGATATAAAGTTTAATTTATAGAATAAGATAATAGAGAGGGCAACTGTTGATGTCACATGTGATTAATTTCAGAAATAACTGCTTCTAATCAAAGGGCTATGTTCTACCTTGAGTGGTTTCCTGCTGTTTTCTCTTTCAACTTATTGGGCACCTATTTAATGATTAACACATTGTCAGACCATAAAGGCAAAATAAAGGCAAAAAAATTCCTTTTAACTTTAAGCAGAACTATGCCAGAGGACTTAATTTATAATTTGTATCATACAGATGAAGTGCAATCAAATTGGAAATATGCGAGAAATAAAACTTGGCTAACTCTGAGTGAATTTTTTTAAGTGAAAAATTCAAACATAAAATACAAAGAAATAAAAAAGAACACTTATAGTTAGTAAAAGGTAGTATTTGCCCTATTGTCGCTGGATTCTTTTGGGAAGTTTCACAACTATTTCCCTCTGCTTCACCTCAAGCAGCTTCTATTATGATTTTGGCATATAATCTTATTATGTTTTAACATGTTTGTATCCATTAATACTATAGAGTATTGCTTTGTGTCTACACAAATGCTGTAAAAATATATATTTTTTACACCTATCTCTTTAATTTTGTGTTATCTTTTGTAGTTCTATATATGTTGATACATTTAGATCTAGTAATTATTATTGTTGTATATTTCCCATCATATGTATATATCACATATATTTATTGATTCTTCTATTGTTGATCATGGTTGTTTCCAATCATTTACTATTAAACCTCCTTTTATAAGTCTTCTTTGGCACATGTGCAAACATTTCTCTGGGATAAATAGTGGCAAATAGAATTTCTGGATCTTGAAGTATGCACATTTTTCAACATTACAATTTCAGAATTATTTCCAAAATGTCATGCTACAATGCCTCTTAGAGATAAGGAGAGTTTGATTTTGTTACATTATCAACAAAATAGTCATATTTAAAAAATTTTTTTCAATGAAATGGTTATAAAACAATATCTCATTGTTTTATTAAATTTGCAGTTAGTCAACAAGTTAATTTATTGGCTAATTTTCCTATTTTAAGAATTATTTGTTCATATATTTTGCTGCTTTTTTCCCATAGAGCTGTTTGTTTTTTAACTTTATTTTTGACCACTATGCTCCTTTATGATTGTTGCTCTTTGTGCCTTATTTAATATTCTTTAACCTAAACTTTGAAGATATAACAGTTAACATTTCGTTTTTTGCATTTGATCTACAAATTGTCAGAAATTTAATTTGCATATGGTGCCAAATATGAATCTAATCATATTTTTTCCTATTCAGTTAGAAACTTTTCCCAATTCATTCAGTTTAAAAGATCCATTTTTCCTCATTTATTTCTAAGGGTTTTTTTTCTTCCAGCCAAAGGCCCCAGTTGTACTTGGTTGTTCTTAGCTCTCTTTTCTATTGATCTAGCTGTAAATTTTCAAATAATATATTCTTTCAAATAGGAGCTTCCTAAGTCTTGAACTGAAGTGAAATAAGACTTCATTTTGATTCTTCATGCAAAACATTGTCTTTGTTGGTCTTCAATATGATTTCTTCCATAAGAATTTGAGAAACATTTTGCCAGTTTTCATAATTTTGTGTGGAACAGTATTTTTTCATGTGTATACAATTCACATACCATAGAATTTAACTCTTTAAAGAGTGCTGTTCAGTGATGTTTAGTATATTCACAAAGTTTTGCAACAATCACCATTACCTGATTCCGGGATATTTTTATCACCCCAAAAAGAAGCTCCTGTAACCATTAGCATTCAACACCCTATTCTCTGCTCCCCCCCTTCATCCTCTGATAAACATTAATCTATTCTTCTCTCTATAGATTTGCCTATTCTGGGCATTTTATATAAATAGAGTCAAATACTATGTGGCCTTTCGCATTTGACTTCTTTCACTTTGCATAATGTTTTCAAGGTTCATCCATGATGTTGCATGTATTAATACTTCATCTTTTTATGGATGAATAATATCCCATTTGATGGATACACCACTTTTTGTTTATCTATTCATCAACTGATAGACATAAAGATTGTTTCCACTTTTTGGCTATTATGAAAAATGCTGTTACGAACATTCTTGTACATATTTTTGTGTAGCCATATGTTTTCAATACTTTTGTTTATATACTTAAAAGTAAAATTTCTAGGTCATAAGACAACTCTATGTTTTTGGAGAACTTACAAACTGTTTTCTAAAGTAGCTGTACCATTTTACTACCCCACTAGCAAAGTATGAGAGCTGGCCTCTGGAGTATCTCTGGCCGTGCAGAGTCATTGAAAACCAGGCGCTTTTTACTCAAGGCAAGGGGGTGACCTGGGACCACAGAAGTTTCCCTGAGAAATTCCCACTTACAGATACACACACATGCAGAAGCGGAAGTTGTGTGTTCCCCACTTCCCTATGGTACAAGAAAATAAAGAAAGGACATAGTGCTAGACTGCTATTTTCAATAGGGCTAAGTTAGGGGATTGGAGAAGTGCCTCTGCCACCAGTCTTTCTCCTGAATGAAAGAGGATTTGGAGGAATGGTGGCTGCTATTCCCCACCAAAAGATTCAGGATCATAAATTTCTTCTTTTCCAAATTAAGGTCCCAGTCATCTCCAAAATCCTAGTTTCTACTTTTATGAAATGTAAAGAAATTTATCTCTTACCCTTCCTGTAAGCACTGAATAGGGGATTTCTGGTCCTTTTATGTTTATGTTGCCCCATCTTCACTCTGCAGCTGTAGAAAATTCAAGATAGTGAGAGAACAGGAAGAAAAACTGATTTCATCATGTCTTGGGATTGTGTGTTCATTGGATGTTCTTACTTTGAAAAGCCCTTGGATGTTTTTATAGCAGTGTTGTAGTTGTTGTTTTTGTTATTGTATACTTGGTGGGGGGAAGTCATGAAAAAATAAAGGATTTTAGAAATAGGTCATCTGTGCAAGTACAAACAGACACAGGTTGATATGGATATTTAATGACACTGTAAATCTCATAGCAGATACTGGTCATTTTTAGAAGCCAAAGCAGGCACTCAATATGAGATGAAGTTAATCCCTTTGTTTCACTTAGTCAAAACTCCTGGGATACTCTAAACCTATATGCCAAACATGGTACACACACCTCAAACAACACTGTGCTACTAGAAAAAACACATGTGTTCAGGAAAAGCAAATATCCTTGCCTCTAAGAGTAAATATCCTTAACTATGAGAAACAGATACCATCCACTTCATAGGATTATTATTTTAAGAACAATAGCTTTTCTCCAGCTAGATTAAAATATTTTCTTTGAAATATTCCCCTTGGAAGTGTACGGAGAGCATTTTCTGGTGGCATAGAAGAGACATCAAACCAACAACAAAACAAAAAAACAAAAGAAAAAAGGAAAAAAACCACCAGAGCCTTGGATATATCGAGATCATCCTGATAGACCTGGAATTCTTGGATATTTCCTCTTGGCCCACTTTTCCTTCATTTCTCCAGAAGTGTTGGGAGAGAGTTTGAATCTTACTAACCATTAAGTGATTGAAAGAATTCTAAAAGAATTCAGTTCATATTCTGACCTCAGTTGTTTGAAAAATTGTCTGTCCTTATTTTCTTTCTCCTTCAAAATATGGAAATCCACTCTCTTTATAATTTATGTCTCCAGGAGCTTCTGGTCATCAGTGCTGAGGAAAAAGAGGTACAAGGTACAAGCCTTCAGAGACCCAGTTTCAGGATATTTCTAGAGAATAACCCTTGGCACACAGAGAGAAAGAAGTCCTTGCAGGAGATCCCAGGATAAAAAGATGCTGTGGAACAAGGCCTTGGCAAATGTCTGCCAGCAGGAGAAGGCTGACATGGGCAGGCAAGCCTAGTCAATGTCTGAGATGGTTAGGACAGAAAAGGTCAACCAACAGGGGCTGTCTAGAGATGAGCTCTTTGGGTACGTATCCACCAGGATTGGAATCAAGTCAGATTGAGTCAGAGTTAAAATAGAGTCTGGTGGTGGTATAGTAGAGAACATTGGGAGTAGGGGGGTAAAAGTCAAATAAATCAGTGGAATCAATGAGGTCAGTCAAATATGGTGAGAGGTTGATATTCTGAGAGGGTGAGGAATCAGATAAATAGGTAGGCTCCAGAGAAAAAGTAAGATCTGGTTGGGGAACAGGTTCCAGGGACTGAATGTGTGCTGGGGGTAGAAAGGAAAAGGCAACAGTAGGGGTGAAAAACAGAACATAATGGGGGGCTGGCCCGTGGTGTAGCAGTTAAGTGTGCGTGTTCCACTTCGGTGGCCCGGGGTTCACAGGTTCAGATCCCGGGCGCACACTGACACACTGCTCGTCAAGCCATGCTGTGGCAGCATCCCAAGTAAAGTGGAGGAAGATGGGCACGGATGTTAGCTCAGGGCCAGTCTTCCTCAGCAAAAAGAAGAGGATTGGCGACAGATGTTAGCTCAGGGCTAATCTTCCTCACACACACAAAAAATACCATAATGAATGTAGGATCCAGTGCTTAAAAGGGCTCTAGTGGCAAAGGGGCACCCAGTGGTGATGGTGATAAAATGGACAATGAAGGGTTGTTGTGTCCTAGAGAAAGTGCAGTCCAGAGGTAAAGTGGTCAGACATAGTGTTGATTCAGAGGAGCTGTGGAAGCCAAAAAAGGACAAAGAGTGAGCAGCATCTTCCACAGGGTCTCCAAGCAGGAGAGCAGAGGTTTAGCTTCCACAGCCAAGCTCTCACACCCCTAATGGCAAAGATTTTGCTGTGATTGTTGTAGAAAGTTGCAGTCAACACAAAGCTCGCCCTGCTGGCTGAAGAGACAGAAGACACAAGCTGCAGCCAGAAGCAGAACAGAGACAGAAGGAACTGGAAGGTATGGAACTGGAAGGTCACAGTCTCCACATCCCTGACTTTACAATTCTCCATTTAAATATTACCCAAAGGTTTTATCTCACATCCTCTTCCCTCTCGAGTCCCACTCCCATGTCAACACTATGTTGCACTGGGACCCCAGAATTGCGTGGGCCATATTAAGAGGAAATCAAGAAATAAGGAAAAGAGGTTAATCAATTGTTGTTGGGAGAACTCAGATCCTTTGGCACCCCAGCTGCTTTCAAGTGAGTTTTCCAAGCTGGGAAAATAGGAGGGTTACATGTGGTGAAGGCAGAAGCAAAGTGATATTACAGGAAGGAGGCTAGAAGAATGGTCTACTGGAAATAGAATCTTTCAATAACAGGCCCTGAGAGCTCCAGGATCAGGATACAAGGTCAAATGATCCATGGCAACAATAGCAAGGTTCATTTATGTTCAGTGATTTATCATGTATTAAGTACTTTAATCCACATTATCCTAGTAAATAATCACAACAATCTGTGAGTTTTGCAAGCCAGGTAATCTCTTGAAGGAGCACTCTGAAATCTAGTGAAATTAACAACTTGTCCAAATTTGGACTCAGAAGTCCTGCCTCTAAAGCCAACCAATAATCCTTCCAATATATCCCGCCCCACTAACCAATGGACAAGATCCATCATGGTTTGCTCTCATGTATGGGCAGAGCAGGAAATCTGAAAACTTCCCTGGTTCTGATTTTCATTCTCTGGGCATCTACTCTGAGGTCTCTGCTTCCTGAGAAGGACTGGACTTAGGAACTGACATCCTCATAGATTGTAGACCTGGGATATCATTGAAAGGAGAGTTTAAGATTAATTTGGATTGCTTAGGCCTGAACAAGCAGAATCTTAGCTTTTAATGTTTCACTTTCTCCCCCCTTCTTCATTCTGTGTTGACATTAAAAGACAAGAATTAAAAAAAGTTAGAGTCTGGGATCCAATTCTTTATCTTCTCTGTCTAGGCAAGATCCGACATTTGTTATTCATGAATAATACAGCTTGCTACATTGAATTAATTGAGATCTGTTTTTATCGTTATTCATTTTTATAGTGGATAGGAATATTTTCTATTTTCCTTCACTGGAAAACTCAAATAGGTGCCAGCCCAGTGGCACAAGCGGTTAAGTGCATGCACTCCACTGCGGCGGCCCGGGGTTCGCCGGTTCAGATCCCAGGCACGCACCGACGCACTGCTTGTCGAGCCATGCTGTGGCAGCGTCCCATATAAAGTAGAGGAAGATAGACATGCTAGCCCAGGGCCAGTCTTCCTTAGCAAAAAAATTAAAAAAAAGAGGAGGATTGGCAGATGTTAGCTCAGGGCCGATCTTCCTCACAAAAAACAAAACAAACAAACAAACAAAACTCAAATGAAGGATTTTCTGCTTGTGATCCTCAATTGATATTTCAGTCAATAGTCTTCTACTGAAGAAAGGCGCAAAATCACACATTTACAGGTGCACATAGATCTAGTCAGATAGGTTTCTGCTTCTTTGGGGCAGGGATAAATCTTTAGTATATGAGGTTTTTAGAGACATAGTATTGCTCTGTAGATAAATTATGAAAACCGGAATGGCTTGTCCTAAGACTCCTAAGATGGGAAGGAGACTGATGAACATGGCACGTGGGGCTTTCTTCTCCTGTGGATACTTTGAACGCTCTCAATAATCCATTCTATTAATACATTCTGAATCTCTGTGTTTGAAATTTTACCCTGGATCTTTCTACCACACCCAGATGGATGGAATGTGATCTGTGAATAGAAACCTTTGTCCCTGCTCTAACCCTTGACTGCCCTACCTGTTTCCCCAGAGCAGTGGTTGGAAAACTATGGTCATGGTGTCAATCACAGCCTTATGCTTGTTTTTGTAGTAAAAACAGATTTTAACAGATGGACATCTCCAATCAATTTGGCCTGTTGACTTTGTCCCTCTGAGCTTTGTCCCTTTGAGATTCTCTGATTTTGATTCCTCCAGCTGTCACCACCACACCTAGTCCCTAGAAATGTGCTTTACCAAAGATAAAACAGTTTTAGTCACTCTGTCACAGCTCAAAACTGTAGGATACTGTAATTATAACTGAGGTCCTACCATTTAAACAAGGGTTGTAAAAAACACAAAAAAGGAAAAGGGAACAAAAAAAAATGAAATTTTCATGTTGTACACATGTTGTGCAACATGAAAAAGCAAATTCAGAATCAGCATGATTTCAAACCCTTTCTCTGTCATATACCAGCTGTATGAGTAATTTTGGGGTAAGTCGTTTTCCCTCTTTGTTCTTCAGTTTCTTTATTTAGAATATGAAGACAAAACTCCCCATGGACTAGGATATCAATTGGGATGTGGTGGTGACAGCTGGAGGAATCAAAGTCAAAGGGAGGTGAAACTCAATGGGACAAAGCCAGTGGACCAAATTAATTACAATATGTGTAATCAGTCCTCTGTCCATAATAGGCACTTGACAACTGCTTGTTGTGATTAAGAATACCAATAGAATCAAGGAGGAGCCTTACTGGACTTAAAATTTATTTATCTATTCAGAAATGGCTAAATAGTAACCTCTAGTTCTTGGAGGCCTACACCAGTTTGTAGTGTTATCTAGAAGATCCTGATTTTTCTGGGTGCCATTGGCATGGTGCCTGGTCCAATAATCCATGAATAACAGTCCTACAAGTCTATAGATTGATTCTCCCCAACTACCAACGTGGAACCCTTCATTCTTTTTCTTTCTTTTTTTTCTTCTTTGTATGTTAAAGATATTGCAGTACCACTGATGCAGTGTTAGGGGTCCTCAAGACTATCCGCAGGTTTGATGATTTGTTAGAAGATCTTGGAAAAGAAAAGCTGTTATTCTCATAGCTGGGTTTATTACAGCAAAGGGATACAGATTAAAACCAGGGAAGAAAAAGGTTTCAAAGGATAGATAGAGTTCAGGCATGGGCTTCCAGTGTCTTCTCCCAGTGGACAGTGCTTCCTTTTCTCAGCAATGGTGGAGTCAACATTTAGAAAGTGTTTTCAACCAGGGAAGCTCACTCAAGCCTTTGTGTCCAGGATTTTTGTTGGAGGTCAGTCATGTAGTCATGGAGTGTTCACATGACTGACTTCAGCTACTTAGGCTCCAAGCCCTCTACCCAGCAGAGATCAAACTGATACAGGGAGTACTAGGACCCCAGGTGAACAAAAACAGATGTTAGTTCTAAATAACATTATTTAGCATAAATCATCTGATGTGGCTCCAGGTCTCAGGTATGCAAAGACACTCTTATCTGACCAGACCCTTTTCCAAGGTTTCAGAGTTGATCTCATAGGAACGAGTCAAGGGCTAAAGATTTCTTTGAAATATGCAGGATTTGAGCACCCTAAGACTGATGAGTTAACTTTTACTACACAGGCAACCTCAGTGTCTTAAGGTTCAATAGAAAATGAACCTTGAGGTGACTCATCCTCCTCTCACTTAAACCCAAAGCTGCCTTGCTTCTGTTTCCCCCCCTCCACCACCCTATAGCAGAACTAGCACCTTACCCTCGTGAAGCTGAACTGATCGGCATCAACTCCAAGCTAGATCCCACTCCATTTCAGCCTATTCATGGCAATCTCCCAGAGACCCTTCACCTCAGAGTTTTCTCATGTTTGGAGCCCGACTCCCATTGTTCAGTCAGAAGATTTTGCTGACGGTTTTATGTTTTACTTCAAAGATTTCTACGCTAAGATAAACCTGTCCCATATATTCTTTAACATATGTTGTGTTGACTTTGGTACTTATTCTTTATTTACTCTTCGAAAATCAATTTAGTTGTCATTTTCTGCTAATATAACAAGATTATTGCCAGCCTCCTTCAGAATACAAACAAATATTTAGATGCAAATATCCCATTACTCTGTGATCCATGCACGGTGATACACATCTAGAGAGAAAGCGGAGGTTGAATGGAGGGTTTGACCTCCATTTTGAAATTGTAGCATGCCAGAACACTTGAGATGATGGGTGTGCTTCTCCAGATTCTTGATTGAGATGATAGTAATTTCCAATTTGAAAACTTAAGACAATGAAGTGTGATGTTATATATTCCAATACTAAAAATTAAAGAATGAATTCTATGCTAAAAGAAAGAATACCAAATTATGGCACTGGGTTTACCTCATCACAAATAAATACTGTTATATAGAAGGGTTTTTAAAGTAGTTTTTGCAAAGAAAATATGTTTGGTCTGTAAAATCATACTTTTACAAGGACTACTCTCTTAAGAAATCTTTCACAGAAATAGAATTTCAAGATGTCAATGTAACAAAATCATTTTGAAAACCAAAAAAATTTTCAAAGCACCAAGAAATGGAATATATGACAATCAATATATCTGTTCTCATCTTCGCTTACCAAAAGGAGAACAAATTAAACACCTTTATATCTAACGGGGCATATATCATTCATGGTTCTCCAGAGAAACAGAATCAACAGGATATGTACATACACACACACATATATATATGTAAATATATATAATCTCCAATAGGATGTATATGAATTCTATTAATATATTAATTAATTTATTTATTAAGAAATCAGCTTATATGTTTGTTGGGTCTGGCATGTCCAAAATCTGTAAGGCCAGCCATCAGGCTGGAAACCCAGGAATTGACAAGGAAGAACTTCTCTGGGAAACCTTAGATTTTTTACCTTTAAGGTTTTCAACCGATTGGGTGAGGTCTAAGTTCATTATGGAGGATCATTTCCTTCAAGTCAGCTGATTCTAGATGTTAATCTTTACTTAAATTCAACTGATTGTAGATGTACAAAATACCTTCACAACCACAACTAGATTAGTGTTTGATACTATAGCCTAGACAAGTGACACAAAAACTAACCATCACAGGGTAGATAAGAGATTTCAAGAATGTAGCGTAAAAAATGTAAAAATGCGCATTAGATCTGAAGATACTAACAGCTACAGGCTGTCAGCTAACAGTATCCTTGTCGCTTAATGGAAAGTCTGTCCATCTCTGACCCAGCTTTCCTTTAAGCTTGTATACACTTTTGAGTACTATCTGAGTACCCTTAAACTGCATGTGGTATTTTATAAACCAGATATTAAAAACCCACAGAACTAAACAAAACAATTACATGTCTCCAAATGGAAGGAATATCATTGACTAAGGACCAGTACGAATGTCACAGGCTTATAAAAATTGCATCAAGAAGCTTAAAGAGAGATGCTTGTGGAGAATCCCAACAACAACATTATCAATAAACGTTTTATAATGTTCTGTTCATACCAAGGAAAATAACAGAAAAGCTAATTGCAGTTTATGGAGTTTTAAAACAGATAAATGAAATGACTGTAAATTGCCAACTCCCATTTTAACGATTTATTGTTTGTCAAAGAGAATACCAAAGATATTTAAAGTAATTTAACATCTTTTTGTGTGTGTGTGTGAGGAAGATCAGCCCTGAGCTAACATCCGTGCTAATCCTCCTCTTTTTGCTGAGGAAGACCGACTCTGAGCTAACATCTATTGCCAATCCTCCTCCTTTTTTTGTTCCCCCAAAGCCCCAGTAGATAGTTGTACGTCATAGTTGCAAATTCTTCTAGTTGCTGTATGTGGGATGCGGCCTCAGCATGGCTGGAGAAGTGGTGTGTCCGTGCCCACCCGGGATCCGAACCCGGGCCGCCAGTAGCCGAGCGCGCCCACTTAACCACTAAGCCATGGGGCCAGCCCAATTAACATCTTTTTTAGGCAATCAAAGTTGAGAATTCTTGAAAAGATCCTATGAAATAATTCAACTGTTCTAAATAATTTCTGTCCTCTGGATCCAGGTGGTTGGCAACGTACAGAGGAATTTACCAAAGTATCATTGACAATCTTTAAGGAATAAGTGAGAGCATGAGTGATGCTTGAGTAAGATGGATATCAATACTACAACAATAATTTTTAGAAAAAAAAGAAAATGCATTTTATATACTAGCACTGTCCAATAGAAATATACTGCAGGGCACATTTGTAATAAATTCTCTTGTTGCCATAATAAAAAAAAATAAAAGAAACCAGTGAAATTAAAATTAATAATATCTTTTATCTAATCGAATATGTCCAAAATAATATTATTTCTACATGTAGTCAATATAAAGTTAACAGTGAGATATTTTACATTTTTTATAGTACTAAATTTTTGAAATTTGGCATGCATTTTACATTGATAGCACATCTCAATTTGTACACTAAATTTTCATTGGCTATTCAATAACAGAATTGAATACTAAATATAAATTTCTCTTAATAATTACATCTGCTTTTAAATTTCAAAATTTCAATGTTGCATTGATCCAAGATAATAAAATTTACTATCCCCTTTGTCAACTCATTATTATTAACATCAAATTCAAAGGAAAGTTCAACAAATTGAAAAGCAACTTTAAATTTTGAATATCAATATGTTCTTCACAATTTTTTTTTTAGTTTTTGCACCCAATTTATGTAACACTATTGGTTACAATTAAAATCTTCTGAATATTGATTCGTTAGAAGAAGCCATAGTCTTTATATTTTTGTATCATAAAATCATTTAATTTCAACTTAAATTTTCATACTTGTCTAGTTAAGTCACATAAGTTTTTCCTTTTCTTCAGTTTTATATTTAGCTTATTCATAAACAGGATGAAATCATGGAGCAAAAGTAAATCACACCACCATTTTTTTTCCTTTGGTTATTGACTATTTCTTTGCATGCATTCCTTTTTTTTTCAAGATAGACGTGAACAGATGTTAACAGTACTTTGTAATGTTTTTCCAGAACATAACCAACGACTATGGCAAAGAACATTAAATTGTTAAATTCACTGTCTTCCATTTCTTTAAGCAGTTCCATAAGTTGGCAATGATCCATGGTATTTGCATATATATATTGAATGATAGTAACAACAGTATCCATGATATTTTTCGTAACATTGGCTGCAGAAAACAGAGCACAAATATTTTCAATATGTATTGTACAGTTATATGATTCATTAAAGGAAACTATTTCCTGTCTTAAAATACTTCTATATTCAGACTTTTGACCTGAAATTTTTGGAGAAATGTGCATTGTGATAGAAACAAAATTTATCTATTTAAATAAGATTCTTCTTTGACAAATATTTAAAAACCTTCAAGTTTGACCTTTGCAGACTACAGTTTGACAATATTTTGTTATAAATTTGGACACTTTTGGAGACAAAATTTATGTAGTGTTAGTCGAGTAATGTCTCGCCTCATATATTTAATCTTTAATATTGTTATATATTATTTTATCATCAATTGCTTGGTGGCTTAATTGAAGATCTTTAACTTTTTGCAAAATTTCTTTATTAGTCTTTTCCTCTTAATTTTTATAAAAATTTCCATAATTGAAACAATAATTTATTTAACCATTACTCTATCTAAAATAATTTCCTTTTTGCGTAAGAATCTGAGTCATTTTATACCTATCCAAGCTTATAAGCTAGATCCTGTTGAAACAATTTTTAATTATAGCTAGATATGATATTCTGATTTCAGGTGACTAAATTTCTTGTTGTTTTTTTTTTCTATTCTTGTAAAGGAGCTTCTTTTCAAATGCATTGAGTTTTCCAGAAATGTTTTAATGTTGCTTACTTTGTTAATTTCTTTTTTAGTTTCTTAAGATGAAAGTTTACATTGTTAATTTATTATAGATCCTTTTGAAAAATTGTCATTTACAACTGTAAATTTCTATCTAAGCACTTCTTTGGTTACATCTCACCAGTTTTGGTATATTGCATTTAATTTTCATTCATATAACGTATTTTCTAATGTCCATTATAATTTCTTCTTTGATCTATTGCTTATTTAGGATGGTGTTTTTTAATGTTCACATATCTGTAAATTTCCACATTTCCTTTTGTTATTGAGTTTTAGTTTCATTTCACTATGGCTGGAAAACATACTTTGTATAATTTTAATCATTTTACATTTATTTAGACACATTTTGTGGCCTAACACATGGTCTATCCTATAGAATGTTCCACATTCACCTGAGAAGAATGTGCATTATGCTGTTGTTGGGTGAAGTATTCCATATATGTTGGTTATGTTTACTTAGTTTGTAATGTTGTTCAAATGTTCTATTTCCTTGTTGATTTTCTGTTTACTTGTTCTAGCCACTAGCGAAATCAGGATATTGAAGTTTCCAACTTTTATTATTGATTGGTATATTTGTCTCTAAAATTTCATCAGTTTTTACTTTATATATTTTAGGGCTGTATTATTAGGTGCGTTTGTGTTTAAAATTATTATTTTTTGATGGACTGACTCTTTTTTTATTACTAAATGTTCTCCTTTGTCTCTAGTAACATTTTTTTTGTTTTACAGTATATTTTATCTGATATGAGTATAGCCACTCTTTCCAAGGTATGTCTTTGGAAAAAGATATAAATGAATGGAATTTATTTACTTTCAAGCTAATGTGTCTCTGAATCCAAAGTAGTTTCTTGTGGACTGCATATAGTTTGATCATATAGTTTAATCTATTTTGTTAATCTCTGCATTTTATTTGGAGAGTTTAATCTATTTATATTTAATAAGTGGAATTTGTATCTGACATTTTGATATTTGTTGTTTATATTTCTTAGTCTTTCATGTTTCTATATTCAAATACCACTCCCTTCTTTTGTGTTAAATATATATTTTCTGTAATAACATTGTAATTCTATTGTAGTTTCTTTTAATATATTTTTTAAATTTATTTTTAGTTATTACCCTGGAGATTGCAATTAACATCTTAATTTAAATAATCTAAATTGGATTAATACCAACTTAATTTCAGTAATATGCAAAACTTAGCTACATAACTCCATTTCCTCCCTCCTTTGTGCTGTCATTGTCATATAGATTACATCCTTATTCATTCTGTGCCTATCAACACAGACTTATAATTCTTGCTTTATTCAGTTGTCTTTTTAAAAACATAATTGAAAACAGAGTTACAAATATACACTTACACTTTCTTTTGTATTTACTTACCTATGTAGTTACCTTTATCAATGCTCTTTATTTTTTCATGTGGATTTGACTTACTTTACAGCGTCATTTCATTTAACCCCAAAGACTTCACTTATATTTTTTGTAGGTCAATTCAGCCAGTGACATACTTACTCAACTTTTGATTATTTGGTAATGTCTTAATTGTCCTTAATTTTCGAAGGATAGTTTTGCAGGGTATAGAATTCATGCTTAACAGTGCTTTTCTTTCAGGACTTTGAATATATCACATCTTTGTCTTCTGGTTTTCAAGGTTTTTGAGGATATAGCACCTGTTAATTTTATTGAGCATCTTTTTTTTTTAATGGAATGAGTAGCTTCTCTCTTGCTGTTTCAATATTCTGTCTTTGTCTTTGCCTTTCAACAGTTTAATTATGATGTATCTAGTTGTAGATATTGCTGAATGTATCCTACTTGGATTTTGATGAGTTTTTTGGATGTGTAGATTACTGCTTTTCATTAATTTGTGAAAACTTTTGCTATTATTTAAAAAATATATTTCTGGTGCTGGCCCGGTGGTGCAGTAGTTAAGTTTGGCATGCTCTGCTTTGGTGGCCTGGGGTTCACAGGTTCAGATCCCAGGTGTGGACCTACACTACTCATCAAAGCCATGTTGTGGCAGCATCCCACATACAAAATAGAGGAAGATGGGCACAGATGTTAGCTCAGGGCCACTCTTCCTCAAGCAAAAAGAGGAAGATTGGTAGCAAGTGTTAGCTCAGGGCCAATCTTCCTCACACAAAAAAGAAATTATCTCCCCCTTTTTCTCTCTACTTTCTGAATGAAACTCCCATTATGCTGATGTTGGTACACTTGAGGGTGTCTCAGACGTCACTGAGGCATTGTTTAATTTTCTTCATTTTTTTATTTCTCTCTTTCACACTAAATGATCTCATTTGCCCTATGCTCAATTTTGCTAATTCTTTTTGGTTTTTTTGCCTGATTAAATCTGATGTTGACTCATCTAGTGAATTTTTCACTACAGTTATTCTACTTTTCAACTCAAGAACTTCTAGGGTTTTTTTTTTTTTTTGTATAATTTTTCACCTCTTTATTGATATTCTTTATTTGATGGGACACTTTTCTTACAATTTCTTTTAGTTCTTTACACATCTTGTCCTTTAGTTCTTTGAACATATTTAAAATAGCTAATTTAAACCCTTTGTGTAGTAAGTCCAATGTCTAGGTTTTCTCAGACTGTGTCTATTGATTGCTTTTTTCTGCATATGCACCTTATATTCTTGTTTCTTTTCATGTCTTATTTTTCGATTGTAAACTGGACATTTTAAATAATATAATGTAGCCACTCTGGAAATCAGATTCTCCCCCCTCCCCAGAATTTGCTTTTGTTGCTGTTTGTTTTTATTGTTGTTGATGGTAGATTGCCTAGTGACTTTTCTAAAAATGTAAAGTCTATATTCTCTGTCATGCATGACCACTATAGCCTCTGCTTGGTTGTCTTCACTGTCAGCTAGTGAGTGGATAGAGATCTTTTTAAACAATTGAAGCCAATAAGTCTCCCAAGCCTGAGGAGTTGTGTGTGTGTGTGTGCGTGTTGGAACACTTTTGAACACTCAGACTGGTGGTTAAAACTTCTGCCTTAGCTTCTACTTCCTACTTTTACACATCCCCACCTTCTGAGATTAGGATCTTCTCAAATATTTTCAGGAATGCACAGAGCTCTGGCATGCACACAGCCCCAAATATAAACATGGTCTTCTAGATTCCCAGGAATGTTTTGGCACTTTGCAAAGACTTGATATGTATCTCATTGGCCAGTTTTTCCTTTTAAGTGTATTGGCTACACTTATTGTTTTCCCTAGCTGTTATCCACCACCTCAGGTAGCCATAAATTTGGTAAACAATTGACCCTAATTGTTTTTAACAAATATCTCCAGAGGAAAGGCTTTTCACACCAGATGAACTCTGAGTAAGCTCAAATAATGAAATCCTTGCATGTGAACTCTTATTTTTTTTTCTTTTTTGTTTATTGTGGTAACATTGGTTCATAACATTGTATAAATTTCAGGTATACATCATTATCCTTCTATTTCTGTATGGATTACATCATGTTCTCATGTTCACCATCCAAATACTAATTACAATCCATCACCACACACACGTGCCTAATTATCGCTTTCACCCTCCTCCCTGCCCCCTTCCCCCCTGGTAACCACCAATCCAATCTCTGTCGCTATGTGTTTGTTTGTTGTTGTTATTATCTACTACTTAATGAATGAGATCATGTGGTATTTGACCTTCTCCCTCTGACTTATTTCACTTTGCTTAATACCCTTGATGTCCATCCATGTTGTCACAAATGGCTGGATTTCATCGCTTCTTATGGCTGAGTAGTATTCCATTGTGTCTATCTACCACATCTTCTTTATCCATTTGTCTCCTGATGGACACTTAGGTTGTTTCCAAGTCTTGGCTATTGTAAATAATGCTGCAATACACACAGGGGTGCATGTATCTTTATGCATTGGTGTTTTCACGTTCTTTGGATAAATACCCAGCAGTGGAATAGCTGGATCATATGGTGGACTCTTAGAACTACCACAGTAGATGAATAATGACAATTTTCTGTGAATGAGGCTTTAAAGGAGCTCTAACCCTGTTTTCCTGCCACTAGTGGAAGCCAGGATAATTGTTTTTGTCTTGATTGTGGCCTGTTCATTTTTAAAGCTACTTTAGAGCTGGAGAAGGAAAGATTGGAATAGGAAAAATTAAAATGGTACTAAGCTTACTGTTTACCAAGCTTTAGCTATTTCTCTTGATTAAATGCTTTCTAGATTGTTGCAATTCTTTCATTAATTTTCAGAGTTCTGAGAAGTTGATTGTAATTTTTTGCCAATTTTATTATTGCTTTTATGATGAAAAGAGTTTTTAGAGTTCCTTTTTCTGCCATTTCCTCTAATATCACTCTGCTCAGTTTATAATTTAAAAATGTAAGATATTGTAAAACATACTGGTAAAGGAAAGTACATACTGAAATTTGCAATACTCTAATACTATAATATGGTGGTATGTTAATAACTTAATCCTGGTATAAAGGTTAACAGACAAAAGCATTAAAATTACAATAATTTGTTAATGGATACACAATATAAAAAATGTAAACTGTAAGAGCAAAACATAAAATTACGGGGGGGAATAAAAGGATAGAGTATTTGTATATGATCAAAGTTTAGTTTTTATTAGATATTTCATGTAAGCTTCACAGAGACCACAAAGCAAAAACCTACAGTAGATACACAAAAGATAAAGAGAAGGGAATCAAAACATACCACTCTGGGGGCCGGCCCGGTGGCGCGGGCGGTTGAGTGTGCGCGCTCCGCTGCGGCGGCCCGGGATTCGCTGGTTCGGATCCCGGGCGCGCACCGACGCACTGCTTGGTAGGCCATGCTGTGGCGGCGTCCCATATAAAGTGGAGGAAGATGGGCACAGATGTTGGCCCAGGGCTGTCTTCCTCAGCAAAAAAAAAAAAAAAAAAAAAAAAAAAAAAAAGAGGAGGATTGGCGGATGTTAGCTCAGGGCTGATCTCCTCACAAAAAAAAAAAAAAAAAAAAAAAAACATACCACTCTGGAAAGTCATCAATTCATAAAGAAAGACAGCAAAAGAAAAAGAAAGGAACAAAACAGCCAGAAAACAATTAATAAGACGGCATTACTAAGTCCTTACACATCAATAATTACTTTAAATGTAAATGGATTAAATTATCCAACCAAAAGCTTAAAGTGGCAGAATGGATTAAAAAACAGGATCCAACTATAAGCTGCCTACGAGAAACTCATTTCAGCATTAGGAAGCACATAGATTCAAAGTGAAGGGATGGAAAGATAGCCAATGAAAATAGCCACCGAAAGAGTGCAGTGGTAGCTATACTTACATTAGATAAAATAGACTTTAAGTCAAAAATCCTAGCAAGAGACAATGAAGGTGTAGGACCTGGGCCTTGCTTGCTCAGCAAGAGCCCACAAGCCCATTGCAACCATGTGTCCTTCTGGCTCTCTTCTGGGCAGGATGCCCAGCTGCTGGGATTTGTAACAATCCAAGGCCTGGCCAGCCCAGATCTTACCTTCTCTCACTTAAAGAGCATCATGTCTTAAAGGGACACAGAGCCCCTCCACGTGAGCTACTGTTCCTGGGAAAGCTGGTCACACCAGGGACAGCCCCTTGGCAAGCATATAATATGGTGTCCCCTGCCTATATAAGAAACACCCTCCCTGCCCATGGTTGCAGGTACACATTGCTGTCCAGCCACTAGACCTCCCTGTAAGTAACTCCCAATAAACGTGTATGTCTCATTCGCCATCTCCGGGTCTTTTCTTTGGTCTCTCCACAACCTATCCCACACTGCTTACCCAACTGGGTGTGCGGCCAGATAGAAGTTCATTATACAACGATGGGTCAATTCATCAAGAAGATATATCAATTTTAAATATACACACACCAATATCGGAGCACCTAAATATATTAAGCAATACTAACAGATCTGAAGGGAGAAATAGACAATAATACAATAATAGTAGGAGACTTCATACAATCACTTTAAATAATAGATCACTCAGATAGCAAACCAATAAGGAAACATTTTAAACCAGGAAAATAATTCTATTAATTCAAATTCCAATTGTAATTTACACAGGTATCACTCTAATTTAAGCTGTCCACAAAAATAATTGAATGAACACATTGAAGTTAACATAAATACGTAGGGAAAAATCATTTAACTGAATCAACCCAATGATACAAACTAGATTGGTTTTGTGTTCACATATAATACAAGAAATGATGCATATGGCCAACAAATACGTTACAATACTGTAGCATAAGTGCCTAACATTAAGCTTTTTGATTATAGTGTAAGAACTTGACATTAAGCTTTTGATTGCTGAAGCATCCATTTCAAGGACATTCATCTTGAATAAATATATTGCCAGCTATATGACACAGCTACTAGTAAAACAACTGGATGAGGAATTAGGCTGCCCCCACCCATGAAGTTCCCTCTTTCAGAAAGCTCTGAGCAACGCAGATAATTGACTGCTTGGGTGACCCTGCTTCCCCCTTGCCATGCCCTGATTCCCAATCTTATGCTGTAAATTAGTCAATAAAAAGTGAACCCATGAAACCCTAGACACCCCACCCTTGGACACTAATAATGTCAGAGCCCCAGGTCCTTTCTCTCTCTCCCTTTCTCTCCCCCCACAACCTCACTGTATGGCCCTCTGGCATGCTTTGTACCCTCCAGGACCTGTGAGTAACAAATCTTGTTCCTCAAAGTTCCCTGATGGTCTTTGCTGAAGTGCATCCTGCAATCACAATAGGAACCACAAAGGTCAGTCCAGCCACACCATTGGCCTAGGTGGGAGACATGTCCGTGGGTGCTTGCTCTGTGTAAGATAGGCCCAAGCAAGTGCCTCAAGCATTCTTAGCCAATAGCATCACAAGCAACAGGCTGGGACCAAAGATGCAACAAATACATAAATAACATCTTAAATATCGTAATGGTTAAAGATGAATGTATTTTTACCATAACAGTAATGTTGTGTTTAAAGGAAAATATATTTTATACTAGTTTGCAAACAAATTAAGATTAAATAAATTTAAAATCAGTTCCTCAAGTGCTCAACTGCCAGATGTGGATAATGTTTCCTAAATTACATAAAGCAGATCTATACGGTTCATCAGCCATTCAACTGAGGGTGTACACAGGACTGTCATACAACTGAGAGTATAGGAGAGAAAAAAAGTAATCACAGCTCACTCTATTCTCTGTTCGTCAACTCAGGTTTCAAAATTGTTGATTGGCAATACAAAACATGTAAGAGAAGTGTGATCCAAATATCTGCTTCTTCTAAATATCTGTGAGTCCATAGCTTGTATTCTATTCACTTACACGTTCAGACAATGAATTACCATGTATCAAAGCCCTTAATAAAGTAAGCTTAACTGTAGTAGCATACACATTATTTTGACAATTTGGTTATTGACTTCCAGACAATAAAAGTTAATCTTTGGATAGTAAGCATTTCAGGTTCTTTTTCTATTACTTTGTGTGTGTGTGTGTGTGTGTGTGTGTGTGTGTGAGAGGAAGATTAGCCCTGAGCTAACATCTGTTGCCAATCCTCCTCTTTTTGCTGAGGAAGATTGGCTCTGGGCTAACATCCGTGCCCATCTTCCTCTACTTTATATGTGGGATGCCTGCCACAGCATGGCCTGATAAGTGATGTATAGGTCCTTGCCTGGGATCCAAACCTGTGAAACCCAGGCTTCAGAAGCAGAGCGCGTGAACTTAACCACTGTGCCACCAGGCCAGCCCCAATCATTTCAGTTTTTAATGATGATTCTTTTACAAAATACGTATAAGTCTTCCTCAGTGAAGAACCAAGAACAACCCTCAGTCAGTGTCTCTAGAACATGGGCCCCTTGGTTGAGTTTCCTGAAACCTCTTCTGCATATTTCAGGGAGTGTTTCTAGCACATGATCTGGTTGGACCTAAGATTCCAGCTTCCAGCTTCTCTCTTAAATATTCTGCAATATTTTGTTCAAAATTTAGATTTCACACCTACTTTTAATTTGACATCCTGGAGAAGGTTTTTGATCATTGTTCAGTCTCTGTAAATAAAATTCATTTTGGCTATAACCTGTCCTTTATAGAGTTCATGATCTCCCAGTGGCAGCTTCTCTCTCTCTCTCTTTCCCTCCTCCTTTCATTTCTTATTACACAGAGTTTAAACCAAAAATAAATCCCGTTTTGTGCAGCACCACTGTTCTCTTTGTTATACCAGTACACACCCCCTGGTTACAAAGGCATCTCAGAATGCTCTTGTTTGGTTACGTAATGTGTGACGGGTTAGATCTATATACCAAAAACACATCAGATAGGAAAAAAAATTGCCATTTGATTTTCATTTCTTATTTCAAAGGTCTAATCAAGAGCTATTTGTAAAACATGATATAATTTTGTCACACTAAAAATAACTAAGAAAAATATCCTCAAGCAAGGTAAATAAATTGCTGGTTTTGTTCATGACTTGATTTGCCTGTGATAAAATAGTCCAATCTTGATTTTATTATAGAGATAGATTCAGTGTAATCATAAAATGAAAAATAAGCATTTTGTAAGAAAATTCTTTAAAGATTAAATTATTTATGCTCCATTTTATATTAAAATCCTTACTTTAGAATTCATTAACTTTCTCAAATGTGGACACCAGCATCTACTGTTTCAATACTTAAAATGTAACCAAGTAAGGGAATATATTTATCAAAATGTGGTGGACCATATTATCTTGTTCTCTATTCTTTCTATAGGAATACTTAGGAATACAGATCACCCCATTCATAGAGTGCATGTGTGTGTGTATAAATTTGTCAGGCCTTACACGGTATGCAGCTCAGTTTTAATCACTTCCAAGGTAAGGTTTTTGTTTACCAGTCTTTAGAAATTAATCACCGTCATTGCATTGTTAAGAGAAAAAATAATAAGACATTGATGAAGTGGCTACAATTTGCGCAGAGTGTATAAAAATTAGATTATGCAGAACCAGACCAAAAGCTTAAATATATTACTGCAGTAAGCTTTTTTCTGGCTGCCAAATGAAAAGAGGTGTTCAAGAAGGAAATAGACATCTTTTGCAAATACAAAATAGGAAAAATGCTTCCCCAGTTGTGTTTCAAAGAAAACTCTTCCTATGCATAATAGACACTCTGCTACCTATTTCAAGAAAAATTGGTAAGGCAATAATAAGGTCGTTCAAATTTCTATAGTGTGACTTGCTATTATTAACGTAGTGAAGGGTACATCTCTTCTAATTAATTTGGCAGAGATGCGTTAAGAATCCAGATAGATGAAACACTTCTTTGCACTCAAGGAAAACAAACGAGTACAAGCAAATTAGTTTTAAAAAGGTGACATTTAAAAATAGAAACCTCCAGCAGATTTACTTGTATACCATTCCATGTAATAGCTTCTGATAATAAGTTTTTGTGTTTTGTTGTGCTAACTTTGCACCAAGCACTGGACTCATCTAATTTTCATAACAATTCAGTGACATAGGTTCTATTAATATCTCTCATTTTACAGATGAGTGGATTGAGAGTCAGGACAATAAGCAACTTGTCCAAGGTCACAGAGCCAGAGGATGTGTGGTGTGAATCCAGGAATGCAACTTTAAATTTTTGAGCAATTGCCCTGTATCACCAGTCATTGGGGAAAAACTGGGTTGTAATACTTTGCCATTGTCATTTATTCATTATTTCTTTATTCATATAGTAAGCATTTATCGAGCAATGACTATGTGCCAAAGAATGAACTAGGCTTGGGGGCATGTAGTTTGCAATCTTGTAAGGGAGATAACATATGCCAGTCAAACATTGCAATCCATTTCTAATTGTAATTCAGTTTGAGAAGGTTGAGGATGCATGTTTGCAAAGTGTAGCTAACCTTCTATTACAGGGTAGTGGAGATGTTTGGGATTCTGGCAGAGGCTGAAGATTTTGGATAGTTTGGTTGCAAGTGGGTAAGGTTAACACATATCACTTGGGCATGGAGAAAGTATGACTGCTGTCCGTACTCCAGGTTAAGCATGAGAAGCAAAGGAACATCCAAACTATTGTGAAAAAGAGGCAGAGAGCAAAAATGGAATTCAAAGTCAATGGTCAGAAACAGGAAACAGGGAAGACAAAACAAGGCTAAGTCCAAGCTCAGAAAGATTCTCTCCACCAAATATATGCAGTAGGAGGAAAACTGGACACAGCTGCAAAACTTGTTGTAAGAAGGTGATGATTAAGGGTTCTGAGTCATCTTGACCATTCTCTATTAATATTTTTGGATTATTCAGTTTAGTTTTCTTTGTGAATGACCATGTTTTAGGCTCATCCTCTCTTGTTATGCCACCTTCAGCAAACTCTTTGTTTTTATTTTCTCTCGATCTATCTTCATTTCTCCTTCACATTCAAAGAGTTCCCTGGCAGATCATGCAATTTCATTTTTTAAAAGTTTTAAAACAAGAAAATCTAAACAATACATTATTTAAGCCTTAATACCTATCTAAAAATAAAGCAAGAGAATGCTTAGCAAAGAATTAAGGATTGTTTTACCACTGAGGAGGGGTGAGGCAGGGAGTAGAATGAATATGGTCTGAGAGGGACAGAGAAGGGCTTTCAAACTATTGGAAATATTCTATTTCTTAACCTGAGTGGTGTATACTTGGAAATTCATTTCATTAATCTCCTTTAAATTTCTCATATAACCTATTATTTTTATATATTATATATTTTATAATAATTATTATTGAAAACATAAGAGATTAGTTAGCCTTCCCAAAAGGAATATATATATATATATGCATATATATACACACATATATGTGTGTGTGTGTTTGTGTGTGTATGTATATGACAAGAAAATGTGAAATAACAGGATCCAGCTGGGGAAAATTGCAAGTAATTTTCTATATGTTTGGAGGATATAGTAAGTGTAGCCAAGTGACCAGGTAGGAATAAGAAAGTGGGTGGTCTTGAGAGTTTAGGAATCTACATTTGAACCCCAAAACTATAGGTAGCCTTGGAAAAATTTAAAGAAAAAAATAACTAACATGGCAACCAGGTATTTTATCAGTGTATGACAACATGTAATATTTTCTATATCTGGAAAGGCACTAAATATTTCATACATTCAACAGATATTCATTGAGTATTTGCTACACACAGTTCTAAATACTAGTGAATAAAGAAAAAGAAAACACGTAAAAATTACTGCCTTTGTGGAGCTTGGATTTTCATGTCAGGAGACAGTTAATAAACCTAAAAAAAAATTAAATATATGCTCTTTTGTAATGGTGAAAAGTGGTACAGAGAATCCTAAAGTAGAGAACATGCATACAGAGCAACTAGGAGATTAAAAAATTAATTAGGACACTCAGCAAAGGTCTCACAAGACAATAGGGCCAAGAGGAGGTGAAGGAGGGAGCTGTGAGATGTCAGGGCAAGGAGCATCCAGTGAAGGCAACGGCAAGGGCCAGTGCCATTAGGATGGGGTCTGCCTGCTGGGTTTGAAGGAGAACAGAGAGATCAATTTGGTAAGATCAGAGTAACTGGCAGGGAGAGTGGGAAGAGGTGAGGTGGAAGGGCGACAAAGACCATGAAAAGACTTGTGGACATAGCAACGACTCGGGCTTCCACTCAGTGTGATGAAAGCTGATAGTTGTGAGCAGAGGAGTGACTTGTCTAACGTTGAAAATTGTTGTGTTGTGGAAACAGCTGGAGTTTAGTCTACTGTAATATTCCAGGGGAAAGAGAACATTAGCTTGAACCACGACAGCTGTAGAGGAAGCGATGAGAGTTCTAGGTATATTTTAAATCCCATAGAAGCTGCTGACTGATAAGTAAAGAGAGTAAGAGAGAGAAAGGAGCTGAAGCTGATTTTAATTCTTTGTTTGTTTGTCCGTCCTCCTGAGTAACTAAGAATATTTGAGTTCCCATTAAATTAGATGGAAATGGTTTTGGAAAGAACAAATTTGGGGAAAAGTTCATAAACTCAATATTTTGCTTGTTACACATATGACATGTGACGTTCAAAAGGAGATATTCAGTATTCAATAAGAAATGGAAGTCAGGAGTATGGAGAAGAGCTCTGGAGTAAAGGTAGAATTTTGAGACACAAAGACGTGTACACTATTTAAAGCCTAGATTTTGAATGAAAGCACCAACAAAGTGAAATAGGTTTTAAAATGAGGGCAGGAAGAAGTCATAGGAATTGGCAAATGAGGGAAATTAGAAGGAAATGTGGGCAATGGTAGAAGGAACTAGAGTAAGGGAAGTATGGTATCCTGGAAGCCAAGTGCAGAAAGCATTTCAAGGAAGAAAGGATGCTCAGAACTTCCAAAAGTTGCTGATAGATCAAAGAAGATAAGGACTGAGCTCCTCTTTTTTTGCCAAGTAAATTTTCTCTCAGGCAATAGATATTTGCCCACTGTCCATTCTAAGACCTTCTCATTTTGGGGAATATATAATTAAACACAGAACTATGATCTAGCAATCTCACTTCTGGGTATATAACCAAAGGAAACAAAATCAGTACCTGGAAGAGATATCTGCATTCCCATGTTTATTTTAGCATTATTCACAATAGCCAAGACATGCAAGCCACCTATATGACCATTGACAGATAAGTGGCTAAGAAAAGTTTGTACTTACATGCAGTGGAATATTATTCAGCCTTAAAAATGAAGTAAATCCCACCATTTGCAACAACATGGATGAACTTGGAGGCCATTATGCTAACTGAAATAAGCCAGACACAGGAGGACAAATACTACAAGATCCCACTTATATGAAGAATCTAAAATAGTCAAACTCATATAAGCAGAATAGAATGGTTGGTTACTAGGGGCTAGGGAGAAGGGGAAATGGGGAGGTGTTGATTAAAGGTATAAAGTATCAGTTATGCAAGATGAATAAGTCCTAGAGATCTATTGTACAGCACAGTACCTATAGTTAATAATACTGTATTGAATACCTAAAAATTTGCTAAGAATGTAGATCTTATGTTAAGCATTCTTATCAAATAAGTAAATAAATAGTAGACAACCTTTGGAAATGATAGATAAGTTTGTGGCATTGATTGTGGTGATGGTTTTATGGGTATATACACATCTTCAAACTCATCAGGTTGTATACATCCAATATGTACAGCTTTTTGTTGTCAATAATTTCTCAATAAAGTGTTTTTTAATAGATAGGTAGATAGATAGGATCTCTGTTAGGCAAAGTTCCAGGTTTTTACATAAATTAACTCATTTAATCCTCATAAGAATCTTGCTGTAATATGTAATTTATTCAAAATTTGGACTAGAGTTTCCTGATAGGGCAAGGCTAAAATAATACATTGGAGAAAGAGAATTGATACAACTTTAAGAAATCTGTAGATGTACTTATTTTATATGAATATTTATTCTCAGTAAAATGACAATAATAGCAATAAGCCCCCCTAAAATACATAGAAAGATGATTAGTAATTGTTATGTTGTATGACTTCCTGGATTTTACCTCTGATGATTAGGAAAATTAATACCAGACTTCCTCTCCAAACAGGTGGTGTAGACCTGTATTTCTCTACTCCTCCTCACTAAGCAATACTATAAACCTGGCAATAATGCAAGATACAATGACACTGAGAGATATGGAAGCTAGCAGGCAGAGCTGGCAGGAGAGACCAAGTTACACCAAGCAAACTGGTCCAGGAAGCCCATTTGGTATTATCTCAATGTCATTCTTCCTACAGGGAGCAGGCAGGTAGAATCTAGTCACAGTTAGCGTCCTGATGTGGAAAGTCTTTTTATTCCTGCAGGACAAGACTCTCCTTCTTTCTCAGAGACACCTGGAAGGATGCGGGGACACTAATAAGAGAGATCTTACCATATTCTCAGATCGAGGAACATCAGATGGTCCCTGGCCTGGAGAAACCTTTTCTGCTCCCTTAGGCAGCACCATCAGGGACCAGTGGGAGCCCCAGAGATACAAGATAAACTAACCAGACTAGAATAACACCACAGGGGCTCCAAAAATTAAACTGCCATTGGAACCACAGCCCACAAAACTAAGCTAAGACTCAGATGCTAAACCTAAGCAGGGTGACTGGCTGCTAAAATAAAATATTTAAATAAAACCCCAAATCTCTCAACATAATAAAAGAAATGTCCAGGGTACAAAATCACCTGACATACAAAGGAATAAGAAAATCATGACTTAAATGAAAAGAGACAATCAACTGATGCCAATATTGACATGAATCTGATGGTGGAATTATCTGACAAGCAATTCAAAGCAGCTATTGTAAAAATACTTCAATAATCAAACACATAGTCTCTTGAAACCAATGAAAAAATAGAAAATTTTAGCAAAGTAATATATTATATGAAAGAAACAAATGGTAATTATAGAACTGAAAAATACAATAACAAAATAAACAACACTCAAGGTTGGGATAGAGTGCAGATAACAGGAGATAAACAAATGGTAATTATAGAACTGAAACATACAATAACAAAATAAACGACACTCAAGATTGGGATAGAGTGCAGATAACAGGAGATAGAATCAGTGAACTTAAAGAAAAAACAACAAAATTCAGCCAATCTGAATAAGAGAGAGAAAATAGACTAAAAGATAAAATGACAGAAGCCTCAGATAATGTAGGATGGCATAGAAGGTCCAACACGTGTAACATTGGGCTCCCAGGAGGAGAGGAAAAATAGTGGGGCTGAAAGAATATTTGAAGAAAAAATTGCTGAAACTTCCCAGATTTGGCAAAAGACACATATCTACAGATCCAAGAAGCTGAGTGAACCCAAATAGGATAATCCCAAAGAAATCCACTTCAAGATACATCAAAAGAAAACTTTTGAAAGTAAAAGATAAAAAAATAAATAAATTCAAAGAAGCCAGAGAAAAATTATGTATTATCTTTAATGGAAATACTAATTCAAACAACCATAGATTTCCCGTCTGAAACCATGGAGGCCAGAAGGAAGTGCGGAAAGAAGAGAACTGCTAATAGTGAATTCTATAGTCTGCAAAACTATCCTTCAAAACCAAAGGGGAAAAGAAAACAGTCTCAGGTTAAGTCAAAATTAATATGGATTATTGTCACATTTATTTTGACACTGTTTATAATCAACTATTTGGAATTGAAATAAAATAAATATTGTAGTTTTTAATATTTTAAAATACATGTAACTTCTTTTTCCTTCTCTTTTCTTATCATTTTAAATAAGAGGGGAAAGCTGAAACATTTTTCTTTGATTACCATATGATTTCACTTGCCCAATTTACATTTATGTATCTTCATACTTTTCATTATTTTGTGTGACTGTTAATACATAGAGCCATGTACATGAAATTATCTCAAAACAAATCAAAATAATAAATTAAATAAAAATTTTCTTATAACGAATATAAACACCTTCAAGTTTACAATGCTTTTGGGAGAAACAATAAAGTTAAGTAGATTATAAATATACGCCTTACACTTGTAATATTCATTAGAATTTACAAATATTTTCTCAGTCACTGAAGAATCCTCACAACACTCTGAAGTAGAAATCCCAGTGTCACCAGAGGAAGCAGGCTTGTTTAATAGCAAGAATTTGAGCCTTATCTTAGCCAGGTGAGCCTGGCCTAAATTCTAGGTCTAATTCTTACTGGCCTGAATAATTTTGCACAATGAACTTAACTTTTGTTTCATAATTTTCTTACTTGTAAATGAGAAAGAAATATTTAATCTCTTTGTTGTATGAATATTTCATGAGATAATTCACATAAATTTGTACTGAACACAGAGCCTGGCATATTTTAGGTATCTAAAATAGATTGATAAAGAATAAACAAACAAGAGACCTAGAGCCGGCCCCGTGGCTTAGCAATTAAGTGTGCGTGCTCCGCTGCTGGCGGCCCGGGTTCGGATCCCGGGCACACAACGACGCACTGCTTCTCCAGTCATGCTGAGGCCGAGTCCCACATACAGCAACTAGAAGAATGTGCAGCTATGACATACAACTATCTGCTGGGGCTTTGGGGGAGAAAAAAAACAAACAAACAAGGAGACCTAGTCTCAGATAGGTTACCTGATTTGCTTAATCATCAGGATAGAAAATGACATAACTGGTACTAATATAAAGTCACCATAGCTTCCTTTAGTTCTTTTTCAACTTTAAGAAAAGTGGGAATTATTGTTTATTTTCGAACAAATAACAATTCCATGAAAACCCCTTTGAAAGCAGATATTGAGCAACTACACCTGTCTAAGCCATCTTTGAATCACAAAAATTTGCACAGTTCCTTAGAGACAGGTGTTGTTTAACAAATATAGGATAAATTAATAAGTGAATAAATGAACATATTGCTTTTTTTTGAATCAGTATATATAGTTCTACTTCTTCATTGAGAATCTTATAGCAAAAAACAAATACTTACTTCTTGATTATGAATTACTTGAAACTGAATATAGTAAAACATAGTACCCAAATTCACATTGAATAAAATTAGAATGCAATTCTATAAAAGTCAATTTTTACATAGCATTTAGTCAAATCATGAATGCTGATAAATGCATTGACTTTTATGATCTTTTAAATAACTTACTGGCTTTCTTACAATATAATTGCTTCTTCCAAGAAGTTTCAGAGTTCACCGTTAACTATGTATAATCTTTCCCTTCAACTGCACTCATGAAGTGCAGCATTTAAATTGGTAGTACATGTATCATTTTTCATGGTTGCTTTAGAATTAAATCTCTCTACATGGTGCCTTAAGAAATATTGCCAAATCAGCTTCAAGGTTATAGGGTAGACACTGGGAGATTAGATTTCTGCACAAGTGGTTGAAAAATAGGCAAACATGAAGATTTCCTGCTGGTGGTGTAATAGGGCTCTTTTGAAACAGAAGAGACTCTTCTATGGCTAACGTACAAAAATTATAAAACATTTACATCTAGGATGGTGTAAGGAGTTAATCTTAGAATGCTGAAGAGCTTTGAAATGCAAGAGAGATGTATCATATAATGTGTTAGTTGGACAAACAGAAAATAATTCAGCATGGGAGTATCGTTTTAGACAATATCTAGAAGACAAAGAGAATCACAAAGTACAATTCTTCCATTTTTATCCATAATACCTAGCATAGTGATTAAAACATGGAGGGATTTAGTGAAAGTTCAGGAATATGTCATGGATTAACCTTTTCTATTATCTTACGTTTTCTCCTTAATTCATTTTTCTGTTTAGTTTTAAATGAGTATTCAGTACCTTGGCACAGATTCAGCAAATTGTGTAGGGAATATAGAATTTTTTTTTCTTTTGCAAATGAATAATATTTTAATGCAAAATATCTGACAACATTATCATTGATAAGTGGCCTTCTCTTTTTAGTGCCATGAACGAGAACAGGCCCAATCTAACTCAATCCAGTCTTATGATGTGTTCTTCCTTTGCCTCTTCTGTAATCATTATTTTGTGTCAGGTTTGTAATTATAGTGGAGAAGACTTAGAAACTGGTCATTTATACAAGCATTTTATAAAACAGAATACCTCACATTTGAGTAAAGTTTGGAAGATAATTGTTCTTGGCAAAGGGATGCAGGTATTTTTCATCAGATACTTTCATCTTTGTATCCAATTGCATTGTATTGTGGAGTTTTTTTTTTTTTTTTTTTCCTGCCCCATCCTAGCAAGTAAAAAGCTGAACAGAGTGAAAACTCAATAAATCTGTTTGGACCTACAAGAGGATCATGGACACAGGGCAAAGCCCTGCCCCCAAGCTTGGAGAGAGAAGCGAATACAGGGAGTCAGGTCTTCCCACAGTAGAGACTCACAAGCAGAAACCTCCACAGGAACCAGTGCCTGGGAAGGAAAACCTGAACTGTAATTGATGAATTGCTGGAGGCTCAGTGCAGACAAGTCTGAAAATAAAAAACTCCAGGGGAATCCAGGCATAGGGGGATCCCCACAATGATGTGAGATTTACCTCCAGGAACTTGACCAGGGTCCCACAGTAAATCTCGGAAAAAAATCCCCTTAGGCTTTCAGCAGGAGCAGGGAAAAAAACCATCTTGAAATATGCCACAGCATTCTGCTCTTAAAAAGACTTCCCTTCAGGGCAAACTAATTAAGGAGAGCTTGAACTGCCAGAGCCTAAGTGGCCTGGGGAAGTGTAATTCCTCCAGCTGGCTCCAACCTTCCCTGTGACTCCAGCCCACACTACCATCCTGTTCAACCTACAGGGGGTGAAAAAAAATGAGAAACAGTTGTAAAGTTCACATTCCAGAGGCACAGGCTCACTAAAAGACTGAGATATAATCATAGGATTAACCATAGAAAACTTCCCCTCCTCCCACACCTCACCACCACATTACTAAAGGCCTACTAACAGCAATTTCTTTTACCTGGTACATCACTTCCAGCTTCCAAGAAAAAATTATAAGGCATACCAAAAGGTAAAAAACACAATTTGAAGAGAGAGAGCAAGCACAAGAACCACACATCAGTAATGTTGGAATTATTAGACCAGGAATTTAAAACAACTATGAATAATATGCTAAGGACTCTGATGGATAAAGTAGATCACATGCAAGAACAGATGGACAACGTAAGGAGAGAGATGGAAATCCTTAGAAAGAACAAGAGAAAAGCTAAAGATAAAAAACACTCTAACAGAAATAAAGAATGTCGTTGATGGGTTTATTAGCAGACTGGACACAGCCAAGATAAAAATCTCCACACTAGAGTACATATCAATAGAGTCCTCATAAACCAAAGAGCACAGAGATTGAAAAAAAAAATGAACAGAATATCCAAAGACCATGGGACAATTGCAAAAAGAGTACCATATGTGTAATGGGAATATCAGAAGGAGAAGAAAGAGAGAAAGGAACAGAAGTAATATCTGAACAATAACGACTGAACAATTCCCCCAAATTAATGTCACACACCAAACCACAGACCCAGGAAGTTCAGAGAACACCAACTAGGAAAACGCCCAAACACTATACTCAGGCATATCATCTTTAAACTACAGAAAATCAAAGATAAAAAATCCTAAAGAACACCAGAGGGAAAAAATATCTTATCTACAGAGGAGCAAAGATAAGAATTACATCTGACTTCTCCTCAGAAACCATGCAAGCAAGAAGAGAGTAGAGTGAAGTATTTGAAATGTTGAAAGAAAAAACCCACCAACCTAAATTCTGTACCCTGTAAAATTATTCTTCAAAAGTGAAGAAAAAATAAAGACTTTCTCAGACAAACAAAAATTGAGGGAATCTGTTTCCAGTAAACCTGCCTTGCAAGAAATGTTAAATTAAGTTCTTTAGAAAGAAGGTAAGTTGGGGCCGGCCCTGTGGCTTAGCGGTTAATTGTGTGCGCTCCGCTACTGGCGGCCCTGGTTCAGATCCCGGGCACGCACCGACGCACCGCTTCTCCGGCCATGCTGAGGCCGCGTCCCACATACAGCAACTAGAAGGATGTGCAGCTATGACATGCAACCATCTATTGGGGCTTTGGGGAAAAAATAAATAAATAAATAAAATTATAAAAAAAAAAGAAAGAAGGTAGGTAATATAAGTCAGAAATCAGATCTACATAAAAAAAGGAAGATCATTAAAAAAGAAATAAGTGAAGGTAAAATTAAACATTTTATTTCTCTCACTTTTAATTGATGTAACAGATAAGAGTTTGTTCAAAATAATATTAGCAACAATATATTCAATTATGTTTGCCTATACACACGCACACACACACACACACACGTTAATATATAATTGAAATGAATGACAACAATGGTACAAGTAATGGGAGGGAGGAATTAGGATTATCTTGTTTTCATAAGGTACTGACACTACTCTTGAAGTGGAATACTGTTATTTGAAAGTGAACTTGGATTACTTGTAAATGTATACTGTAAACGCCAAGGCAACCATAAAATGTTCATTAAAACTACAAAAGACAAAAAAATTGTGGAAGACAAAAATAGAAACAAAGAACAAAGGTAACAAATAGAAAACAGTAGTAAATATGGTAGATATTAAGCCAAATATATCAATAACTACTTTGAATTTTAATAGTCTAAATGCCACAATTAAAAAACAGAAATTGTTAGAGTGGATTAACAAACACGACCAACTGTACGTTCTGTACAAGAAATCCATTTTAAATATAAAGACGTATATAGATTAAAAGTAAATAGATGGAGCAAAATGTACCATGATAGAACTAACCAAAAGAAAGAAGAATTTGCTACATTAATTTCAGATGGAGTAGATTTCAAAGTAAGGAATGTTATCAGGGATGAAGAAAGGTATTATATAATGATAAAGGGGTCAAATGTCCAAGAAAACGTAACAAATCTTAATGTTTATGCACCTAACAACAGAGTGTCATAACTATGTGAGGCAAAATCTGATAGAAATGCAAGGAGAAATAAATGAATCTTACTATCACAGTTAGAGACTTCAACACAACTCTGTCAAGAAAGGACAGATCTAGCAGGCAGAAAATCAGCAAGGACATAGCTGGACTCAATAATGCCACCAATTGACTGGATATAATTGACATCTATAGACTACTTCATCCAATAAGAGCAGAAGACACATTCTTCTCAAGCTCACGTGAAGCATTCACCAAGACAAACCACATTCTGGGCCATAAAACACACTTTTACAAATTAAAAAAAAATAGGAAGCATACAATGTCTTCTCTTAGAACACAATGGAATTAAACTAGAAATCAATAACGGAAAGATAACTGGAATATCCCAAAATACATGGAGCTTAAACAACACACTTCTAAATAACATGAGTCAAAGAAGTAATCTCAAGAGAAATTTTAAAATTTATTTACTAAATGGGAATGAAAACATAGTTTAACAAAATTTGTGGGATACAGTGAAAATAGTGGTTAAAGGGAAATTTGTAACACTGGTTGCATATATTAGACAAGAAGAGAAATCTAAAATCGATATCTATGTTTCCACCTTAGGAAACTACAAAAAGAAAAGCAAATTAAATCCAAAGGAAGCAGAAAAAAGAAATAATAAAAACTACAGCAGAAATCAATGAAATTGAAAATAGGAAATCAATAGAGAAAATCAGTGAAAACAATAGCTTGTTCTTCAAAAAGATTGATAAAATCAATAAGCCTCTAGCCCAGCTACCTGATGAGAGAAAGGACACAAAATCCTAATATCAGAAAATAGGAGGAAACATCACTACAGATCCCATGGAAATGAAAAAGGAAAAAAAGGAATACTATGAACAACTCTATGCCCACAAATTAGATAAACTAGATGAAATGAACCAATTCCTTGAAAGACACAATCAGCTGCAACTCACACAAGAAGAAATAGGCAATCTGAACAGGCCTATATCTATTAAAGAAATTGAATCAATAATCAACAACCTTCTAAAATATAAAGCATCAGGCCCAGTTGGGTTCACTAATGAATTCTACCAAACATTTAAGGAAGAAATTATCCCAATTCTTTACAGTCTCTTTCAGGAGACAGAAGCACAGGGAATATATCCTAACTCATTCTATGAGGCCAGCATTATCCTAATACCAAAACCAGACCAAGACATTACAAGGAAGGCAACTACAGACCAATATCTCTCATAGACATAGATGTAAAAATCCTCAAGAAAATATTAGCAAATTAAATCCAACAACATGTAAAAAGAATTATACACCATGACCAAGTGAGATTCATCCCAGGTATAGAAGGCTGGCTCAACATTCAAAAATCAATTAATGTAATCCATCACATTAACAGAGTAAAAAAGAAAGATCACATGGTAATAACAATAGACACAGAAAAAAGCATTTGGCAAAATCCAACACCAATTCATGATAAAAATTTTTAGTAAACTAAGAATAGAGGAGAACTTGCTCAACTTGATAATGAATATCTAATAAAACCTACGGCTAACATTACATTTAATGGTGAGAAACTCAGAGCTTTACCACTAAGAACAGGAAAAAGGCAAGGATGTCCCCAATCATCACTCCTTTTCAATACGTACTGGAAGTTCTAATTAATGCAATAAGACACAAAAAGGAAATAAAAATTATATATATTGGGAAGGAAGACATAACACTGTTTTTGTTCACAGATGACATGATCATCTCTGTAGAAATTCCAAAAGAATTAAAAAACCCTCCTGGAATTAGTAAGTGATTTAGCAAGGTTACAGGATACAAGGTTAATATACAAAAGTCAATTGATTCACTATATACTAACAATAAACAAGTGGAATTTTACATTAAAAACAATGTCATTTACATTAGCATCTCCCAAAATAAAATACTTAGGCATAAATCTGACAAAATGAATACAAGATCTACATGAGGAATATTACAAAACTCTAATGAACTAAAACAAAGAACTAAATAACAACTAAATATTGTCAAGATGTTATTTCTTCCCAACTTGATCTATGGATTTAACGCAGTCTCAGTCAAAATCCCAGCAATGGATATGATAAATTGATTCTAAAGTTTATAGAGAGAGGCAAAAGACCCAGACTAGCCAATGCATTATTGAAAGAGAAAATGAAATTTGGAGAACTGACACTACCTGAATTCAAGATTTACTATAACGTGACAGTAATCAAGACAGTGTGGCATTCGCAAAAGAATAGACAAATAGATCAATGGAACAGAATATAGAGCCCAGAAACAGACCTGCACAAATGTAGTCAATTGATTTTGACAAAGGAGCAGAGGCAATAAAACAGAACAAAGATAATATCTTCAACAAATAGTGGTGGAACAAGTGAACATCTTCATGCAAAAACATGAATTTAGACACAGACCTTACACTTCACAAAAATTAACTCTACATGGATCACAAATCTAAATGTAAAATACAAAACTATAAATCTCCTAAAAGATAACTTCTAGGAGAAAACCTGGATGGCCTTGGGTATAGTGTTGCCATTTTAGATACAACAGCAAAGGCACAATCCATGAAATAAATAATTTGTAAAGTGAACTTCATTAAAATGAAAAAAGAGGCCGGGCCAGTGGAGCAAGCGGTTGAGTGCACGCGCTCCGCTGCGGCAGCCCAGGGTTCGCTGGTTCGGATCCCGGGCGCCCACCAAGCACTGCTTGGCAAGCCATGCTGTGGCGGTGTCCCATATAAAGTGGAGGAAGATGGGCATGGATGTTAGCCCAGGGCCAGTCTTCCTCAGCATAAAAAGAGAAGGATTGGCAGATATTAGCACAGGGCTGATCTCCTCACACACAAACAAAAAAATGAAAATGAAAAAAAAAATACTTCTGCTCCATGAAAGACATCATCAAGAGAATGAGAAGACAAGCCTCAGACTGGGAGAAAATATTTGCAAAAGACACATCTGATAAAGGACTGCTATCCAAAATGGGCAAAGAACACTTTAAATTCAACAATAAGAAAACAAACAACTCAGTTAAAAAATAGACTAAAGACTTCAATAGACACCTCACCAAAGAATATATATAGATAGTAAACAAGCATATGAAAAGATGCTTCACATCATACGTCATCAGAGAAATGCAAATTAAAACAATGAGATACTACTGTACACCTATTAGAATAGCCAAAATCCATAAGACTGACAACACTCAATGCTGGCTATTATGAGGAGCAACAAGAATTCTCCTTCATTGCAGGTGGGAATGCAAAATCATATAGCCAATTTGGAGGACATTTTGGCAATTTCTTAGAAAACTTCACATACGCTTACCGTATGATCCAGCAATTATGCTCCTTCGTGTTTACCTAAAGGAGGTGAAAACTTAAGTCCACAGAAACCTGCACACAAATGTTTGTCTCAGCTTTACTCACAATTACCAAAACTTGGAAGCAACTAAGATGTCATTAGCAGGTAAATGGATAAATAAACTGTGGTACATCTAGAAAACAGAATATTATTCAGTGCTAAAAAGAAATGAGTTATGAAGCAATGAAAAGATGTGAAGGAACCTTAAATGCATATTGCTAAGTGAAAGAAACCAATCGGAAAAGGCTATATACTGTATGATTTTAAGTATAATACATTCCGGAAAAGGCAAAACTATTAAGACAATAAAAAGATTAAAAAGATCAGCAATCACTATGGGATGAGGGGGAAGAGATGAACAGGCAGAGCACAGAGGAATTTTAAGACAGTGAAAATACTCTGTATGATACTATAAGGGTAGATATATGTCATTACATATTTGTCCAAACCCAGAGAATATAAAACACCAAGAGTGAACCCTAATGTAAATGATATACTTTGGATGATTTTGATGTATCAAGGTAGGTTCATCGTTTATAAAAAATGAACCATTCTGGTGAGTGATGTTAATAATGGGGAGGCCATGCATGTGTAGGGGCAGAAAACATATGAGAAACTTCTGTACTTCCCTCTCAATTTTGTTGTAAACCTAAAGTGCTCCAAAAAAAAATAAAGTCTTAAAAGTATATGTAGAGTTAAAAAAATAAAACCAAGTTCTTTATGACAGGATTTTCAGAAGCTTTTATAATATGAACATACGTTATAAATGCTCCAAAACGGGATACTATGTAGCATTTTTCCAAATTGTTTGACTACCTACCTCATTTATTTTTTACAGTTACTCCTGGGACTAGTGTTGGTTGGAACTCAGTTCTTCTACTCCACCCTAAAAAGTATATATAAGGTATAATCTGGAAGAGACATTCCTGTCCTACAATTACAGTGTGTTAGGTAAAGGCTCAAAGACTTTCACTAAAACTACAAGCCTATGGGATCTCTGCATGTGCAAAGACAGCTCCAGTGGTTAGTAAAACAACTTTTGATATTGAAACAACAATCTATAAGGAGCATGTGAATAGAGAAAGTCAGGATTTCAGATTTGAGTTTAACCCCATGTAGCACCCCTCAGCTTTAATGTTGCAGTGACTTCAAATGTCACAGTAAATAAAAGAAGATATCAGTAATGAGACATGTTTATTGATAAAAACTTCAGGATTCAATTAAAATGGAAGCACTAGCTAATGCTTCAGACAAGCATGGCTGGTTTATAACACTGAGGCGTACTTTCACAACGAGCCACTAATACTGATGGAAATGCCTTCTATATTCCTGATGAGTTCCAACTAAAAACAAACAAACAAACTAACTAAAAACACCTCTCATAACTATTTGGGGATAGTTTTAGAGAGAGCTAATACAGAATATCCATCCTGCTTCAAATGTATAGAAATTTTAAAGTAAACTACAAGTTCAATAATGAAAAAGTTAAATCATGTATGACAGAAAGAAAAATCCCTCTGTGCCAAAAAAAGAAAAAAGTGTGGGTTTCAGGCAAGAAACATAAATCCACAAGCTGACACCAAGAAAGTCTGAGAAACGCTGAGGATCTGAGCCCTGGGAAGCAGCTTGAGGCCAGTATTTTAGCATCGTATGCCAAAACAGGGGAGCTGAAACCAAAAGACCTGACCAGCTGAGGCCCTAAAAGAGTTTCCACCCTAGTGAATGCAGACTAGAAATATCTGCTGTTGGGACTGAGAAGCAACACGCATGGTTATCTCCGCCTGATATTTTGAGAAAGAAAAAAAAAAAAGTCTTATTTTGTGGATATAGATTAGAGTTAAATTTCAAATGACTTGCATTATGTGGGAATCTTCCAACAACATTCTTGGAAACAGAACTTCAGGGACACACAGAAAAAAAAAATACAAAAACAAAAAACAAAGCAAAAAAAAGAACAAACACAGTCTTTAGCAAAACTTTCATATCCAAAGAGAAAAGAGACCCTTCCCCTGCTTTCACCACCACTACACACCCCAAAACAAACACACGCATACACACATACACACTATCCCTACTGGTCTCACGATAAAAATTACCAATACATGAGGTAGTAACCATAAAATACAATAAACAGGAAGATTAGCACTGCAAATGTTGAGTTAATAGAACGATTTGAAAAAAAGATTATAAAATAATGTTTAAAATAATTAAATAAAACAAATATAAATAAAAATGAACAGAAATATGAAAAATAAGTAATGTACTGGATTGCAAAATTGGCCATAATTTATTCCTTCCCAGTATCAGTGCCTTTATAATATGATTGAGAATCTCCACTCATCAAGAGTTGTAGCCTATCTCCCTACTTCTTTGGTTTGTATTAGACTACCGGCTTGCTTTGGCCTATGGAATATGACAGAAGTAATGTGCCAGTTCTGAGCCAGGACCTCGACAGATTTTGCATGTTTCTCCTCTCCATCTTGAAACGTGGAAAAGCCTGACCTAGCTTGGTGGATAAAGAGAAACCACGTGAGGCAGAGACGAACCATTCAACGTGAGGCCCTTTGGACTAGCCAGGCAGCTAAACCATCATCTGATTTTATGTGCCTAGCAGAGAGCAGAAAAAACACTTAACTGAGCCCAGTCTGAATTTCCAGCTCATAGAATTACAAGATATATACATGGTTATTATTTTAAGCTACTAATTTGCAGGTAGTTTGTTTTACAGCAAAAACTAACTGACATATGAGCAAAGTTGAAATGCAAACAGTAGAAATTATGTTTTTTTTAAAAAAAAGATTAAAAATATAAACTAGGGAACCAGATGTACATTGTGGATCAGAGGATAAAGAAAATGTTTTTGGCTTTAGAGGATGGGGACTGGATTATCCAATGAATAAACTTTAACCCATAATCTGATCCTTTTGTTTTAAAATAGTCATTCATCTTCTTCGTACCAGAAAGGGATTTTCTCAAAACTGAAAAGAACTCCACTAGGAGAAATGGCTTATGAACCTTACTGAACTAGTGCATGGATCAAGCAAATAAGAATAGGTCTGCTCTCTAGAGAGGAGGCCAATAAACACAGAGTCTCAAGTCTAAGGTATGTTGCTGCTGGAGGTCAGGCATCATACATCAAGATTAGCGCTCTTTAGCAAGTGTGTCCCTGAGAGCCATATTCAAGAAAAGTGCTAAGGAATACCAGTTAAAATTCTGACTTTATCCTCCTTCACATAAAAACATTTGAAAGGAAAGTACTGGGATAAAGGTGAAGATCTTTGCAGAAACTGCTTTTTTTAAATTGGGTCATGGGTTTAGTAAGAGAGGCTAAGTTGAGCTGAAACTCTCTGACACACAATGAAATTGATATCAAAAGGATTGCTGGTTATATATAGGGAAAAAACAATCGAGTGTTAGCAGATTTATCATCTAAAACCATGGAGTCCACAAATAGGTGGCATACTGTTTAAAAGTTCTGAAAAATAATGAATGTCAATCCTGCATTCCATATCCTGAGAAAATATCCTTCAAGAATAAAGAAGAAACAAAGACTTGCGCGTGCAAATAGAAAAGAAGGGATTGTGTCACCAGGAGAACTTTCCTTAAAGAATGGCTAATGGAAGTACTCCAATCAGAAAAGAGAAAGTAGCAGAGGAGGCTTGACACTACAAAAAGAAAGAAAAAACAAAGAATAGATAAAAATTAAGGAAAATATAATAGACTATCTCCATTTGTAAGATTTTAAAATCATATTTGATGATTGCAACAAAAATTATAACATCATCTGGTGTGGTACTCAAGGCAATTATACTTAAAATGTGGAGTGGGTAAAGGGATCTAAATGGAAGTAAGATTTCTACACCTCACTTGAAGTGGTAAAACAGGGATAAAACTAGTAAACTGTGATAACTTGTGGACATAAGTGTGTTATAATACCTATAGCAACCATTGTGAAACCCACACAAAATGATACACTCATAAGCACTGTAAATAAATCAAGATAGGTTCCTAAAAAAATCTTCAAAATCTTCAAAACTCATCCTAGAGAATGTTGAGAAAGAAGAAATAGAAGAATGAGAATCGGTAAAACAAAACAAATAATACAATGGCAGACTTACGCCTTAATGTTAAAAAAAAAAACAAACCTTAAATGTAAATGATCAAAATATTCCAATTAAAATGCAGATATTTGCAGAGTGGAAAAAAAAAGACTCAGATATATATTGTCTAAAAGAAACTTTTCAAATACAAGGACATAAATATGTTAAAAAGCATATAAATTGTCAATGAAATATAACTATCTTTATTTGCAGATGACATGATTGGCTACGTAGAAAACACAAGAAATCTGAAAAATAAAGCCTTTAGAAATAATAAGTTCTGAATTTTGCAGGAAACAAAATTAACACGCTTAAATCAGTTGCATTTCTATATATGAACAATGAACATGCAGAAATCAAAATTAAGACACAATACCATTTACAGTCACTTCAAAAAATTAAGAGAAATCTAAGAAAACCTAAATAAATGGAGAGACATAACATGTTCATGGATTGGAAGACTCAACATAGCAAAAATATCAATTCTCCCCTTGTAAATAATAGGTTTAATAAAATTTTAATGAAAATCCTCACAATAATTTATTTTACAGAATGTTGTATTTGTTTTTCTTGTTTTTGCTGAGGAAGATTCTCCCTGAGCTAAGATCTGCTGCCAATCTTCCTCTTTTTGTACGTGAGTTGCCACCACAGCATGGCCACTGACAGACGAATGGTGTAGGTCCACACCTGGGAACTGAACCTGGGCCGCCAAAGTGCAGCATGCCAACCTTAACCACTAGGCCACCGGGGCTAGCCCAGAATGTTAAGTTGTTAATATTAATCTTTATTATTTCAACCTGAATACACACATAAGGTTTCCGAATCAGAGCAGGTTTCTTATTATTTACCTTATAGCAAATAACAAGCGTGTCGTGCCCTTGTGTCTCAGTTCTTACACTTACACCAGCATGATGAGGGCCAAGTCAAATATCCTACACATACAAAGTCTGGCTTGTAGACAAAGAACAGAAAAAATGAATTTTCCCTACTTATATACAGAAAAAAGAGGTAACTGATTCCTTCCATCCATCGTAGAGAGTCTTCCTGGACATTTCTACTCTAATACTTTGGAATATAATTACAGTAGTCCCCACTTATCCATGGAAGATATGTTCCCAGACCCCCAGTGGATACCTAAAACCATGGATAGTGCTGAATCCTATATATACATGTTTTTTTCCTATACATCCACACCTATGATAAAGTTTAATTTATACATTAAGCACAGTAAGAGAGTAACAACAATAACTAAGAATAAAGTTGACTTTGGGGCCATTATGAAGTAAAATAAGGGTTACTTGAATGCAAGCACTGCGACAGTTGGTCTGATAACCAGGACAGCTACTAAGTGACTAACTGGTAAGTACCATATACAGCGTGGATACGCTGGACCAAACGATGATTCACGTCCTGGGTGGGACAGTGCGAGATTTCATCACGCTACTCAGAACAGGTACACAATTTAAATTTATGAATTGTTTATTTCTAGAATTTTCCATTTACTATTTTCAGACTGCAGTTGACCATGGGTAACTGAAACCGTGGAAAGAGAAACTACAGATAAGGGGGTACTACTGTAATCCTTTCTAGAGAAAATATAAGACCATTGCCTCCAGCTTTACAATCCAAAGATGACTTATTTTCCCTTCAAGTGTAAAAACACACTCCTGTAGTTAGGTAAATCTCTGTGGAATTTTCAATATCTATACAGTTGTAAGTTAACTACCGTGGCTTGCTCTTTTAACACAGGTTCCAAGTTTCAGTAAAATTTCTTCAGAAACCCTAACTAGGCAGAAGTGTAAAAAATATTTTTTCTACAATCCACGTCATTTCACAGCAATAGATAACAAATTTGCCTCCCCCAAAAAACCCAGGCCCAGATGGTTTATAGTTGACTTCTTATAAATATTCAAGGAATGATTAATTCATATGATATGCAAGTTTATTGCAAAAAATGGAAGACAAAATTTTAAAAACCCCAGCTTGTCTTATAATGTTCACGTAGCTGTTAAAAATAATAGATTAGTACAATACAGGACAATGAGGGAGAGCAAAATTGAGAGAGAAAATTAAAGGTCCATTTCAGTTATCAACTTAGTTACAAAAACTTCTAAATAAAATATTAGCTAACCTAATTTAACACTATTTTAAAATAACAATCTATCATTGTAGGGTAGTATTTATCATACAAATTTAAAAATGGTTCAACGGTAATAAATCAATGTAATTCACCACGTTCGCAGATTAAAGGAGCAACATCATATGACCATCTCAATGAATGTAGAAATTATTTCATACCTTTCAAATGCTATTAACCACCTAAAAATCTCTTAGGAAACAAAAGGTAGAAGGGAACTGAAGTTGTTAAGAAAGTATTTATATAAGAAACCTTATAACATTGTATAAATTTCAGGTGTACATCATTATACTTCTATTATAAACCAATGTTACGGCAATAAACAAAAAATTTAAAAAAAAAAGAAACTCCTAAAAAAAAAAAGAAACCTTAGATGTCATTTTCCTATGATCAGCAAAACAAGAATTATGCTTGTCAAGAGGATCACATACCGGAGGTGTTGGCAGTGTTCTGAAACAGAGGCCAAGAAACTTCCTTAAAGAGCCAGATAGTAAATATTTCACTCTTCACAGGTCAAGAGACAAAATCAAGGACATTATTTAAAAATGTATGTAACCATTTTATACATGACCATTAAAAATGCAAAAACTATTCTTAACTCCAGGAACTGGAAGAAAAAAGGTAAATAAAAACAGCTGGCAATGTATATGCCATGGAAACAAGTAGCATATGACTCAATAATTTTGCTATTCTGACAGACATTATACCTAAAATCTTACTTTCTGTATTTCCTTTATTTCCTTTTTTTCTTGATCCCATACAGACTTGTCGATTTGATAGTACTTGTTTGAAATAATTATATCATAGTGTAACTTGTAACAATGATTTTTCATTCTAATTCCTTAATGAGTATCATAGACTACCTTACCTCATTAAATGAGGTTAGAAAAGTATATTATTTTCATAGACAGATCCATAACAAACCATCTATCATTGAGAATTCCGTAGAAGACCAACTTCCGTATATTATGCTGATTTGTACCTGCCGCAATTCCAGAAAGAGCATCTTCTGATTTTGGCACACACAATATTTAGTGTTTCTCATTTTTTATACAGTGATTATAATCTTAGGGGGCTTTGAAAATAGTAAAGCACTACGTAACATGTAGTAAAATTTTAAATCCCTGTACAAGTATGTAACGCAGTTGTATTTCTGTCCAAGAATAAAGCCTCCAATGAACCTCTTAAAATAAGTGCCTCATTTTCATTTGCACTGAGTGAAGCAAATAGCCTCACTTAACCCCTTTTAATGAAAGAGTCCTCAAGACATTTCATCTACATTTTTTACTCCAATTGGGCTAACCACTCAGTGATTTCTTTCGTTTCTTTGTCTATGGGTTACGTCTTCAAGAATACATTAGAATATGAGAATATTTATTTAAAGACTCTTTGGAGAGTAAACAGCTGTGCTTTACTATGAGAAATTTGACGATTAAAAAAATAATATCCATATAGTCTAATAGAAGAAAGACTCTGATGCAAAGGAATTGAATTTTCCTTCTGATTGATGGGAATGGAGAGAGTGCTGCCTCTGCATTCTTGCCTAGGATGACAACTTGCTGATCTCCTATAACATTCCAATGGCAGCCTTCCTCCTAATTCTATCAAGTGGCAGAGATGACAACAACAAACAATTGCAGACATATAATTTCTATCATATGAAGTTATTTTTATTAATTTATTAAATTATCTTCATCTAAATGTGCAATCAGTTCCAATTTTTATTTAAAGTTGCATTCGTTTAAACCTGTCTTATACCTGTACATGTAGATGTGAGTCTGTCAGTGCTGGCTGCTTTGCTCTTATAGGACAACTTCATTAAAAATGACAACAGCAACGTTTTGGCTGACTAGAGAGATTTTTATTCTTAGTATATAGACCAGTCATTTGACATGTGAAATTGGTTTCAAAAGGCTTGCAACAAAATGATTTCGACAAGATGTCACACTGTGAAATGTGGGTGACAAGATGGATCTCAGTGAATAGTGCAAAGAAAGATGATGTAAATTAATTTCAAAATAACAACTTGATTCTGCTGATAGAGGGAAAAGAACATTGATTGAAACAGGACTGTCAAGGATGATCCTGAGGCTTTAAGAATACTGAAATAACCAGTGGAGGAGAATTTTAGATTTTGGTTTTCATAAACAGAATAGGTGAAGTAATGAGGAAGAAATCTTCAGAAAAATACAGGCAGAAATGTCATTCAGATTAAGACCAGAGTGTTAGAATTCTCTTATGAACCTCTCAGTTTCCTGAGAGGTAAAAAAACGAGTTGGAACTCCATGAGATTGTCAGCATTGCTTCCTTCAGATGTGGTACAGGAGTGTTCAACTTCGTAACTATTCATTAGGTTATACATGTATGAAATGTGTGCTTTTTTGTGCATATGCTATAATTCACAATTTTTTAATCCATTTCTTTCTTTTTTTTTTGTAAGGAAGATCAGCCCTGAGCTAACATCCACGCTAATCCTCCTCTTTTTTTTTTTTTTTGCTGAGGAAGACCGGCTCTGAGCGAACATCTATTGCCAATCCCCCTCCTTTTTTTCCCCAAAGCCCCAGTAGATAGTTGTATGTCATAGTTGCACATCCTTCTAGTTGCTGTATGTGGGACGCGGCCTCAGCATGGCCAGAGAAGCGGTGCGTCGGTGCGCGCCCAGGATCTGAACCCGGGCCGCCAGTAGCGGAGTGTGCGCACTTAACCGCTAAGCCACGGGCCGGTCCTAATCCATTTATTTCTAGCTTGCCCTCAGGTGCCAATCCAGGAATAAAATTTCCTTCAAGTTTTCCTGCTTTTCATCTAACTCTGGAATCTTAAAACCTAAGGAAATGTAATGGTTTCATTTCTTTGCTGGTTCTCTTTATCTGTCCAAAAGAAGCGGAAAACAAATAAAGGGTATATTAATTGACTGCCTTCCGTGCACAACCAATCTTAACATCCTATGGAGGGTCTAAGTTTCATGGACTAGGATTTCCTTGATTTTTAGAGGTGGGATTAAGCATGGAATATATTTATTGCCTTGAGACTGTTTCATAGGAAAGATAGGGAGTATTGAGAAAAGCTTTTTGAACTCCCTGCTCAAAACAGATTTTGATTATAGAATTCTTTTCTGAAAACGTCTCAATAAATATCAAGTGACATCTGTATCTTCCAAAGTCAGCCTATCTTATAGCATAAAAGGTCATTAAAAAAATAAAAAGCATCTACCAGGTGCAAGTCACCAGGCCAGGTGCCCTAGAGGAGACACATAAAGAGGGTCCTTAATTTAGCAATTCAGATTAGCACAGAAGTTAAGATCTTGGATATTAAAATCAAGCAGCAATTGGTTCACAACCCTGACTTGAGAATTAAATTTTTGTGACCATAGACAAATTATTCTGCTTCCCTAATAGGATCCTAATAATAATGATATCCTATTAAAAGCCAAACCGTCTTCTAAGTGTTAATCAAGAAGATCTTAAAGTGCCCCTCAGCTTGACTAAACTTGAGACTGTTTTTTTCCTAACTCTAGGCCCCTGACCTCCCTCTTCTTAGAGTATTTACTTTAGAAAACTTATAATTGTAAATTCTTTCTTTGTCGCTTTGAGATGTAAATCTTTTCTTTATCTATTCATCGGTTGACAGATGTTATGGTTGTTTCCATACCTTGGTTATTGTGAATAATGCTACAATAAACATGGGAGAGCAGATATTTCTTCAAGATCCTGTTTTCATTTCCTTTGGATCTATACCCAGAAGTGAGATTGCTGGATCATATGGTAGCCCTATTTTTAATTTTTTGAAGAACCTTGAAACTGTTTTCCACAGTGACTACACTAGTTTACATTCTCAACAACAGTGCCCAAGGGTTTCCTCTTCTCCACATCCTCGTCAACACTTGTTACCTCTTGTCTTCTTGATGATAGCCATCCTTAACATGTGTGCAGTGATATCTTATTGTGGTTTTGACTTGCCTTTCCCCGATGATTAGTGATATTGAACATCTTTTCATGTACCTGTTGGCCACTTGTATGTCTTCTTTGGAAAAATGTCTACTCAGGTCCTCTGTCAATTTTTTAATCAGATTTTTTTTTTTTGTTATTGAATTGCATGAGTTATTTATATATTTTGGATATTGACCACTTACCCAATATATGGTTTGCAAAGATTTTCCCCCATTTCATAAGTTGCCTTTTCATTTTGCTGATTGTTTCTTTTGCTGTGCAGAAGCCTTTGATTTTGATGTAGTCTCACTTGTTGACTTTGCTTTAGTTGCTTTTGGTGTCATATCCTAAAACTCATTGCCAAGACCTATGTTGAGGAGTTTCTTCCCTACGTTTTCTAAGGAATTTTATGGTAACAAGTCTTATGTTTCAGTCTTTGATCCATTGAGTTAATTTTTTGAGTGATGTAAGATAGGGGTCCAATTTTATTCTTCTGTGTGTGATTATCCAGTTTATCCAACATCATTTGTGGAAGAGACTATCCTTTCTCCATTGAATGTTCTTGGCTCCTTGGTCAAATATTAGTTGACTGTATATGCATGGGTTTATTTCTAGCCTATCTATTCTATCCCATTGGTCTATGTAACCATTTTTTATGGTGGTGCCATATTGTTTTAATTATTATAGCTTTGTAATAACTTTGAAATCAGGAAGCGTGGTGCCTCCAGCTTTGTTCTTCTTTCTCTGGATTGCTTTCACTATTTGGAGTTTTTTGTGGTTCCATATACATTTTAAGATTTTTAAAAAATTTTTACTTCTGTGAAAAATGACATTGGAATTTTGATAGAGATTGTGTTGAATCTATACATGGCTTTGAGTAGTATGGACATTTTAATAATATTCATTCTTTTGACCCATGAACATGGGATATTTTTCCACTTGTTTGTGTTTTCTTTGATTTCTTTTATCAAGGTGTTATAGTTTTCATTGTACAGATCTTTCACTTCTTTGGTTCTATTTATTCCTAAGTACCTTATTGTTTTTTATGCTATTGCGAATGGGATAATTTTCTTTATTTCTTTTTCAGATATTTCATTGTTAGTGTATAGGAATACAACTTATTTCTGAATGTTGATTTTATATCGTACAACTTTAGTAAATTTGTTGATCAGTTCCAATAGTTTTTGGTTGATAAAAGCCTCTTGCCAGTTTTACAACCCAAGACTGTCTTTCTCAAGGAACTAGGAGCCATCTCTTTGAAATGTGATCATCATGGAAGATAACACCCTATCTTCCAGGCTCTATGGGAGGGTAGGAGCCTAACTTGGGTAGGTGCCTTGCTCTAAATTGTAAAGCTACCTGTTGTCATGAAAATACAAGAAAGTTTACTTTTAAGTAAGGCCAATTAGCAAACACAGAGGGTCCAAGATTTCCCCTTACCTTTTAAAAACCCTCCCGCCCTTTGTTTCAGTAGAGTTGAGTTCAGACTGCATTCTAGTGCCTCTCCCCTATTAAACTGTAGCCTCAAATAAAGTTTCCCTCCTGTTTAACTTTGTCACATGTGATTTTTGCTTTGAAAATGTTTTAGGTGTAAAATACTGTTTAATGCTCACAACAATCCAATCGCATAGGTGTTACATATGATCATCACTCAATATTTTTGTTAGTTAAAATGTTATCATGGAAAATTAGTTATTAGAGGAGCTCAGATTCTAATTCAAGGAGTTAAGTTCTAGAGCTTATGCCTTTAACGACTACATTATACCGTCTTTCTAACTTCACTTTCTTCATCTGAAAAATGGGTATAATGATATGTACTTAAGTATGTTTTTTAAGAATTAAACACTGTGCTTGTCAAGAAGAATGAACTCTGTAGGTATCAGAGTTACTAATATTAAAAACTACAAGATAAGCAATTCTGATAACAAGCAGCTGTGTAAATGTTTAATGCTTTTCATCGCTATGCAAGGTAGTTTAGACTCTTCTTGGAGCAGTGTGGGAACAGGATGCCCCAGATTCACTATCTTTGTTCTAAACCTGCAGCTCGCTGAGCCTTCCTGTGCTGGGGACACTAAGCCGACAAGAAGCTTTATATGTGTATATAATTCTAATCCAAAAAGGTCAAGTATATTATCCATGGTTGTGAGGGAGTGGTTCACCTTTGTGAAATAAAGGTGCAGCAGGATGCTTTCACAAAATAGCGCCCTGAGAGAATGAAGTGCCAGACTAAACCGAGGCCTGTATTCTGCTTTTGTGAAAACTCAAATCCTTAATGTTTTCGTTGAAGAAACACACCTCAGTTTAACAAAGCCTCCTCCTGTGGAGTTTTGAAACTGAGTGTTTCTTTTCTACAATAGTCTCAGAGGGTTTATTTTTCTATCTAATTCACAATTTGCTCGTGACGATGTTGAATTTTACCTGAGCTCTTGAAAACAGCAATATTAAGAACCACCCCCCCTATTTTGTGCTCAGGAAATGACTTAGTGCGAGGAACCCCCCTTCCTCATACGATTGAGATAAGATTCACGGATGTCCCCTTGTTTACCTATGACAAGGCCAGACATAGACCATTCAAATTCCCATTCTCTGCTTCCTAAAGATCAGCTAAACACTTTATCACAGCTGATCAATCTGAACAAAGGCTTGTTAAGGGATTGACCAAGTTAGGCTTCTCTCTGCCTTGGACTCTTGAACTTTGACCCACTCTCAGCCTGAGCCAGCATACAGTCCTTAAGGGTTCCTCCTGAGAATCAATTGACCTCAAGGGAAGACATTCCCTGATCAACTGTTAGATCTTGCCACCCTCTCATCCCACACCCTCATGCCCCGTTCTGTCTGCTCTTGTTTTTTCCTCCTCATACAAGAAAAGTGCTTTGAGATGTTTGCAAATCTCTCTATTATAATAGTCTCCCGTCCTCCCATTACAGTGTCCTCTGCTCCTTACTGCAGTAATCCTTTCCAATCAAGTCTTTCCTTACCTAAGACCAGATTTGTTTTCATTTAACACTTCACATATGTAATTATTTTACTGAAATTTAGAATCACAGAATGTCAGAGCTTGAAGGAGCCTCAGAGTTACTGTAACCTGGGTTTTCCTATTTTAATATGCATAAGAAGCACTTAGGGGCATAGTAGAATTGGATCCCAGATCTTGATGCAATAGAACTAGTACACGTATTAGGTAATACCAAAGTTCCAGATCAGTTGTTCATTAGGCACAGACGGAGACGCTGATTCACAAATGCCTTCCTTTTGTGGATGCAAAATGGAGATTACATGATTTAACCAAAGAACATGCAGCTAATCGGTAAACCGGGCCTGGACTAGGACACTTTGATACTCAAAACCAGTGTCTGTCTCAGTGTACAATACTGTCAAAAAAAATCATAACACCATTTTCTAATGGAAGCATAATAATAGATCTACATGACAGGCATTTTTCTGGAGTACATGAAATAACGGAGAGCCCTCTGGACGTGCTGGTACCCTGGCATTAATTATTAAGTGCTAATTGGTAGCATCACACATTGAATACTATAGTGGATTATCTTCATACTGATTATTGAATATGTTACTAAGCCTTGATTTACATTCTTGGGACACATTAATATATCAGCCATCTTGCCTTTACTGAGAAAATATATAGCATTGCGCTAATGATTATTGTTCTGTTCAATTATAAAATGATCTATTATTTGAAATAATGCAGAAGGCAAAACTATTTTAAATTTAGAAACCCACTTATAATATAAAAACAAGGTTGTGCCCTTTATTGCAGAACAAAAGTGATGAATCCCTAGGGTCCAATTAGATGCACATAATAACATTAAAAGACAGAGGGCACTCCAGTAGCATGAAATAATGAAGAAAGTTGCTATTTTAACACACCAGACTTTTTTTTCTCCTTTTTTTTTTTTTTTTGTGAACATCTTCTATATTCTTGCCTGATTTTGCTTCTCTATTTTCCATTTATCTTTGCTGCTTTTTAAAGATAAGAATGTGATATTCTGGTGGTCTCAGCTTTCCAAACAAAAAATAGTAATTTGTGAAAGATTTGTTTTGCAAATTGGCACTGGCCAGTCATTCATTTTGCAGTTGCTGTAGCTGTTCACAAAGTTGAGGACAAAGGACTGTTACAAGAATAGTGAGTTTACAAGTAGGTCGCATTTCCAGGAATAAATCTCTTAACTGGAAACCAAATCTTTGTAGTTCTTATTGTAATGTTTATGTACAAATAAAACAGGATAAAATCCCAGATATTAGAAATATTTTTTCTAATATCACTTTGCAACATGTGTATGAATAACAAGTGACCTCTGAGAGTTGACTATTTAGGAAGGTCCAATTTTTTACTACACGCCAGCTTACTTTGTAATTAACAAAGTGTGTGTGGGAAATTGTATGAAAGTATACATGGTTGAAATTGATACCTTCTACTGCTTCACATCCTTATAAATTGTAATTTGACTATGTTGCTTCTGATTTGTTTACATAGGCCTATGTTTTGTATATTACTATGCAGGGTGAATTTTCTCTTTGTCTTATTTTTGAAATACTGTCCCATTTTTCAATCTATTTTTGGGTACTTGTGGACAAATATGTGTATCTATACCAAATAGCTAATGAAATGTCAAGTTTAAATTAGCTGTTTGTTGTCCGATTCTGTGAGTTACCTGTAAAAGAGTTTTTTGACAAAATTATCAGCATGAAAACATTTAAAACGAAATCTGAATGGTATCAAGGGAAAACAATAACTTCCAAGCCTTTGATCTGCCATTCAGATACATAGAGCTTGAGGCTAAAAGAAAAGAAGCAAGTAGAGAAAAGGAGAAACACTTCCAAACAAAATATATCTATACACACACATATGCTCATATACACAGGGAGGATTTCTAAGTAGTTCAGTTATGCATGAAATAAGAGAATACATGCATTCTAAGATTATGATGTATATAGACATAGTCATTTAAGAGACAGACTATAATATGTGGAGATTGTTACACATATATTACATTATTAATAGGGATCCCATTTTTAGATTATGTTCTCTATATGTAACTTAAGATAATTGCTGATATTTTAACATTAATGACATTTTACCATAGATATAATTTGGAGCACAATTTGAATTCTAGCTGAGGAGGTGTTATAATCATCCAGCTCATTTATATGAAAATTTAAAAGCTCTCATGATATCTGGTTTTCTCACTTTTTCCAATGTGAAAGGAGATCTTTAAAAAACCCAAGGGTTATGGATTTTGTTTTTTAAAAAATCAAGATTTTATTTCCACTTCTTCCAAATACTCCTGTGAGACTCTGAGCACATCCTTTCCTCTCTTAGAGCTGCAGTTTCTTCATCTTCATCATTATTATAACATAATAATTCATCATTTTATGGAGAATTGAGCACAATAGACTATGTGAGTGCTCAGTAAATGTGTGTTCAGTCTTTTTTTACTTTGGAAAAGCCTATTCCTCACTATTCAATGCTATCGTAGGCATCGATTGCCTTTAAGCAACTCCAAAATTGTGACAACTTTTCCATAAGAATGTCACACTACTTTTTAAAATCTACGACCAAAAGTTATGATTTAATTTTTTATACCTAAAAGATGTTTCCCCTATTTAGGATTATTTTGGCATCTCTAGTCAACCACTTTTATTCTACTTACAGTTCTTAAATTATCAATTCAGAGAACTAGCAGGATCGAAATTCCAACAGATGGTTTAGCCCTAGAATTTCATCTGAGTCTGAGATTTTTTAGGTTCCTTGGCAGAATAAAAGGTAGAGCTGTATGCTCCAAATTTAGACAGAATAATCTAAATGAAGGAAGAGTGATATAATTGCAGTGATTCTAGGAAGAAATTATAAAATATATTAAGCATTAAGAATACTTGATAATTGTCAGAATTTGTGAGTAAAATCAATAAACTAATGAAAATGTAAAACATAAGAAAACCTATAAATTTCCTGATATTAAAAAAGCAGATGCTGGTGTGTGATGATTTTCCTGAATTATCACATGGTAGTCTTTGATCAATACCTAGGGAGGAGAATAAGGAATAAGTTGAATGAGTCTTTGCAGCTGCAGCTGCATGATGCAACCAAAATGAATTTATCAATAGTAAGATTATATTTAAGAATCAAAAAGTTGTTTAATTTCTTAATGCATAAAAATAGATAGAAAGATAGATAAATAGAGAGAGAGAGTTTATTATACACTCACATTGACCAATCTTAAATGTACATTCCTGAGAATATATTGAAAAGTTTTATCTGAAATTTAATAACAGACGTTTATTTATAATGATGCTTCTCTTTCCAATGAGTCAAAAAATGAATGATATAATATTTAATTACCCTTCCTGTAGGTATACTTCTTTCCTAGGGGTATGTCCAAAGCAACCTGGTACCGGTGTGAGAACTTGCATAGGTCTACTAACCAACCACTTTCCTTCCATGACAAGGTCTGTCATTTGCTTCTGTCACCCTGGAGACTGGCTTCTCTTCCTCACCCTTCTGTATGAACCCAGACAGATAACAAAGGGCCGCCATAATCCTTTCTCTTTTCAAATAGAGTGCATTCATAGCAAAATAAGGAGGTTTATAGGGTCTCAACTACATGCAATATATTAGAACATGTCACTGCCATATAATCACTCTCAACTTACAGTGAGGAAAGACTGTCCAAATAAGAAGAAGTCTACATTACCGAAATGGCTTCAGACTGAGACCATTCCAAAAACTCGTATGAGTCACAGGCCAGGGAAGAGCCTTCCACAAGAGCTGGAAATGACTTAGGTGAGAGTTGATGCTTTCTGCTAGCAGTATGACTACACTAATGTCATCATTATTCAGTTCATAACATAACATTGTTCAGTTCAGTACATAACAACTGAATTGGTCATATATATAGGTTATTTGAGAAGTCAAAGTATCATGTGTAAAAAGTTTAGGCTCTATAAAAAAAAAATTGAAAAGTTTATTGTTTGAATAAAGACGGCTACAAAAAACCTAACTGAATGCGTGTTCATGAGTAACATGTCAACCCCTTCCTTGTGTGTGGCGTAATTATTTTCTTTTGAATTCTACCTTTGGTAATATTTGGTTTTGGATTTTAAAAATTATGAGTTTCTTGATCATTCCATTTATTTCTTCTATATATTTTCTTTTTTCTCCTTTCTAAAAGGCATCATGAGAAATCATATTATGTAAGGACTATTGCAATACCCCAAAATGCAACATTTTGTTTGCTTTCACAGCAGACTGTAAAAGGGATAGGCTTCATAAAAATGATTGTGGCCAAGTTGATTTTTTGTCTACCCTCATAGATTTGGAATGAGATATATCCTCTATAGTATAATCTTATATTTTAATACACATATATAGAGTGACAGGGTTAGGCATTTTCATTACAGAGTTACAACTGTAATTTTGGTCATATTGAGTGAAAATGAGAGTTGCACACTTTTCTTTATTAGTAAAAAGCATTACTATGCAATGGAGAGCAATCTGACTATCTGCCTTTGAATAAATTTCATGTGATAAGTTCCTCAGCATTACTTTGGTTCCATATTGCAGATTTATGTGCAAGCTGTATATGTGAGTGCCTAAAATGGGCACAGTGGTGTAGTAACTTTTTTTAGTGTTCCTAAATTGCAATAAACAAAAAAAGAATTGCAATGAACATTACAAACATCACTGTGTCTTTCACAATCCATTTTCGAAATGGGCTCTGTGTTTTAGGAGCCCAATGGTGCTAGTAGGGAGGAGGTGCATAGAAGAACAATGGGCAAATATAATTTATAAAAAAAATAAATCTTATTCCAAAATTTTTGACTAGTTGGCTTTGAAATATACATTTCACTGAAAACTCTAAATATGTCTGTATACTCATCCCTTATAAAGGTAACTCGATTTTGTTTAAGTCGAACTTAAAATGTTTCCTTTCTGATCTCCTTCCCCACTGCCACCAAATACTGAGAAAACGATAATGACGAAAGAAAGACATATTTTGTTTGTGTGTTTGTTTTCTAAGTGTGACAAGAAAGAATTGTAATGGATGTCAAATTTCCTCAACGGGGAAATTAAGACAAAACTATGTATTATGAGGAGAACACCTCTACATATATACATACACATGCGTACACACACCTCCTGTCAAAAAAAGAAAAAAAAAAGATAACATCAATAACTAGATTTGGATGCTTTTCAAGAAAAACAGGTTGATGGCCTGGTGATGGCCTAGGTCAGATCTATAAGATGCTTCCTAATGTAGGTCTTATTAAATATTGAGCTAATGTAGGTTATGAGGTTATTTAAAAACTGTTTCTTTGGAGGGGCCGGCCCGGTGGCGCAAGCGGTTAAGTGCGCGCGCTCCGCTGCGGCGGCCCGGGGTTCGCTGGTTCGGATCCCGGGCGCGCACCGACGCACTGCTTGGTAAGCCATGCTGTGGCGGCGTCCCATATAAAGTGGAGGAAGATAGGCACCGACGTTAGCCCAGGGCCGTCTTCCTCAGCGAAAAAAAGAGGAGGATTGGCGGATGTTAGCTCAGGGCTGATCGCCTCACAAAAAAAAAAAAAAAAAAAAAAAAAAAAAAAAAAACTGTTTCTTTGGAAAGGGCTCACAATGATTATGCATTTCCAAAAAATTAAACAGCTTTTCTTTTTTATCATTCATAGTAATGAGGATAAGCAGAACTTCTTATTAATATAACTGAAAATATCAGATGGTTTTTAAAAACAGATAAAACATCTTTAATTTAGAAATTCTAGTTATTGGTCAGGGCTGCTATCTGTTGAAAGAATTTGGAATGTGAACTAGAATGAGGTAATGAGGAAATTGTAAGATGCTGAACTCTTCAAACACATCAGAAAAACAATTCACAAATAAAGAATACATGTTTATTGCAGAATTGCTAGGCTCTAAAGAAAGAATCTGGTATTTTAATTTATTCATAATAAATTGCAATTTCTTACTCATTAGGCCAGATCATGACTAGACAATGCTTTGCCAGTCTTAGTCCAACTTACTGTATATAGTTGAATGTGATAAAATTAAATTTTATTTTAGAATTCCCCAAATTAAATATTCTACTCATAGCCACTTGTTGACTTTCTCAATGCCTGAGTTGTGAAATTTTGCTGCATAAAAATGCATTCATATGCATAAGTTTAAGAGTGATACTCATTTTCTGAATAATTTAAAATCATGTATTTTTAACCTAGAATTAAACCCACACATATATGGTCAACTAATCTTCCACAAGGTACCAAGAATATACATCAGAGAAAAGATAGTCTCTTCAATGAATGGTGTTGGGAAAAAAAACTGGATATCCACATGAAAAGAATGAATGTGGACCTTATCTTAACCCATATACAAAAATAAACTCAAAATGGATAAGAGACTTTAACATAAGACCTGAAAACATAACATTCCTAGAATAAAACATAGGAGAAAAGCCTCTTGACATTGGTCTTGGTGATAATTTCTTGGATATGACACCAAAAGTACAAGCAACAAAAGCAAAAATAGACAAGTGGGACTAATCAAACTAAAAAGCTCTGCGCAATAAAGGAGACAATTAACAAAACAGAAAGGCAACTTATGGAATGGGAGGAAATATTTGGAAGTTATATATCCGATAAGGGGTTAATTTCTAAAATGTATAAGGTAAGGAACTCCTAAAATGCAATGCCAAAAACAAACAAAACAAAACAAATAACTTGATTTAAAAAATGGGCAAAGGACTCGAATAGGGATTTCTCCAAAGAAGACATACAAATAGCCAACAGGTACATGAAAGATGCTTAACATCACTAATCATTAGGGAAATGCAAATCAAAACCACAATATCACCTCACACCTGTTAGGATGGCTGTTATGAAAAAAAAAACAAAAGATAAGTGTTGATGAGGATGTAGAAAAATTGTAATCCTTTTTAATATTGGTGGGGATGTAAAATGGCATGGCTTCTACAGAAAACAATACAGATATTTCTCAAAAAATTAAACATAGGACTATAATATGATCCAGCAATCCCACTTCTGGATATTCAGCCAAAAGAAGTGAAATCAGAATCTCAAAGAGATATCTGTACTCTCATGTTAATTGCAACATTAGTCACAATAGCTAAGATATGAAAACACTTAAATGTTCATCAATGGATAAAGAAAATGTGGAATATATATGCTATGGAATATTAGTCAACCTTTAAAAAGAAGGAAATTCTGCCCTATGTGACAACATGGTTGAACCTGGAGGACCTTATGCTAAGTGAAATAAGCCAGTCACAGAAACACAAATACTGCACGATTCCACTTGTATGAGGTATCTAAAATAGTCATCCTCATAGAAACAGAGAGTAGAATGGTGGTTACCAGTGCCAGAGGGGAGACGGATACGGGAGTTGTTATTCAATTGGTATAAAGTTTCAGTTATTCAAGGAGAATTAGTTCTAGAGATCTGCAGTACAGCATAGTGCCTGTAGTCAACAACACAGTAATGTGTACTTAAAAATTTAAGACGGTAAATCTCATATTGTGTTCTTACCACAGAAAGGGACAGAAGGAAACTTTTGGAGGTGATGGATATGTCTATTGCCTTGACTGTGGTGATGGTATCACGGGTGTATGTGTATGTCCAAAATCACCAAATTGTATACACTAAATATGTGCTGGGGTTTTTTGGTATATCAATTATATTTTAATAAAATTGTTTTTAAGAAATACATTTATTAGTATATAGGTCATGATTGGAGTTGATATATGATATTAATAAGGAGAGCAAGTTAAAAACATAAAAACATCTAAAAGAGCAATTATAATATGAAGAGAGCCCATAGGATATCATGTTACTTTTTATATTATTTCTTTATAATAGAGTTTTAATATGAATGGGTATTTTTAGTCGAAAGAAATTAATATAACTATACTATTCACACCATTTATTTTATTTTATTTTTATTTATTTATTTATTTTTTTTGTGAGGAGATCAGCCCTGTGCTAACATCCACCAATCCTCCTCTTTTTTTGCTGAGGAAGATGGCCCTGGGCTAACATTTGTGCCCATCTTCCTCCACTTTATATGGGACGCCGCCACAGCATGGCTTGCCAAGCAGTGCGTCGGTGCGCGCCCGGGATCCGAACCAGCGAACCCCGGGCCGCCGCAGCAGAGCGTGCGCACTTAACCACTTGTGCCACCGGGCAGGCCCCCACACCATTTATTTTAAAACTACTTATTAATGATACATATATAGGGTTGATATTTATTAATTTAGCCAATATTATTTGATTGCTTACCCTGTGGCAGGCAGTGTTAGGCACTGGGAATGATACAAATGACCTAGATTAGGACCTTGTGCTTAAAAAGTCTAATGGAGGATCTCCTTTGTTATATGATAGATCTGTGGTATAGTGTAGATAACCAAAGTAGTAATTGCAAAGGTGACAAGTGCTACAAAGGATGTCTATACAGGGACTGTAGAAATTCAGAGGAGACTGAGACTACTAAGAGCAGAGGGAAAAAAGAAGGATGTCACTAATTCAATGGTATTAAGCTGTTTGTTCAAGGTCAGGTAGAATTTGCATACATGGATATTTAGGAAAAAAACATAGCACGTGGAAGAAACATCACAAACAAAGACACAGGCAGGTGAGTAGAAAAGCAAGAGAGGCTGACAGCAAAGAAGATGGTTAACTTTATCAGTGCAGAGAGATGGAAGGGTAATAATGAAGAAGAATGGAAAAATACTTAGGGGCTAGATTACAGAAAACATGGAAGGCTGAGATAAAATATTAGATGATATATTTTGAATAATCATGAACAATCATGAAAGATTTCTTAGGAAAAGACTGTGCTTCTCAAAATTAACTTTTAAGAAGTATTTAAAATGGACCAAGGCACAAAAAAAGAGAGATGAAAACATTTATTAGGAGTCTATCGTCATTCCACTACTAAATAGTGAATCCTGGAAAAAAACAATGAAAGTGGAGAGAAAAAGTCAAAATCCTGATTTACTTACATGGAGTGTTGGAAGAATTGGAAACTCATCTGAAATGGATAAATATAAAAGAAAACTTAAAAATTTTGAAAACATGTGCCTTTAATTTTGTAGTGCTTTCATTAATAGAACAAATTCTTAAAGGTGATATTCAAAATATACCATAACTGCTGTGACATGAACACTGATCATATGGAATGGGCACTGGTTTGTGGGCTATGCTGTTGGTTGCCAGCTCTGCATTTAACACAGACAGAAGAATGATTGAAAGGGAGGAAAATGTGCTAAGTGTTCTGGACCATCTAGGCTTGAGCTGCTCATAGGATATCTATTTGAACATGTTCTGAAGTCAGATGCAAATGGAGAATAGTACTCCATTATCTGATATATTTCATTTAGACCTTATGTGGGAAAATTCCATTCAGTTATAGAGAAGGACAATTTGAAATCTAAGTTATAAAATAACCTCAAGCAATGATCATTGCCAGTAAACAGTCCAGAAGTTTTCTCTGTTTATATATGCTAAAGAAGATGGCAACCACTAATTTTTGGTGGAGGAATAAAATATACTGTGTCCTTGCTCCACTAAAGAATTCATGGTATCTTAGGTGAAGTATTTCTGAGTATACACTTTCATTAAGACCAGGAACATAATGCAGTGTGGTACAATGGGAAAAATACAAAATTTTAATTTATATGCATTTTTTTGCAAATATTAGATGCATAAACTTAGGCAAGGTAATTAACTTTTCTGAGACAGTCTTTCCTCCCATACAAGATATGAAGAGTAATACCTTAGTGTTTGTGTTTAAGGTTTAAATGGACAATAAATGTGAAGTACTTAATCAATAGAGTAGTTTCTTCAGAGTAGAGTAGTTTCTTCACAAAATCCAATGTTTATACTGTCATGCAAAAGCAACTGGATAGATTTCCATCATGTTATAGCATACGCTTGAGAATGGTCTGATTTAAAGTATATTTTATAAGGCATGATCAATATTAATTTTGGTGGCCTTTGGAGTGGGGAGTGCGTCTCAAAGTAAAAGGCAGTCTTCTACCTGAATGGCTGAAATCAAGATGGTCTATGTGGTTGGCATGACTGTCAATTGGAAAAACACAAAATACATTCTAAAACAATGTGGACCCCCAAATCAACAGTTGTTTCAACATCACCAATACCAAAGTCACAAGGACACATGAACTAAATTCTAGACTTTAAAAATATAGTCAAGAATGACTTACTTCCCATATATTCCAGGATATTTAAATTAATGTTAAGTAACATTCTTTTAGATGCAATAATGAAAGTATTCTCTTAGTATTTATGTTACTATTTCATGGAAGTTAAGGAAAGAAGTTAAGAAGCATAGAAGTTAAAGAAAATATTCTTCTTTTTACAGACAATTGCATATTGTACTGATTTATGTGAAAACAGCTTGATGGAAATAGTGCACCTCTTGAGGCAATAATCTCAGCGTTAGGAGAACAATTGAAAACAACACGGGGCATATTGGGCTTAAACAGTAATAAATATCACTGTTTTATTGTCAAACCCACAAAAATGAGACTAATTCCCTATCATTTTGAATGGTTTCAATGGACAAAAATTCTCCCTTTTTTTGGAACATTTGTGATTCAAGTCAATTTTTTTCCACTCATGAAGTAATCTCATTGAAACACACTTATGACGGAGAATCTCCTGTGGGAAATGTGCTGAATTCTAGGCCTAACGAAAGACCTGCAAACTTGTATGACTGTTCTTTATCGAATCAAACCTATTCTAAGTTTTGTTCATGCAGTTCTCACCTCTGGGGCATACTTGATTATTTTAAATATCCTCTAAGGGTTGAAGTATTTCAATATTTGGTTTGCTGTATTTATAATCAAACCCCTTTGTTAAGGACACTTTCCATGTTTTTGTTAAGGATTTTGAAGGAAACCATAACCAATGAGAGTATATCAGAGATAGATTCAAGAAACTACATGGAATAAGATGTTTCTAACCTGTTTTGGAAAGAACTGAAAATAACTAAAAAGTAGTTTGATATAATAAATTGAAGAGATAATTTATGATAGCACATCTCTTGACAGCTGGCGGGTCTTTGAATATACAGTCATACGCCGTGTAACTATGTTTCAGTCAACGACAGACCATATATACAACAGTGGTCCCGTAAAATTAGTACCATATCCCCATCATTAAGCCTCGCATGACTATACTATAGCTCTGTGGAGACACTGAGTTGACAATAGCCGTCAAGTCTAAGACCTTTATGTGATTGAGCTCATAGTGGCAAGGAAAAATGTGGGGACCAGTGTGGTAGATTACTAATTTTAAAAAATTATTGTCATTTTTTTTTATTTTTCTTAATGACAAACATGCTATTTTTCCTGATGCAGAACAAACAGAATCACAACTCATGACTTTTGTAATGAAAATTATTAGCCAATTTGATTTTTAGCACTTTTGGCAACTCTGATACATTTTCAATGAATACAATCACCTACAAGGAAGCAGCAGTGTGGGGCTGGAGGTGGTAAGGGGTCTTCCTCGTTGTCTTTGACACATTGAATTGATTTGCTTAAGATCGTAGAAGTAGATAAGAAAATTAGGACAGGACACTAGGTCTCCAAAGTCCCAACCTAATACTCTTTCTTTTAACCATGGTCTTCTGAAAATACGGTCTAACTCCAAAGCTTGTGGAAAGCAGCCTAATTTATTGTTTAAAACTCAGGCATGCCCATTGAATCTAGTCATTTTTTATCCTAAATTATTGTAGTATTCTACATCATAGTATTCTACGTGCATTCTGAGATTCCATGGCAAATTTCTCTTTTCCACATATCCTTCATAACCTCAGTTATCGTATCAGAATTCTAAAATTATCATCTATTCATTGAAAAAATATCTTCTCAAGTGGCATTGTGTTTAATGAACACAATTGTAAGCATCATTCCACGTCTTACACTGGGCATCCCTTTCGTATGTCTTTCATGTCTCATTCAGTTGTTTCAGAGGTACTCATCATTTAGGACACTATTGTAAATTATTGCCAATAACAGGCAACTGTTATTAATCTTAACAATTTATATTATTATATAACATATAATATTATATAGCATAAAAAAATAATAATCTTAAACAATTTATAGAACTCTTGCATTCCTTATGTCCAGATGTGACAAGTGTGATGTGTAAAAATGATTATTTTTTACCTTCCTTCATGGATCTAGATATTGCTTTAAGAAAGTGAAAATTGTGATATACGATATAAAAATGATAAGTTAAACATAAAATTAAAATATTTTAAATTTCATTGTGATGATAATTTATCACATTGGACCTTGTCTTAAATTGCATCTCCTAGAAGCAGCCTCAGATGAGGATTCTTGTTCAAGTGATATATTGAGGGCTATTTTCCAGAGGAGGTGAGTGAGGGAAACTAGATGAGGCAGGAAGTAGAAAGTTAGCAAGAACATGGTCTCATTGGCACAGCTAGCACTGCAGATTTAGCCCCAACTTGTGACAAGGGAGTGGCCTTGTGTAGAATCCCTAGTTATAATCAAGAACTTGGGGGTGGGGTGGGGGGTGGGGGAGGGTGTGTGTCCACCCAGGCAAGATAGCTTTCATTTAGTCAAGGGCAATTCCTCAGAGAGGGGGGCATGTGTAAGTTGTTACTGGATAGGTACAAAGAACAGAAAAGGGGATCTAGTGGGCATCAGCAGCATCTAGGACAGATTCTGCTACAATGTGCTAACATGATTGTAAATTTCATTTCGGCTTCTAAGTGTTGTTTTAAAATGAAATTAATATCAGTTGTTGCCACCTAAGTAGAATGAAATTTCTCCAAATTGAAATAATTATTTAAAAAATACTGTATGAAAACTATGAACACTTCAAAAAGGTTGTTTAATTTGGCATTACTCACAGCAGAACACTAGTTATATTAAAACCTCGATTAAAGTAACATCATTAGTGATTTTGCTCAAATAACTGGATGAAATTTTGGGAAATAAATATATAATAATTTGTGAGTTATGTTTGTTTCTATTTTATTGCTCATCAAATATCACTGACCTATCAGCACAACAACGAGACATACACAACAGATGAGTTCATTGCTTGGTTAATTGCTGAATTTTAGCTATACAGAAACAAGACTTTTACACATACTTTTTCTTTCTTTCTTTTTGTTTTTTTTTTTTTTTTGTTATGAAGGTGTATTAGTTAGTGTTGAAGAATAGATTATATTTTTTTATTTAACAGTTTATCTTAATTTAATAAATTTAAAATATTTAAATGCATGTTATATGTCTTATTGCCCTGGGCTCCTCAATGGTTAGTTCTAGGCCTGCCCCAAAATGACCACTTATAAAGCTTTCCAGCTTGGGATGATCTGGAAGGCACCTTTGTATCAGTAAAAAAAAAAAAAAAGTTATTTGCCATTTCTTAATTTATCAGTTTTAGGCAGAATGTATTCTAGCTCCACATTTAAAGATATGGTACTCAACTCTCATGTGGCATCCAAAATTTTCCCGCTCTTTTACTCTTCCAAGTTTTCTTAATTAGATGTTTATTTTTAGTTATTCTATTTGCTATTTTCATTTCTATTATGTATTTAAATTTCTATATCTTTAGGTATCAGATATAGGGCATACCTTTTTTCTTCATGTAAGACTATGAAATCTATGCTCCTTTAGCAGACTGTACCTTCCCTCTCCCACTATCTAACCTCTACTTGCTATATTGTCACATTATTATGTCAAGGTATGGAATATTTACTCTAGGTTTTATAAATGCAATTGAGCCATCTGTTGTTGGTACTTAAAATGACTCTGAAAATATAAAATAAGAAAATTTTGCTTATAAGATGGTTATTATGTTAATGTAATTGTTGACTCCTTGTTCACTTCCTACTTTGGGTCATGCATAATCTCCCTGGGATATTATAGAAGGAGGAAAATCATTTTAACAGCCTTGACTACTTCCAGTAGTGACCAACTTACCCCGGGTACCAGGACAGTGGATTTTCCTTTAACTTTATACCAGACAATGATTTCTTCAGGGAAGGAATTTAAACAAAATGAAAAAATTAGGCACATAGGTAATTTATTCATTTTATGGGCCTGATCATAGTTGTGAAGCAGATTTGCTGTATACAGGAAATTTTCAAATATACTGGCTTAAATTTGTAGATTTACATGAAACCAAAATTTCTTCTGTATTCCCTCTCTTACCCATATTGGCTCCTGCTCAATACATTTCAAGGAGTTCTTACTATACCTCCAATACAATACAGAACCATAGTTGGTATTTACTTTCTGCTTTTTAAAAAATTATCTCATTTTAATAATGGGGACATTCTGCTTCTTTTTCCATTATATTTTGCTGGTAGATGACATAATTATTTTTAATTTTTTTAACCATTCCTGTACGATAGGTTTTTCTTCTTTTTAGAAGTCCTCTTCTCTTAAATTACATTTAATTTTTGTTCAAATGTTTTTAAAACACTGTGAGATCTAATTTAAAAAAAAATTAATCCTCAGTTATCAATTTCAGCATAAAATACTATAATTGGATTTAGGGAGGCAAATATAATCTTTGTCACTAAAACTTTGTCATTCAAAGGGCAAGCTTTGCCATTCCAAAGTCAAGGTCAAATGGACTCTACTCTCTTAAAGCACAGAGAAGTTAAAGAACTTGTTTAAGGACACACAACCCTACAGGTTGGTGTCAGAGTCTGGAGGCTCTACACCTTCTCTAGCAGCCAGTGCTACTGATGAAATCTGATGCCAGTTCAATTTATATTTCTTTTTAGATAAATGGATCTTTCTTTCTGAAATTTTAAGAATTGTATCTATACTTCTGATGTAAGGAAATTCCACAACAGTATTTCCAGATGTGGAATTTTTCCATTCTGCTTCAAACTGAGTAGGCACATACCTCTATAGATTAATCTATTCGCTTCTCAAAAGTTTTTACTATTATTTTTTTGTTTAGTTTCCCCCCAATGTGTCCCCACCATTTCCTCTATTCTTTTCTTCTCCAGTGTCTGTTGTTTGGATATAGAGTATCCTGGACTGATCCCCTATGTCTGTTAACTTTTCTGATTATTCCCATCTCTTCATCTATTTTCTTTTCTCTACACTCTGGAAATATATTTTAAATTTATAAGCCAGGCATTATTTTGATTCTATTCCTGAAAAAACGTATTTTTAAAAAAATTCCAAGATATCTTCTGCATTCTCTTGAAAGGTGATTCAATTTCTTAAGGAGCAGATATCATTTTTGAGCCTGGTTTCCTAAGTAATACTACTTACAATTTCTCTATGAGCACAGGAATGGGAGACTAAGTAATCCGAACCTTTCTTCCATATATAGTTCACAAATTATTTAACCTAGTTATTAAACCATAGTCTACTCCTCCTGTCTGTATTATCTGATTTAGGCCCTAATCATTCTCAGGGACCTGCCACTAAGAAAAGACTTACTTTTGAGGTTGGCTTATTCGGTGTATATTTTAGCTGCAATATTACTCTATTTTGGCTTATCCTCTTTCCTTTTTTCTTTCTCCTACTCTGTTCTAAGAAATATATCTGCTGCTGCTCCCTAATAACCCAACTTCCCTTCAGTTATCAGTTCTGTTATATATTTATTCCCCTTTGTAGATAATTACATTATTTCAGTGAGATATTTTGGAAGAGAGGAAATGCAAATGCATACAGTCCCCATTTTAAGACATAAATCTGATGCCTGAGAACTTTTTTTGTACAAAAGCTGTATTTTTAAATTTATTTGAAAGTTATAAAACTCTATGGCTTCCAGTTATAGGAAATGTTTGATTCATGAATATTATTAATCCAGACTCAAAATTTTAATACTATTTCCCTGATCTCTTTTTCCTGTAAGATCTAGCAAATATATAACCACTCTTCTTCCCTTTTGCAAAATGATTGTTCTCCCCAATCCTTTTTTCTACTATAACTGTTAGAAAGTTAGTATGTCTTCTCTACTTGTTTTTTGTGACAAGTTCACTAGCCTAGAGTTCTCTGTTATATTTTTTCATCTTTCATTTCCGTGGTAAGCAATATATGCTACCTCGAGCAATCTTTTAATGGCTTCCATCTTTCCTTCTCTTTTTCATTGATATCCTTGCGATTGAAATATTATCATCCACCTCCAGGCCACTCAAGAGCAGTTACAGTTCTCATTCATCTTGAAACCCTGATAATTGAAGCCCTTTTCCTGCTCATATCTTTCTGTTAGATGTAAGATTTGTCTGTTGAAAGAAATTTCCATTTTGTTTCAAGATTACAGATAGGTGTTGAAGTGTATACTACATTTAAGGATAAGCTCTTCTCCCAAGATTCTAAAAATTTCTTTTCTCAACCACTGATGAGCATGCCCTTCAGATTCTAGAAGGTGAAAAGCAGATCATCAAGAATAAATAATTAATCGTCTGCTCCTCAAAAGAAAAGATGACACAAATTTGTAATTGAAGTTTTCAAAATGTATTTAATAGATTTACTTCTAAAAAGGGGGAATGAGAAATCCCTAAGGACACAATGCATTTATCAAGATTTTTTTACCCCCTAGGCTTTCCAGGGAATGCCAAGCTATATTATTATTTCCTGCCTGAATTTCTTATCTCTCTAAATCATTCTTTTACCACCCCTCCCTTCTCTACTTGTTCTCACATAGAGAATTGGAAGAATCCCAGACTGGGGATCCCATGTACTTTGGGGAAACATCTGACATTTTGTGCATTCTTTTAAAACTTTCTAGGGTCACTTTATTTTGCCTAAGTAGTATCAACTACTGTGGAACATGCTAGCAATAGGAGGAACTGCTCCTAAAGTGAGAATCATTTGTGTATGGATATTTTTGACCCTTCTCTTCTCAGAAAGATGTTTAAAATTGATTAGTATCCCTTCTCAGACTTAACATGTTTTGAACAAGAACTCAATCTTTTGGCAAAGATAAGTCAAGATTCCCTTGGAGATAAGGAAGTAAAAATGAAGTTAAATGTTTTCTTTATGTAACCACACTAGAACTTTTAAAAAAGTTTATGTAACAACTTATAATTGATCTTCTACAGAGAGATTGCCTTTTAAGGGGTTCTCCGGTGAAGTAACAAGCTATATGATTATTGTCTGCATCATCGGATTTTCTTAAAGATAAACAAGATTGAAATGAGCTTTCTAGTGTTGAAAAGTAATGATCAGCAATGTCACAGAAACTCAATACACTGACATTTTTATGGAGAGACTACTCGCCATTCAAGAACATTCACGAGTAAATTCATCTCTATTCTGCTGAGTGAGGCAGAAATGTGATTGGATAGAGAGAATGGAGGTTTATAGCAAAACTCTCTTTCATTCATACTGACAGAGTGTTTGTGGGAAATGACTGCTAATAATATATTATGGAGGGCAATGATGCAAAATTAATTGCTTCGCTTAACAACTTTAAGAATCCTTCTGATTAGATTTCACCCGTTCTTCTAAAAAAGACAGCGATTCATTCAAAAGGTCAGAATGATTTAAGAGTCTTAAAAAAAAGCCCCCCTCCTTTCCAACACACCCCACACACAAACTTCCTTGCATTTAGCAGTCCAGAGAACTGTGCTATGGACATAAGGAGATTGCTGGGATTCAGAGTGTGACATCCAGAAAGTACAGAGTTTTATACATTTATCAAATGAAAAATTTAATTAAAGTGTCAATATATCTGTTTTAAAAATTATGAGAGTAACCCTGTACTTTGATAAAATTTATTCAACATGTACTGATGAAACTTCTATCAGCATGTATTTAGAAGTAGACTCATATGTCTCATTAAACCAATAAAATAAATAATGTTTTAGCTGTCCTATAGTCCATACCCACGGCATACATTACATCTTGTTTCCCTGGCCCCCACCTCCTAAAAAAAGTCACAGAACAGATATTTATTTAATAATAGCTTTTATTGTATTATGCTTAAAAGGTCAACCTCTATAGTCATGCAACATAGTTTCAAATTCCATCTCCAGCTGGTATGACTCTGTGGCCTTGGGCAAACAATTTAACTTTTACCTCAATTTTCTTACCTTTAAAATGGGAATAATATTTATACCTATCTTATAGTTGTTTAAAGGATTAAGTGAGAAAAATCACGTAAAGCCTTATCGACCAGCACATCAGAATCACTCATCAAATGCTATTTTCATTAGCATCGTCTTCCTCTTATCTGGCACTGCATCTTCATTAGTCAAATCATGTGATGCCTCCCCCAGACCTTAAACTGCCACTATAGAGATCTCTGATCTTTTGAATGTTTTTCTTTTCTTTCTTTCTTTCTTTTGCTACCTCGGGAAATGATCTGCAAGCCAACTACACACACAAGTCCCTTCTTTCCTAATTATTGCTGCTGGTTTTTTTCTTTTTATTTGTTGGTTGGTTTGGGGTGTTTTGTTTTGTTTTGGGAGGCCATGGTCACTGAAAGACTCAGAGAGCAGAGTTCTCACCACCTCAGTGTTGCTGTGGTCACTCTAAGTGTATGGCTGTCTCATTCTAAAGCGGGGGGTCATCCATTTTCCATCTTGTTCTGAGGTCCTATTACATTCCCTCTGTTTTACCCCGGGAAATGGAAAGTGCTTCCTGTCCACCTATGGAGAGAACTTACCTGGTTTCCACTCTGCCCCTAGCTCTTCCAGCCTAGACCCTTTCTCGCTCCACAGGCTGCTTGTAATTCAAATTCAGATACATTTCCTGTAGTGGATTTACACATACTATCTGCAATTCTCCCTATATTGCCAATATTCATATAAACAACACATAACAACTTAAAACGTTGAGCTTAGATTTGTTTTAGCAACCACTCTGATAAGTTTTAGAACGACTACTTATGTATTTTCTCTTATTTTGGACAACCAATGACTCTCATTCAATTTAGACTTCAATCATAGTTTAACTATTACTCTAATCTCTTCAAAAATCAGTTGGTTTTATTCTTTCACTGAATTTCAAAGGATTATGATTAAGGAAATATATGTAAATACTTCTTCTGTGAACAGTTAATGCTTTTTTATTTTTTACTCTGCATTCAAGTTTTCTTTCAGCATCACTTTAAAATAGAAAATATATGCTGCAGATTTAAAGATGTGAGTCAATGTGACACATTTTTCTAACCCATATGACTTTCTATTGTCAATATAAATTATGAGTTGACATATTTGACTCATAATCTTTGATAAAAATTTTTAAAATTTCTGAAACTCACTGTGGATGTTATCAATAGTATATTTTTTAAATCTAACACACCCGTTTTCTATAGGGAATCTTTATTTTTTTTTTTTGCTTAGTCTCCATGGCTATATCGGAAAAAAATACCATGTTCATAAACGGCTCTATCAGCACATTCATGTAAAAATCTGCTGGTACACATATGCAAAGGTGTCCCAAGATGTATATTTGGAGTAGAACTGCTGAATCTTAGAGCATATGTATCTAAGTTTAGAAGCTAATGCTAAACTATTTCCTAAAGGGATTGCACCCATTAGCAGTGGAGTACTTATTCACGCTAATTGATATTGTCAAAGTTTTTACTTTTTTCTCTTCTCTCTTTAGGTTCACAGCACCTCATTTTAGTTTTAATTACATTTCTAAGGTATCTGTTAAGGTTGAGTATCTTTTCCCTTTGTTATTGGTCATTCCTATTTCTTCCTGGAAAGTTGGTCAATGCTTTTTTTGCCATTTTACTTGGATCTATTTGAGTTTATTCCATAGATATTTTGAAATCCTTTATAGCCAGATGGAAATCCTTTGTCTGTTATATATGGTGGAATTCTTTTCTTAGCTTGTACCTTGTATTTTGACTTTCTTTGAGGTGACTGCTGATAAACAGAAGTTCTTAATGTATTTTGGTTTATCCATTTCTTTATAATTTTGGATTTAACAATGGTTTGTGTTCTTATATCTTCTTAAAAATCCTATCCATGCTGCAGGTTCATAAAGATTCTCTTTTTTAACTTCCAATAAAATTACAATTTTGTTTTTCACATTAATCCAGAATAAAAATTAGTGAAATAAAGAGTACTTGAACATTCCTCTCAGCTGAACCAAAGTTTAGATGGGCTTCTTCCTGACTCTAGGCCCCTGACTGCCTCTTCTTAGATAATTTGCTTTAGAAATCTTAATCATTGTAAATTCTTTCTATGCCCCCTTTGAGATGTAAAGCTGTTTAAAGGCCATCTGCCAGTTTTACCACCGAGGACTGTCCTTTCTCAAGGACCTAGAAATATCTCTGAAATATAATCATGAAGGATAACCTCCAAGTTTCTGTGAGAGAGTAGGAACCTAACTTCAGCTGGGACATTGCTCCATGTTGTAACACTACCTCCTAGCAAACACAGATGGTCCAGAGGGTCTCCCCATCACCCCAGCTCTTAAAAACCAATAGTGCCTTTTGTTTCATCAGAGTTAAGGTCAGACTGAATTCTGGTCTCTCTCTCCCATTGAAATAGCCTTGAACGAAGTCTTCCTTACCTGTTCAACTTTCTCCAGTGCAATTTTTGTTTTGACATTAGCTGTCACTCTAAAAGTCATTTTTGAAAAGTAATCTTTTGGGGCCGGCCCCGCGGCGCAGTGGCTAAGTGCGTGCCCTCCGCTTCGGCGGCCCAAGGTTAGCAGTTTCGGATCCCAGGCATGCACGGACGCACCGCTTGTCAAGCCATGCTGTGGTGGCGTCCCATAGAAAGTAGAGAAAGATGTGCACGGATGTTAGCTCAGGGCCAGTCTTCCTCAGCAAAAAGAGGAGGATTGGTGTTGGATGTTAGCTCAGGGCTGGTCTTCCTCACAAAAAAATAAAAAGTAATCTTTTTTCTGTTAAGCTGTTTTGAACATCTTTGTCTTATGTATTCTTTGCTGTTTTGAGTTTCACTGTTATTAGTGAAGTAGAATTACAGTCATGCATTGCTTAACATGACAGGGATATGTTTGTTCTGAGAAATGCATCGTTAGGTGATTTCATTGTTGTTTGAACATCATAGAGTGTGCTTACACAAACCCAGATGGTATAGCCTACTACACACCTAGGCTATATGGTACTAATCTTATGGGACCATCATCATATATGTGGTCTGTCATTGACTGAAACGTCATTAGGTGGCACATGACTGCAATTTTTTAATAATTCAACTTGGATTAATTCATTGGACTTCTGCAATTTGAGAATTTTTGACTTTGCTTAGGTTTGGAATATTCTCAGCCATTTTCTTGTTAAATATTTCTTCTCTCTCATTGGTGCTCTTCTGTTACTCCATAACTCTGATTGCATGTATTTTAGAAATTCTGAATCTTTGTTTTCTCTTTCCATCTTTTTGTCTTTCAGTTTATTAATTCTCATTTGAGTTGTATCAAAACTCTCATTAGGTTCATTAATTTTTAATTATTTAAGAAATTTCCAGGTCTATTTTATTATTTTGTAAACTTCTTTATTAATGTTTTATAGTTCCTTTCTCCTCACTTATATTTTGATCCCCACTTTTATTTCTTTAAATATTTGACTCATCCTTTACTATCTATGTCTTACATTCTACGTCTTATAGTTCAAATACCTGAGAACTTGTTGACCTGATATTGCTTTCTGTTAGTTTTGGTATTGTGGGAGATCAAGATTTGGCCACCCTGAAATCTATCTCTTTACCTTGGTTGTTTTCTCTAGGGACATTTGACCTCCCCCACCAACTGCCTAAAGAATTTGACATGGTAGCTCCTTCCTGGAATAGATCTATCATGATGGCTGTAAAGATAACGTAGGGTAAATGTTACAATAGGAAAGGCACCAACAAGCCCCTCTTATCAGAAGTTCTGTCTCTCTGGCCACATTCTCTGGATGACCCTGCGAAGAGTTGCCAGACAATCATTTACATTTATAAGGGAAATCTCCATTTGTAAAGGTATCTCCCTCTCTGTATTGGGAAGAGGGGGGATGAGCTCATTTCTAGTGACTTATCAATGTGGAAGTTGAGGCCTTGGGCTGCATAATAACCTTACTCTTGTTTACTGTGCTTTAGTGGTAATCTCCTGTAACTGACCCCCCCCACCCCCAAAATCCTCCTTTGTCATTGGCTGAACATGGTATTTAAGACGAGAATTTCTGCTATTGTGTTGAGAAACGCAGTGTCCCTGCTTTCTCCCATGTATACATGTTATTAAACTTGGTATTATTTTCTCCTGCTAACTTGTCTTGTTAATTATTTGGCTGGCCATAAGAACCTTAAGGGAAAGGGCAGAGGGAGATTCTCCCTCTTCCCCCGACAGTATTTTAACTCAGTATTTTTTATTTTTTGTGTTGTGATTTTTTTGAAAGTGATTTCATATTTGTTGAGGGGAGTGGTTGGTGACATTTTTAAGTTTTGGGAAAGGTGAGATTTCCTAAAAAGGTTAAAATTAGCTGGTGCTTTCTGTTTGCAAGCATTACAATCTTGATTCTAATTTGAAATAGGCTTTTGGCTTTAGATATTTTTGAGGTGTTCATAACACCAAGGTGCTATGAATTAACATTACTAATTTGTGGGTTCATATGATGAGTATAAATTTTTAGAAGAAAATATATATATATGTCTGCCCTCTTAACCATGGTTATAGATGTGCAACTATTATGGTTCTTTCCTTGTGATGAAAAGTGGGTGGTAATTTAATTTAAAAATTAAATTTTATGACTGAACGCATAGTCCCTCGGGGACTCAACTTTATACAGATGTTTCCTGACTAGACCTTAAATGGGATCAAGGCCTAATACTTCTATCTTCTTTGGTCCTTAGTGTGTGAAAAGTTAAAGTCATGTTCACTAGGGTTAGGTAAATAGGTTAAAGATGAAAAATGGTTTCAGTGCTCTGATTAAATGTCTGGATTCTTGCTTCATTTTATTTTTTGGAGTCAGGATTTCTGACTATCTTGCCAGAACATACAAATTTAAAATTTTGCTGTTTTTTGTTTGTTTGTTTTATCTATCATTCTTAGTTTTTCTTACTGATAGTGTTGGTAAGGCTATCTCTTCACTGGAAACAGACTATCCAGAGACATGTGATATCTTCCTCTGAGGAAACTGGAAACCAGGAAAGTCAATACCTTGTGTAAGCTCACTTTAATAGCCATGGAATAAATGGGCATAACAATTTAAAGTACTACTTGGCAGTTTCTAGTAAAATTGAAAAGTTGTATATCATACATCAGCAAGTCTACTTCCAGGTATATACTCTTTTACACATATACTAAGAAGATTTACTCAAAAACGTTTATAACCAAGTTATTTGAACTATTAATCACTAGAAAAGCAAAACAAATATTCATTCTAGAGAAATAAAAAATAAAAATGAATAGAGTATACATTAACATGATTAGATCTTAAAAACAATTGATACAGGTGAAAAAATAAAGTTGAAATATAACTTGTGCCAATTATACCATTTATATATTTTTTAAAACACAGAAAACTATAACATGTGTTGTTTGTAGATACAGGTATATATGTGAAAATATAATTAAAAAGCATGATTGGTGAAATGATACAGTACATAGCAACCTCAAGCTACTTCAGAGGAAGGTGTCTGGAAATGAGATAAGGCACTGATGGGGAAAATGAATGTATATATTTATTGATTTTAAAACACAAAGAGTTATTTTAGATTGTTGATTATAAAATGATTTGTAATTTTTATATCATTATTTTCTCATAAAAATGTCTTAAGCCTCAACGGAAAATAGAAAGTAGATTTAAATAGTGTCTACAGTGAGGTGAAAAACAGGACCAACACATTGAATTGTATAATTACAGAAGTATTAACCGATAAACTAAAATTTTAATACTTTGCAGTAACATATCAAGTACTACCTTAAAATAACTTTTGAACAAGGTCCCTTCCGTGCATGCTTAGTGTTATGGATCCTAATACTGATTTTTATTTTTCTTTGCTCATCATAAGGGATAATAAATTTACTACATATTAAAAGGCATATAATTTAAATTTCTTGGTAAATTAGCAACAAACATTTTGATTTTATGAACATGTCCTATTTTTTTCTTTCATTTCTCTGATAATTAGTTCAGGCTTGACCTTATAATTTTAAGAACATTATAAAATCTTATAGTCTTTAAACTTGCAATTTGTTTATCCACAACTTTCTTTATAAACCAGATGCCTGCCAGAAGTGCAAAGTATAAAGAAGAGCTTTTAACAACTCTTCAATTTGCATTCCCTTTGTTTAAAACTTTGTTCTATGTTCAAAATATTTTATGTCTATCTTTTTATTTTTTTCCATTGGAAAAAGTCAGAGCCCAAAGGCTCAAGGTCCCTTCAGTAAGTCATGTCCTTATGCCAGAGGCAATGTTGTTATTCACTTATGCATTGAATAATTTATGCATTGTTTTAACGCCCTAAAAACATGTTAAGGTGGCACTCTTAGGTCTATGTAGCAGTTACTCCCCAAAATGTAACTTCCATTTAATGGTGACAGTGATTATAACCGTAAAGCATAGACACATTAATTACAGTAAAATTATTGAGTTGTTTTAGTGGAAAAAAATGTTCTAAAACACTGTCTGTATTGCCACTTTAAAAAGTATTTACCAGACCCTCTGAGTATTATTAAAAAGTGTCCTTAACCATAAAATTTAAGGCAATCAGTAATGGACGTTCAAGTAATTGAGATCAATCCTCCTCCTGGAAAAATGAGAAATGCTATTAAAATGTGTGTGTGTGAATATAAATGTATTTAAATATATACATTTAAATACATATTTAAATATATAAAATTATGCACATATATTATATGCATATAAAAATTTAAACATACACATACATAAATTTTATATGCATGTATCAAAATCCAAGAGAAGACACAAATCAAGAGGTGAGGCTAGCTTTTAAAGTTGCTTTTGCTCTGGGCTAAGAGACTGACAAGCAATTTTCAGAGCCTTTAGATGAAAACCAAAAGTTGAAGTCCAGGATCATTGAAAGGTTGGGAATCTGGTAAACAACCCTCTGCTTACACATAATTATATGTGTTCCCTACACAGCACAGCTGCTCCCTAGGAGTAAACTTCAATCAAAATTAAACAAGGTCTTGCAGACACAAAATCCTGGCTTCATGTCATTTTGATAGTTCAGAAAATTTCAACTTGTGAAATTGATTCAGAGTCATTTTAGATTGCTGGTTCTCTCACTTGGCTGTAGTAGCAAAAGAAAATTCTCTCTGAGAGAATGTAATATTCTTCTAGTTCTCAAATTATGTCATAAAAATTTCTAAAACACATTGCCTAGTATATATCTAAAATATTCTAGGCATAGAATAAGGCAAATCAATGTGACTGCGAACCAATACAAATTACTGACAACAGATACAAGCCCACTAAAATTCCATGTATTAGAAGGACATTTTTTCTATTAGGGAGGAAAGCTAAACTGAAAAGTGTCACCAAGGAACTGAAAAATATAAACAGGACATTGCAGATTTACAAAAGGACCAACTAGAAATTCTAGAAATGGAATACACAATAACCAAGATTAAGAACTCAATAGGTGGGGTTAATAGCAGTTTAAGGAAAAAAAAAAAAAGTTTCCAGATTGAAACACAAAGAGACAAAAAGATTGGAAAATTGTGAAGAGGGAAGAGATACGTAAGATGTAGCAGAAAAATATAACATATATTTAATTGGAGTCAGCAGAGATGAGAGGAAATGCGGTAGAAACAATATTTTTTTTAATTCATGAGAATTTCCTCTACTGATAAGAGACACCATCTGTAGATTCAAGAAGCCAATAAATTCCAAAGAGGTAAATAAAAAAAATCCATATCCAAACACATCATTTGAACCTAAAAAAAATCAAACATAAAAAGAAATCTTAGAACATTACATTTAAGTTAGCAATAATTAGCAACTATTAGGCTCATAGATGACTTTTAACAGTAATATGGAAGCAAGACAGGAGGAGAATGATATTTTAACATGTAGATTGAAAATAATTTCCAGCCACAAATTCTAAATACATCAAAAAATATTATTCAAGAATGAATGGGAAAAAGAGGCATTTCTAGACAAACAAATCATGATAAGATCCATCATCAGCAAACATGTCATAAAGTGAATACTTAGAGCTTTCTTCAGGAAGAAGAAAAACTATCTCAGTTGCCAGCCTGGAGATGCAGAAAGGAATTGTAGAGCAATAGAAATGAAAATATACATTCACCAAGACAGACCAAATTCTGGGGCATAAGACATACGTCAACAATTTTCTTTCTTTTTTTTTTTTGTGACGAAGATTGTTCCTGAGCTAATGTCTGTGCCAATTTTCCTCTATTTTGTAAATAGGATGCAGCCACAGCATGGCTTAAGGAGTGGTGTGTAGGTCCTGTGGGAGATCAAGATTTGGCCACCCTGAAATCTATCTCTTTACCTTGGTTGTTTTCTCTGAGGACATTTGACCTCCCCCACTAACTGCCTAAAGAATTTGACATGGTAGCTCCTTCCTGGAATAGATCTATCATGATGGCTGTAAAGATAACGTAGGGTAAATGTTACAATAGGAAAGGCACCAACAAGCCCCTCTTATCAGAAGTTCTGTCACTCTGGCCACATTCTCTGGATGACCCTGCGAAGAGTTGCCAGACAATCATTTACATTTATAAGGGAAATCTCCATTTGTAAAGGTATCTCCCTCTCTGTTTGGAGAAGAGAGGGGGATGAGCTCATTTCTAGTGACTTATCAATGTGGAAGGTGAGGCCTTGAGCTACATAATAAACCTTACTCTTGTTTACTGTGCTTTAGTGGTAATCTCCTGTAACTGACTCCCCCCACCCCCAAAATCCTCGTTTGTCATTGGCTGAAAATGATATTTAAGACGAGAATTTCTGCTATTGTGTTGAGAAACGCAGTGTCCCTGCTTTCTCCCATGTATACATGTTATTAAACTTGGTATTATTTTCTCCTGCTAACCTGTCTTGTTAATTATTTGGCCAGCCAGAAGAACCTTAAGGAAAAGGGCAGAGGGAGATTCTCCCTCTTCCCCCGACAGTCCACACCCAGGATCTGCACCCACGAACCCTGGGCCCCCGAAGCATAGCACATGAACTTAACCACTATGCTGCACCAGCCCCAACAAATTTAAAATAATAGAAATCATACAATGTCTGCTCTCAGATTACAATAGAATTTAACAAAAAATCAATAACAGAAAAATAACTGGAAATTCCCAAAATACATGGAGATTAAACAACATGCTACTAAATAACAAGAGTCAAAGAAGTAATTACGAGAAATTTTTGAACATGTTGAATGAAATAAAATTGAAAACATAATATCAATATTTGTGGGATGCAATGAAAGCAGTGCTTGGAGGGAAATGTGTAGCATTGAAAGCATATATTAGAAAAAAAAAGAAAGATCTAAAATCAATAATCTAAGTTCCTACCTTGGGAAACTAGAAAAAGAAAAGCAAACTAAATTCAAGGTAAGCAGAAGAAAATAAATAATAAGAGCAGAAATCAATGAAATTGTAAACAGTAAATCAATAGAGAAAATCAATGAACCTGGTTCTTTGAAAAGATCAATAAAATTAACAAGCTCTAGCCAGACTAAGAAAAAAAAGAGGACACAAAAATTACTACGATTAGAATTGAAAGAGGGGACATTACTACAGATCCCGTTGATATTAATAGGATAATAAAGGAATAGTATGAACAACTCTACATCCGCAAATTTATAACCTAGAAGAAATGGACCCATTCTTCAAAAGATACAATCTGCCAAAACTCATACAGGAAGGAATAGACAATTGGAATAGGTCTATATTTTAAACATATTAAATCAATAATTAATAACCTTCTAAAACAAAAAGCATCAGACCCAGATGGGTTCATTGGCGAATTTTATCAAAGATTTAATGAAAAAATTATGCCAATTCTCTACAATCTCTTTCAGAGGATAGAAGTAGAGAGAATATTTCCTAACCCATTCTATGAGGCCAACATTACTCTAATACAAACCAGACAAAAATATTACAAGAAAAGAAAACTACAGACCAATATTTTTCATGAACATAGATGCAAAAATTCTCAAGACAATATTAGTGAGTTGGATCTAACAATGTGTATAAAGAACTATACCCCAGGACCAAGTGGCTTTATCCCAGGTATGCAAGTCTCGTTCAATGTTTGAAAATCAATTAATGTAACCCATCACACCAATAGGCTAAAAAAGAAAATTCATGGAAACTTATCAATAGATATAGAAAAGACATTTGACAAAATCCAACATGCATTCATGATAAAAAAAAAAAAAAAACTCTGAGTAAAGCAGGAGTAGAGGGGAACTCCCTCAAACTGATAAAGAATATCTAAAAAATGTACAGTTAACATCATACTTAATGGTGAAACTTGAAGCTTTCCCACTAAGATCAGGAACAAAGCAAAGATGTCTCCTGTCACCTGTTTTCAACACCATACTAGATGCCCTTGCTAATGAAATAAGGCAAAAAAATGAAATAAAAAGTATACAGATTAGGAAGATGTAAAACTGTCTCTGTTCACAGATAACACAATCATCTATAGAAAATCCAAAAGAATCCACAGCAAAAGTCCTGGAACTAAAAAGCGATTGTAGCAAGGTTGCAGGATAAAAATTTAATATACAAAAGTCAATCACTTCCTCTATATCAGTAATAAGTGGAATTTGAAATTAAAAATTAAATATCATTTACTTTAACTCCTCCCCAAAATTAAATACTTAGGTACAAATCTAACAAGATATATAGAAGGTCTATATGAGGAAAACTACAAAACTCTGATGAATGCAATCAAAGAAGAACTAAATAAATAGAGAGATGTTTCATGTTAATGGATATGAAGACTCAATATTATCAAGGTATCAGTTTTTTCCAACTTGATCTATTGGTTCGAAGCAATCACAATCAAAATCCCAGCAAGTTATCTTGAGGTTATTGACCAACTCATTCTAAAGTCCATATGGAGAGGCAAAAGACCCAGAATGTACAACACAATATTGAAGGAGAAGAACAAAGTTGCAGGACAGACACTACCCTGGCAAAAGAATGCACAAATAGATCAATGGAACAGATTAGAGAGCCCAGAAATAGACTCCCATAACAGATGAGCATATGTAGCACAGAAGTTGTTTAGGTCAGTGAAAATAATCTGTATGATACCACAATGGAGGATACATGTTATTATACATTTGTCCAGACTTTGGATGATTATGTTGTGTCAATGTAGGTTCATCAGTCTTCGATAATGTATCATTCTAGTGGAGGATGTTGATAATGGGGAAGGTTATGCATGTGTCAGAGCAGGGGGTATATGGGAAATCTCTGTATCGTCCTCTTAATTTTGCTGTGAACCATAAACTACTCTAAAAAAAGTCTTAATTACAAAAGCAGAAGGTAAATGGGCAAATCTAAATGAACATTAGCTACATAACTATAACAGTAATGTATTATAGGATTTAAAAAGCATTAGAATAAAAAATAGGAAAATAGCATTTAAATTGAGGGGAGGCATAAAACCAACAATGTTTGTCCTCCATTCAGTTTCCTCAGAGGTGTTTTTGCCCCCATTCTGTTAGTCTCCCTTCTCAACACCCTGAAATCCTTAGCCAAATCTCTTGGTCACTGGAGCATAAAAACCTATGTCCTTTCTATAGGTCAGGGCAACACTGAAGCGTTGTTTAAACTCCAGAGTTACCAGGAGAGACTTTTTTCCCTCCTTTTCCTTTCTATTTCCTACAATTCTTTGCTGTTTCTACTAGTAGCGCTTTAGTATATCACCAACAGATGATACCTAATCTTAAGATCTGTTTCTGTAGAAACCTGCCTAAGGTAGCTTCCAATTTAGCTTAAACAGGTAAACTCTTCTAAAGTGTTTATAAATGTGTGGAAGGGAGTAAAAATCCAAATAACGTTGACTCTGATAAGTCAAGTTTGCATGGTATAGTCCTTAGCCTAATGATAAAGTCGTAATAGTAAAAAAGTGTATAACTTCCAAACCAGTGGGAAAAAAATGAGTAATAAAAATAATCAAATCAAAAAAGTGCAAGAAAGAAGAAAAGAACGATAAAACAGATAGGACAAATAAAAAGCATATTGTAAGATGGTAAAATAAAATACATCACTGGTTACAGTATTAATCCCACAAACGTAATGTTTAGCAAAAGGAACCGGACACATTGAAAACATCCTGTACTATTCCATTCATATTCAGTTAAAAAACAGTCATGCTAAATCAGAGTGTTTAGGGGTTTATACTTAGGTAATAAAACTATAAGAAAGCAAAGCAAGAAATCACTTCCTGAAGAAGTGAGGAAGAAATGTCAGCAAAGTGATTACCTAGAGCGGGAAAGGGAGGATTTGTGATTTGAAAGGAGCATGGAGTGTGATGGTTAATTTTATGTGTCTACTGTGCTAGGTCATGGTGCCCAGTTGTTTGCTCACACTACTCTAAATGTCGCTATGATGGTATTTTGTAGATGTAATTAACATTTACAATCAGTTGACTTTAAGTAAAGCAGATTACCTTCCAAAATATGGGTGGAATAATCAATCAGTTGAGAACTTAAGAACAAAACCAGGTTTCCTGGAGAAGAAAGGTTTCTACCTCAAGACTGGAACATAGAAATCCTTCCTGAGTTTTCAGACTTCTGGCCTGCCCTATGGACTTCAAACTGAAGACTACACCATCAACTCTTACCAGAATTTTCAACCTGTTAGTGGGCCCTACAATATTCAAACTTGACAGCTCCCACAATTACATGAGTCAATTCCTTCAAATAAGTCTCAATTTCAACCTTTTTCTCCCCCTCTGTGTATATACACACACACACACACACACGCATATATATATGGTATATCCTATCTCAATGTGTATATCCTATTGGTTTGGTTTCTCTGGAGAATGCTGACTGATAGAGGGCTTCTGGGTTACTGGCAATAGTTTACTTAGTTTACTTCTTCACCTGTGTGATGATTACATGGGTATTTATTTTTTAATAATTCATCAATTGTGACATTTATTTTTATGTCCTTTTCCACATGTTTTTATACTTCACCATAGAAAATGAAGCAAAAGTAAGAAGGAAAAAGAAGGGCGAGGGAACCCATACCAACCATTGTTAGATTTGAACTTCGATGAGAGAATGGCCAATTTATGTACTACATTTTATCATTGACTCACATTCAGACTCTAAACAGTGTCAGAGGCCTGTGAGGAGAAACTTCAGGAATGCGGTCAAACATGCAAATCCTAATACACTGAACTCCTCTTCTCTTCACCAATGAGGGTAAAGTCTTTATAACCACGCTTCTCACTGCAGCTTTTGCTCCATACCCTTACCTCCCCAGCCTTGACCTGGACTGAATTTATGTTCCTTGAACTTGAGGTAATTTTCTTTGGCTTCCTTTACCCCCAGTGGCACAGACCAGGTTTCAGCAGTGAGTGGTCCCATGGTTTCCACAGTCAGAGGTCTTCGAGTCATTTAGCCAAACTGAAGAATATGATTTAACCAAAACAAAGTGGAAAACAAATCATTAAAATAGCTTTGGTTTGTATAAAAATTTAGAGATTATCAACAGTTTAAAGAACACCAACTCATTTCATCTAAGATCCAACATTAACCACGTGAGCTTAGTATGATTGTCCTCATTTTATTTGAGAAAACTGAAGTTCATAGAGCATATTTCATGGCTCCATGTCACTCAGCTACCAACATGAGAGAACGACGAGGAAGCCGGGGCTTTGGTCTTTCAGATCTGGTTCATTGCACTGTATCAGTGGTGTGGGCTTCAAATGAAGCTAGCCGATTTAAATGACTTGCATGACTCCTAAGGTGCGCAAGCAAGTGAAAATCCCCCATTAGAAGCATGTTTGTATGGCAATTGACACTTTCAAAGTGTTTTACATTTGTATTTTTAGCCAGTCTTCAAAGACTAAATATTGGTATCAACATTGCCTTGCTTTTACATTTGTTAATAGTAAAGTTTTCCAGATGAAAGCACTGAGGTTCAAAAAGATTCAGTGAATTGTCCAAAGGATAACTGGGGACTTAAATTGAGATCCCTTGAATTCTAAGCCTGTGGTTGGCCCACTATATCACATTACCCCTATACAATCATATTGTTAGAAATATCTTTCTAAATTTTGTAAGCACCTTTGAAAATCATGTTATTATGCTTGCGTAGTTACAAGGGTATTAATTGTAGAAGCAGTGTGATTTTTTTTTTTTTTTAATTTGGATAGTATTTGCAAAAGTATTGAAACTAAGCCTGAAGTCCTAAAACCTAATGCTACCAATTTGGATGGGGGAGGTAAAGCTAGGCGGATATTTATCTTTAGTTATGATGGTGCACTTTCATTAATTTGAATTTCACTAATTTACACTTCATAATAATTCATTTAGGGCATTTACTAAACTACAATAAAATGGCCTGAGCTTTGACTTATCTATAATGAAGGGCTCGGTAGGAAAATGAACACTTGTTCGGAGAATATTGAAATGACTGAAAAGAATGTAAGGACTGTTTTCAGGTGTCCAAGCACTCTAGAAATCATTTGCATACAAGCAATTGATGAGCTAATTTCAACTCATTCTTATCTATTCATTGAAGCTAGTCAGCTTCAGAACTCTAGTGCTTTGTTAGTCTAATTCCAATTATAGTACATAACAGAGTATCGAAAATGCATTTTGAAAAAAAAGAAGATGCATTTAAAAAATACAATTTAGACCTTCTATTAAGGGAAATCAATCCAGATTGGGAACCGGATTAATGAGTTTTCTTTATTATTGACTAAAAACTTTATGCTCTCTGATTTATTAAATAAAGGAGAAAATATGATCTAGGTTATAGTTTCTATTCTCAGGATTAATTGCTTTTTTAGTTAAGAATTTTTGCATTGGTTATAACTTTAATTATCCAATGAATATATATATGGATTTCTAGAAGTATATAGGAATTTAACAAATTTTTATTTTAAAACTTGAGAGCAAATCAAAGAATATATAAAGTACCAGCCAGGCCAGGATGTTTGGTTAAGCATTTAAAATAATCTAAGGGAAAATGAGCAAATATTAGTACAAGTCAAATCATGGGGGTTCAAACTATGTCTGGTAGACCATTGATATAGCAAATGTGTTAGGAGGTATTATCAGAGAAAAAGTCAATGAATCAACACATGAAGTATTTACTAGTTCATTGAGCCTGCTTGAGGTAGGTGGAAAATACATGAATCACACAAAAATTATTATGAAAACTTATGATATAGAAGCAAGAAAAACATTTGATTCAAGTTCTAACACTGCCACTCAGGAATTCTATGGTTTTCTGCAAATTAACTTTGTGGCACTTCTGTTCCTTTCTCTGCAAAAATACTGTGAATAATACCTGCATTCCCTAATCCTGTAAATTTGCTGTGAGGATGAAAAATATCAATGTGTTTTGAAGATGGTAAGTCATTCTCTATAAATATAAAGTATAAATTAGTTTTAGGAATAGCCTACTACATGACTAATTTGACCTAGAAAAATTCTGGGTTTGGTGGTTTTAAACAAGTTAAAAAAGATCACTTCATTTCTCCCACACTAGTTGAGAACTCATTGTGCTGTACCAACTGAAAATCTGTCAGATATGAGACTCTGACCAAGAGTGTTAGAAAAATGTGTGATGAATTGACACTGACAATAGCAGAGCCAGAGGCAATAACATGATTGTATTAATTGTCAGCCTGCAGGACCCTAAAATGTATTGCAGCACTGAAGAGACAATTGTTAATACATAAGACTCCCATCCTCATGATATAAGAGTTTATATATGATGTCATCTCAAAATTAACTTTGATTTTATCACTGAGCTTATGTTCTCTGTGGCTTAAAGTAGATTTATTCAGTCCCTTTTGTTCTAGACCAAGTTGATTAAGACCCAAATAAAATTAACATTGGTTTGTTCCTTTTACGCTTTTCCAGTAGAAGCTAGACAAGTTCCAGGAATGACACTAAGATAAATTACAAAAAATTACCAATAAAGAGTACAGGTGTCATATGAGTTGTAAGTTTTTCTGACAGCCCAAGGCAAAAAGCTGCACACAATTTGTACAGGAATATTTCGGGAAGGCATCACTCATCAAACTGAGAGCTGAAGTTTCCAGGGAAAGTTACTCATGTAAGTGGAGTCAGGTCATGATAATTGTTCATCTGACAACTGCAGCTGGCCACACAAACTCAGGGTGTAAATTAGATAAGGTCCCACAGAATCAGTATCTATCTAATAATATAGAGAATATTGAACTACTTTTCATCTTTTGGAAACTTCACTGAATTTAGGATTCTGAGAAAATTTAACCCAGTGGAAACTTGAGTTTCCATAAGGCTTGAGTTGGAGGATAAAGATTCTAATTCCAATTCCATTAGTAAGTAGATATTTAATCTTTAACAAATAAAATAAATTCCCTAAGCCTTATTTTCTTTATCTATGAATAAGAGAACAGATTATGGAAAAAGTATTATCTATCAAATTGCTTTGTTAAGATAATCAGATGAAGCCATATATCCCAAATAGCCAAAATTTAAGTACTAAACAATGTTCATTAAATCGGACTTCTAAATATTGTGTTGTTATTATTTGTACAGGTGAGTTTTTTTCTATTTAATTTTGCACAATTACCGTGCTTTTATGTTGGCCATGTTTATCCTTGTTTTAACGGCCTATCCACAGAAAGAACATGGAAATATCCTCTGCAACAATTTCCTGGACCCCTTTTTCTTCTTTTGCCCTTGCATTCCTTCTGTCAGTCTTGCATCTCTTATTTCTGTCTTCCACAATAAAACATGCTAGACAGGCCTCTTCCTGGATCAGCACTAGTGTTCTAACTGAGGGAGCTGTCATTTTCTTTGTCTACAACTTGTTAAACTTCAGTGATTTAAGAAAATGCTTCCTGGCTCAACTCCCCTGAGTTCAGCAAATATGTTTCCTCTGTCCTTGTTATTTCTGATCCTAATTGCTAATAGGAAAAAAAAAAATTAGGCAGTAGAAACTGCAGAAGGTGCTACTTTACTAAAAGGACTTCCTATAGTCTTTGCAGAAAAATTGAATTTCCTTTGCTCTGTCTTCACTATATGAGATAAATTTAAGCAATTAGTTAAAAAGTAGGAATTAATATGTTGAGATGAGTATTATTTGTGAGTGTCTTCCCATTATTCAAAAAGTCCTTTCTTGGGGAGAGCCCCGTGATGTAGTGGTTAAGTGCTCCACTGCTGGTGGCCTAGGTTCGGATCCCGGGCATGCACCAAGGCACCGCTTGTCAGGCCATGCTATGTGGTGGCGTCTCATATAAAGTGGAGGAAGATAGGCACAGGTGTTAGCCCAGGGCCAGTCTTCCTCAGCAAAAAAAGGGGAGGATTGGCACGGATGTTAGCTCAAGACTGATCTTCCTCACACACAAACACACACGCGCACACACACACCACGCAAAAGTCCTTTCTTCTATGATTGTCTGCCTGGATTCAAATCCTGCCTCCAACACAAATATGATCTTGGGCATATTGCATGGATTCTGAGCCTCTTAGTTTTTCCTTCTATAAAATGGGAATAAAAATATATGTATCATAGGATGGTAGTTAGGATTAAATAAGTTAATGATTGCAATGATTTAGAAGAGTGTTCAACATGGTAAAACTACTACACATTAGCCATTATTATTGTTATTCTAGCTTCTACAACATATCATGTCATTTGAAAGGAATTACACCATTCCTTAGGGGGTATACTTGCTACTTAACTCTCGTATCCACTACACATACTCTGTTTTAATACATAGTATATATATCCTCTATATACACATATACAACCAAATTCACCCATAAATAATCATTAATATTCTTCTAAACATTTTCGTCAGCTGTCTCAGTTTTTTCAATGTAATTGTTAATTGCTTGCACTAAAGAGAGATAAGGACGCAAGTCAAGGAGCATTGGACAACATACTATGTGAACAGGAACTCCTAATGCTGCCAGAATCTTTCTTTTTCAGTAACTGCAGAACAATGTTTTTTTCCTACTATATTCTTAGTCACCTCATGTGACTGAAGACTGTGCGGGCTGCACGGTATCCTTGTAAGGGTTAGAAATGAGGGTGGTGGGCAGAGAATATAGCAAGAAGTCTATTTTCTAAAATTACTAAGTTATAAAACTTATGTATAAAACCTTACACCTGCATATGTTTGTTAGTCTGGTAAATAATACTCCTGTATTCTTGGCCAGTAACTCTCACAACTTCCTTTTGAGCTTTCCATTATTTTGATATTCTGAGATATACTGCATAGCTAAACCTATGCAAACTATTTAACTAAATACAATTGTATGAGTGTAATTTAGTGCCGTAATTTCAGGTTAAGTATGATGACACTGACATCATTTCTGTGACTGCTCTTCCAACAATTTGAAAAGAATTGTAAAGCGTTCCAACTCAAAGGTCAGAGAAATCTGTGTTTGAATTCCATCAGCGCCACCTACTTATCTGCGGGGAAACAGGAAAACTATTTAGCCTGTCTGAGCCTCCATTTCCTGTTCTGTAAAATGAGGATTACAATGCTTTCTACCTCAGAAAGCTGTTATTAGAGGAAAAAAAAGACAAGACGCACCACTCAGCTCTGCTCTGCAAGGAGCATAATTACCAAAAGGTCCCCAGCTGCTCTGAACGCACATGGTGTTTGTGTGAGGCCCTGATTCCTGAGGGCAGCCCTAGATAGTGCTCAGAACTGAGTGTTCACCCCAAGGTGAGTTCAGGCCTAAGAGAAGCAAGACTCCATCAGTGGAGACGTTGGCGGAGAGACTCTCATGGGCCTGGCCCACTCTTCTTAGAACAGTGCCGCAGTGTAAGATCCTTCACACCCAAGCTTCCTCCTTTCCTCTCTCCTTTGTAGTGTCCAATATGAAACAAACAAACAAACAAACACCGTTCTCTGCCCCTCCCCTAACCCTTCACCCTTCTTATACATTTCCCACAATACATCTGTTACCCTTCATCAAGTCTTAGCATCTGCTTCTCTGCAAATCCAAAACAAAGGTCATACAACATAGTACTTGGCACTGTTATGAGAGGTTCAGGGGATTCGATCGGAGACGTGAAAGAAACTTTCCACTCCAAACAAATGGACTGAAGGTATATTTTATTGCATAGAGGAAAGTAAAGGCGATAGTCTGCAAACAGATCCGAATAGGTCAAATAATAAGAGAAAAAAACACCAGCTCGATCGGAAAGGGAAACACCAGATCAACTGAGATAGTGGCAGATTTGAATAGGTCATATAATAAGAGGGAAAAACATCAGATTGATTGGAAAGGGAAAACATCCATATCGACTGAAGGGAAATGACACAAATCAACTGGAAAGAGAAACACCAGTTTGACCGAAAGGAGAACACATCAGATCAGTTACTCACAAAATCCACGCCCCACTCCCAGGGAGAGTCCCTTCAATTGACATGGCGGGTGGGAATCTGATCATCAGAGGTCCTGGGGTGGGTGTCCCCTCCACAGGTGAGACTCTCACCAGGCCTCAATCTCCAGCAGTTTTTATAGCATCAGTAGTTTCCAGAGTAAACAGTTACAGAGAGTACAGAGCAAGCATTTTGTGTTCCCATGCACAAACGCTTATCAGTGGCGTATGTGCACTGAGCCTCCTGGCTATCATCCCAGTCTGGCAGTTGTGTGCATGCATTGTTTTCCCTGGTTATTGTCCCAGCCCGGCACAGATGGCCAGTCTGCCCCAGGCTGCGACGCCCAAAGGACCTTGAAATTTTTACAAATTGCAACGGTCTCTGTGGGAGAAGGGCCAGCTCCCACCACACAGAAAGCAGCTTTATATTTCTTTGTGTGCTCGTGGCTGTAGGTCAATGGAGCGGCCAGATATGGCTGCACTCATGTCAAGACAGGCACACAGTAAGCATTTTATAAAATGTGTTTAATAACCTTATAGGAATAGACATCACATGAAAGAAAAAGTTCTACAGACATTGTGTGAAGTGAATATATAGAATTCTTTTCTCCTATACAAAATTTTTATATTCTTGTATATAAAATCTAAAAATAGATTTCTCCTTTTATTTGACATTGTAGCAAAGTAATCAGTACATTGTGTTTTATTTCTATGTAGATTTTTCCCCAACACCTTCTTTAGCTACTCTTTATATTCTCCTATTTCATGCAATCATATTTCAATAATTCTGACTGTATTTCTATGTAAAATCGTGAGTTAAAAAATTCAGAACTTAGCCTTATTCTGTCTATATTACTTTAACGGCATGGAGATCATGTGTGGGGACATATGAGCAAGAAGGAAAGGAAACACTTAAAGGAATTTGAGTTATAAACAAATGGCAGAGGAAAATCTGAATTGATTACACTTTTCTTTCTTATGGGCAATATTTCCTAAGGAGCAATGTGTGTGTGTATGTGTGTGTATGTGGGAGGGGAGGTATCAGAGTATGCTATGGAAGAAGAGTGGGAAAAAATAGGAAAGAATGAGAAAGGAAAACGGGAGCATAATCCTTCACAGGAAATGGATAAGATTTAATTTCTCCAAAAGATGAACCAGCTCTTTTTTTTTTGGTGAGGAAGATTGGTCTTGAGCTAACACCCTTGCCCATCCTCCTCTATTTTGTATGTGGGACACTGCCACAGCATGGTTTGATGGGCGGTGCATAGGTCCATGCCCAGGATCCAAATCTGTGAACCCTGGGCCGCCAAGGCAGAGTGCATGAACTTAACCACTACGCCACTGGGCCAGTCCCCTTGCATTTTTATTTTTAACAGCTCCATAGAATTCTGTTATATGGATCAATGAAAATGTATCTACTTATTCCCCTACTGTCAAAGATTTAAGTTTCTTTTTTTTGGTGAAGAAGATTAGCCCTGAGCTAACATCTGTTGTCAATCTTCCTCCTTTTGCTTGAGGAACAATGTCCCTGAGCTAACATCTTTGCCAATCTTCCTATGTTTTGTACATGGGATGCCACCACAGCACGGCTTGATGAGCAGTGCATAGGTCTGCACCTGGGATCCAAACCCGTGAACCGTGGGCCGCCAAAGTGGAGCATGCCAACTTAACTACTATGCCACCGGACTGGCCCCAAAGCAGCTATTTCTTGTTTCACATCATTTCTCCTCTCTTTCCTACACCTGCACACTGGAAAGGTAAAGTTTCGCCATTGTTGCCCTGTAACTCCTAGATAGCCACCTTTGATTCTGGAGTTACGCGTGCTATCAAAAAAAACCATGTACTTATGTAATGTTTTAATTCTACAAACTTTATTAGGACTTATGTGATAAAAACTGTTCAAAAGATTCAAAAATAAATACATTATGTTCCCTGCTTTTCAAGGACTCTAAATGGAAGTGCAAGCATTACAAACAAGTATGATATACTGTGCAGACTGCTTTATTAGAGGTCTGCGCAAGGTGCTCTGGAATGACCAGAGAGGCGGCTTTGCTCTGCCTTTAGGAGTGGAAAATCTCCATAAAATGGGGAAATTGCAGAGTCTTGAAGAATAGACCACATCCAGTGAGATGGGATCAAGAAGCATCTTCTGAGGCAGAGGGAATTATAGCATCAATAAATTCATAGAAGCATAAGGGACCATGGAACATTGTAAGACTGCCAAATGAGTCCTTGTGATTGGAGCTAGGTTGGCATAGATGGGAGATAGCATGGCAAGAGATGAGGCAGGACTGATCGAAAGAGGTCAGATTATGAGTGGGCCATGCTTTTATGATAGGGAATAGATTGTTACTATCAAACTATTAAGGACACTTGGAGATGCCTCTTTGTTTAGTTAAAACTTCATTCCTCATTCTTATTTCCCAATTGTTTACCCAGAGCAAACTTGCTTTCTAAGCACCATTTTGGAATATGTAGGAAGTGATTTCAGATATGTAATTCAGCAATACAAAAATATTAAAACCCATTTAGTCTCTCACTTGTTCTGCGTGTTAGCATTCTGCAACTAATTTGGTTTGTATAGCATGCTTTTTCCTTCATTCCAAGTGTTGCTGAAAATTATTTTTTGAAAAGAAAAAAGATATGAAGCATGTTCAAAGTTAAATATTTTACCTGAGGGATTTGAAAGCTATGAATAAGAAAGTCTATGAAAACGTAGTTTTTCCCATTGGTCTATATAAATGTAATGAAAAAATATTCACGAAGTGAACTCCTCTCTTGTTATGGTGCAATATTCTCAGAATATTTCTTGGCAGAACCATCCAAATTGATGCTGATGCATGCAGGGAACTGAATAGAACTAAAGCTTTGGTTCTACATTCTGTTCATCTGGTAACCATAGAGAGAACATTCCAGCTCCAATCTATATGAGGGGGAAAAAAGAATGAGAGACAAAAATTCTGCATTCCTATTGCCAGAAGCTTATCGCAATACTTCTCTGACTAGTACTTTTGGATCAATGATAATTGCAAAGTTAGCGTCAATTATATTTGCAAAATTTAAAATCTTAATATCACGTTAATAGTTATGGCATGGGTTTAGTCAGTTAGTCATGTAAATTCATTTTTAATCATTAAAACAACTTTCACACACTTGCACAAGTTTCTTTCCAAGCCAGGTTGTTTTTATGTGCAAATTCCTTTTCATCACTGAAGCCACAGCTGTCTTTCATTCAATACTAGAGTCAGATTCCTATTACTGAAAAATTACACTCCTTTAAGACCTTTAAACGGGCAGGCATAGCCTGAAAACATGAAGCATAAAAGAAGTCTTCAATCTAGAAAGTGAGAGTACAGCTCATCTGCAGCTCCCGATGTGGAATGGTTTCATAATGTATCAAGAAAATCAATCTCTTTAAAGTAAGTCATGAAGACATGCTTCAAAAATCTAGATTACAGATTTCTCTCTAGTAATTTGATAACTTCTAAAAGTATAAAACATGATATTGGTGAGAAAAATATTTTGAGGAGTGTTATCTTTTCAAATTATATTGAAGTTTTTTGTTTTTTCCAGATAGTACTTTTTAGAAAGATGTGGAATGATTCAAATCTCAATGGGCTGAAGTGAATTTTTTTCAACACTGGGTTGTTTTTTGGGGCTGACACAAAGTTATGATTCCAAAAAAATAGGAATAGTAACTATTTGTAATGTAAATAAAATATCATATTTAAAATATGTGAATAACTCATCAATCTACTACCTATGCAGTAGAATAAACCTTCTTAATATTATGGTTGCATTTTAAATAGCATGCAGTCATTTGAAACATGTAGTAATTATCAATGGTATCACTCTTCCTCTAATGCATTTTACGGTAGGATGCATCCTGCGCTGTATTTTCTCTTTCCTATGTATGTGTATTCCTGCACTATAAGATTAAGGTGAAATAGTAAAATTTTCATGACGTAAAGATTTCCATATAAAATGTAAATATTTCAAATTGTCACAATCCACAATAATATAGGCAAAACATATTTGTATAGAGAAAATTTTAGAGGACATACTATCCTTAAAATTTTATTTAATGGAAAATCCTATGTATACTTATGTTTATCCTCATCCTTGATATATTATACACTCTTTGATTAACTTTCCATTATTATCAGTCTTAGAGTGATAGTCTATAGAACTTTTGACTAAGATATGAAACTTAAAGGAGGTATCATATTTAGACAGAGTATCCTATGTTTTTTGTTTACTGTTAGTTTTTTTTCCCCCTTTCAGCATCTCTTTTATGATCTACTTATCAATTTCTGCAAATAAGTTAGGCACAATTTTGAAAGAGATTGAATCAAATCTGTATATCAACTTGGGGAATACTGTCATCTTAACAATATTAAGTCTTCCAATCCATGAACTTGGGATATCATTCTATTTATTTAGATCTTAAATTCCTTTTAATAATATGCAGTCATTTTCAGTGTACAAGTCTTACCCTTCTTTTGCTAAATGTATTTCTAAGTATTTTTAAAAATTATATTGTAAATGGAGTTGTTTTCAGATTGTTCAGATCGTATAGAAATACAACTGTTATTTTGTACATTGATCTTATATCCTGCAAACTTCGTTTATATTTAACGGAAGTTGTTGAATATAGAATTCTTGGTTGATAGTCTTATTTTCAGCACTTTGAATATGTTATCCTACTGCCTTTTGGCCCGCATGGTCTCTGGTGAAGAGTCAGCTGTTAACTGTGTTGAGATTACCTTGTTTATGATGTTCTCTCTTACTGCTTTCAAGAGTCTCCTTTTGTCTTTGATTTTGATATTATTTCTTTGTCTTTTGATTTTGTGATTATATGCTTATGATTGGATCTCTGAGTTTATTGTATCTGGAGTTCATTAAGGTTTTTAGATGTGTGAATTAATGTTTTTCTTCAAATTTGGTAGATTTTGGCCATTATTTCTTCAGGTGTTCCTTTGTATCTTTTTTTCACTCTGATTTCTGATACATATACTTTATAGTGCCTCACATGCTCTGAGGTTCTGTTTATTTTTCCTAATTCTCCTTTCTTTTCTTCAGACAGGAATATTTCAATTGACCTGTCATCAAGTTAGTTAATTTTTTCTTCTACGAGTTCAAATTTGCTTTTGAATCACTCCAGTGTGTTTTTCGTCAGTTATTACAGTTTTCAATACCAGAATTTTCATTTGGTTCTTTTTTTTAATAATTTCTTTATCTTTGTTGATATGTTTTATTTTGTGAGACTTTCCTTTAGATTTAGAAATGTTTTCCTTTACTTGTTGAACATATTTATAATAACTAATTTAAAACTTTTGTCTTCTAATATCTAGGCCCCCAAGGGACAATTTGTATTGCTTGTTGGTTTTTGTTTGTTTTGTCCATACATACAGGCCAATAATTTCTTTTTTCTTTGTATGTCCCATATTTTTTATTTATATGGGACATTTTAAATATTAAAATGTGGCAAAACTGGAAATCAGCTATCTCTCCTCTCTAGGATCTGTCATTGTTGCTTTTATTGTTGCAGCTTGTTATGGTTGTTTTTCTCGGTTTGTTTAGTGACTTTCCTGAACCAATTTCCTAAAAAGTGTTTTCTTTGCTGTGATCATCTAGTAAAGCCCCTGATTGGTTGACTTAGTGGTCAGATAATGTTTGGACAGGGATTTTCTTAAATGCCTGGAACCAGTAAATCTTCCACAGTTTGCTGAAGGACTTTGTATGTGTGTTGGGGAACGTCTTTAAAATGTTCCTCCAATTTACAACTCTGCCTTAGCCTTCACTTCCTGGTTACACAGTGTCTCAAGGTCAGAGTTGAGAGATTAAGGTTTTCATGTTTTTCCTGGGCATTCACAAAGCTCTACATGTGTGCATGTCCTTTTAGATTCCCAGGAATATTCCTTTGAATATCAGAGATTTTCAAAGAACTTTATTGACATCCATTTTTTTCATATTTTCCTTTCATGCTTTTCAGCCAGCCTCTTGTTTGCCCCCACTGAGTATTGCCACTTCAGGCAGCTGTGATGTTAAACAATTGCCACTGAGCTTTCAACAAACACTCTGAAAATAGGCTTTGTGCTACTGAAGGAATTTTGGTTCAGGTAAAGTATACAAAGGTCTGTGAATCAGGCTTGTCCAGAGAACCATCAGACGTGTAAAATAGGGGCAATTCTTGAGAATGGGACTTTTTGGAGAGCTACAAATTGATTCAATCCTCCTCTAGTGTCTGCTAGGCTTCTGATTTTCATAGCTACTAGGGTCATGTGGCTGCTAGGTTTTAAATCCACTTCAGGACAGGAAAGAGAGTTACGGGGATAAGACAAGATAAAATGTCACGAAGCTTACTATTCTTACTGAAATTCAGCTGTTTCATTGAATGAACACTCCTAGATTGTTGTGATCATTGGTTAATTTCCAGAGTTTGAAAAGGTTGTTTTTGACAATTTTTTCCACTGTTCTTGTTGCTTTTATTGAGAAACAGACTTTTAAAGATTTTTTCTTCTCCACCCTTTTGGAAGTGCTTTCCTCCTTCACTGTGATTTTTTATAAACAGAATATATGAAAACCTCAAATATTTTTATAGCTCTCCAGTTCTTTGTTAGCCAAATGAATGTGTAAAGCAAAGAAAGGTATTTAATTGTTATCATATTTTTGACTAAACTATATTGCTATTTTTGAATGACAGGTTACCACTCAAAAATAGACCTGCTGAATCCCAAATAATGCTGAACTTTGTATAAAAATTTCCTTTTTACTTTTTTTTTTTTTTGGTGAGGAAGATTATCCCTGAGCTAACGTCTGTTGCCAATCCTCCTCTTTTTGCTGAGGAAGATTGGCCCTGGGCTAACATTCGTGCCCATCTTCCTCCATTTTATATAGGACACCACCACAGCATGGTTTAACAAGCGGTGTGACCGTGTGTGTGCCAGGGATCTGAACCCTGGGCTGCCGCAGCAGCACACGCACGCTCAATCACTATGCCACCAGGCCGGCCCCTAAAAACTTCATTTTTTAAAGAGACTTAATGCTTTGGTCCCATTTCCATCTCTGTATCCCATGACTTTGCTATCAATATCTAACGCCTCATCATGATTTTAAGTGATGTGGTAATTAAATTTATTTATTTATATATGTATGTGTGTGTTTACAAATAGTGTATAGCCTAATAATAATGATGTCTTAGATATCTAGCAAAGATTTTAAATGTGTGTATGCATTTTTTCTTCTTAAGTCTACTAAATTGCAAGTTGCCTGCATGTAAGCTGTGTGCGTATGATTGGATGCGGCCATATTTAACCCTTTTGCTAGACTTGCTACATTTTTTTCGTAGTGCCTTCTAATTAAGAGGCACTCAGTATTATTTCTGAATAAAATAGAGTTGCTATCATTATCCAATATCTAAGGGATCTGCTACATAAGCCATATTTTCCCATAAGTGAATAAATAATTAATGTTCACTTACAAATTTATCTTTATTATTTAATGTTAGAATAGTATACCCCCACAACTGCAACACACCCCCTTCCACGAATGTAGCAATTGTATCTCCGATTCTGCACCAAAAGTTTTCTGAACACGTATGTCTCCACAGATGTGTTATTAATGTCATCCTTTGCACAATTGTCTTTCAAGCATAAGGACGGGAACACTAAGTTTGTATTTATAAGACAGGCACGTATTCATTTCTGGAAAAATCTATCAGGATCTTGGTTCCTAAATAATCTTGTACTGACCATCTGTACATTTCTCTCACCTCATTTTGTTTATTCATTCATCATTCACATGTTTTACCACTAAGTTTGAATTTATATATCTTGCTTTTAACCTACTCTACTTTCTGATTTTTATCTTGCTTTTATAACAACAATTTTTTTATGAATCTACCAAATCAAGACAAGGATCTTCCTATACACTGATAATTATCTTTTATGTGCTTAGCACTACGATTTTCCATGATAATCCTAACTTCGGCACTGGGTTTTACTCAGGTTTCTGGTATAACCACTACCTACTCTTTTCTTTCTCAATTGATTCTCATTCCTCTGTGTCAGTTAAGAAAAAGTCATACGCCTGACACTCTTCCAAATGAGAGGTGGGATTTATGTCTTCTCCCTTGAATCTGGGAAGTCCAATGCCTACTTTGACCAGTTGAGTATAGCGCACCTGACACTATGTGACTTCTGAGAACAGGTCATAAAATGCTACGCAGTCTGGCTGATTCTCTTGGAACATATGCTTTTAGGATGCTTTCTTTCAGAACACAGCTGCCACAATGTGAGTCACCCAAACCACATGGAGAGGCCATGTGTGGGCATGCTGGTTGACAGACTCAGTTGAGGCCAGCCTTCATGTCACCACAACCTATTTACCAGACATATGAGTGAAATATTATCCAGATAATTTCATCTCCCAAATTTTCATATCATCCCCAGCTAACTGAATCCTCTCAGCTGAGGCCCCAGATATGAGCAGCAGAGACAAGGCATCCCATTTGGCCTCGCCTGAATTCCTGAGCCACCAAATCTGTGAGTATAATAAATTGATTGTTGTTTTACGCCACTAAGTTGGTGGTGTTTGTTTTACACCAATAGAACTAAATCCCAAGCCATCTCAACTACCACACATGCTGCTCCATGAAGTCCTGGCAAGTGGAGTCTGACAATTATCATATCAGTCTTCCAAGGAGTTTTCAGAACTTTGTTTCTTAGAAATTTACTGGGTAACATATATTTTCTGTCTCTCTCTGTAATGTCTCTTTCTCTTGGAGATAGTGTCATGGTTCAAGGACATAAATCAGCACACATCACTAGACCCTTGGCTTTCTCATTGTGACATTGCATAACACTATATGTCTTGGGAAATGTAGAAAGTGTCTAAGGAAAGACTGAAACTTGAGATATCCCCACTGTCTCATTACATCACAGTTTTCACTAAAACCGGAGCATGAACCATTTTGAAAACTTATTGAATGGCTGGCCCGTGAAGTGATAATAAATATTCAGAAAGAACATTGGTTTTAAATTGAATCTGTCACCTAGATATATTTGTAGTAGTAAAATGTACATAAAGGAGACTGCCTCCCTACAATCATTTCTGTGCCTGCCGTTTAACGTTGTTATACATATGCTTTATGTCACTGTATTAGTTTAACTGCAGTTTGATCCACTCCCTTAATGGAAATCTGCTACAATAAGTGATGAAAAATCCCATCCAAATCTGTAGACTCTGGTTCTGAGCCATCAGCACAACGTATTGTATGATCCTGTGCTATTTGAATAAAAGGGGAACATGTTTGGCCATGGAACTCAATTGTGGAAAAAACCAAGAAGATTAAGAGCAACAGCAAATAATCTTGATACAAGACAAGGCTTCCTACTATGCTAATTGAGAGAGGATGCTTGCAAAATAAGAGTAACCATTTCTGTACATTGATGACTTATATATCTAGTGGTTAATAGACACTAAGTAGCAATTTAGTGAGCTTAGCAAAAATTAATTGAAAATTTTTATTTCTTTGGTTTAACTTAAGAAAAATAAATTTTATTAATATTTTTCTCTTTGGAAAAACTATTATAAACTTTTCTCTAAAATAATCAGTCTATATTTCTGAGTGTTAATTTCTAAAGATATAGTTTATAATTGAGACATATTCTGTTCCTTGAGGTTATTTGTAATTGAAGAAACAAATCAACCTGAGTGAACATTAATTTAACATTTGTTTTAAGAAAATAGTAAGATATATTGAGCAACTATTCTATGTAAGGCATACTAAGAGATGTCTAGATGGAAAAAGAAAATAAAAAAGTAAATTAAAGATCACAATTAGAAAATGAGACATCTATAAATAAAATATTACAAATGTAAGGAGGAGATATTAATTGATATTTTCAAGATAAAGATGGGGCATCTGGTTCTTACATCCATTTTTTTCCCTAAGAATTTCACTAAAAATGTTATAAAATAGATTGGTCAAATTGTATGTCTCTAAAATCATAGGAAATTATAAAGGTAAAGTAAGAAAGTAATTTTGGGGGGAAAGCAAGATTACAAGAGTCAAGTAAATATGAGGATAACTTTAGGAAATTGTTAAAACAAAATGTACGAGATAATTGAAAATGAAGAGATCCATTTTCATAATTTGTGTATTTCTGTAAAACAGTACTATGCAATACATTACGGATTTAACAATTCTAAAGAAAGTCCCTTCTCTTAATGTCAGCCTTGTCCAGATTCAAACATGAGGAAGCCTCCTAAAAATCAGATTGAGAACAGAATTTGTTTTTAAAAATTGCCTTTTAAAAATCTGTATTTTAAATTTAACTTAGTTTAAATCTATGCAAGAATATGCAGTACCTAGAATTAGGCAAACTGCAATGAAAATAAATGCCTTGGTTTCTTGTTTGGTGGAATGAACAAAATGATCTAGATGTGGCAATTTTTGCAAGTAAGTTGATTATAAAATAATTGAATTATTTAAGAATGCTTAAAATCAATCATAAAAGAATGTTTTCTTGGGGCCAGCCCCTGGCGTAGCGGTTAAGTACTCGCGCTCCGCTGCTGGTGGCCTGGGTTCGGATCCTGGGAGCGCACTGACGCACCTCTTGTCAGGCCATGCCGTGGTGGCGTCCCACATAAAGTGGAGGAAGATAGGCACGGATGTTAGCTCAGGGCTAGTCTTCCTCAGCAAAAGAAAAAATAGGATTGGCATGATGTCAGCTCAGGGCTGATCTTCCTCACAAAAAAAAAAAGAATGCTTTCCTTAAAAAGATTAGCTAGATTAGCTCTAGGAGCTCAAGACTACCTAGAGCTAATCTTATAATAGTCTACATATTCTGATGGATAATTTAATGTATAACTTCAGGAGAGCTCCCTATTGGAAACAATAGAGAATTCCAGTTACACGGATTCCAAATTAATCAGGTTTTATTTTATTTTCCAATCAGTTGACTACTCATTATGAAAATTCACAAATTCATTCATTTCAATAAATTGAATTCATTTCAATAAATGTGTGGGTCAGACACATTGTCAGGTACTTGGAATACTTCAATGAATAGAAAAGTAGTCCCTTCTGTCAAGAAACCCAATATGTAATAGGGTACAGAGATATAGAAAGAAGTAAATTACAGAACAATGTCAGAAGCTTAATGATCAAAGAATGTATCAGGTACAGAGATCACAAGATGAAGGAGCTATCAATTCTATTTAGAGAGAGGTCAGGGGTGTCTTCCCAGGAGAAATTCTTTCTCATTTGTTTTTGAGAAATAATTGCTTCGCTTTGTGAAACATGGAAGGAATAGTTATTACAATTAAAAGGAACAACAGCGAGGACTGCGTGATAGAACAGAAATTTGATTTTAACGTATTGTACTATTGCGTCAGTAAGTGAAGTGTTTTTGGAAAACACACACACACAGCCACAGACACAGACACACACACACACACCTGGACTGCATCTTGCCACTCTGTATCATATAAGCTGGAAAGGACAGCATCCATATCCCTAAGAAATGTCTCACAGGGCTGTTATGATAATCAAATAGCTCCATAGCTTTCTTTGAATTTGTTCTTAACATTGCATATCCACTTCTAGCTCTCTGTAATATGACGTCAACCATTTCAACAGGGCCTTAATTAGGATGGCCAAAAAAAAAATATCATTTGTACTGGTTCAATTTTTTACAGTGAAAGTAAATAGTTCTGCTGGGACAACTGGCACCAAATGGGACTGTCACAGGTTGGTCAGCATGTGTAGCAACACCATTTCCACTTTCCTCTTCTGTCAATCCAGCTTACTTTCTCTTCTAAATCGATCAGTGTTTAGTAGAAACTGACTGGATCTTGATCACTTTGGGAAACATTTAACAACTCTCCATTATCTAATAGACACATGGAGATTAGTTTTTACTGAGAATTTTTACTTCACAGCCTCAATTAACCTGATAGTGACCTCTACTATCAGGTCACAACCATTAGCACAAAATATCTAAGTTTCCAGTCTAGGATTTGTAGTCAGTCTCCCATGCAGGTATGTACCAAATGAGGATTCTCAGAAGTCCTGGAAGGGCCTTAAATGTAGTGTATTAACCTCTGTAAATTCTAGAATCCTCAACAATCCTTTGGTTTCGTTTCAGTCCAACAGGGCCTTAGCTATGGTCAATGTGCAAATATAAGCTTGGTATAAATAGTTAAATTAATGCTATTTACTATCCAATTGACTGCACAGTCAATTGAGACATAGTTCAGAGAAGGTCAACTGCTTTCTTGCATCTGTATGCCTCTTATCTAAGAATATCATTGTTAAAAGTCAAATATCTACCTAAGCTCTTTTTTCTGAGAAATAATAATCTGCATGAAATATGAATTTTACATATTTATTTATATTTGTTGTCAACTATACATTCACGCCATGAATTAGATCAATGATTTACTCATTATGTATGTGTGGATAAATATACTTTAGAATTTGAATCTTTCTCTTTATATGATAATTTGTACCTATTCATATTTTAAAAGATGTTAAAATGCAAAAAAGGGAAACAGTTTTGATTTTAACATCTTCAATGTTACAAAACTAACTTCTCTTCTGAAACAAAGAATGAAGTTTTTTTGTTCAAGAATATCACACAGTTATATTAATAAAATTGCATTGAAAAGAGTTTAAAATACATTTTTAAAAGAAAGGTAGTTATTTTCCCAGAAAGATTGGGTGACTATTTCTATTCCCTGACAGTAGGGGAGGTTCCATTATTTCAAAGGTTACATTATACCTCTGCTGAGAGAGTGAAAGAAACAGTCAATTCTCTGAGAATGAGAGTGACAGGAAGGCAGCGGCATTCATTTAAACCCAGAGAATTTATAGAAAACATTTATCTCAAAGAGAACTATATAGTGCTGTTGTAAGAGTGCATATTATCCAACTAGTCATTGGCATATCCAAACAAACAAACAAACAAACAAAAAGCATTAGAAGGATTTAGGAAAATTCTTTTTTTTAACATGTTAAAGAAATAATGAATTCCGTTCTCTATTGTGTCCAGAAGATGATTGGCAGGGTATCATTAACAATGCAAAAACTAAATGCTTTTACTAATACACTCTTCTCATATTCACCAGTGTAGCAAATGGAAATGCTGAACAATGACACAGCTGCCACCTCCACATCCACAGGCAGATGTTTATCATTCAAGCGATGGTTTATCTCCCTAGCGAGGATGCACCAAGCACTATCTGAGCCAAATTGTTAAGGAAGCAGATATCCCCTCATTACTATCTCTTTTTCCTTTTCTCTGTTCACTGCAGCCCATATATATCACTCCACAGGAAACTGGTATCCTCAACCTTGGGATGCTAAGGGTCATTAATTTGGGTGCGGCCATTAGGGATATCTACGATACCACTAATTCATTTCTTCACCGCATTCTGTTCCTAATACATCATATGTTACCTACATGGTTTTCTCTTATTGTTTCTCTGAAGGAGCTTGAAGCTTCCAATTTTAATGAACCATTGATGAAAGCGGAAATGAGGTACAAGCTCTCTTAAGTGACTTCCACCAAACTGATTTTACAGATTAATTAATGGCCTCAATTCTGTTTGTAAAACATATTGAATGATGCATATACTAGTAGGCTACTCTTTATTACAGCTGCACTGATTGTTGACTCACTAAGGGTTTATTGGGTTTGCACCCAACTATTTTAATTAGATGTAATATTTTACTTAACTACATAATTTAATTGAACCTATGTACACCAGTGAAATATACATATTAAAAGATCATTATTTTAGAGCAATTATTGAAGGGCTTAGATATTGCGAAGAAAACCACCAGCTTAATGCACATATGTGAAAATAAATTTTTTCTTCTGCAATACAGCTCAAAGTTTTTTTAAAAAGAGCTGAAGTAATTTATTGATTAAGTTAGATTGAGAAATAACTACAATACAGAGTTAGTTCTCATGTTACCTACCAAAAAATAACTCAGAAAGCATTATATGCATCGCAAGATATATAAAAAGGCCAAAGGAAAAGTCATATAACTGTCTTCACCAAGACAGGTGGAAATTTCATTTCCAGGTTTTGTTATAGGAAAATCATATATTTTAAAACTGTAAAAATTACAAATAATTTATTACCTGCTTAATGTGACACACAAAAATCAGCAACGATAGACTTTGAAATATTCCAGAGATATTTTTTAAACAAGAATTTTTCCTTTCAATATATTTGGAGGAAATAGAACCATACTTTCAAATCCAAATTATTGGAAATTTAAAGAATGCAATGTTTTGACCAGTGATATGTCATCTTTAAGCCAGTCTATGAAACAAGTGGATTTGAGTGATAAATGCAAAATTCTTTGAATTCTATTTTGGAAAAAAAATGGCAGACAATAATGTATGTCTTATGGAATTGTTAAAAGTTAGAAATGTCAAACGTACAGTTTACAATATAGCATTCACAAATAACAAAATTCCAAGTTCAATAATTACTAAATCTTGAAGAAATCATGGCCTGAATTTTTGATGCCACCACCCAAAACTCTTACACTAAAAGAAAACTATGAATAAAATGTTTTAAGTGATATAGAACTAATCAGAAATTTGACAATATGAGGAAGACAACACTAAATGATGATGTTTTGTTAGAAAAATTATGTATCATATGACATCAGAATTGCCCTTCATAAAGTAGATATATCTTCATATGGAAAGGATAAAATAGATAAGTAAAAATAGTTTATGCAGAAGTTAAATCATTCCTTGATATGTTTTTTTATAATAGTTTGTCTTAATAGAAATAATGTTATGATAAAAAGAGTGGAATTACTATGCTATGAAAATATTATTTTTGTCTTATCAAATTCCTGGTTTTATTTTTTAAAATGGGCTTTTAAATGTTTTTTGTTAAAATGATGTATTTATTAACTATTTTTATGATTAAATAGCTTCACATATTTTTTTCAAATTATTACTAACTACATGTGCCAAAATAATTGATAAGACATCATCTACATTATAGGGTGTACAGTGTCAATGAAATTAACAAGCAGGAATTCTTGAAGCTCCCCTTGCTGCAACCTTTTTCCTCTGAGAATTTTAATTCCTCTTTTCTGGTGTTTCTTCCAATGTTCTAAATAATGTCAGTCTAGTTTTTCTATCCACAGTAACTTGATATAGCCATTGACAGCTTCAGTCGTGAGATGATGAGCACGGAAATGTTCCTTTTCTAACCTCTTCATACCAGCTTTTCCATCAACTCCCTTGAAATCACCACTTATGCCAATGATTGACACAAAATCTTATATGTCCAAATTGAAATTCAATTTCTTCTCCCCTCTAGTTAATTTTTCCTTCTTTGCTTCTTATTTAAATAATGGTATCACTACCTTACCAATAACTTGGACAAAAACACTCTGAATGGCAATAGACTGCTCCATCAGGCTATCTCTTCTTCTGCCCATAACTAACTAGTCATCAGTCTCTTAGGTTACAAGACCTTGCTTTTTATTTCACTTTTCTAGCTGAATCCTTCACTACCTAACTTATGAACTACAGTAATAAATTTCTAAACTATTGTGTGTAGAAAAATAAAGGAGTATGCCATTTTTTTCTTTCAAAATTCTTTGTTGAGTCCCTAGTAAATACACAGAAAATTACAAATTTCTTTATATATTATATAAAGCCAGTAGCAATTCATCCATGTATTAAATTTTCAGTAACGTTCCGCATTCTCTCACTACTTACTTTCTACTTTTAAAAATATTAATGTAGTCTCATATCTCTGAGATCGTTTATACATATTGTTTACTCACTATTAATCTTTTTTGCAAAAATATATGCATCATTTGAAGTCCAGACTAGGTTTCATTTATTCAATAAAGTCTTCAAACCTTTTCACTGATAATGTGACATGTTCCTCCAAGGTGACAAATTTTCATAATTTCATGTGGGTTTTAATTTTGGAAATAAAGTTATCCACCAGTAAGGAAGCAGATAAAGTAGAAAACATTGAGTATCATTTGGGGGGACATGACTGTACAATTTTTTAAATGTAAAATTTGTTCTGTCTGCATAATATGTTAGATATGGGGATAGATAGTTTTAAAAAATTATGAATACAGTAAAGCTATGAAAGCCACAAGAACACGGGACAAATTCTAACATGCCTAATGTCTCTAGAAAGAGAAAGGAAGAGGAAGAGAGGGAAAAAGCAATGTTCAAAAATCTATTAGCTAAACTTCTCAAACTTTACAAAAGAAAACAAAGCTACAGATTAATAGTAAAATTGCTGAAATCAGAAGCCAGAGGGAAAATCTTAAAAGAAGCAAACTGAAATCAACAGCTCATTAAAAGGAACATACACCACTATCAACTGGGATTTATTCTTCGAGTTGAAGGATGGTTAAACATATGCCAATCACTAAAAGTGATACACATCATTAATAGAATGAAAGATAAAAATCATATTATCCTCTCAATAGATGCAGAAAAAGCATTTGACAAAATACAATTATCCTTTCATGATAAAAACTCTTAACAACTTAAGAATATCAGGAACATACCTCACCATAGGTATGTCAGGTTAGCTGACAAACACACAGCTAACATGATACTCATTGGTAAAATGTTAAGAGCTTTTCCTACAAGATCAGGAACAAGATAAGGGTGTCACTATCACCAATCTTATTCAACATGATACTGGAAGTCTGAGTTAGAGCAATAAGGCAAGAGAAAGAAATAAAACGCATCCAAATCAAAAGAGGAAGAAGTAAAATATCTCTGTTTGCAAATTATATGGTCTTACACATAGAAAATCCTAAAGATTCAACCAAAAAACTGTTGGAAATAATCAATGAATTCAATAAGGTTGCAGGATATAAAATCAATGTATGGAAATTGGTTGTGTTGTTACACACTAACAATGAAATATTAGAAAAAGAAATAAAGCAGCAATTCCATTCACAATAGCATCAAAAACAGTCAAATATTTAGGAATAAATTTAACCATGGAAATGAAAGATCTGTACAACGAAACCTAAAAGTTTTTGATGAAAGAAATTAAAGATGATATGAACAAATATAAAGATGTGTTCATGTATTAGAAGAATTAATATTGTTAAAATATTCATACCACAATTTAGAATCAATGCAATAGCAATAGAATAAAAAAATATAAAAAGGAATCCTAACATTTATATGGATCCACAAAAGGCCCCAAGTAGCCGTAGCAATCCTAAGAAAGAAGTTTAAAGCTGGAGTCATCACACTCCCTGATTTCAAACCTTATTGCAAAGCTATAGTAATCAAAACAGTATGGTACTGGCATGAAAATAGACCAATGGAAAAGAATAGAGAGCCCATAAATAAATCCTCCTGTATACCGTCAACCAATATTTGACAAGGGAGCCAAGAATACACAATGGGGAAAATATAGTCTCTTCAATAAATGAAGTTTAGAAAATTAACACACAAAAATTAACTTGAAATAGAATAAAGACTTAAGCATAGGACCTGAACCCTAAAACTTCTAGAAGAAAACATAGAGAAAAAGCTCCTTGACATTTGTCTGGGCAACAATTGTTTTGGACATGACACCAAAAGCACTAGCAACAAAAGCAATAAATCAGTAGGCGGGACTACCTCAAACTAAAAAGCACAGTGTAAAAGAAGCATAGCACAGCGAAAAATTAAAAAAGAAAAAAGAAACAATCAACAATGAAAAGGAAACTTACAGAATGGCAGAAAATATTTGCAAACCAGAGAGATATCTGATAAGAAGTTAATATTCAAAATATATAAAGAACTCACGCAACTCTACACCAAAAAGAAAAAAAAATACAATAAAAAAATGGGAGGAGCAACTAAATAGAAATATTTTCCAAAGAAGACTTATAAAGGGCCAACAGCTACATGAAAAGATGCTAAACATCACTGATCATCGGGAAATGCAAATCAAAACTACAATGAGGTATTCACCACATGTCTGTTAGGATGGCTATCATCAAAAAAACAAGAGATACATCTTGGTAAGATTGTGGAGAAGAGAGAACCTTGTGCACTGTTGATAGGAATGTAAATTGTTATAGCCACTGTAGAAAATAGTATGGAGGTTCCTCAAAAAAATTAAAAATAGAACCACTGTATGACCCAGCAATCCCACTTCTGGGTATTTATCCAAAGGAAATGAAAAAAAGATATCAAAGGATATCTGCACTCTCATGTTTATTGCAGCATTAGTCACAACAGCCAAGATATGGAAACAACCTAAGTATCCATCTATGAACTAATAGATAAAGAAGATGTGAGATATATCAAATATATGTGTGTATATGTGTGTATTCATCAAATGTTATAGTGGAATATTATTCAGCCATAACAAAGAAGGAAATCCTGCCATTTGCGACAACATGGATGGACATCATTGAGGGCATAACGCTGAGCGAAATAAGTCAAATAGAGAAAGACAAATACTGCATGTGAATGCTTATGTGTGGAATCTTAAAAAGCTGAACCCAGAGAAACAGAGAATAGAATGGTGATTCTTGTTGGCTGGGGGTTGGGAGAAACACAGAGATGTTGTACAAAGGGTACAAACTTCCAGTTAGAAGATGAGTAAGTTCTGGGGATCTATTGCACAGCATTGTTATTAGAGATAACAATACAGTATTATATTCTTGAAAGTTGCTAAGAGTAAATTTTAAATGTTCTCATCTCAAAAAAGAAGTGGTTACTATGTGACCTAATGAGGTGTTAGCTAATGCTACAGTGGTAATCATTTTGCAATATATGTGCAACAAATCAAAGTTATATACCGTAAACTTACATTTAAGTAAGTTATATGTCAATTAAGCTGGGAAAAAACCACTAAAAATATGATATCAAGTATGTTAACCAAATTATATAGTATGCAATTAAACATTTGGCACAGGCTATAAGATTTTACTCATTCTATTTCAAATCAAAACAGTGCTTAATTTAAAGAAAGAGCATTGGAAAAATGTTTTTCTCATATTTTATGCAGCAACAAAAGAAGAGAATAATAGAACTGTAGAAGTTTAAATTACTGATTGAAATCCATTAACTGGAAAACTGTCTGAAAGAGATAATTGGCGAACTAGTATATGTTCAGAACAGCACATACGCAAATTGAATTTTACGTAATTTGATAGAAAATAATAATATCTTTTCTTGAGCTACCTGTTCGGGTAGATGATGGTCTTCATTATTATTTGGGCACATTTTGGTTAAAAACATTTGGTTAAAAATGTGAGTGGGGGAAGGGAAGGGGGAGGTGTTGCTTAGTTACAAGCTTTCTCTTTCATCAATACTTTATGGCTATAAGGAAAAATTTCGTAAATTTTATCTGTTTTTAAAAAATCCTCATGAAACCTTTTGTGAATAATTTGACTTTTATTTGTTCTCCCACACAAAAGAGCTAAACCTAACACAGGTACAGACTGTGATTTTTTATGAATAGAAATAACAGTTACAGAAACTAGTTTCATTAGATTATTTGAAATACTTGCTACAATATGAAGATTTATCAGCAATTATAAATAGTTCTTCTCTTTACCTCTAATACTTTATTTTTTAATAAGTAAAACATGATCCCTTTTTTTTGTGCCAATATAACAATGGTGACGTTTTCTTATACTATACATTCCAGATTTCACATTTCTCTCTCCCCCATCTCTGTTACGTACACACAAAAACATACAGATATAGACAACACATATGCAAACAAATATGCTACACATAAACATGTGTATTTGAATGCTGGCTTGATGACTTATCTGTGTGAACTGAAGCAATTTATTTCATTCTTTTGCTTCATTTTTCTCACCAATAAAATGAAAATTACTATAACTCCTATACTTTTTATATAAACAAAACATAGTTATTAGATGTTCATCAAATGTTCATTCCTTCTATTCTTCTGTGTTCTGCCGTTTCCTTTTCTCCGTAAAACTTAAAATCACATCCCACGACCATTTAAAACTGCCTCCTCACTAAGCAAGGTCCATGAAGACAGATACTTCTGTTTCATTCATGGCTATGGCCTAGGATAGTGTTTGATTCATAGTAGGCAATAAAAACCTATGAACTGTACTAACTAACTAGTTAATTATCTTGTTAATCTACTAATATTCAAACTTACAGTCAGAAGATAGTAGCCGTTAAGTCTCACCCATAGTGACTGGAGCAATTTAAATCTCTTTTCTTTAGTTTCCTAATATTGGAAGTTTTTAAACTTCCAAGGTTTAGGTTGTTGTCAGACTCAGATAAACAGGTATATAAAAATCATTTGGAATTTCTTAGAGTATAAACTTTGGGTATAAAATATTAATATCAATAAATAGCTCTCCATATGTCTGAATATGATACTACTTTTACTGATGACGAGTGTGATAGATTCTGCAATGCACCATGCAGATCTCCCTTCAGTGAAGGACCTATGGCTGCAGCTGTTGAGAGTACTGATGGCAGGAAATCTCCTGCTCTCAGGGATCTTCAGAGATTGCCTCAGCCTGGCTCATCGTCACATTGCTTCCTGGGCTGGCCCACCTCTAATAACTAACCTAATGGGAAATATAAAGTCCTGACTGTAATGGACCAAACTCAGGACAATCTGAAGAGCTATTTTTATTCCAAGGATCCTGGCAGGGTTAGTAAGGCTGCTGTTGAGTCTGTAGCACAGCTCAGCTTCTGCCCAATTCTGTTTCCTTTTCATAGGTGTTGATCCCAAATGTTCTAATTAATAAACAACCTTTATGGCAACTCAGCTTCCTGGGAACCAATCCTTCAAAATTTTTTTGATAGAACAGGCACTTTGATGGTGTTTTGGGCCTAGATCACTCAGCTCTTGACTGTCACTGAAGCCACCATCTCTGGTGGTAGGTGAGCACACATAGTGCCTAGCATAAGGTGCCAAACCAATTGTTGAAACTATCAGTTATGTTGAATTAGAATAACTTACAAATGAAAGGGAAAGCATTAGCTGAAATAATAATCATAAAGACAATGTACTAGTAGTCTATTACTAAGTTCAAGAAAAGTTTGGAAAGACTAAAAGAAATCTGAGTGATTAATCCAATTACTGAATGAAAGTAATGTGAAAGCTGGTGGGTCTCCTTGGTAACTTAGAAAAAGGAACATATTCCCTGCAGTGGGAGGGTAGAGAAAGCTGAAGATCAGATTCAAGACTTAATGGTCAGTTTCTAAACCCCAAAGGAAATTAAATGCCCAACCAAAACATGTATGCTATGGCAAGTTCAGTCCCTTAATTGGGAAAGAATGGAATCATTCCTCATAGGATAAAGATATTTGTGTTGAATCCCCAAAATATGTGAATCAAAGATATTTCTGAAGCATCTGAACCTTCAGAAATGATTCCTTCTTTCCTATTACTGCTGGAAACACACTCCCTTACTTGAAATGATGCAGAGACTTCATCCTTGTAAGGCAACATATGCCCTCCTGAGGATCTTTGTTCTCAAAGTGGGAACACTTCTGAGAGGGTCCATGGCAAGAGTCCCATTGGATTACAATCTCTAACAGTTTCTTTAGATACTTGAGGTTCCTGTGCCAAGGAACTGATGAACAAAAGGGGGAGTCAACTTAGTGGCATAGGTAATTGACTGTGCTGCTCTTACTCGTTGGAACAATGAGATATATTTTAGCACCTCATTAATTTGGGAGCACCTATCAAATATGACTTGCCCAATTATGACAACGAAGACAAGGATAGAAACTCTAGCCAGAGAAGGACAAGAAGAGCAGAGTTTAGGCCCCATGGTTCAAAGGATCATGTAAGGCCAGTAGAGCTGCTAGATGAGGGTGAGGGGAATGTGAAATATATAATAGTGGTAGGAAACAATGAGCACGAGCTGCATCCAAAGACCAGCTGTTGCACTAGGAAATGTAGAGCACCTCTCGAATCTTCCCCTTCTAAATTCACTCAAAAGTAGACGTCAACTGTAATCCTGGAGAAGCTGCTCCCAGAGTGTACATGAAGAAGTAGATCAGAGTGCTGCAGAGGATGAGCCATGGTGAACACCATAATGGGCTTCCCAGATCTCTTTTCAATGAAAAAACTTATTGCCCTACTGCTGGGAGCGCTGTCAGAAGACAAACTTCAACTGTATCCTCTTCAGAGATTGATTAGCGTTACAGAGCTGCCTAGCCATGGCTGTACCCCTTTCTGCAGCCCATATTTAGTATGGGTTGATGTAGGAATACAAAGTTTGGGCCATTGAGTCCAATTTCAGGACAATTCTGCAGAGCTGTTTAAGCTCCAGAACTTCCCGTGGAGTTGGCTGAGGCTGTTGTTAGGTCTGCAAAATGGCTTGACTTCTATTTCCTCCTCTGCTCCATCCTCCTTCCTTCCTCTTCCTTACACAGGTGTTGATCCCAACACCACTTCTTAATAAACTCGCTGCAACCAAACTCCATCTCAGAGACTCATTCTAAGCCTCTCAATTTTAATTTTAGGATTCCTACCCTTTGGCAGCATTTTTAACTAGAAACCTTTCTAGTTGTGTTAGTAAACCCTGGCTAATCTTAGGATCTGTTATTATCCTAAGATTTTTATCCCAATTTTTATCGTATGGTTCATTGTGCCTTGTTGTCTTGTTTATTCATCACAGTATATTAGAATTTCTATAGAGAACTAAGTATCAGAAGGCTGCTTGACCAATACCTTCAAGAACTCTTCTGACTGTACAACTATTTGATCATATGAGCTTTATTTTGATCCAATGCCTCATTTACTTCATTGTTGATTACTTCTCACCAAATTGCTGTCCCCTTGCTGACATTCTTTGGTTATGTTGTATGTTTATCTCACCAATTCTCTTGGCATTTATCTTTTGTTCGTAAAACTTAGGTATTATGTATACCTTCTCCATTTTAAAGATGAGGAAAGTCAAGACAAGAGAGAGAAAGCTGCCTACCCACGTTAGTGATAATGCTTCTCTGTTTTAGCTTTCCTCTCATACCTGAGTTTTCATTCTATGTTGTTTTCCTATAGGAATTACTAATTAAAAGACTTTTATGTCTTTTTCTGTCCTCTATGTCTCATATAGATTGCCCGCTAGATTCTGATCTCATCAAACACACTATAAAATAATGCATCCTAATATTAGATAATTCTAAATGTGAAAATAACCCAGTTGTCTGCTCTGGGGCAAGTTGTATAATTTCCTTTATGCCGTAAAATGGGGAAATCTTTTTCTTAGGTATGAATTAGATGTGGACAATTCAACATGAAGATACTGTTGAGCATTGGATAAATTAGGACAGGACAGACGGGGTGAAATTGGAAGTTGTATATTAAGCTTTTGTAACTAAACTTGAATATATTTGTTAAGCTGATTAAATACGAATCAAAGGATTTAATATATGGTTTGATATGGATGGAGGCACTAAGCTCCGATATTTTCCTATAGTAATATTTTGTAATTATCTAACTTGTTCCCCTACTAATTCACCCTGTGTCTGCATAAAAACTTAAGGTCTCTATTTCCCCCTCTTGATAAAAATACCTCAATTCCTATTTATTTAATTTATAGGATTAATATTTCTCTCCTTTTCTTTCTTTGATGACAGATAAAATGTATTTAAAATGAAAAACATAACATTTAATGGTTATTAAACATGACACATTGCTGGTAGGAATGCAAACTTTGTAGTTTCCTTTAAAAACAGTTTGGTCATTTCTTATAAACACGTACTTAACATGTAACCCATACATCCCACTCCTAGATATATACCCCACCCCCAAAAATGAATACATATGAGCCCAAAAAGATTTCTGCAAGAATGTTCACAGCTCCATGGTTTATAAGATCCTCAAGCTGAAAACAGCACCAAAGCACATCAACAAGGAGAATGGATAAACAAATCATGGAATAGTCATACAATGGAAAAGATGATTGCAGCATTCTTCAATATAGAAAAACACTGAAAGCAACTCAAAGTTTCCATGAACAATGGAATCTATCATTTGCTGTAGTCATACGAAAGGGATTCTACTCAACAATGAAAATAAATGAAAAACAGGTGACTATATCTGCAAGGATAAAACTTAAAAGTACAAAGTAGAGGTGAAAAGGTTAATTGTAGAAGAGAGTATATGTTATTCTGTTTATATAAAAACAAAAATGACAAGAAAAACAGTATCTTAAGGATTCATATGACTGTGGTAAATTTTATTTTTTTAAACAAAGCAATGAAACAGTTAATATAAAATTCAGTAATTATCCTGGAGGAGAAAGAAAGAGAGGAAGAAGCCATGGGAAAGAGGCATACAGGGTTCTTCAAATATTTTCACAGACTTCTATTTCTTAATATGCAGATGTGTGGGTATTCACTTTTATACTCTTCATTTAAACTGAATTCATGCTTCATATGTACATAATATTGATTGATAATTTATATGTATATGATAATGTTTCATATATTTCCATTTTTTTTAAGTTAAAAGTGGAAGATGAGATTCTTGCTTGGATAGGAAGTGGCCGACCTGTGTTTTGCAATGGATTTCTCTAATCTCAAAGTGCATGTTTTAAACCACCATGATACATAGCCTTTGAAAAGTAATTTCAAACTACTGTCATTTCAGAGCAACTGTGCATGATAAAGGGAAGGGAATCACTGTTTGTTGAACTCCTGGCTAGAAAGAGAGCTCCAATCTAATTTTCATTAGCGAGGAAGGCAATTTACATTTGCAGTCCTAAGTGAAATAGGTGGGAAAAAATAGGAAACGATTATGGTAAGAGAGGTGAAGGCCAACAAGGTTACATGCAACTTCCTTGAAATTTATGTGGAGAATATAAAAATTAATGCTTCAATTTAATACCTGAATACAGCAAGCAAGTCCTTTAACAAGCAAATACAGAAAATAAATGAACATGGGGGATGCAAATAAAAAATATAAAAATTTCCTAATATAGATTAAAATGGTTAAGGTAAATTATTGTTTCTCCTTGCTCATTTATTTTGTATTTCTTTTTAAAAAATACTACCTATACTCCTTTACTTTAACTTATTTTTATCATTTTCGATTAATCTTTTCCATGGCATCTTAGCTGCCCATTCCTCATATGAAGCACTCAGCAATATTTGTTTTTCATATTAAAGTAAACATTACCATGCATGAAAAAAAATGAAATCCAAGACTCATACCTAGGGCTGTGTGTCTTACAGATTAGACCAAGCAGTCAGTAGACTTCCCTAATTTCTTTCCTGGCTCTGCCACATAAGTATTGTATGAACTTTGGTCTCTCTCTGTCTCAGTTTCCTTACGTGTTAAATGACGACAATAAGTTACACTTCATAGGATTATTGTAAAGATTAAATGAGTTGGTGTATATAAAAATCTTTGAACAGGGCATGGCACCATGTAAAATTCTTGATAAATATTATTTTCTATTGTTCAACCAACCTCTGTATATATAACAATGCACCATGTGACATATTGTATACAAGGTTGTTCAATACATTAATTGGGTGAGATTACAATAGTCAAATATGACAAGTATATGAATTCATGATGGGCATTGTGAGGACAGACGTTTGATGTCCAACATGGATGGTTAACAAAAGGCCTCACTGATACTGGGATAACAAGGAAGTGTAGACACTGGGACAATTGCCTCCAGAGCAAAACTGTAGACCTGGCAGTCATGCAGTTGGGACAGCTAAGAGTTACGAGTTGTGAGTTATGAACAGGATGTATGGAACTGTGAGGCTGAGCTTGCTAGTCAGATATGAGTCCAAATGGTTAATATGTACATAACCTCTGAAGCAGTTTTCATCATCAAGAGTCAGTATAAGACAGAAGGGTGAAAGCTAGAAGGAGAATCAAAGGGCAAAGTAAACTGAAGTCATGTTTCCATAGGTTACCGTACAGAACTCTCCATGGAGATCATGCTTGAAATCGGGACAGGATTCTTTTGCCTGAGTTTTTTATAATTGCAGAATGAGAGCAAAGGGAAGAAAAAGAGTCCTAGTCTTTGGAATAGGGAAAGAATACTTGTTGTTGGGTAAATTCCATAATATCATTTCTTTTGGGGAATTTGGGAAATGGGCAGAATGAAATAAACATTTTTAAGTCAGAATCATTATGTCCAAAGTAAAAAAAAAAAAAAAAAACAGCTGATAAATTAGAGTGTGAGATGAAGTCATAGAAAACCTGGAAGGCTGTAATTTGGAATGCTTAAAAGTTTTCTCTAATAAAATTTTCTAGAAAAGCTGCAAGGGGATTAAAAGGGATTTAGAAAGAAAAAAAAAAGAAGGAAGGAAGGGAGGAAGGGAGTGAGGGAGGTGGGAGGGACGCAGGAAGGGAGGAAGGGCAGTAAAGGAAGGTTGCTGTAGGCTAATGGACTATCATCTCTTGAAAATTCCTTGAGAGATATCACATAAATAAATATTGGAATTCTCTTCTAATTATCTTTTGTGGTCAAAAAGTTTCTAAATACAATATTCTGAAAAAATTAGAGGTACTTGGGAGTCAGGATTTTATTTTTGCTTCTTTGTTATTGTCAGTGGTGTTTTTAGTCTCCCTGTATTATTTCAGTCCCAATCCTTAATACCTTAGTGAGCTATGTATGCCTTCAGAATGAAAAACGTTTTAAGATGGACATTTCACTTGGTATGAATAAGGAGCAAAATATTCTAAAAATTATTTAAACTCTGTAAACCTTGTCTTTAAGAACATGGCTGCTGGGGCCAGCCCGGTGGCACAAGTTGTTAAGTGTGCACGCTCCGCTGCAGCGGCCCAGGGTTCGCTGGTTCAGATCTCTGGCATGCACTGACGTACTGCTTGTCAAGCCATGCTGTGGTGGCATCCCATATAAAGTGGAGGAAGATGGGCATGGATGTTAGCCCAGGGCCAGTCTTCCTCAGCAAAAAGAGGAAGATTGGCAGATGTTAGCTCAGGGCTGATCGTTCTCAAAAAAAAGAACATGGCTGCTAATTAAAATACTTGAGTCATCTGCTTCTACTGAATGCGTTTTCCCTTGATTTTTAGACACAATTTCCTGGTTCTTCATGTGTTTTTTATTTTTTTAATGTATTCCAGACATTGTGTAAAAATGAACTGTGGAGCCTGAAGCATAATGTTTTGTTTCACTGTAAATGCTTATTTCCAGAGATGCCAAAGCCTTTTCAATGTGGGTGGTTAGGGTGAGGAGGTTATCACAGTTTCAAATTAGAGCCACGTGGAGCTAGAGATAGATCATCATTTTAATCATATTGAATTTATCTTTGATTATTCCAATGCCCAGCATTCCAAACCATATTTTTTTCCTCATTATTCAGATTGGTAAAAAGTTGGCAGCTATCTCAGGTAGTTTTCCTTCACTTTTGGATTCTACTCTGGTAGAGTTGTAGAATCCAATTACCGTGAGAGTGTACAGAAATATATGATTTATATGTTACCAACCTCTAATTCCCTGTTGCATTCTTGCAAAACTCTGAGGGGGAGAAGATTAGGGTGAGAAATTGCGTGACTGAACCATCTGTCTTTGCATTGGTGCTCTTGTAGATTCTGACTTCTCCCACTAATCTTTAGTGTTGTCCAAGGCTGGCTGTTTTCTCCTTATTTCTGCTAAATTTCCACATCTATCCATACCTATACTGTAAGCCTATCTCCATGTACAAAAGCTGCTGTACATGTGAACATCTCACTGTATTCTCAAGTATAATTTTATCAGCCCTTCCTTGCACCCAACATTCTCCACGAGATCCATATAAAAATTTGTGAAGTTAATTTTAATAGTATATTTCTCAAACCTCATAGATCCAAAATATTGTCATTTCAACCTATAATCAATATAAAAATTATTAATGAGATATTTTACATAATTTTTTATACTAAATCTTTAAATCTAGTATGTACTTTACTCTTATAGCACATCTCAATTTACATGCTAAATTTTCATTGATAATATTTGATCTATATGGATTTCATAAAATTTATAGTTGAAAAAGTAGCTTTACATAACCAAATTGTTCCAAATATAATTAAAGGTTCATGATTAACCGAATCAAGTATCTGTTTTTATAATTAAATTATAATTTATTATAAATTAATTAAAAATTTAGAAATTCAGCTCCACTAGCCACATTTCGAGTGTCAGTTGCCACATGTGGTTGATGGCTGCCATATTGGTGAGCACAGCTCCAGCTGTCCCGTTTGTCTTGAATTTCCTTCTCTCTAAACCCACTTTCCTAACACTCTTGCCTTCTTGAAAACTTTGCCCAAACCTCACAGTTTAAACGAGTCTAACTTCTCATCACTGTTTAATCCAGCTCCCTGAATGCCCACCTACACTGACATTCCTCATCCTTCTTATCTTGCTCTACATTTTCTATTATTCCTTGTCATTTTCACCTCCAAATATTCTATATTGTTAATTAATTAATTTTTTATATTTTATAGTCTTCCATTCTCTGCTAATATGTAGGCTTTACAAGGACAACAATCTTTCTTTTATTGATTGATGTATCACAAACAGCTAAAACAGTGTCCGACAGACAGTAAGTGCTCATAAACATTATTGAATGAATGGATTTTCCCAAAAATATATTGCAAAGTAGTCTGTTAAATAAGCTGATCTCTTTTTCACATATGTAGACAAATGCATTGATTTTGAGTGTATACTGATTTGACCTCCACAATAAAGTGAAGTGGGACGTGGTTTCTCCTCTTTGTACTGCGGTATAATAGGAAAGAATAGAAGATCTGACAGAGAAGAGATGAGATTCTAAGTATGTTTGCCGCTGTTCTCCTCTGTGTTTGCTTTCTCCAAGAGTTGTTGGTTAGGGTAAAGTGTTTGATAGTTATTTTTTGATGTAAGCAGATGTGAGAAGAGAGCCGTTGCTTTCCTGAATATATCGGGAATTACAATCAGCTACAGTAAGACAGCACCAAATTCTGCTACCCCTTACCTATAGATGTCCTGGTGCCTTATTGCTAGTCTTTCAAAGCCTCTTTTTCTTCATCTTTTCCATTGATTATCATAGTAAACATTGCCTTGAAAGTGTTTACAACAGCAACATGCTATTTTACGCAACACTACTTCAAGATTTTGATAGAAGAAACTAAGGAGGAAAATGCCTAGTCCAAATTTGTACAGCAAGCTGATGGCAAAAAAATTGAGACTCTCGTTCCTTATATGAATTGGGAACTCCATGTGTTCACTATATTTGCATCATTGATCAAGATATTACTATGCTAACAGAACCCACAGAAGCAACATATGGATATTTTTATTTTTATCTGAAAGATCAGTTGAAATTTTAATGTCATTTTATTCTTAGTATCTTGCATCCCTCACGCTTGCATATTATTGGTATTTCTTAGGCCAAGTTTAAATTGGTTGGGAAAATCTCACAAAATCCCCAACCCCAACAGCACTAGAAGCTGATTTTCTCCTCCCCATCGAGTTCACCTCCAGATTACCATTAAAATTCTCAAATCACTGTACCTAAATAGGATGTAGATTTATTCATTCTTACCACATGGATTAAATTCTGTTCTCTACACTCAGAAGGCTTGATTTAAACAAACCCTGTGGCTTCATAATTTTACTGTAGCTATCTTGAATAGATCTAATTTGATTTTATTTGGTTTGCTTTATTAATTTCCCCAAATGTCTGTTAGTAAAATTTGACAGTGCCTAGAGTATTGAATGGTTAATTGATGGATATACTAAACTCTGTTTTTGTAACTTACAGATGAAACTATAGCCTGCACTTGCAAATGTTAACCCAGCTTTTTAGAAAATTCCCAAGCTCTAAGAAAGCTACAAAATCAATTCTTGGGCCAGTCCTGGTGGCCTAGTGATTAAGTCCAGCACACTCCGCATCAACAGCCTAGGTTCGGTTTCCAGACTTGGACCTACATCACTCTGTTAGCAGCCATGCTGTGCTGGCAGCCCACATACTAAAATATCGAGGAAGACTGGCAGGGATGTTAGCTCAGGGCGATTTTTCCTCTGCAAAAAAAAAAAAAAAGAATTCTCTTTGTGCCTTGTCAGTTATGTGTACAGTACTTGTTTGAAAGTGAGGCTTGGGGTAAGGGGGTATGAGTACACAAGTGACAAGTGAAAATAACTGTTACATTTTAGGCTGCAGATGGGACAGTAATAACCACTAGCTACTAAATTGATCCAAGTAATCAGGCAGTTCTCAGTGAAAAGGCAATCAGAAGAAAACTATTGTATTAAAATACAACAATAATAAGTTATTATGTTTGCTTTTTACTTTTGGGGTGCCTTCCGGAATCTTAATCATCAACTCAGAAATATCATTTGCTGAAAAATCAATTTGAATTCAATTAGGAGATAAAGATTTCCCTGTCAGAAACTGAAACCAATCAGCTGCATCTCATAAGCTTTTAGCCTTCAAATGCCTTGATGAAGAGCCTGCGATACTCTATCATCATTCTGACTCAAACAGCAGCTGATGACCGAGGTTTCTGTCACACACAATGATCATGATGTAATTATCCACTTGGCATCTGACTTTTAGATGTGAGCCATAATAACTTAAAGTATTAATTTTGCATTTGGGATATTTACTTCCTTTCTCCTTATGCCATTGGAACCATTTATAGCAATCGATCCTTAAGTCCTTGACAGCAGTTTTGGGGAAAGGAAAAATCTAGTCCATTATAGGTGAACTCAGGTCAAGAAAAGGAAGACACGTTAAGTCATTTGTGCCGTCCACGCTTTGTTTACATGGATGCTCCTTACTACCAAGATGTTTCCTCCACAGGGAAGTAGCAATTATGGAACTAACCATGCCCTCTTTTTTGAGATCTGCTTTCTCAGGAAATCTAAGATCAGCAGCAGAATGCATACTGTATTAGACACTAATGCCCTGTAACATTATGTAGGGCATTTTCATTGTTGCTACGTTCTGTTTTGCAATTTACTTGTATTAGGTACAGCTTAGGAATTTGGTGTTTACTTGTAGGTATTTTGAGATTTAGCAAAAGGATAATGCAGTATTTTCAATACATTAAATACTTGAACTATTTGGTGAGTATTAGTCCAAACATGAAGAATAAGGGATATGATTAAGGACTATAAAATCATAAATGGCATATTTAATTAAAACAACACATTTTTTTTTTTTTTGGCTCATCATATGCTGGTATACGAGAAAAGCAAAGAGTTCCTCTAAAGTTTGAAAATGATATATTTATACATATGAAGTATTTTGCAGAGTGGATAGAGAGTATATGGAGAGAAACTGCACACAAAGATGTAATTGAAATCAGTATATTTTTACACAAAAGTTTAGATAAAATATTGGGTAAATATGCTTAATGAGCTCTTGCACGAATTGAAACTATTTGGACAGTAAATCTTTAGACATTTTAGATTACACAAGGCACAAGTGAAAAAACTTAAAAGATGTGGTGCCTGCCCGGTGGCGTAGCAGTTAAAGTTCTCTCACTCCGCTTCAGAGGCCTGGGGTTTGTCTCCAGGGTTCACAGGTTTGATCCCTGGCCCGGAGAGATGCAGCACTTGTCAAGCCATGCTGTGTCAGCATCCCATAGAAAGTAGAGGAAGATGGGCACAGACGTCAGCCCAGGGACAGTCTTCCTCAGCAAAAAGAGGAGGATTGGCATCAGATGTTAGCTCAGGGCTCATCTTCCTCACAAAAGGAAAAAAGAAAGAAAATAAAATTTAAAAGATGTAAGTCATCTTTTGAGACAGTATATTTGAAACGAGGCAGGTTAGATTCTCTAGATCAGTGTTTTCTAATAGAAATGTAATGTGTGGCCCTGTGGCTTAGCGGTTAAGTGCGCGTGCTCCGCTGCTGGTGGCCGGGGTTCGGATCCCGGGCACGCATCGACGCACCACTTGTCCTGCCGTGCTGAGGCCGTGTCCCACATACAGCAACTAGACGGATGTGCAGCTATGACATACAACTATCTACTGGGGCTTTGGGGGAAAAAAAAAAAAAAAAAAAAAGAAATGTAATGTGTGATAATATGTAATTTAAAATTTATAGTAGTCACATTAAAAAATTTAAAAATAAATGGAATTTATTTTAATAATATATTTAACACAATATATCAAAATATTATTTTAACATAACCAATAGAAATTATTAGTGAGAGTATTTCACATGTTTTTTTCATACTAAATCTTCTAGATAAGTGGCTATTTTACACTTACAGTTCATCTCATTCAGATGCTACATTTTATTCTGAAATATTTTATCTGTCTTGTGCTTTCATAAAAGTTACAGTAGAAAAAAAGAGACACACAACCTAAGTCTTTCCAAACAAACCTAAAATTTCCAATAACTGGACTGAGGACCAAAAGTTCATTTTCATTTAATATTTGATTCAACATTGACACAACTAGTTCACCTACTTGAGAATAACTTACTTCATCTTTAAGCAAAAATATAGCAATTTCAAAATTATGCCTGTCCAAGTTAAGTAAATTACCTAACTCCTGGGTAAATTCAGTACACCTAATGCCAAATTCAAAAGTGTGATGGATAAATTGAAAAGCAACTCTAAATTTCTCAATCAAAAATGTTTTCTTAAATCTTTCTCTCAGTTTTAGCGGCCAATATTATCAATAAGAATTAAATTTTCTCTATACTGATTAATGCAAGAAAATGTCTAAAGTCATCATCATTGATTTGCATTGTGTTAAAATTCATTTTCAACACACATTCTTGTACCTATCTGATTAGGTCACAAATAAGCTTTTCTATCCTTGTAGCTCGAAATTGAATTCCTTCATTTGCAGTGCAATGTCTGTAAGAGAATATAAACCACAAGGCCATTTTTTGTTTTTAATTAAATAATTTTTTATCAAGCATTCCTTTTAAGATAATCTTGAATTTCAGCTAATAGTAGAGTTAATTTGTGTAAAACTCTTCCACTGAACAACAAATAAGCAGTGCCAAAAACTAAGTCATTAAATTCATTGTCTTCTAATTCTTTCATCAATCACATAAATTGTTCAATACTGAATGGTTTTAACAGTTGTATCCATGACGTTTTCCACAGAGTCTGCTTCAGAAAATTGAGCATAAATATTTTCAATATTTAGCAGAGTGGAACAAATCAATAAGGGAAGAATCAGTCTTTTATTTTAAAATTCCAGTCAATCTAGATTATTACTTAACAAGGCTGGAGTACAGTCTGTTGAAATAGCAACTAAATTTTTTCACATCTAGCGCATATTCTTCTGTGGTAAATTTAAATAAATAAAAAATGCACGAGAGTTCAATATAGTTTTTAATGAGTTCAATAAAATGTTTATTAGTAAATTTAAAAGTCCTTTGAGATAAAACACACTGAATGTGGTGGTAAAGCTCAAGAAAAGTACTTAACATTTTTCAAAATTTAAATAAATTGATCTTTGATGTGGTTAGCAAGTTCTTCTATGAATTTGGACTTTTCGAAAAATGTCTTGTATTCCATAACTAATTGTTCAGTGGCTTAAGTGAAGAACTTTAATTTATTATAAAATATCTTTTTTAGTTTTTTATTTCAGGAGTTTTTAACAAAATTTCTATAACAGAAATAATCATTACTTGTACGTTCTCTGGTCCATTACTTCTTCAAGAGTACAAGTTGTTTTATAGCTTGCCAAACTTACAAGCTCAGATTCTATTAAAAATTGTTTAAACATTTTGGTGGATATTTAATTCTGACATTAAGTGATTAGTTTTGGATATTGTCTTTTGACTGCTGAGAGGAAATGTCTTATCAAATTTGCTACGTATTTGTGGAAAAGTTCTCTTTATATTGTCCACTTTGTCATCTTTAAAGCTTTTTTTTCACACAAGTAACAAAACAGCGTTTGAATGGGAGAATATGCAATTGCCAATCATTCTGCCATTTGGTTCATAATTTGTTTTAATAAATTTTTGTCTTTACTATTCCAATCATAACTCTAGTTTCTGCATCTCCACTAGATACTGCATCAGAAATATGCCTTCTTTTTAAATTTTAAAAATTGCCAATACTGAATTTTAACCTAAAATAATTTGATTATGTTAAAATTATGTTTTTCAAGTTAATTACCAGTTATGATTTAAATAGATATCACTATATCTTGTTTTATCAACATAACATATTCAAATAAACATATTATAATGTTACGTTTATGTCCAGAAAAATCATTCAAACTAAATCAATCCAATGACACAGAGTAGAAGAAAGGTCTGAGTATATGTAATCCTGGAAATGATATATTCATCCCAATTGCAAACTACAATAGAACAGTATCTTACATAATACAACAAAATGAAAGACAATATCACAAAAACAATTAAGTTTTATGTCAATAAGAAATATTTTATATGCTTCAGTTTTTGTCTAAATTGGCTAAAATTAAATAACATTAAAAATTCAATTTCTTAGATGCATTAGCTACATTATAAGTACTCTCTTTCCACATGTGTCTAGTGGGTACAATATTGGACAGCACAGGTCTAAATTGAAATTATTAGCATGTGTGAAAAAGGGATTTTTTTGGAAGAGATGCTGCTTAGAGAAGCAAAATAAAGAAATAGAGTTAATGGCACAAACCATCATATTCTCCATATAAATTCCATCAAGGCAGAGGTTGCTTTAACCCAAAGAGGAGACTCTCTGGTGGCAAACATATGCCAGTTGTTGAGACAGAAGCACTAGGCATTCAGAGCTTGATATCACTAATTTCTGCTATTGTGACTGCAAGTTCACCATGCACGCTACTAACAGGTAATTTGCATCCCGTTGGGTTTTCTATAGGGGTATCCCAGAATAACACACAACCAATATGAGCATATATCTCTATTTTCAAATTTGTACACTAACCATGTGACGCGTGATCCTTTGAATTTTGTGAATGTAGGCAGGTTGAATTAACCTATCCAAGTCTAAACAATGCTGAGGCACTGATGTGACATGCAAGCTAAGCAGTAAAATACGTGCTGTTGTAAATAACCAAGGGAAGTGCTATATGATTTGTCCTTTTGTGGCCGCCAGCTATTTTATGGCAATAATCTATCTGCTCAATTCTTCCTTTTTTCGTGATTTCAGATCCAAACCAAAACCTTTCTTTAAAAGTTTTATGAATAATTGTCTTGAAGATGTTCCTATTTTTTTCAAGCCCTGTACCATGTCTTTTGCTATTGTTGCAGTTTGCAGAAGAAACTATTCTATTAATCCTTTAATAAGTATTTAATAAAGTTAAATTTTTTGATCTCTAATATTTCTTCTCTGTCCTTTAAAAGTATCTTTGTTCTGTTTTACCAGTTGGTAATTTCATTTTTCTTTTATAGATAATATGGTCACCAATTTGTTCAGACAACTGTAGAATCTTCTGAAAAGCTCAGTATCTGTCCTCCATCAGACCTCAGATCATCCCTCTGACCCACTTCTCACTGCTCAGTCATGCTGCTTTGTCTCTGATGGTCCATGTCTAATGTTAAATCACTTATTTCTTCATCTTTTGATACCACATCATTAGATCATATTTTATGTATTCTCTCTACAACTTTCTATTCCTAGAATAATGTTATAAAAAACTTTAAGAATAAATGTTCTCAAGATATAGCAATGTTAGTTACAGTCAGCAAATAATAACAAATATTTTAGCAACTAAAATATTATCAATTAAAATATAAGAAATACTTAAGCAAACCACAATTATTTATTTTCAGAATTTGTTGACTATTACAGTCTTTTATTTTCCAGATGAACTCTATAAAAATGTGTTTATTTCCAGACAAATCTTGTGGTCATAAGTATAATATTATGGTATGTTTCTTTATCCAGTATTTATCCCCCTTGCTGAATTGTATAATGAAGTCTTGAGTTTTCAGTTTATTTGTTGGAATTTTCTAGAGAGAAAACTTTATTTGTTAGGAATTAGTTTGTCTGCAATTATCAGTGATTTGGGGTTCCCACGACCACCGTCAACTCCAGTGATTCACCAGAAGAGCCCGCAGGACTCAGTAGCAGGTAAAACTCATGGCTAAATTTCGTTACAGCAAAGGTTACAGAGGAAAAGTGAAAAATTATATGCATTGAGCAAAGTCCAGAGAGGTTAGGTGCACTCTGCTGAGACCTTCCCATCTGGCGCTGCAGAGGATGTGCTCTTTCTCTACCAGCAAATATGTAATTTTCACTGCACAAGTCTTGCACATCTTTTGTTAAATTTATTCATAAGTATTTTATTCATTTCAATGCTATTATAAATAGGTTTGCTTTCTTGGTTTTATCTTGGATTCTTCATTGTTATTGTACAGAAATTCAACTGATTTTTGTACATTCATCTTGCATTCTACAACCTTGCTGAAATAATTTATTACTGAGATTCTGTTTCAAAAGTTACTACAATAGCACAGTAGTTAAGTGTTTTTGTGGATCCCTAAGGATTTTTTTTCATACAAAATCAAGTCATCTGTGAATATAGATAATTTTATTTCTTCTTTTACAATCTGGGCCCCCTTTTGTTTGTTTCTTGACTGACTGCACTGCCTAGAGTACGTTGTACAATGTTAAATGGAAGTTGTGAGACTGGGCATACTTGTCCTGCTCCTGGCATCAGGGGGAAAGCTTGCAGTTTTCCACCATAATGTGTGTTGTTAGCTATGGGCTTTACACAGACTTTCCTCATTAGCTTGAGGGAATTTTATTCTAATCTCAATTGTTGAAATGTTTTTTATCACGAAGAATGTTAGATTTCAGCAAATGCCTTTTATTTATCTATTGAGATCACCATATTTGTTATCTTTATTCTATTAATATGATGCATTTTAGAGACTTATTTTCATAAATTAAACCAATTTTGCATTCCTGGAATAAATAGCACTAGATCATGGTATATAATACATTTTACATGGTTCTGGATTCAGTTTGGGTTTCTATAATTTTAACAGAATGACAGGTGTGCTAAAAGCATTCAACGTTCACACAAATCTTTTTTTTATCTTCTTTTTCCTGAGTTTGATGATCCCAACCAGTAAGAATTCTTCAATAAGACTTACAAATCCTCTTAGCCTAAACTCTATCATTGTCTTGCCTAGCTTTTCATTAATAGGCTCATCATTTCTCTGCCTTCCTATGGCATCCACATTCCAAAAATTTTTTAAGCATAAGTCTTAGTCCACAGATAATTCTTCTTCTATCTTGATCTGTCTATCTATCTATCTATCTATCTATCTATCTATCTATCTATCTATCCATCCATCCATCCACCCATCCACCCACCCACCCACCTATCTATCTATCTATGGATATATAAGGATATATATTTAATTTTAATATTTAAATATATTTTATGTATTTAATATTAATCTAATATATATATTAAATTTTTAGATTTATCATCTTGTTTTAATTTTGCAAGGCTGTACAGACTTTCAATAACAGGTTGGCAGAACTTCCAAACCTTCAAGGGCTGTTTTTCTAATTGTTCTTATAATTAACTCTATTTGAAGCTCTGTAAGAGAGCCTTCTTAATATTTTTCTTGGCTCTAGTTCCTTATGTAAAAGTAATTCTGGTGTGCATTCTTACTTTTTACCTTTCTTTGTCTGTTACATTTTGTGGGTCTCACACACCCTCGCTCATATGCCAACAATAGCAATATTGCTTTCCTTTCTATTAACTTTTTTTTTTTTTTTTGTGAGGAGATCAGCCCTGAGCTAACATCCGCCAATCCTCCTCTTTTTTTGCTGAGGAAGACGGCCCTGGGCTAGCATCGGTGCCTATCTTCCTCCACTTTATATGGGACGCCGCCACAGCATGGCTTACCAAGCAGTGCGTCGGTGCGCGCCCGGGATCCGAACCAGCGAAGCCCGGGCCGCTGCAGCGGAGCGCGCGCACTTAACCGCTTGCGCCACCGGGCCGGCCCCTCTATTAACTTTTTAAGAGCAGTCAGTCCTGGGAGGAAACCCTAATATTTTTATATATGTTTTTCTTTGGATTTAAAATATAAAGTGATCTTTCATATCTTTCCAGTACGTTCTGGTGAGGCCACAATTCGCTTAAAATAACCCCTCTCTTTCTTCAGTTTAAGCAATCAACTTTTATAAATTTTATCTTTATTCTCCCGAGACTCATATTTTGACAATAATATTGAAGTATATATTCCAACCATTCCAGTTCATCTCTGATATTCTGAGGACACCATTACTACAGATAGGGTAATCCAAGAGATTTTTGAAATTGTCTTCTTAGACAATTCACTATATATATCTAAATATCTGTATTATGTTAGCCTTGATTTTTATTTGTTCATTTATATAATCAATTGCTAATGCTATGAGTCATGGAATTCTTCTGAAATATAAAGTTATTTTCAGAGCTTATGTAATGAGTCAGCTTGTATCCATTTTGTTTTGTAATATATTTAATAAGCCTCATAAGTTCAGGAGGTTATCTACTCTGTAGTTCCTTCCTTTTGCATTCAATACAGTTCAAAACATCATAAAGGAGCATAAAACATTGGCAGCCAATTTAGCATGGTCTCCCTAGGTCTGAACATAATTTAAAGCTACAACTTCACTAGTGTTTATAGAACAGATGGAACACAGGTTCAATGTTCTTGACAGCAAGTCTGGCTAAAAAACACATCAAAACAGAAAAAAATAAATGATCTTTTCCCTAGTACCTAAAACAAGAGAATGAGCGTTTCAGCCTCCCCTGCAATACTTGGCCAAGCTACAGCATTTAAGGTTCAAATGGTTCATTTCCTAAAGTGAGCTAAAAATAGTGTTACCTGCATGTAGATAAAGACACCATAAAGTGCAATGAGCAAGATCAAAATCAAGATGACCTTCAGATCAAGTCTACACCGAAAGCCTCACTGTCTACTTATGAATTCTTATTTATCTTCCAAGATTCCTCAACAATGCACCATACTGGAGTTTTTGAATATCATCTAATTAATACCCTCTCTTCTCAATCTTTTGACAGTTGGTTAGACAAAGTAATCAGGCAAATAGAGATCAAAATAGCCCATATCTTACTGATAAAGTTATTTGGAGCATGTGTTTTAGGTTTCCAGCCAAATGAAACCTCTAAGACTTCACTCTTGAAATAAACATTCTTAGCCACCAAGTTACTGGTGTATTTGGACAAACTATTGGATTCTCCCTTGGGGACAGACTTCTTGCCACAGACAGAGAGAGAGAGAGAGAGAGAATGCTCTGGAAACATGATGAAAATTTAAATTAATTCTTCCTTCTTGATGTCCAGATATGTTACTATAAAATTTCTAGGGTTGACTTTCTTATTAGTCATCTTGCTAATGGCTCTGAAAGTCTTTTCAAAATGAACATTTTTTTCCAGCTCTATAAAATTTGCTTCTACATTTAATGGTTTTTCCTTCTCCATTATGTCTGCTGCTCACTCTAGAATTCATTTTAGATATATGTTGCATCTTCCTGATGTATTTTCTAGGTCTCTTACCTTTTTTCTCATACCATATAAATATATTAATAATATTATTCTAAATATTGTATTATTTGTTTCACAATTAATTTTACATATATTTTTTCTTTTAAGTTTAGAGCATATTTCTCACTGGGTTTTTTCCTCACAAATCTGGTGATTTTTTTATGTGTTGCCTGGCTCCCATGATCCTCGAGGAGGTAGAGATATGCCATCCAGCAAGGTGTCTTCTGGGTGTGGGGAATATCTGTTCTTCCTAAGAGTCAATGACTGCAGGTCGGGTACTACTCTAATGTCTGGTTCAGGTGTTAACATTTTCTGCTTTAGCCTCCAGCAAAAGCCACCGCTGCCCACAGAAAACCACTATCTGCAGCTCCTTTACTATTACTGTGGTACATGACCCTGGGTACTAACTGCTTCCACCTTCTTAGCAGTCTTCTCTTGAATGTGTTTTGGATTATGGTTTCCTCCACTGGCGTTTGATAAGTCATCTGAGTTTGCCTACTTTCTGTCTGTGGTGGTTAATTTTATGTGTTAACTTGAATAGACTATGAGGTTCCCGGATATTTGGTCAAACATTACTCTGGGTGTTTCTGTGAGGGTGCTTTTGGATGAGTGTAATACTGATATTGATTGACTGAGTAAAGTTGATTTCCCTCTCAAATGTGGGTGAGCCCCATCTTATCAGTTGAAAACCTGAATAGGACAAAAGGCTGACCTCCCGCAAATAAGAGAGTACTTTTCCTGCCTGACTGCCTTCCAGTTGGGACATTAGTTTTTTCCTGCCTTTGGATTGAACAGAAGCATCAGCTTTTCTTGGGTCTCAAACCCTCTGGCTTTCATATTGAAACAACACCATTGGCTCTCCTGGATCTCCAGCTTGCCAGCTGCAGATCTTGAGACTTGTCAGCCTCCATAATCTTATAAGCCAATATCAATTCATTCATATATACGTATACACACATATACTATACATAATTTTTCCTATTGGTTCTGTTTCTTTGTAGAACTCTGACTAAACACACTATCTGATAAGAACTCCTCAAAATGTCATTGTCAGTGAGAGCCCAAATCCTTTTGTCTAGCATGATTACAAATTGTCTCCTTATTCACTTTCCTCCTACATGCCTGATTCTCTTTCTCTTTTCCTTTCCTTTTAAAAACGTTTATTTATTTATTTATTTTTAATATCATAGATTTAGAGTAGGGGGAAGGTAAATTATATGTTCTTTCTATTTTCTAGATCCAATCTTTCCTTATTTCTCTAATTAAAATTCATGCTTTTTTTTCTTAAACATTCTATTTAAAAAAAAGCCTTCTGATTTTTATCAATAAATCCAGTAGACAATTTGAAGGTCCTAAGGGATGGCAGAGTCACTTTTAATGATTCTAGGTCTTCCAATGACTGCAGGGAACAGAGATCATCTAATATCCCAACCCTAATTACCTGCATTTGACCCTGATATGCAGGAAAGCAATATTGATTTTGTTAAACCAGTGTGATTTTTGTGCTATCTGATACAACAGGTAGAATTTATTACCCTGATCAATGTAAGAATTGGTACCAAAAATAAGGAAAGACTACAAATATCATTGACCTAGCAGTTGGATGGCAAGGCAATTTGCACAGGAGGAATGTAGTGCCGTGGAAACACATTTGTTAATACTGCCTCTAAGGAAATGTTGAAGGTAGACCATATACCTACTAAATAGCAGCTCTAGCTAGAGGAAGTGGTAGGAAAGAATCAAAATGTTATCTGCTAGCTACTATTAACTGCATTTTGCAAAGTACTTCAAGAAAGAGATGTGTTCAGGGGAGAAGTAGCCAGATGCAAGGGAATAGACAATGTCCAGAAATTACCACCTTGAGAACATAGAGAAGTCAACCTCTTTCAGATCCCAAATAATAGATGGGAGGTGGGGGATTGAGAAATCCTTTAATCCAAAAGAGTGTGTTAAGAACCAGCCTTGGGGGAAAGGAAATAATAAACCTTCTTTTTAAACCTGATATCTTCAAATTAATCACCATTAACTTGAAGAATGGGGGGAGATGGAAAGAGAGAGATAGAGAAGAGAAATTGAAAGAATAAAAGAAATTTGAGGACTATGTTTGATAGACCTAACTGCCACAATAGTAACTACCATGTGAGACTAACTGGTAGCAAATAGATCAGAAGCCTAGTACATCGTTTTTGAGAGAACTATGTTGCCAAAGAAAAATATCAAACTAGCCTAAAGAGTTGGAGGTCTCAGACTTCTATAAATATCAGTTACCAATTTTTTTTTCTTCTACAAGTGCAGGGAAACTTCACATTGCTAGATGCAGAGAATTTTACATTGCCATGAACCATTTTGTTCCGTGTCTGACATTCTTTTATGAATGAGTTTTTTAAAAATTAAATCACATATAATCCGTGTGTAGGGATGGATGGGGAGATAATTCTTCTCTTTAATTCATAGGTTATAAGACCCAGAGGAATCACATCTGAACCTATACCACATAGTAAGGATTCCAGAACACTTGGAGATCCTGTATTGAGGTTGGACAGAGTGACTCAATGGGATTTTGTCTTAGTCTGGCTTGGGAAAGTAAGTGCATTCTGTGTGTGAAATGAAGTAAGAAATGGATATTGGGTGACTAGAACACATATGCAGACATGGTATGTGCTCATCAAACCATTTTTCTATTCCTAGGCAAATAGCTAATCTATATTTTTAAGCTCCCTTCTTGCTTCTTGATAGGGTCATAATATTAATTTTTAACCTTAAACATGAGCTGAAGCAATACAGTGATGTGTTCCTTCCAGGTATTACCTACTCTTTCTCATTTTCTCTCTCTCTCATTTTCCCTGTGAGTTGACTAAAAAACATTGGTTCTTCCTTTGCTCCAAGTTTAATAAGATGGAGTCATGCCATGGAAGGAGCCTTGGTCCTTTAGTAACCCCCTTGGAAAGGAGAAATTGAACTGCTTTGAGCTGTGACATGAGCAAGAAATCCAGTGAGATTTTGGAATTGTTCATTAGAGCAGTTAGCTTACAGTGACAAAGCTTAAGTCCAGAACAAGTAATATTGGCATAGGATTCTTGCAGAAAGCAGTGCATGAAAAAGATAAAGCAGGAGGCAATACTGGAAGCCCATCTACACATTGCCAAAGAATTTGGAAAAAATAACCTGTGGTAACTTGCAAGTTAGACTACATGACTACTGAGCTTGTATTTCAAAGGGAATAATTTGGAAAACAGAATTTTAGTAATGTGTGCTGGTTTTTATTGATTGCATTTGGCAAAGTAAAACCAGAAAGATATAAGCTCCAGAAAGGTTTGGCCAGTTCTGCAAGATGAAATGAAGCAAAAAATAAGGTCTAGAATTTTGCAAGTTCCAAATAGTGGACGAACTAAATGTTTCTAGATCTCTGGGAGAGATAAGACAGAAAAAGGCTTTCAGATATATAGGCTTGGTGAAATTTTTCAGCTGATTAAAGTGATTTAGCTTTCTGGCAAAGAACAGATGAAACATATGGCCTTTTCACCTATTGTTCCAATGGCCTCAGCCATTAAACATTCTTTCATATAGTTGTTAAATGGAGAGAGAGGCAAAGGAGCCAGAAACCAAAAAATAGTGTAATTTTGAAAAATATCTAGTAAAAAACTTTAGATGGAATTGATGTCAGAGGGAAGTGAAACAAACATGAAAATGGAACATTTTGAAAAAATTGATTGCCTAGAAACCACAAGCCCAGTCTAAACAGCATGTGGTTATTCGGCAAGCCTTAAAACACACTGCGGGCAAAGAGAAGTCTATGAACACCATGTATCCTTTAAGGAGAGCGCACCTGAACACCCTCTTCAAATATGATGGAGGAGGAAAACAGTCAAATAGACCTTCTCAGAGAGCAGAGTGTCTATTGAAGCTGCACTCTAACATTCGACACAGGGAGAGAGTGGGTAGATAATTTTCTTTATTTACTTCATACTTCATTTCCAGACCATGAGGATATGCGCCTAAAACTTATCAAAAGGACTACACACATCATTTGGGAATATACCTATTTATCATCTAGCTAGCTAGCTGTCAGTCTGTCAATCTGTCTGACTCCTTGCCTGCCTGTATGAGTGTGTGTGTGTCTATCTCACCTGTTAATATATGTATTTATCCTTATCAACATTTATACCATCACTAATTCTGGTTTATCAGCCTTCACTGAGAAAAAAAAGTGGGTGTAAATATGATGCTTTTATGATGATGATGTAATTTTGGCTGTCTCTCTTCCATAATTGGCTAACGGAGCTGAGAACTAGAAACTTCGCCCACTGCAGTCTCAAAAATAGAAAATTCATTCATAAAAATTTGTTTATAAATTACATTAATCAACTATTATTGCAATAAAATTCAATTACCTCAGAGATGCATTAGGCATTATTTAAAGTGCTAATTCATAAAATTATTAACAAAAACACTAGGCACCCAGAAATAGATTTAAAATATCTATTCTCTCATATCTACTGAGACCTTGTTTTTCCCATTGGGCATGCATAGAGGAAATCAACTCCTGTCTCAAATTGGGCCCACAGTTATTAACGTACAATGCTGCAATCCAATATTCTATGTGGACATAAATTTGAATTCTTGTTCACGTCCGTTGTTTATGTGTCTATTCACCATGTTCTGCCTGTCTTCATAAACCCGATATTTTCCTCTTTTAGTTTTTCTCTTCCATAGTTTTCATATTCAGCTCGCTCAATATATTCCTATTTAGGGGTCCCATAAGGCCCCAACCAAGGGCGTTGATGAATGGTACCATTGGGATATTAACACTTCAAGACATTTCACTGAGCAAGTTTTGCAATTGCTACATAAAAGTAGCAAAAGACAAAGTTTAGAGAGCAAGAATCACCTAAAATCTGCAAAGAATTGTCTCTTCCGGAGAGAACTAACTTCCATGCCCTCCTTCATCTTCTCTCCTTCCCCCTCTTCTCCTTTCAGAGTCCTTTTTACTCTACTTCTGGAAAAATAGACGGCACAATATGTAATTTTTCTGTTGTGAAATATCTTTTCTTTTTAACAATGTGCCATCTTTTTGGACTTCTTACGTGTAGAAATAAATCTTTATTTCTACCCATTTCTACTTCATTGTCTTCAGGAAGTTTTAGAAAGAATTATGACACTACATAAAGCCCATCTCTTACAACTCACTTCTTATACTTGTATGTATATGAAGAAAGAAATATGCAGTTTCTTTCACTCTAAAATGTATTATGGTCATTTATTTCCTTGTTTTTACATAGAGGAAGGAATGTGTTCAAATATGTCATTTGTAAAACCTACACTAATAATTTACATATAAAGGAGGGCAGATATATAAAAATTATACAAAATACATAATTTTTGAAAAATAAAAAGAATTTCTTCAAATTTTCTGTGTTCAAAACGTCTCCCCTGAGGTAAAAAAATAAGTTACATCTGTTTCAGCTTCTTCAGAATCAATTTCCATTTTGATGTGCTGTATTGACAAGTATTGGAAAATCTGAAAAAAGAACAGAGAACTTTGTTTATATATTAGATAAAAGTTAAGTATTAATGAATAATATAAACCCAACCGGAGAGGGGGTGCATCTTGGAATTTAAAACATGATAAATATACGAAATATTGTAGAACATATAAAACTTTGATGGGATCTTTTTCTGAGGATATCATTTAAAAACATTGGTAAAATTATGTTGGTATTTATCTTTCAATATGTGATCAATATGACATGTTATTGCTAAAACACTAGCAGAGAGTAAACACCAATCCTACATACAGCATTCTCATTTTCTCTCTCTGTCTCTGTCTCTGTTATTCTCTTCCAGAGAAAATATCTCTGGTTTGCTTCACGCTGGAAAATGACTTTTTGTAGGACAGATGATCACGAAAACCATTTTCTGCCACCATTGCTAGATGTTCTCTAACATGGTTTTCCTTCCTATGTATTTCCCTGTAAAAATCATAGATTGATGCTAAGACCTAAGAAGTATAACTCAGGTTTATTCTGGATATGTGCTTTAAGTCCTTTGTCTGGCTCTTTTTCCAATACTTTTTCACATCGATGTCAATTCTAAATGATGAATGGATTAAGGTGGGTTTCTTTAGTTACACTGACAAAATCTGAATTAAGTTGGGTAGAATGTCTGCAGAAAAGGAGAATTTAGTATTTAAATCAGTCTTTTTCCTAAATGAAAATATTTCTCTACATCAAGGGAATATTTCTCTTCTTACTATTTACATTCTTATTTTCCCTCATTTAATTTTGACTCCATAGCACTTAAAATATGTGCCTAACTAAACATTCAAAGTACTTATACTTTAAATGCGTGTATAATATTGCTTATTCAACTTCATTGAAGTTTAAAATATCATCGTTAATGTTAAAACCAGCAGGGCTCTTAGAGATGATTTGCATCAATCCCCCTTTCTCTTATCTATAAGAGATTACATGATTTGCCATTGAACCATCTTCTAGTCTAGTACTCTGCTCTGAATAGCATCTATCCAATTAAACCTTGTAATATCTACTTGACAAGATATGGATGGCCAGAATATTTTCTAATATACGAAAATAATTTCTATCTTATTCTTTAAATGTGTATTAAAGCAGGTATACGTCTGCATTGAAACCACAATAACAAAGTCACTATGAATTCTAGGTTTAATTAATAAAAGTCCATGAGAATATAGCCAGACAGCTACATTTTTGCAGCATGAAGTACTTGAGTAAAAAGAGCCTTGTGTAAAATTGGTAAGTACATTTTAATGCCTATTGTAGCAAAAGTACATTAGATTGAGGAAAAACGCACTAGTTAAAGATATTATCATCATTTGAAAGTGCCAAAGATGAATTCTACATTCAATAGGCATTTTTTCATGAAATAAGCATAATACAAAATTGAAAATCTTTAGCAATGATGTCATGCTAATTTATAAGCAAATTCAATCATAATTTGTGATTGCAAGGAAGTCCAGTGCAAAGCAATAAAAAAAAGAATTCGAAGTTTAGCAAACTTAAGAATAACTCCCATGAAAAGGAGAACTTTTGGTTATCCTGAAATAAAGCATCCTGCCCTTCAACACACGTACAATTTAACAAAATAAAAGTATGCAAATGGAAAGCAATATATTTATCTTGAGAAAGGTAAAGTTTTAAAATATAATCAAGCTGAAATATTATAAAATGAGTTCTACTGCAACAATATTTTAGGATAATAGCAGAGATGTCAGTTAAGCAATTTGCAAATCGTATATTTCCCTGCTGTGTTTGCCAAGATTACCCTGTGAATCATCAGGATCCATAACTCTAAAGCCTTTTGATTTACATTTGCCTGAAATGCAAGGCCAGAAAGGACATTGCAGATAAGACAAACAACATGATGATCTAGTAGCTACAATACCAATAAAAAATAAACAAAAAATTGGCCTCTTCTTCCAAAAGGCTGAAGCTGACACTCACTTTCCTCTTGCAACGAATAATTCTCTGCAAATATATAGACTCTTTATATAGATTACATTGGAACAGCATTTTTACTGAGGCTTGTTCATGAATTTTATATCAGAAGTGATATTTGAGGCTAAAGGTGGGATAAGAGGGCTTCTTTATCTATGACATTTTCCAGAATCTTTATAATCTTCCATTCCCATATTTTTGGCTACACTCTATTTTCCTGTGCTCCCTTAATCAAATAGAATTTTATTTTCTTTGTTTTCCAATTTATATTCACACTGGTATTACTTGCATTACTTTTCTCATCATCTCTTCTACTTTTACCCAGCATGCCTATTTTCTCCTCATAAAAATAGATAACTAATATTTACCCAGTGCTTTATATATGCCAGAAACTTTTCTAAGTGATTTTAGATGTATCACTTATTGGTCCTAAAAATATATCTATAAAAATATATTAATATATAATTTATAATATGTGTGTTATAAAATATATATATATATATTTGCAAATGAGAAGACAATTACTGAGGGGTTCAACAACTCTCCCAAAGTTATTTTCCTATAATTAAGGGAGGTGGAATTCAAACCATCAGTCTGGCTGGTTTTGAGTGTCTGCCCTCCTTACCAGTTCCCACCTCCCCCTTTTCTTCCAGAATGGTCCAGGCTCAACCATCTATGTGGCCTCCAGCAGCTATGATTACACTTTATAAGTTCAGCCTCCTTTCAGGTCACGCTAGATTAAACCTATGTAGATGTCTGCCACAAGCTGATTTTCTCTATTACGTAAAAGAGGCTTGTGTGTATGTGTGTGTCTGGGTGTGGGTGGTGTGTGCAAGGTGGAGAAAGGCATTTACAATGTACATGCAAATTTGCAGAGAGTTAGTCTGAACAGAGACAGTAACGCTGATACACAAACACAACTAGAGATAAGAAGATAAGAAAAACCAGATATAGTACCCATATTTTGTCAGTTCCAGAAACATCACTGCCCCCTTCTAACGTCTCCCACTTGCAACAGACTTCCCTCCCTCCCTCCTTCTTTCTCAGCACCCACCCACCCACCCACACACACACACACACACACGCAATCTAACCTGAAGCAAGTGTATTTGTACTATTGTGAAGCTTCAAACTGCAATTTGGGTTTACCAACAGTTCATCTCTATAAATGTCTATAAAACGTAATTAATTATGGGGTTGGGGCTTCAGTATTCTACCATAGGAACTGAGTAGAGAAAGTAAGTTTAAAAAGATGGAGAAACAGGTTAAAAGGTATGCAAATAGGATCAAACAGATGAGATCCAGAGAACACTTAGGGCTCTTCAATTTTTTTTATGCTCCTTCATGTTTTTCTCTTATGCTCCTTCGTGGGTCACAACTACCTCACTACGTTGGGGTTCTGTTGACACAATTGTAGTGTGAAAATTTTGATAATCCCTATTTGTGTTGCTTAACATAGTTTAATCTGATTATATCCAACAAACATATAAACTAATGTAATCTCATCTGCAAGATAAGAATAATATTAGTTTTCTCAAAGGGTTTTGTGGGAATATAATAAATGAGATAAAGGAATAAAATGCTTAGCAAAAGTAAGAATTTATAATATATTTGTTCCCCCATATTTGACTCCTTTTACCCTATTTCTTTCTTTCTCAATTTTATTTGTTATTCTGAATTCTTATCACTTATGGTTGACACAATAATTTTTTAACATTTTTTTCTTTCTTAAGTTTATAAATTGAAATAATTTCAGAATTTACAAAATAGTGTAAAGACTTCCTGTATTCTTTCATGCAAATTCTCCAAATGTTAACATCTTACATAATCACAGTATAACTAGCAGAAACAAGAAATTAATTTTGCTACAATACTATTAATTAATCGATAGACCTTATTTAAATGTCACCAATTGTCCCACTAATGTCCTTTCTCTGGTCTAAGATCCAATCCAGGATCCCACATCACATTTTAATTGTCATGTTTCTTCAATCTTCTCCTATGTGGGAAAGTAGCTCAGTTTTTTACGACTTTGACATATTTTAAGAGTACTGGCCAATTATTTTTTTAGAATTTATTCTAATTTAGATTTGTCTGATGTTCTGGCATAATTAGATTCAAGTTATACATTTTTGGTAAGATTACCACTAAATATTACTAAAGATTTAGTAATCTGTAGTAATCTTTTATTTAGTAATAGATTACTAAATATTTAGTAAATATTTTGTGGGAAGACACTTTAAGATTCTGCCAATATTTTATATTTTATTATACTTTGCCCCACTAATATTAGCATGCGCTGTGATTCTTGCCCATAGAAGTTATTGCTAGTGATTGTCAAAGACAATTTTCTATTTTCTCTACTTTCTACATTTCTTTATTGGAATTCTACTGTAGGAAAACACAGTCTCTTCTACACAATGTATTCATTTATCCAATTGTTTATTTAATTGGTATGGAATGATGTATTTATTTTATTCTGTGGTTAATAATTGGTTTTCTTTAATTGCTAAAATTGTCGTAGATTTGGCCAGTAGGTGATTTTTCAAGTTGATTTCTGTCTTTAGACATGCCAGGATCATATTTTGAAGATGTAGGGCCTTACTTTCTGGCACTACTAAATATTCCAAGCATGGCTTGCTCCAGCATCAATGTTTTTCAAAGAGCTCTAGTTTATTTTATTGGAAGAATGATATTTAGAGCAACATGTAGGTTCTAGGCACGTCCATTGCTACTGGGATGCCACTGTTCTAGGATGTCTCAGTAAATAGAGCTATGTATGTATATACATGTGTGGTTATATATATGTGTGTGTATCCACATATATATATCCACATATATCCAACACTGAAGGATTCATTCTGTCCTTCCCCTATTCTTTATTTGCAACTCCTTTCTCAGAGAGTGACTAACCTGGTTCTTGTAATCCGTAATATATTTACCTATTTACCCAATCCCAGAACACACAGAAACTAGTTTCAGAATTATCAATCCATACCCTTGTGAAAAACAAATTTACTAACTAGAGTACAGTATCCTTGTACAATATTTTTTCTTTAGCCTGAGAGTATATCAAGATATAATGTTTGCTCAAGTTACTAATATTAGTTTTTTTCTTCTTCCTAGCCTTCGATGTGGTTATATTATTTATCTGTAATGCATGTATGTACGTTTATTACTATTTGGATTGTGGGTTTCAAAAATATCTAGGAATGTTTTAACATTTCATTTTTGAGGGATGGGTAAAATAATGCCACGATTATACAAGTCAAACTATACAAAAAAGTATGATCAGAGAAATATCCCTCCTTTCCTTAACCATTGTGTCCCATTCCTATTCATCCATTCATTACTTCTCTGTGAGATGTGAGTACTTGCTATTTAATGTTTTTTTTTAAATGATATTCGAGAATGCTTGTATTTCTGTTCTAATGGTTACTATTGTACTTACACCTTTCTTAATTCTTGTAGTCCCTCATTTTTATATTTATCTTTTCTCTATCTGGATTGTCAGTTTTCAAGAGTTTCCTTCAACTCCCAGCTATTGCCTTATCAACCATCAATGAAAATATTGTATTTTCCTCTTTTCCACTCCTCTTTTGGTTGCATTAGCTCTACCTTGTCACAATATATATTACATATTAGTCTTTTACCCTTACCCCTCTCTCTTGTTTATGTACTAGAACTCCATTTTTATATATTAAAATGTTCACCGTCACTTTTTTACTTATGTTTTGCCTATAATCAATTGGTTACAAAAAGATTAACCTCTAGCAAGTTCTTCAAAAGAGCTCGTAGATGCTGAATGTCCTATATTCTTGTATAATGGAAATTGTTTCATGTGGCCTTCATATTTGAAGGAGAACTTAGCTAGATATTTAAGTTTTTTCCAAAAATATTTTTTCATTGTTGCCTTCAATTGTGTGTTGTTCTTTTAAAAAGTCTGATGCTTTTGCATTTGTAATTCATTTGGTGGTGGTTTTTGTGTTATTCCTCTTTTTTCTCTTCTCTCACAGTATTTTCTTGCCTTTGTTGTTGCTGCTGTCGTTGCTTCTCATACCACAGAGGTACATTTGTCACAATCAATGAACCTACACGGACACATCATTACCCAAAGTCCATAGTTTACATTAGGGTTCTGTCTTGGTTGTATATTCTCTGGGTTTGACAAATGTATAATGATGTGTATCCACCATCATAGTCTGGTTTCATTGCTCTAAAATTCCTCCAGGGTCTGCCTATTCATCTCTCCCTCCCTCCATCCCCTAACAACCACTAATCTGTTTGCTAAATCATAGTTGTGCCTTTTCCAAAATGTAATATATTAGGAATCATACAGTAAATAGCCTTTTAGATTGGCTAGTATTACTTTGTGATATGCATTTAAATTTTCTCTATGTCTTTTCATGGCTTGATAGCTCATTTCTTTTTAGCATTGCATAATATTCCATCATCTAGATGTATTATAGTTTATTTATCCCTTCACCTACTGAAGGACATCTTGTTGCTTCTAAGTTTTGGTAACTATGAAGAAGGCAGCTATAAACATCCATGTGAGATTTTTGTGTGGACGTGAGTTTTCAGTTCATTTGGGTAAATATCAAGGAGTGCAATTTCTAGATTGTATGATAAGAGTATATTCAGTTTTGTAAGAAAATGTTAAACTGTATTCTAAAGTGGCTGTACCATTTTGCTTTCCTACCAGCAATGAATGAGAGCTCTTGCCGTTCCACATCCTCACCAGCATTTGGTATAGTCAGTGTTCTGAATTTTCACATTTCTAATTGGTGTGTTGTGGCAATTCATTGTTACTTTAGTTTGCAATTCCCTAAAGACATATGATGTGGAATATCTTTTTATATAGTTACTTGCCACCTGTATGTCTTCTTTGGCGAGTTGTCTCCTCAGGACTTTGACCCATTTTTTAAACGAGTCATTCATTTTCTTGTTCAGACTTGTATATTTTGGATAACAGTTCTTTATCAGATGTGTCTTTAGCAAATATTTTCTCCTGCTCTGTGGCTGTTCGTCTCATTCTCTTGAAATTGTCTTTGGCAGAGCAGAAGTTATTAATTTTAATGAAGTCCAACTTATCAATTATTTCTTTAATGATCCTTCCTCTAAAGAGTAATGTTTCAAAAAATTCAACACCATGCCCAAAGTTATCTATGTTTTCTCCTATGTTATCTTCTAGGATGTTTATAGTTCAACATTTTACATTTAGGACTATAATCCATTTTGGGTTAACTTTTGTGGAGGGTGTAAAGCTTGTGTCTAGATTCTTTTTTTGCACGTGGATGTCTGGTTATTCTGGCACGATTTGTCGAAATGACTATTTTTGCTCCTTTTTATTGCCTTTGCTCATTTTTTAAAGATCAATTAACTATATTAAGTGGGACTATTTCTAAGCTCTCTATTCTGTTCCATTCATCTACTATTTCACAAAGACCACACTGTTTTGATTACTTCAGCTTTATAGTAAGACTTAAAGTCTGGTACTGTTGATCCTCTGAATTTCTTTTTTCCTTCATGTTGAATTGGCTCTTCTGGATTTTTTCCTCTCCATAAAACATTAGATAGAGTTTGCTGATGTTTATTAAGTAACTTGCTGGGATTTTTATTGGGATTGCATGGACTCTAAAGATGAAGTTGGGAAGAACTGACATCTTATCAATAGAGTCCTCCTATTTATGAACATGGGACCGTAGTTAAGTCAATAGAGGGTGGAGCTGTGGACCCATGAGTCTTTCTGTTGCCTTCTCAAAATAGCCTCCTCAGCCTTAGAATCCAACAGTGTTTCACAATCTGCTACCTGGCTCCCAAAATTCCCACAAATGCACTTTTTTCCAAGAATGGCTGCCAAATTATTGTTGCTGAGGAGGGGATATGAGTGGGGAACCTTCTATTCCCGCATCTTGCTGATGTCACTCCTCTTCAAAGTATTTTCTAATTTCTCTTGTGATTTCTTTTTTGGCTTATATGTGATTCTAAGAGTTTTTTTTTTTTTAATTTATACATATTTATGAATTCCAATTTCCTTTTGTTGTTTTCTAATTTATTTCTACTGTTGTCAGAGAATATATATATATATTTTTTTATTGATGTTTTAATGGTTTTTAACATTGTGAAATTTTGGGTTGTGCATTTTTGTTTGTCCATCACCATATATATGACTCCTTTCACCCCTTGTGCCCACCCCCCACCCCCACTGCCCCTGGTAACCACAGTACAGTTTTCTCTGTCCATGTGTTGGTTTATATTCCACATATGAGTGAGATCATACAGTGTTTGTCTTTCTTTTTCTGGCTTATTTCACTTAACATAATACGCTCCAGGCCCATCCATGTTGTTGCAAATGGGATGATTTTGTCTTTTTTTATGGCTGAGTAGTATTCCATTGTATATATATACCACATTTTCTTAATCCAATTGTCAGTCGAGGGACACTTAGGTTGCTTCCACTTCTTGGCTATGGTGAATAATGCTGCAATGAACATAGGGGTGCATAAGCCTCTTTGGATTGTTGATTTCAGGTTCGTTGGATAGATTCCCAGTAGTGGGATGGCTGGGTCATAGGGCATCTCTATTTTTAATTCTTTGAGGAATCTCCATACCGTTTTCCATAGAGGCTGCACCAGTTTGCATTCCCACCAGCTGTGTATGAGGGTTCCTGTTTCTCCACATCCTCTCCAACACTTGTTGTTTTTTGTCTTGGTGATTATAGCCATTCTAACGGGCGTGAGGTGGTATCTTAGTGTTGTTTTGGTTTACATCCCTGATGATTAGTGATGTTGAACATCTTTTCATGTGCCTATTGGCCATCTGTATATCTTCTTTGGAGAAGTGTCTGTTCATTTCCTCTGCCCATTTTTAGATCAGGTTCTTTGTTTTTTTTGTTGTTCAGTTGTATGAGTTCTTTATATATTATGGAGATCAACCCCTTGTCAGATGTATGTTTTGCAAATATTCTCTCCCAGCTGGTTGGTTGTCTGTTCATCTTGATTCTGGTTTCGTTTGTCTTATAGAAGCTCTTTAATCTGATAAAGTCCCACTTGTTTACTTTTTCTTTAGTTTCCCTAGTCTAGGTAGGCATGTCATCTGAAAAGACTCCTTTAAAACCAATGTCAAATAGTGTGTTGCCTATATTTTCTTCTATGAGTTTTATAGTTTCAGGTCTCACCTTCAGGCTTTTGATCCATTTTGAGTTAATTTTTGTGAATGGTGATAGCAGATGGTCCACTTTCATTCTTTTGCATGTGGCTGTCCAGTTTTCCCAACAGCATTTATTGAAGAGACTTTCCTTTCTCCATTGTATGTTCTTAGCACCTTTGTTGAAAATTAGCTGTCCGTATATGTGTGGTTTTATTTCTGGGCTATCAATTCTGTTCCATTGATCTGTGTGTCTGTTTTTGTACCAGTACCATGCTGTTTTGATTACTACTGCTTTGTAGTATGTTTTGAAGTCAGGGATTGTGATGCCTCCTGCTTTGTTCTTTTTTCTTAGGATTTCTTTAGCTATTTGGGGTCTTTTCTTGCCCCATATAAATTTTAGTATACTTTTTTCTATTTCTGTGAAGAATATCATTGGGATTCTGATTGGGATTGCATTGAATCTGTAGATTGCTTTAGGTAATATAGACATTTTAACTATGTTTATTCTTCCAATCCACATGCATGGGATATCTTTCCATTTCTTTATGTCATCATGGATTTCTTTCACTAATATCTTGTAGTTCTCATTGTATAGGTCCTTCACCTCCTTGGTAAGATTTATTCCTAGGTATTTTATTCTTTTTGATGCAGTTGTAAATGGTATTATCTTTTTGAGCTCTCTTTCTATTAGTTCGTTATTAGCATACAGAAATGCAACTGATTTTTGTAGATTGATTTTGTACCCTGCAACTTTACTGTAGTTGTTGATTGCTTCTAATAGTTTTCCAACAGATTCTTTAGGGTTTTCTATATATACAATCATGTCATCTGCAAATAGTGAGAGTTTCACTTCTTCATTACCTATTTGGATTTCTTTTATTCCTTTTTCTTGCCTTATTGCTCTGGCCAAAACCTCCAGTACTATGTTGAACAGGAGTGGTGAGAGTGGGCAGTCCTGCCTCGTTTCTGTTCTCAGAGGAATGGCTTTCAGTCTTTCCCCATTGAGTATGATGTTGGCTGTGGGTTTGTCATAAATAGCCTTTATTATGTTGAGGTACTTTCCTTCTATTCCCATTTTGTTGAGAGTCATTATCATAAATGGATGTTGTATCTTGTCAAATGCCTTCTCTGCGTCTATTGAGATTATCATGTGGTTTTTATTCTTTGTTTTGTTGATGTGATGTATCACGTTGATTGATTTGCGGATGTTGAACCATCCCTGCGTCCCTGGTATAAATCCCACTTGATCATGGTGTATGATCTTTTTAACGTATTGTTGTATTCGGTTTGCCAATATTTTGTTGAGGATTTTTGCATCAATGTTCATCAGCGATATTGGCCTGTAATTTTCTTTCTTTGTATTGTCTTTGTCTGGCTTTGGTATCAGGGTGATGTTGGCCTCATAGAATGATTTCAGAAGTGTTCCATCTTCCTCTGTTTTTTGGAATAGTTTGAGAAGGATGGGTATTAAATCTTCTTTGAATGTTTGGTAAAATTCACCGGAGAAGCCATCTGGTCCTGGACTTTTATTTTTGGGGAGGTTTTTGATTACTATTTCAATCTCTTTACTTGTGATAGGTCTATTCAGATTCTCCATTTCTTCTTGGTTCAGTTTTGGGAGGTTGTATGAGTCTAAGAATTTATCCATTTCTTCTAGATTGTCCATTTTGTTGGCATATAATTTCTCATAGTATTCTCTTATAATCCTCTGTATTTCCATGGTATCTGTTGTAATTTCTCCTCTTTCATTTCTAATTTTATTTACTTGAGCCTTTTCTCTTTTTTTTTAGTAAGCCAAGCCTGGCTAAGGGTTTGTAGATTTTGTTTATCTTCTCAAAGAACCAACTCTTTGTTTCATTAATCCTTTCTACTGTTTTTTTGGTCTCAATTTCATTTATTTCTGCTCTGATTTTTATTATTTCTCTCCTTCTGCTGGCTTTGGGCTTTGTTTGTTCTTCTTTTTCTAGTTCTGTTAGGTGTAATTTAAGGTTGCCTATTTGGGCTTTTTCTTGTTTATTAAGGTGGGCTTGTATCGCTATGAGTTTCCCTCTCAGGACCACTTTTGCTGCATCCCATATGGTTTGATATGGCATATTACCATTTTCGTTTGTTTCCAGATAGTTTTTGATTTCTCCTTGAATTTCCTCAATGATCCATTGGTTGTTCAGGAGCATGTTGTTTAATCTCCACATTTTTGTCACTTTCCCAGTTTTTTTTTCATGGGTCATTTCCAGTTTCATAGCCTTATGGTCTGAAAAGATGCTTGTTATGATTTCAATCTTCTTAAATTTATTGAAGCTTGCTTTGTTTCCCAACCTACGGTCTATCCTAGAGAATGTTCCATGCGCACTTGAGAAGAATGTGTAGCCAGCTGTTTTTGGATGGAGTGCTCTGTATATGTCTACTAGGTCCATCTCGTCCAGTTTTTCATTTAAGTCTATTTAAATAATTTTAAATATAGTTTGGTTTTCTTTTGGCCTACTATATGTTATATCATGGAGAATATTACATATGTGTTTTAGAAGGATATGTATGTATGTATTCTGATTTTGATGGAGAGTACTATATGTATCTGTTAGGGCTAGTTAGTATACAGTGTTCAAGCATTCTATTTACTTGTTGAATTTCTGTCTGGTTATCTTATCCATTATTGAAAATGAGGTATTTAAATATCCAAGTATTATTGTCTAAATGTCTATTTCTCTCTTTAATTCTGTCAGTTTTGCTTCATGTAATTAGGACTTCGTTTTTAGGTGTGTGTACACTTATAATTTTTATATCTTCCTGATAAATTGACCGTTTTATAATTAAAATGTCTTATTGGTCTCTAGTAACAAATTTTGACCTAAAGTATATTTTTCCAATATTATTATAGCCATTCCAGCTCTCCTTTGGTTTCTGTTTTCATAGTAACATTTAGCATAATTTCCTTTTTGTCCTATTTGGTCTTTAAATCTAAAGTAATTCTCTGGTAAACATATACAGTTTGGAACATGTGTTTTCTTAAAAGTTCATTATGCCAATGTTTACCATTTAATTGGAGTGTTTAAACCATTTATATTTAATATAATTTACTAATAAGTTAGGGTTTATATCTATCATTTTACTATTTATTTTTATTCCTTTTTAATTCCTCTCTTCTCTCATTATTACCTTCTACTATATTATGTAGATATATTCTACTGTACCATTTTAATTCCTTTGTTATTTCTCTTATTATACTTTAGAGTTATTTTTCTTAGTTTTTTCCCTGGACATTACAGTTAGCAACTTATGTTGAAATAATCTTATTTGGGTGTGTACTTATTTAATGACAGCTGGCAAAAACTTTCTTCAGTATGATTCCACTCCCTCCTCCTTCCTATGTGTTATATTGTCTTATGAATTACATACACCTTTATATACTATTAGACTATCAATAGGAGTTTTATAATTATTTTGTATGCAGTGTCCTTTAAAAAAGACAGGAGAAGAAATGGGTTATCAAATACATTCATACTGCGTTTTATATTTATCTATGTTGTGGTTACCTTACTTGTTCCCCATATGTCTTCATGTGTATTCTAGTTACTCTGTAGTGTTATTTTATTTTAGCTTAAAAGATTTTCTTCAGTATTTCTTGTAAGGCAGATTCCTAGCCTTTCTCCTTCCTCTCTTGTTCACTTTGCTATTCGCAACAGTACGAAGACTTAACATGTTATTATCCATCTTTCGTATATTTGGAACAGGAGATACAGTTCTTATTCTCAGATTTTCTCCTGGCTCCATTCTTCTTCGTTTTTAAATTCTAAAAAATTTCTTCATAACTTTCAAGATAGTAAAGCTCTCTCTTTCTATACCTACTTAAATTTTACTCTTTGGCATGTAGATGTTCTCACTGCATCTGTAGGAAACTTTTCTCTAATATTTGTCTCATTTAGAAATAACAGCTATTTATAGTTCTGTCTCTTCTATGGGAGAAGACGCACCATTAAGCCATAGACCAAATTAATACTCATAATCAGAATGGTGCATAGCATATTGTAGACACTCAATAAATAACTATTGAATTAATTAATAAATTAATACAAGAGAATTTCTAGACAAATTTTGAGTAAATATTAATAGTATTTCAGGTCTGAACATTAAAATCCTGACAAGTTACCATAACGTGTATGTATTAAGACTATAATTCATTTAAAGCCCAAAAATATTTAAAAGATTAACAGACATATCCACAGTTAAGAAATGTTATCATTGGTGCTTTTGGAACTACCATCATTTTATGAGTGTCCAACATCATTCAGGGGTTCTGTTTATCTTACTGTAAGTCTGAGAACACTCAAGTCTCTTATTTTTCCAGAGCATAAGAAAAATGCATCAGGTTTCCAGGCAAAGATAATAAAAAAATGGAAAGTAAATAATAGAGTAAACGAACTGAAGCTAAACTTTTATGTTCTTATTTTACCCCAATTATTTCACTGTTGTGTGCACTAATATCTAATCGATATTACAAAAGCAGATGATCTAAGTGCCAGATGAAAAGCATTCGTGTGTCCTGAAAGATGGTTTATCCTCCACACTTAGCTTTTATTTTCCCCACTCATTTGGGTTAGATCTCTAGTGATTATCAGGATAATTAAGGTTTATATCTATTTTGAAGGTCAGCTATTAGTAGAAAATATATTAAAAATCAAGAGGGGGGCTGGCCCCGTGGCTTAACTGTTAAGTGCACGCTCTCCACTAGTGGTGGCCCGGGTGTGGATCCGGGGCGTGCACTGACGCATCACTTCTCTGGCCATGCTCAGGCCGCATCCCACATACAGCAACTAGAAGGATGTGCAGCTATGACATACAACTATCTACTGGGGCTTTGGGGGGAAACAATAAAAGGAGGAGGATTGGCAATAGACGTTAGCTCAGAGTCGGTCTTCCTCAGCAAAAAGAGGAGGATTAGCACGGATGTTAGTTCAAAGCTGATCTTCCTCACCAAAAAAAAAAAATCAAGTGGGCTCATCTGGAAGAGGGCAGAAGTTCAGAAGCATAAAAAGTATGAGATACTGTATCAGGAGCAGTGGCCCCGTGAAGAAGTTGTTGTCTCTTAAAAAAGTTAAGTTTATTGTCCAACATATTCTTGGAAAAAATATTTTGGAATTATTTTAGAATTAGCCTATTTGCTTCAATCAAAATTCAATTACTTATATTGGAGCACTCTATTTATCCAGTCTTGATCAAAAGGTATTTAGACACTATTATGATAGGAAATAAAAACAGACAAAAAGTCATTTGATGCAATCAGAACAAATTCAACTCAATTTTATCCCGTTCTATAAGTATTTATTGAACAAGGAAATTTGATAGGTCTTGATACTGAGACAAAAAATAGTAAGACAAGGTCTTTTTATGAAGGAATTTAAAATATATCAGATAATACGGAGAAGAAATATTACCTATAACCTAAAGAAAATTCAATTGTTCTAAGATATCTAATCAGTGTTTCTTAAACTATACAGTGAACCTAAAAATCTTGTTGAAATGTAATTTTAATTCTGTGGAGCTGGGTTGGTCCCTGAGGTTCTACATTTCTCAAACTTTGACATCAAGGGGCTAATCAATATCGTGGGTATATAGAGGAAATAGCATTTAATGTTTATTGGGAGTCAAAAAAGATTACAAAGCTGATTATATCAGCTGGCCCTGATGAACAAAAGGATTTGACTAAGTGGTTTATTTTGTGTTGTGATAGAAAAAATTTCCAATATTAATAAAATTTTTGCTTAATTGTTATAATTCTACCTTGGGTCTGTCGTGGGAAGGTTACCGAGTGAACTTGCTGCAACTATGCTTAAATTTGTATCGCAGGGGAAGCATGGATATACACATAACTTCTTCACAGCCTCTCTTTGTCCAAGGTTGATTTTGAGGTCTTATTCATAAGGCCTTGGAAGAGACTTGACCCCCCTTGGCAGTGGTAAGAGGGTAGTGAACAATCTGAGTAGCGAACTTCTACAATGTATTACATTTCCAGACCACTCACTCATTGGAGTAGGAGAATGCATCTCTGATGTAGGCAGGCATGCTGGATGAGGCAATATGCCTCTATAAAAGACTATTTATACTGACTCTGACCATGTGAGAAACGTAGTTAGAGCACAGAGTACACAGGTTTGAGTGCATACTGTGTCACACCCAAATCATTCTCTTTTGATCTCTTCTATTTTGTCCATTTCAAAAATGCCTCCAAACTTCTTCCCCATCATTCCTACTAGGTAGAACTTACCAAGACCATGTGATACTAAGTCCCTGAAGCATGATTTATTTAATCTTAGCATGGCCTTCCTCATTATGTCATTACATTAAAAGAAAGAGTGGGTACCATAATAACCATGGAAATCAGGAGCAGTGTTTCCCAGTTCCTTCTTGGTCAAGATCTCTAGCCTTCTTAGCTGGGTTTTAGATGTATGCTTGGTTCATTTCAGAGGCCACAACTAGGCACATGTAATTAGGCCCTTTGCTTCTCATTTCTTTCTACCAACCCTGCTATAAAGAAGCAAATTTTTTCTTTTATCTTGGTAAGCAGGACAATTTAATACTTTCTAAACACTTACATTTCCGTGATTATTACAGTCACTTTATAAGTACTTTTACTAAATACAATGGTAACTTATAATGCCATGTGTTTACTTATGCCTGTCCCTGGATATTACTATTTTTACCATTCAAATACAGTCATTCTTCAGCTTTATTTTATCAAATTCTACAAAATTCTTTGAAATTTTGTATGGCAGGAAGACTTAGAGAAAACTATTCTAGAAATTGTTCCTAATAGTATGCTATTGCTTTGCCAATCTCATATATATGAGATGAGAGTGATATAACCTTTTACTGTGGGTCAGAAATGTAGTTACTGGATTTAAATACAACACAAAAAAGAACAAGAGCCTGCATGTACGAGGAGCTTTCCAACACAGATGGCAAAGGGCATCTCGTGAACCAGACTTCTTAAGTAACATACAAATAGGAAAAAAATTAATTGTACTTTAAATATTGTAATAATATATAGAATTTCTAGTTTACTTCAATAGTCCTTAAAATTTATTTTTGCTATTTGAGAAAGATTTCACTACACTGATATAAGTACAGTAAATCATTAAAAGTCAGGTTACTATCTATGCGTTTATATAGATAAATTAACTGAGTCCAAATATTATACAACACAGTTCTCATCAGAGGACCAAACCTTTTACAGCTATCCAATGTTTGGTTGGAAAATTTGAACTTTGTTATTGAGTAAATGTGAGTGTGTGTTAAATATTCCTCTTGATTGACTAATATCAATAGGTATATTCATAAATTGTACTGCCATGAAAAACAGTAGTAAAATACAAATTGGTTTTTATATAACATGTTCTACACACATTTTGCATATTGGAAGCAGATTTATATGCAATATTTAGCCAGGTGTGGTATGATTTAGAAATGTTTTAACTCTACAGATTGCCAAATGTTTAAATATCTGTAAAATGATTGAAACATATTAACCATTTCTATGTTACTAGCTAATATTAAATGCTCCAGAACAGGTAATTTAAAATAGAATATTTCTCTTAGTGTTATTCAAAGTAATCACTTTACCAAATGGAGCTATCTATGGTTTTAATTCAGTCTTTTAAGGCTAGTAAAAGTGGATACTTTTGAAAGAAAGGCACAATATGCAAATTTATCTTTAATCGCACTTGAGAATTTTTGTTTAATTTGTTATGATTCATGTTATTATTTTGTGATTCTTTTTACTTGCGAAATTCTTTGACAGTCCAGGTTCTGGAAAAATAAAATTTTTATAATATCTAATGTCTGATAGGTCTTTAGGGTACAATTAAAACGACGATTTGCATAACATTTTATTCTTAAAGTGCAAAATAATTTCAAAAATTTCCACATTATAAATGCTAGGATGGACACCGGTCAACTTTATACGCTTACAATTTAGAGAAAAATATATTTGTCTGTAATATTATCATCTCTTCCCTTATAAAGAAAATCAATTTTATAAATCTATGTTAAAATCTATAATAAAATTTCATAAAATGTAACATTTGATGTTACTTAATTACACTTGGCATATTTTTGTGCCAAATTTGCTAAAATCTGTACCTTGTTTATATTAACTAAACTTGGGCTTCTAAGCGATTATTTGAAACAGTGGATTATCATAGTTAAGATGTTCTTAAATTACCTTTATAGAATCTCATCATTGCATGCAAATCTTTAGAGGATATTGAGATGTACTTACAAATTCATAGTTTGCCATCTTTTAAGAGATGTGGCTTTCACTTCTTTCTAATTATTCCTTCATAACTTTCTAACAACTTTTGATATCTTTCCTAGTTCCAAAGCCCTTTTTTTCTTCGTTTGGTTACTATGATTGTTTCAGTTTGTTGTGATGACTTCAATTTTTCTGTTTATTGAACTTGAGAAAAGATGTCAGGTGGTAGCCAGATTATTGTGGGTAGTCGAATGGATTATTGCTGCTACTTAATAAAGATTTTGAAATAAGCATTCATATTGCAAACATAAGTCGGAAAATTTCTCTAAATTGTTCGTTTAGTGGAGAAGGACATTTAACACCGTGGAAACATAATTTTCACCTCATCGCTTATCTCTTTCACCACTATTTCTTTGTCATTCTCTTGACATTTTTGTGAAAAATGTTATTGATATTCACTAATGTTTCATTGGTATATTAATGTGCACTCATTAAATAGGTATTTTTAAGAAATCATTCAACACAAAGCACTGAACAAGGGAAAAGAATAATGACTAAAACATGCCCAAGCTCTCAAAAGCCTGGAATATTGTGGAAGACTATAAATAAACATAATGTACATGCATATTTATAGTTACATATGCTGCAAAAACTGTCTCTAAAGAGGACCACTGTCAATTTCTTCCTTTCCTGAATCTAAATGCTACTTCCTACAAAAAGAGGTGAATTGTGTTTGCCCACTCCTTGAATCTATTCTGGATTTAGTGACTTTCTTGACCAAAAGAATTGGGAAATATTCACATTCTAAGACTTCTGAGTCTAGGTCATAAGACACGTTCCAGCTTCTACCTGGGTCTCTGAGAGAAGGCAGCTACTAGGTAGGAAGCCTACTTTTTGATGGCAACGTTTTGAGTAAGTTCAAAAGAGCCTTGTGGAGAGGCCTTATGAAAAGAGACAAAGCTAACCAGTCAGCCCACAGCTTTCATCCATCTCAGCTGAAGAACCTGACATGTGAGTGAAGATACCCAGCACAACTGAGCCTTCAGATGATTTCCAGTCCAGCAACTACTGACTGCAATAGGTACGGGAAACACCAATAAAGATCATGCATCTGAGCCCTGTTAACATATGGAGCCATGAGTGATAATAATACATTTTTACTTTCAACCACTAAGTTTTGGGATGGTCTGTTATGTAAAAAATACATAAATAGAAATCATGTGTTTATATTTACATATGTATTATACATAAGATATATAACAGAGATAATATGCACTATATTAATATATATGTCTGTATATAGAAAGTGATGAAAAAGACAAAAAGGCCTTAGTCAACCAAATATGAAGAAATAGGATTGGACTGATAGAGAAAAATTAGAGAGAAAGGGCTGTAGGGAAGTCTTTCTCTGAGAATATATGAATGCTTCAAACTAGGATGCAACAGGTAATTGTGTCAGACTGTCCCAGCTGATAACCAAACTCCTTCTCTTCTGGTTCTTCTTGGCCTTCCTTGCAGTTTAGATAGGGCCATATGATTGCATTTTAGCAAATAAGAGTGGAAATGTGTGTGTAAACTTCAAAGTGTAAACTTCTATACACTTTTCTTCCTTCCTCCCCTTCTTTCCTTCCCTCCTTCCTTAGTTCCTCCATTTATTCCTTCCCTATCTTCTTCCTTCTTTCTATCTTTCATTCTCTTTTCGGAATAGTTATGCACCTTTAAAAATACGTTAACGCTTTATCATATATTCTTCTGAGTTTCTAGCCTAACTCCTTCCTATGGAATAAAACCTTTGTAAATATCTCTTTCTTAGATCTGCAATCTTATTTCTTTTCATTCTTCTTTGCCATTGCTGTCTTTCAAAGCTATAGGAATTCCTGAAAATATTCTAATGATCTCAGCTTCTCTCACTGCTGGCTCTCTACTCACTGATAGCTTGGTTTCCATCTCTTCATCTGTCAAACCTTGTTTTATTGCCACTCCTCTGAGAACCTGTCCTCACTTCCATATTCAAAAATTCATTATACATTCTCAAAGCACCCTGTTCTGTTGCTTTACTAAATGGATATATTTTGATCTATATATTTGTGCAATATCCATATTCTCTATTAAAATGTATATTCTGTGAGGCCAGGGCCAGTAATTTATTTCCCGTGACTATATACTGAATGGCTAGCATAGTCCCAAGAACATGGTAGATAAAAAATTAATTCTGGTAAATAAAATAGAGTGTTTTATAGTTATCCAAAGAAATGCAATTTAATTTGGTTTCTAATATGTTATTTACTATTAGCTAACCATATTTCATCCAATTGAATAAGATTACCTTTCAAGCTTGTGTTGATATGATATCAAAACATTCTTTAACTTCTTTTCACAATTATATTCATTCCAGTCACTATAAATTAAAATATGAAAAAGTTAAGTAGAATCTTCAGCATCCTTTAAAAAAATCAGTGGTAAATTCAAAAGTATATATTATGAATTTCTTAATCTCTGGGTATCTCTAAAGAAATCTTAGAGACAATCATTTTTCTTCCTTTCAACACAATCAAACAATGAACCAGGAGTAGCTAAGAAAAACAATAAGAAATATTATTAAGCATTGATTGAAGCCTGATATTTGCATTTCTTATCCTGAATATGTGGTCCTAAATGCCCAAGGATAATGTACAAAAATATTCCTTTTCACTTTCTCATGAACCTGATATGATGAGAAACAAAAGGTCAGTTTACTTGACTGATTTTCAGCCAGCAATTCTACAACCTTTTTTAAACGTCAAACGAAAAAATTATAAATCTATATTAACCTTGTTATATCAGAAAGGATATCAATAGGTTATTTTTCATTGACTTTGAAGATATGCTTTTCCCATTAACTTTAAAATTTCACTTGGAGATTAAGAATATTAACTGTTTCTCAGTGTTGCTTATAAAATGATCCCTTCCAGAGTAGTGTGTGTGCAAGTGGAACGTGCAAGGGGAGAATAGGAAGTAGACTGTGTATTTGATTATTTAGGGACTACATAAAAGATATTTTATGCCTTTATTTAAACGTAGAAATATATATATATATATATACGTGCGTACACACAGACGTGTGTGTACGTATATACTTACATAAGTACATATATGTATATATGTATTAATTTTTGCTATTGGCACAGATATAACAGATCAAGGGAAAAGAAAGCAAGATGTGCTACTTTTTTATTTTAGAAATTTAGTCATTTTTCTTACTTTCTATTTTAAAATATTTTTCCAGCTTTATTGAGATATAATTGACATAACATTGTGTAATTTTAAAGTATACAACATGTTGATTTGGAACACTTATGTATTGCAAAATGATTACCACCAGAGCATTAGCTAATACCTTCATCACTTCACATAACTACCATTTCTTTTTTGTGGTCAGGACATTTAAGATCTATTCTCTTAGCAAGTTCAAGTATATAACGCAATGTTATTAACTATAATCACCATGCTGTACGTTAGATCCCCAGAACTTATTTGTCTTATAACTGGATGTTTGTTTGCTTTGACCAATATCTCCTGATTTCCCCCCACCCCCTGGAAACCACCATTCTATTCTCTGTCTGTACAGTTTGGTTTTTTTAGATTCACCTTTAAATGAGATCATAGAGTATTTGTCTTTCTTCGTCTGACTTATTTCGCTTAGCATAATACCTCCAAGGTCCATCCATGTTCTTGTTGCAAATGGCAGGAATTCTTTGTTTCTTAGAGATAAATAGTATTCCATTATACACACAGACGGACACACACCCCACATTTTCTCTTGGGAGATGTGGATCATAGATACATTCATCTGTTGACAGATGCTTATGTTTTTTCCATATCTTGGCTATTGTGAGTAATGCTATAATGAACATGGGAGGGAAGATATCATTTCAAGATCCGGTTTTCATTTCCTTTGGATAGACACTTAGAAGTGGGATTACTAGATCATACGGTAGTTCTATTTTTAATTTTTTGAGGAACTTTTGTATTTCAGTCATGTCAGTTATAATGTCTCCTCTTTCATTTCTGAGTTTATTTTAATCCTCTCTCTTTTTTCCTTGGGTAGTCTATTTAAGTCTGTCAATTTTCTTTATCTTTTCAAAAACCAGCTCTTAGTTTCACTGATCTTTTTTATTGTTTTTTCCGGGTCTCTATTTCATTTATTTCTTTTATGATCTTTGTTATCTCATTTCTTCTGCTAACTTTGGGCTTAGTTTGTTCTTTTTTCTGAGTTCCTTGCAGTGTAAAGTTAATTTATTTGAGATCGTACTTTTTTCTTAATATAGGCCTTTATTCCTGTAAACGTCCTGCTTAGACTGTCTTTGTGGCATCCTATAGGTTTTGCTATGTTGTGTTTTCATTTTCATTTGTTTCAAGATTTTTTTTTTATTTCTCTTTTGATTTCTTCTTTGATTCATTGGTTGATCAGGAGTAAATTGTTTAATTTCTACATATTTGTGAATTTTCAGGATTTTCCTCCTGTTATTGATTCCTATTTTCATACCATTTTGATTGGAAAAGATACTTGCTATAATTTCAATCTTCTTACATTGTCTGAGACTTATTTTATGGCCCGCCATATGACCTATGCTAGAGAATGTTCCATGTGCTCTTGAGAAGAATTTGTATTCTGCTGATGTCGGATGGAATCTTCTATGTATGTCTTTTAGATCCATTTGGTCTAAAAGGATGGTTCAAGTCCAACGTTTCCCTTTTGATTTTCTGTCTAGATGATATATCCATTGTTGAAATTGGGGTACTGAAGTTTCTTACAATCATATTGTCTATTTCTCTCTTCAGATCTGCCGGTATTTGTTTAATATATTTATGTGCTCGGATGTTGTGTGTATATATATATTTATGATTGTTACACATATCTTCTTGTTGAATTGACCCCTTTATCATTATATAATGACCTTTTTTGTCTCTTGTTATTGTGTTTTGTTTAAAATCTATTTTGTCTGATGTAACTATAGCTACCCCCATTCACTTTTGTTTTCTATTTGCATGGGATATCTTTTTCTATCCCTTCACTTTGAGCCTATGTGTCCTCAAAACCAGAGTGAGTGTCTTGTAGGCAGCATATAATTGGGTCTTATTTCTTTATTCATCTAGTGACTGGATGTCTTTTGATTAGAGAATTTAAGCCATTTACAGTTAGGCTATTATTGATAGGTGAGGACTCACTAATGCCACCTTGTTATCTGTTTTCTGGCTGTTTTGTACTTCCCTTGCTCATTTTTTCCTGTCTTACTGGCTTCTTTTGTAAATTGATAATTTTCTATAAGGATATGCTTTGACTCCCTTTTCTTTATCTATTGTAAATCTACTGTAGGTTTTTGCTTTGTGGTTACCAAGAGGATTACATAAAATATCTTACATTATAGAAGTTTATTTCAGGCTGCTAACAATTTAACTTCAATCACATACAAAAACTCTACCCTTTTATTCTCCTTTTACTGTTTTGATGTTACAATTTACCTCTTTTTTATTGTGTATTCACTAACAAATTATTGTAGCTATAGTTATTTTTAATACTCTTGTCCTTTAACCTTTATTCTAGGGTTAAGTAGATAATGCTCCACTCTATTACAGTATTAGAGTATTCTAAATTTGAGTATATACTTATAATTACTAATGTGTATTATATTTTCATGTTACTAATTAATGTTCTTCCATTTCAGCTTGAAGAACTACTTTTAGGATTTCTTGTAAGGTAGATCTAGTGGTGATGAATTCTCTCAGCTTTTGTTTGTCTGGAACAGTCTTTATCTCTCCTTCATTTCTAAAGGATAACTTTTCTGGATATAGTATTCTTTGTTGGCAGTTTTTTTCTATCAGCACTTTGAATATGTCATTCCATTTCCCCTAACTTTTAAGGTTTCTGCTAGAAAATCTGCTGATAGCCTTAAGGAGGTTCCCTTGTAAGTTATAAGCTTTTATTCTCTTGCTACATTTAAGATTCTAACTTTCCCTTTGATTTTTGACAGTTTTATTATAATGTGCCTTCAAGAGGATCTCTTTAATTTGATTTTATTTAGTGACCTTTGAGCTTCATGAACTTAGATATCCAAATCTCTTCCCAGATTTGGGAAATTCTTAGTCATTATTTCTATAAAGAAGCTTTCTGTCCCCTTCTCCTTGTGGATCTCCAATAATGCGTAAACTGGTCCTTTTGATGATATCTCACAGCTCATTAAGCTTTCTTCACTCTTTTTCACCCCTTTTCTTTTTTAACCTCTGATTGGGTAATTTCAAAGTCCCTGTCTTCTATCTCACTTATTCTTTCTCTGCTTTATCAAGTTTGCTGTTGATGCCTCTATTGTATTTATTATTTCATTCATTGTATGCTTCTACTCTGGAATTTCTGTTTGGTTCTTTCTTATGAATTCTATCTCTTTGTTAATCTTCTCATTTTGTTTTTTTCCTGATTTCACTGAATTGTCCTTTTGTGGGTTTTTTTGTAGCTCATTGAGTTTCCTTAAAATAGCTACTTTAATTTCTCTGTCTGGTAAAACAGAGAGCTCCATGTCTTTGGGTTCAGTTACTGGTAGGTTATTGTGATACCTTGGTGGTATCATGTTTCCTTGATTTTTTCTCCATTCTCTGTAGTTTTGTATTGCTATCTTTACCTTTGAAGTAGCAGTGACCTCCTCCAATCTTTAGTAACGGCCTTTGTGGGAGAAATACTTCATGTCGTACTTTCTGCGACCTTCTACACATGCCCCTGTTCCACACTTCTTGGTTTCTCTTGTGGCAGAATTTTTAAGCTTGTGAGCCTTCTCTGGATCCTGCAACACACCTTCTTCCAACTTTCTGTCCAGGCTCATTAGCTGTCTGCCAAAGCTCATTTGTGCCATCATTGAGGGCATGCACAGGGAGCTGGCCACAGGGTAGTGGGGGATGGGGTGTGTGGATGAGGCACGCAGAGCACTGAGAGCTCCTGAGGCCAGTTGAGGGATCCATCAGTGAGACTTTTCCCAGCAGCTCATGGGTGGACTTCTTGATGGAATCTGCAATGCAGTTAGAATCCATGTACTTTAACGTCCTCCGAGATTCCTATCTGCCACTCTCCCAGACTCTTTCTGCCCCCTATTAATGGAGCTTCCAATTTAATATTCTGGATGGGGTAAGAGCAAAATGAGCCCCTTTGGCAGTGTCCCACACAGCTGGGGAGACCAGGGGCTCACTCACACACTCTCCCTTTCCTCTTGTGGGATAAATCACAAGCCAGGGAAATTCTTTCTTGGCTCTAAGCTGTGCCACCTTGGGTGATGGTTGACATGCATAAAGTCAAATTGTCACTTTTACCCACTCCCATGCATCCAAATTCATATTTTTTTGGTTTAACAAAATGCTGAAACTTATTTAGAAACCTGGCCTCCCACAAAGCCTCTCTTGTCTTTGAGTGATTGCCAAAGTCAGTGTTCTCCAGGGTCTCCCATACTGTGATAGAGACGCTAGAGCCAGCTCATGGACCACTGAAGGGTCCACAGCCCAGACTGAGGTCTGTTTGCCTATTATCTGATGCATGGGTGGGCGAGACTTCCCCTAAGTCCCTTGGTATATGATGCTGGATCCCAGAGATTCCTAAAAGGCACTTCAGTCTGTGGATGGATGCCAAATTTTTGTGGTTGGGAGGGGGGCAAAACAAGGGTGGTCTTATATTGCCATGATGCCAACATCACTCTTCTTACTTTCTCTTTGATTAGTATAATCAAACTGGATGGCCATATTCCTATCAAAAGGATAATATATGCACGAAATTCATCATTTTTTTCATTGCATTGACTTTTGAAATATTTTTAATTTGTTCCATATTTTAAAAAATTGGATTTAATATATTTTATTGCATTTAATGTACAAAATAGTGTTTGCAAGTGAATTGATTTTTCAAGCATTTCAAGAAAATTTTGATGGCTTATGTATGCCAGTCCCTCTTTCTTGTCCTTTTAGACTATAGCGGTTTGATAACAGTGTTGACAGAAAGGAAAGTGGACCACTATTCCTGAATGGCATTTCAGTGCCATGTAGACACTGATTGTTAGGGTTTATTCCAAAGGGAATGATTGAGACACTGCTCTTCTCTACATTAACCTCCAAGGTCATACTTCTCTTGCCAAAATTCAGAAAAATAAAGCATCATAGAAGAAAAAGTTACATTCCAGAGTATACACACTCAAGGACTCCCTCCACCCAACTCCCAGACTCTCTGGCAGATATAAAAGGTTTTAGCACGATACATGAAAAATCACAGTTTTACCCTTTGCAGGTACAGGTAGCAATTTGATTCTGCTTTTTGGGGATTTGCACATGGGAGCTATTGGACTCACTGCTGGTATAGATCAATACAGACCCTTGTGTTCAGAATGCAAGTTTCTGTAGATTTGACTCACCTCTCTAATCCTGAAGTAGGGCAGCTCCTTTTCTGAGGACTTTGGGACTTTATCAAATGTTTTATCATTTATAGACTGTTTCTTCACCTTGATTTACTGAAAGAGTCAATTATTTTTTCATATTTTAAGTCCATCCACACCATTCAATTATTTTAGGTTTTAAATCCTTTAGACAAACACTTTAAGCAACTAATTCCACACCTGCAATCTTTGCATCATATTAAAAAGTATTTCACTCAAATATATAATTTGTGCCATATGTAACTTAAATAATGCCTTTGAAATTATTTACTAAAGTCTGGTCAATTAAAATAATTCAGAAAGTAAGCAACTGTGAAAATATTTTCTCCCTTTTCCTCCCTGGAGCAAGCATTATTTAAAGGAGATTTTCCTGTGCTATTCAGTCAATATAGCTGAATGGCATCTCTAACAGGAAAGTGTTTGTAGATGTGAGTCACAGTTTTTTTTTTTTTCTTTTCCTTTTTTTGATGAAAAGACTGATATATGTGTGTGTACATATATATACACACACACGTATATATATATATTCCACATGTTATTTTGCATGCCTGCTAAAAATGGCCACAATTTGTCCAAATTAGCAGGCACAGAAATGACTGTATTCTCTAAAATCACTGACCCAAAGCCTTAGCTGTCTTTAAATACTTTGTGGGCTTGATTCACATTCTTGTGTGTTGGTTCTTGTCTGTCTCTGCACTGAGAGTAATTTTCTTTTTTCTAATAACACCTTAGAAGTGAGCCAAGTATGGACCATGGATAATCCTGACAAGTTTCTCCTGCTTTAGAAAGTACATGACTCTGGAGAAGCCAATGAGTCAACAAGAAGAGGCACAGTGCCTGTTTGTCTCACGCTTGAGTTTGCACTGGGAGCAAATATCCTGGAACAAAGTTACCATTAGAAAGATCTTTTTTTTCCTGGTAATACCGACTTGACCAAAGCACCAGGAACTGATCTCTTATGAGAGAGCCTATGAGATCTTAAGCCTGAGAATTCATTATCCAAATCACAAAAGGTCACTTTCTTTCTTTGTTTTAAGAATTGAACTTTTAAAAGGTTAGAGGCTTGGGGCCAGCCTGGTGGCACAGTGGTTAAGTTTGTGCGTTCCACTTTGGCAGCCTGGGGTTTGCTGGTTAGGACACGGGGCACAGACCTACTTACCACTCATCAAGCCATGCTGAGGCGGCGTCCCACACAGAAGAGCTAGAACTCTACAACTATTATACACAACTATGTATTGGGGCTTTGAGGAGAAAAAAGAGGAAGATTGGCAACAGATGTTAGTGCCGAACCAATCTTCTTCTTCTTCAAAAAAAAATATATATAAAAGTGTAGAGGCTTAACTATAGCTACTATAAATGAATCTTAAGGCCAAAACAGGACAGCAATCAAGGACAAAGTGACATCACGTCACTAAATTAGGCTAAATTTACCCTTATCCAAATTTTTATCTTTTCCCCCTCATGTCATAATACCCACATGCACAAAAGCTAAGAAAAGCAGGCTTTTACATGGGGAAAAAATGTTGATGGACCTGGAAAAAAAAGATGGTAGGTCTTGATGCAGTGTGCATGCTGATGAACTTAAAAAAGATTTCTTAACACCTATTCACCCTTCCTCAAGCTTACATCACTGGGGGACACTATACTTTTATAAAGACCCAAATCATTCTCAAAGTTGAATGGAAATTTTCTCTTTAAAGTCTGCCTGCCTCTGCATTTGTGTTACCCTGGGTCTCTCCACGCTTCATCACTGAGATGACTCCTGCATCTAGCAACATCCGTCACAACACAGTCACTGTTTTACACCAGTGCTCTCCATACGTTTGATCAAAGAAATAAACCTGCTCAAAGAAAAGATGTATTGTACACTAGAAAGATGAATTAACGTTCTCTAAACTCTTGGGAGTGTTCTATATTTTCTATCTATTTAGCTCATCTTTTAGGAAACAAACAAGAAATATCATTGACTACCTTCCCCTCAACAACTATTCCTCCTGATTCAGTCAAGCTTAAATCCATTTTTCAAAGGTCAGCACAGATTATAGATTAAGAAGTGTGGATATTACCTTTGTTTTATACATAAATATGCTGTATTAATAAGGAATTTGGAGGAATGAAGATTTACTTATAACTTAGAAATACAATCATCTGAAAATAGTTAAGAGAAATTAAGTATCATTATATAATACAGAAAATTTAGATTCAGTTTTAAGTTGTAACATCTGTTCATTTATCAACTTTCTTGCATAATAGTTATGGGGGTATATTTGGAGGACAGACAGAAAATTCTACTTTATTTCACAATTAAAATATATTAAGAGGACTTTTTCTTTGAAAATAATATTTCTGCATTAGTAAATATAAATGAAATTCCAGCAATAATATACACCTATATACACATTGTTGACCAATACAGTCATATATGTTTAATTATTTTCTATGCTCTATCAAAGTTTCATATTTAAGTGTAGTAATAAATATTTATCTACTATAACCAAGGAAGTAATAATTTCCTGTTTAAGGAATTTACCAAATAACTTCAATTTACCTTAAAATTTATCCTATTAAAGTACAAAACTTAAAAACAAATATGCAAAACAAAAATAATAAAAAATAAGAACATAAATAAATGCAAAATAAATACAAGTGAAAATAGATTTTTTTAGTAGAGTATATGGTATACTTTTCTCTATATTTCTCTATATATTTCTACAGTATATTTTCTCTATATATTTATAGTAGAGTATATAGTAGTGTGTGTGAGTGTGTGTGTGTGTGTGTGTGTGTATATATATATATATAGTAGAGGTCATTATACTTGGCACTTAAAGTTAATTCATAGATTCAGTTTATTGCGAGCTATGCTTTTTCTTTTTGGTGAGGAAGATTGGCCCTAAGCTAACATCTGTTGCCCATCTTCCTCTTTTTGCTGAGGAAGATTGGCTCTGAGCTAACATCTGTGCTCATCTTCTTCTATTTTGTATGTGGGATGCCACCACAGCATGGCCTGATGAGCAGTGCATCAGTCCACACCCGGGATTCAAACCTGCAAACCCTGGGCCACCAAAGCGGAGTGTGTGAACTTAACCACTATGCCACTGGGTCGGCCCTGCCAGCTATGTTTTTTTAAAGTAAGTTTTCCTTACTTTAACTTACAGTGTCTTGAATTTTTATGTGCTATTATTAGCTAGCTAGAATCTTTTCTGGAATAAGATAGAGTACAAAAACACATACAAAATAATTATTTGACATAGAATAAGCTTCATTTACGTTACTTTCATTTGTTAAAAAAATATGCTGAACTCATTTAAATATTTCTTTGTGACTGAGGGTTATAACATTAACATTAATAATATTACTGTGCTATTTGTGTAGTGACACCCTCAAGGAGACCTGAGATCTTTAAAATTATTTGTCTCTAGGATAAATGGTATTATACCAATCTAATTCCTGCAATTCTGTTTTATCCTTTGTTATCAGCTATGCTATTTCTTGGTGTGTGAGCTTGTGTTTGCATGTGTGTGTGAGTGTATGTGTGTACATATATACATATGTATGCATAATACAACTACTGAGTGGCCCTCTAAGGAAGAAATTTCTTTGCAAACATGAAAATAAAATGGAAATGCTTTTGGAAAACTATTGCAGCATGGGGACTCTTAAAATAAACTTAGTGCTTTCTAGTTCCTAGATGAATGTATAGCAGATAATTCACTCTTCCATAAATATGGAGTATATTAATGTAACACAAGAAATGAAATGATTACAGCACTATTAAAATCATGAGTCAGAGAAGCACTGGTTAGGCTTCAAAATCAGAAAACCAAATAAAAATAATTTATAACCAAAATTAACCCTGAAATTTGCTTAATGCATCACAACAGAGGCTGGTGTTCTTGCTGTTAACAAGTTTAGCTAAAACCACTTCTTCCATTAGTGCTGCAATTAATTGCTATTTATTTAGTTAAAGACAAGATAAAATAATCAGTATGCAATTTGGGGCAATAAAAAATAAGTGACTTTTGTGGTGGAATAGTACTCTGTGAAAAAGTTTTTACAATATTAAAAACCAGTAAGAAGCAATTTGGATATAACCAATTGAATAATTTTACATATATTATAATAGGTTTATTAAAATTTCTTCTTTCTTTATAGTTTTTTCTTTTGTCAATCACATAAGCACATATAGTTAAATTTTAATAATTCCAGTGTGTATACACACACACACACACAGGCACACATACAAATATAGTGGTATCCACTGTATGGTCTTTGCAGAGGTTTAAGAGTTCAAAACAACCTTATAGTGAATTTATTCAAGAAGTTAGTATGGTATTTTGTCTTGTGGTAGGTTCCAATTATTAAATGATAATTTCTGCTTTTATTCCACTTTTCATTGTATGGAAGTCTAAAATAAGTCTAATTGCATAGTGCCTCAAGCATTTGTTACTAATATGAAATCCTATTTTTTAAAAATAAATTTTCAGTCCTCCACTTCAGGGAAGATGGAGTAGTTGTATTTTGCTCCATTCTTCCCATTAAATAACTCTATAAACCCTAGACATTATATATGAACTCACATAAGAAAACTTCTAAAAGACAGGGCAAAGAGAAAAGACTAGCTAGGGACCTGGGGACCCAAGAAAAGATGGTAGTAGACTCCCTGGGTTTCCTTTTTGCCTCTTATATCCTAGACTTGGATCTAAAGAAGTTGAAAACTGGGTATGCCAATGAGCACAGAAAAAAAAAATCCCCACAAAAGCCTCCTCTCTCTTGCAAAAGAACTAGGAAAGCAGGAGCCTAGAAATAAAAGCTTTAGACAATAACTGGTCTACTCTAGCCAACATCACACACACACACGCACAAACTGGGGACTTAACGCAACTCCAAACCAGCAAGTTCTCTTGGAGATCTGGGAGTTACATGCTCGCCAGGCAGTAATGAGTATATTTTCCCTGTCTCCATTAGGGTAGTATCAGAGAAGGCCTAGTGAAGAGTCAGGACTTTCACTTTTGCACAGAAGTAGTGAGGCCAAGCTTCCTCATCCCTTCCATGGCAGTGAGCGGAGAACATATAAGGAGAAGTAATGATCCTCTGCTACTTTTCCAGGTCAGAGAGCTAGCAGTGAAGGACTAGTGGGAAGCCAGAACCCCAATCTTCACCCAGCATTAATAAGAGACACTCCTGGGGTGTCATTTTAAGCCATGTGGGGAACCTGGACTTCTACTTCAACCCAGCAATCATGAGGCAATGACCATCTCCACACCAAAGCAATATCAGAAGAAGCTAGCCAAAATGGAAGGTTTAAATGAGATTGAGATTCTCATAACATGATATCCAAAATGTCCAGGTTTTAGTTAAAAATCACTTATAATATCAAGAACCAAAAGCAATCTCAAAATGAAGGGAAAAGATAATCAATAGATGCCGACAGTGAGATGTCAGGGATGTTAGAATTATCTGACAAATATTTTAAAGCGGTCATCATAGAATTGCTTCAACAAAAATTACAAACAGACTTCAAAAAAATAGAAAATCTCAAAAAAGAAACAAAAAGTCTCAGTGAAGAAATAGAAGATATAAAGCAGAACCAAATGGAAATTTTAAAACTGAAAAAGTAAAATATACTTCCTCCACAAAAAAAACAAAGAATAGTTCAACAAGAAAAAGAATGAGCTCCATAGCAAAATGGAGGAGATAGAGGTAATAATCAATGAACTTGAAACTAGAACAAAGGAACTTATCCAATATGAATAGAGAGAAAATAGACTGAAAAAAAAAATGAACAGTGCCTCAGTGACATTCTGGTCCCCGTACAATAGTGGTGGAAATATAAAATTATGCAGCCATTATGAAAACACTATAGAGATAACCACAAAAATTAAAAAAAGAACTACCAGGGGCCGGCCTAGTAGCATAGTGGTTAAGTTTGCATGCTCAGCTTTGGCAGTCCAGGGTTTGCAGGTTCAGATCCTGGGTGCGGACCTACGCACTGTTCATCAAGCCATGATGTGGTGGCATCCCACATACAAAGTGGAGGGTGATGTGCAGAGATGTTAGTTCAGGGCTGGTCTTCCTCAGCAAAAAGTGGGAGATTGGCAATTGACGTTAGCTTAGGGCCAATCTGCCTCACCAAAAAACAAATATAACTACCATGTGATCCAGCAATCCCACTTCTAGGGATTTATAAGAAAGAATTGAAATCAGGATCCGAAAGAGATAACTTTCCTCCCATGTTCATTGTGGCATTGCTTTTAATAGTCGAGATGCGGAAATGATCTAAATGTTCCTCAACAGATGAATAGATAAAGAAAATGTGTTATACACATACAATGGAATGTTATTCGGCTCTAAAAAGAAGGAAATCCTACCATGTGTGACAACAAAGATGAACATTGAGGACATTATGTTAAGTGAAATAAACCAGTCACAGAAGGACAAATACTACACGATTTCACTTACATGAAGTATATAAAATAGTCAAACATATTGGAGCAGAGTAGAATGATGGTTACCAGGGGTCGGGAGAAGGCAGAAATAGGGAGCTGTTATTAAGTGGGTAAAAAGTTTTGGTTGGAAAGATGATTAAGTTCTAGAGATTTGCTGTACATCATCATGCCTATAGTTAATAATACTATATTGTGCACATAGAAATATAAGAGGGTAGATCTCATGTCAAGTTTTCTTACCAAAATAAAAAACAAACAAACATAATTCATGCCCTGCCTAAAAGAAACCATCAGGCCCAGATGGTTTCACTGGTGTATTCTCACAAATGTTAAGGATAGGTAACCAGTTCTTTAAAATCTCTTTCAAAAAAATAGAAGCAGAGGAATTACTTCCTACCTCATTCTATGAGGCCAGCATTATCCTAATACCAATACCAGATAATGATATCACAAGAATGGAAAACTAATTACCTATATATCTTATGAATAAATGCAAATATCCTCAGCAAAATGTTAACAAATCAAATCCAAAAATATATCAAAATAATCGTACACCATGATCAAGTGGGATTTATTCCATCTATACAAGTCTTGTTCAACAGCCAAAAATCAATTTATATAATCTCTCACATTATTAGGCTAAAGAAAAATCACAAGATCATATCAATAGATTTTTTAAAAAGTGCCTGACAAATTCCAATACCCGTTCATGATAAAAAATCTCAGCAAACAAGAAAGAGAGGGGAACTTCCTCAAATTGATAGAGAACACCTACAAAAAACCCACAGCTAACATTTTACTTAATGGTGAGAAACTAAATGCTTTCCAGTTAAGATTAGGAACAGGCAAGGATGTCCCCTCTTAACACTTTTTTTTTTTTTGTGAGGAAGATCAGCACTGAGCTAACATCCATGCTTAATCCTCCTCTTTTTGCTGGGGAAGACCGGCTCTGAGCTAACATCTACTGCCAATCCTCCTCCTTTTTTTTTCCCCAAAGCCCCAGTGGATAGTTGTATGTCATAGTTGCACATCCTTCTAGTTGCTGTATGTGGGACGCGGCCTCAGCATGGCCAAACAAGCGGTGCATCGGTGCACGCCCTGGATCTGAACCCAGGCCGCCAGTAGCGGAGCGCGCGCACTTAACTGCTAAGCCACAGGGCCAGCCCCTACTCTTTTTTAACATCATACTAGAAGTGTTAGCTAATGCAATTAGACAAGAAAAGAAAACAAAAAATATATAGATTGAAAAGTAAAAATAAAATACTCTTTGTTCACAGATGACATGATTTTCTATAAAAAAATCCTAAAGCATCAACAAAAAATCTCCTGAAGCTAATGAGCGATTATAGCAAATTTGCAGTATACAAAATTATTGTAAAAAATTCAATTGCTTTCCTATATATCAGTAATTAACAATTGGAATTTGAAAATAAAGAGACAATACCACTTAACGTTGCACCTAAAATGAAATACTTAAGGATGGATACAATAAAATATATGCATCTATTTTTAGAAAAATACAAAACTCTGATGAAACAAGCAAAATAAGATCTAAATAAATGGAGGGGTATTCTGTACTCAAGTATTGGAAAACAGTATCTGTAAGAAGTCAAATCTTCCCATTTTGATGTATAGATTCAATGCAATCTCAATCACAATCCTAGCATGCTATTTTGTAGATTTCTATAAAGTGATTCTCAAGTTTATACAGAAAGGAAAAAGACCAGATTAGCCAACACAAAACTAAAGTAGACAAGGAAAGTCAAAGGACTCACACAACTCAACTTCAAGGTTTACTATAAAGCTACAATAATCAAGACAGAAAAGTATTGGTAAGAGAATGGACATATAGTTAAATGGAACAGAATAAAAATCCTAGAGATACACCAACACAAATATAGTCAACTGATATTGTACAAAGGAGCAAAGGCAATTTAATAGAGACAGGATACTCTTTTCAACAAATGGTGCTGGAAAAATTGGATCATTATATGTAAAAAAATAAAAAAGAATGTAGATATAGATCTATACCTTTCATAATATTAGCTCAAAATTATTGCCCATAGGCCTAAATGCAAAACAACGAAAAACTTCTAGGAAAAAATACAGGAGGATATCATCACGACCTTGGTTTGGGCAATAATTTTTTAGATACAAAATCAAAAGCATGACCCATGGAAAAAAAAAAAGTTAGACTTTATGAAATGAAATGCTTCTTCTCCACAAAATATAATGTTAAGATACTGAAAATACAAGCAACAGACTGAAGGAAAATTTTTGCAAAAAATAACACAAAATATTTGTTAAAGGACTCATATCCAAAATATACAAAGAACTCTTAAAACTCAACAATAGAAAAACAAAAAATCTAATTTAAAAATGAGAAAAAGATCTGAAAAGTCACATCACCAAAGAAGACATATAGATGAAAAGTAAGTATATGAACATATGCTCAACATTATTTTTCATTAGGAAAATGCAATATAAAATATGATACCATTGCACATCTATTAGAGTGGCTAAATTCCAAATACTGACTGCTGGCAAAGAGGTAAAGAAAAAGAACTCTCATTCATTTGATGGTGGGAATGAAAAATGGCACAGCGATTTTTGGAAGAATGTCTGGCAGTTTTTCAGATGAAGCAGATTCTTACCATACAACCTACTAATTATACTCTTAGATATTTAGCCAACTGATTTGAAACCTATGTCCAAAGAAAGACCCTCCTGCAAATGCTTAAAGCAACTTTTTTCATAATCACCAAGAACTTTTAATAATCACCAAGAACTGGAAGCCTTCAAAATGCTCTTCAACAGGTGAATGGACAAACAAGCTGTATTAATCCAGACAACAGAATATTATCCTGTGATAAAAGAAGAAAAATATGAGTTATAAATTTACAAAAATTATACAGAGGAAGCTTAAATGCATATTGCTAAGTGAAATAAAGCAATCAGAAAATGCTGCCTATTGTATTATTCCAATTTATGAATTCTAGAAAAGGCAAAATTATAGACTGTAAAAGGATCAGTGGTTGCCAGAGGTACCAGAGAGGGAGAGGGAGAGGACTGAATAGATAAAGCACAGGGCATCTTTAGGGCTGTGAAGTTATTTTGTATAATACTGCACTGGTTAGATACGTGATATTTTGAATTTGTCAAAATTCATGGAACTTGAAAGTACAAAGAGTGGACTTTAATGAATGCAAATTAAAAAAATAATAATTATTTAGGAGAGTAGAGGATCCAAAGAAGGAATGCAGAAAAGCTATCTGCTTTTGAAATGTATAAATCAATCTCTATAGGGGATCTGGAGAAAATGCAGACATAAGTAACTTTGGAAATATGTGTTGTATATAAGATTAAGGCAAAAGAAACTGTACATAAACATTGTACACTAGTTGGTAAAGTTGTTTTCCAACAGGGATAATAATTATGATACAGCTGTACACATCTTCCATGTTACATTTTGTTTTATTATATATCTCATTTTTGTCTTCTTTTTCTCCTACAATACATTATTTTGCCTTAAGTCGATATATCTAGAGTAATGATGTCATTCCCTTAAGGATTTTTTTCACTATATATATTTTACTTAATATCTTAGTGTTTGCTGTAGGGCTCGCAATATACAACTTATTTTATCAAAATCTACTTCTGATTTATGCTAATTTAATTACAGTGAAATGTATAATTGTCAATCCTTTATAACTAACTCTATTCCCTCTTGCCTCCCTTTTCTGTGCTATTATTGTTATCATAATATATTTATATATGTTACAAATGCAACAATGAATTGTTTTCTTTATTACTTTATTTTGTCTTTTCCATATAGCTTATATCTTTTTTGTTCCACAGTTCCTCAATTATTGGCTTCTTTCGTGTTAAATAGGTATCTTATAATGTGCCATTTAAATTTCCTATTTGTTTTGCTATATATTTTGTGTCATTTTCTAAGTGGCTATACCGAGGATTACCATTAATATCTTAATTTACAAGATTCTAGTTCATGAACAATTTAATTTCAATAGTATACAAAAACTTTCATTTTATATACTCTGTTCCACTCTCCTTTACTCTATGTCACAAATTATTTCTCTATACATTGTGTTTCCATCAGAAAGATTCCTTATTGCTTTTTGTGGTTGCCTTTTAAATCTCATAGGATAAAAAAAGGAGTTCAAACAAAAATACGTTTATACTGTCCTTTTTAAAATACTATTATTGAGATATCGTTGACATACCATTCAACTCACCCATGTAAAGTGATTAATTCAATGGTTTTTACTATATTCACAGATATGTACACCATCGTTATGGTCAATTTTAGACCGTTTTTGATGCCGGCCCTGAATCAGTTCCCCTACATTAAACCCAGCATATATGGGGTTAAAACCAAAAGCACCCATCCCCCTTCCCTGCTTCTTTAGTTAAGTTCATATGTAAATATCGGTTTCTCTAACCTTTGTATCCCTGAGCTTCAAAGGGCAAACAGAATTTACAAATTGTTAAAAGTCCAGGTGGCCTCACCCTGGGCTCACACTCAAGTTTTGGCTAATTATGGATCCTTGAAGTTTATTACAGGGAAACTATGATATCCAGAGAATATCAAGAAGCTGAAACTTCTCAGACCCCAACTCCTTGGCTTCCTGGCACCAGAATCCACCATCCTTTACGGAGGCAGACAACCAGGGACACTCACCTGCAATTCCCTTATCTTGCCATCCTCCTCACTGCAAGCAGCCTCATAAGACCAAAGGCAGGCTGGCGGGAAGGCACCAATCAGCAAGGCTACATGCTTCCTTCCCCTTCCTACAAGCAGCCACGTTCCTTGCAACCTTTAAAAACCCTTGACTCCCATCTTTCGAGGAGACGAATTTGAGGGCTGACTCTCATGTCCCAGCTGATGTCACCTGAAATAAACCCCTTTCCTTGCCATAAGCCTGGTGTTCCAGTTTTTATTTTGGCCCCTCTTGTGTGGCAGGTAAACGAACCTGTGTTTGTGTCCGGTAATATTTTCATCACCTCAAAAAAAACCCTAGACTTCCAGTTTCATTTCTGTATGTAAGGAGTTTGGAAGTCACCACTCTGTTCTAACAACAGGTAAAAAGCTGACCAGACTGAAAAATCAACAACTGGTCTTCTACCCATAAAAGAGGAGGACACAGCGCAAACTACCACTCCCAAGATTGGAGGGACAGACATCCAAATAAGAGAGAGCCCTGGCTTAGCTGAGCACAGATTCATGAGTAGAAACTACCCCTAAAACCATTGCTGGGGAAGGAAAATCTGAACTATATCAGGGTTTTTCAAATTGCTGGAGGCTCAGTGTGGACAACTCTGAGATTTAAAATCTCCAGGGGGAACTGGTCATAGGGAGGACCTCACAGTATTTTGACCTTTGCCTCCAAGAGCTCTCCCGGGGTTCCCACAGTAAATATCTGAGAAAAATCCCCTCCTGCTTCTGGCAGGAGGAGGAGAAGAGGAACCATTTTGAAATATCCCAGAGCTATCTATTCTTCTTAACAGGCCCGCCCACAGGGGAAACTAGTTAACTGAAGCCTAATCAGCTGGGGTATTTTAAGAGCCTAACTGAACTGGGGAAGGGAAACATCCAACTCCAGCTGGCTCTAGCCTTCCATGTGGGAGAAGGGAAATACCCAAATCCAGCCCACTCTACCCATTCTGTCACACATAATGGGAGAGAAAAAAACTGGGAAACTCTTGTGAAATTCAAAGTCCAGAGGCATAGGCTAACAAAAAGACTGAGACCTAATCACAAGACTATAGAACACTTCCCCTTGCCCAACACCTCACCACCACATTACTGAAGACCCATTTACAGCAATTCCTTTTACTGGTACCTCATGTCCCGCTATCAAGAGATTGAAATCCTAAAGAAACAAAAAAGGAAAACAAAAATGTACTGGCATTTTCATGAGGCCACACCTCATGAAATTTAACACAATTAAACACCAGAATTGTTTACCTTAGCCCATTATATACTCATGGGCAAAGAAGTATAGCAAATGGTCTCTGATTTAAAGTAGTTTATGGACTACCTAAGGGAAATGAGCTTTAGTAAACAAACGAACAAAAAAAGAAGTGAAGAATATATTAGTCGATGACAACAATATAAGAGACATTATAAAGCAGTACAAGGTTAATTGCCTCATGGATGACACAAACATTAGGATTTGTAGGTGCTCAAGGGAGGAAATGATCATAGAAAATAGGAAGAGAAAAGCTTCACAGAGGAGGGAGAATTTGTACTAGGTTGAATATCAGGGCCTCTAGTGTACAGTACAGTCATGGGCCTTGTAACCAGTTTTAAATATTTCTGTCTATAAATCCATCTTTTTTATTTCTGCACTCTGTGTCTGATAGAGGAGTGTATATTTTACTATAAGAAGTGGAATTCTCAATCCAATGAATCTTTTCTTTCTCAGTTATCGTCTCTCTAATCACAATGTTGATATTGAATAATAAGGCACATGTGTGTGGTGATGGATTGTAATTAGTATTTGGGTGGTGAACATGAGAACATGATGTAATCCATGCAGAAATAGCAGTATAATGATGTGCACCTGAAATTTATACAATGTTCTAAACCAATGTTACTGCAATAAACAAAAAATTTTAAAAACAATAAAAAAAAAACACCACAATTGAGGGAACAGGAATTCCTTACTCAACGCTTGGCAAGGAGATTTTAACAAACTTCCCAATGCATGTTTATATCTAAAGCAAGCTCTTTCATATTCACCACAATTATCAAGCGTACATGTGTCCATACTTTTTCTAAACATAGTATTTTCAGCTGCTGTATTATGATACAGGCATGTTATGATCAGCTCTGAGATGTGTTACAAATTATTTGTTATTAATAATAATTGTAGCACTAAAATCCAATATTGTGCTTTTGCTAATAATTGCCTCATTATCCCTAGTTTGAATCACTACATAGTTTCTTGAATGGAAAATAATAGAAAAAAGCCAACTGTCACAGAGAGAATCATGCACAACACAGCATGTGGTCATTAGAATCTATCATGAGAGGGAGTGTGAATATGTATCATGTGTACATGATCATGAGACCGCCGTCAGTTATATACATTATGTTGGGAGATATACGTAACTGACTCCTTTAAAAAACTGTCAGCAAAGGGAGAGGTGAATAAAAACTCTTAAAACTAAATTTGCCATGAAAGTAAAAATAAATGTGGAGCTTCAGTATATTCTTTCTAAAATGTATTTTAAAATTATGTTCAACCACTTTCTGAATATGTAGTAGATTTTAAAAATATCAATTTTTTAAGAAAAATTTTATGCTGAGGTGGCAATTGCTTGTGTAAAATCATTTTTAAAATATCAAAATATGCCAATGATACCACGTCCAAGGGTATACCTCTCAAATAGTATTCTTTTACTAAAGAGTATATGAATATATGAGCTTAATTTATATCAAGAGTTTTTAGAGTAAAGCAAAGTTATTTCTATTAATTGAATAGTTTGATAAATTCTCTCGCAATAATGTTTCATCACTGTATTTGTTTAATTTATCCATTAAGGGATTATATTTGCTTGTATTAAACTTCAACAGAAATTTAAGAAAATGGCTGTTTCATCCTTCTGAAAAATGGTTATTTTTGTTGTCCTGAGTGACTGACAGATATTTAATTGATAATATCATGCACACCTTTTATCTAAGAAGCTTAAAATACAACTTTCAACTGAAATATTATGTGAAAGAAGACCTTAAAAAGAATAAAACTGGAAGAAAATATCAGATGGACAGGAGAAATGCTCAGACATCAGATGAAAGCTTTTCATTTTTTTTTAAAGTATCATTGAGGAGTTTGAAGTAGCATCAGTAATAATGTATGTCTTCTTTTATTGGTCCATGAGATTGGTACACAGGACTCCGTTTACCACATGTTTTGCTTCCTACAAAAGAGTCATGAATTAGATCTCTACTCTAGTCCATTTCTTCAGGTGTTGTATTTTCAAACCCCTATACTAATCCCTGTCCTCCAAAGGAATACTGCTTTCAAACACCTGATGAATGGAGGCATCCATCGGTAGCTACGTAAATGACAAGTAGATAGCTTGACAGGAGAAACACATAGAGCAGCATTATCTAAAAGCTGACCCATTCAGTATGGCTTTCCTCACCAGTAATAATTAGATGTTACAGCTCAGTGATGTGCAGCATTGTTCAGTTCCCAGGTGTATTTCTCCCTGAAAACATACCAGATGGGTATCCCCAATGTGTCTAAAAATCATTGTACTTATTTATACTGGTGTAAAAGAAGTAAACACATGCCTAAACAAGGGAAGACAGACAGTATCTCAAATCCCTGGAAGAAAAGTCTAGTGCTTTCCTTGCAAATGTTTTATTCAATAGCGAGTTTCTTATTATCATCTATTCACCAAACGTTTAGAACTGGAAAGACTGCTGAAGCATATTTTGGAAATTTTATCTCTTTCTTTCCTTTTGCAACTGTAATCTTTCTGGCCAAGCACTTCCTCCATGAGGGACACTCCTACACAGACAAAGACACACGCACACCGCACATGCACTCATACATGCCTACATGCACATTGGTCAATTACATATTCTTCCAAGTGCAAATACAAGATTATGGCAGTTATTCAAGTTTGAAAAGAGGAGTAAGATCAAGATATATAAGCAGAAAAGCTAAACTACTCCACTGAACATTATATACTTTCAACCCAACAATTAATTACACTCCTGGGCAGTTTTCCCAGAGAAATGAAGATCTATGTTCAAGAAAAATCTGTATTCAAATGTTTATAGAAGCTTTACTCATAACAGTAAAAAGCTGGAAATATCCCTGATTTTATTTCTCTCAATTTTAAATGAGATATCTGCAATGCCCCTAGCAGCATCAACATCGTAGACTTAACTGCAGTATTTAGGTAGATTCAGAGTCAGCAATAGATCCTTTTGATTGATTGCTTACATCTACATGTGAACTTGCAAATTCATTCCATCTCTTGGTTAGAACTTCATGCAGTTTCCCTGTGTCCTATGTTGTGTCTGCTCTTGGAAGTGTCATTTGCCTCAAGACAATGGTAAATGTTCACTAATCTTCTAACACCCAACTCAAACATTTCCTGCCTCAAGAATATTTTCTTTCACATCATTTGTACTATCTATACCAATATAGTTATATGTTCTTTTCATTTTATCACTAATATTTCTTACATATGTTGCTAGTAAAATGCAAATCAATGTCTATTTATGTGTAAGTTATGTGTTCAGTAACCATATAATTTATCATCCAAATTGGAAGATTTTTGAAAGTAAAATGTGATGCTATTAGTAATAATGCCAAGCTAACTAATATAAATCCAGATGATAACTTAGGACCTAGGATCAAACTCACTACTAAATAATAATCATGTGAAGTCTGAGGACCATATATTATACTCACTTATATATGAGGAGACTAGCAATTTTCTTTTCATGTAATCAATGTGTACTAATGTTCATGGCACCTGAATATACAAATGAATCCATAAAGGACTCAATGCATATATACTCTGGCCATGATCTCTGGTGACTCCTTCAATACCAGTTAACAAGCTTCTGTACCTCAGTAATTTGTTTTATGATGCTGGGGATGGGGACTCTACATACCACATTTTTGCTCTGCCATCTTGCTCCCTTTCAGGCTCTGCCAACTACAGACTTGAGAGAGACTGAGAGGCTGGCGGCGGAAGGAAGGCCTTGTTTCCTGTTGGCCTCCTGTTCCTTTAGCAACCTTGCTTCTTCACCACAGCAGCAGCATTTACTTCCAATAGCAGCAGCTGAGTCTAGTGTGCAGCTTTATACAAGTCACGAAAACAGCATCATTGTTCCTCTTCAGAGATACCAGCACCTTGAGCTGGCACCTCCTCTTCAGAAGTCTGGCTCTCTTCGAGTTCAGAGATCAGATAGCTGCTGGCCGGAACTCACCTGTTCACAGGTCAGAGTTTTAGTTGTGCAGGACCCTTTCTCCAAGCTCTTAAATTTTAATGATCCAGATCACTTCCTTTTTCCCATCAGCCCTAAGGGCAGCGGGTATTTCATGCAATTGTTACCTCCATGATACTTTAGCATTCTCTCTGTGCCTTTCCAATTACATATTTGACACTGTCAAACCTAATTAAGAATTATTTACATTAGGTTATCTTGTTAAGTAACTGAACTGTACAGGCACATTCTACAGGAAGAATATTGCTACATATTCCACAGAATATGAGTTTTTCTCCCCATGGGCTCATGTTCTTACGCTGTTCCTTACTAATTAGCTAGAAGCCACTGAAAGCATAGAATCAATAATCAGGCTTAAGGGGGAAATGTGATACTGGCGTTGCTTGTGACCCTGTTGTGTCTTCTGTAGCTCCACACATGAAAACTCCAACAGCAAATATTATCATTATCACTTCTAATTTTTCCTGAGGGCAAAATCTCATCTTTTTACCTTCATTGTTTTGGTAGCCTCTTTATTAACCATTCCCTGATCGTTTATGCCTTCTTTGAGCTCTTAATCATAAACAAATATATAATCCCAGGAAAGGAGCTCTCACTGGCAGAACTTTAGCTTTGTCTTCAATACCCATCTTCCTAATATCCAATATTTATTTTCTTTCTATTTTTGCTCATCATGTACAATATAACAATTTCAGTGGTGATTTAACATAAAAAATATACAGAATTGGGCTGGCCTGGTGGCATAGTGGTTAAGTTTGCGTGCTCTGGTTCAGCAGCCTGGGGTTCATGGGTTCGGATCCTGGGTATGGACCTACACCACCCGTCAAGCCAAGCTGTGGTGGTGTCCCACATACAAAATAGAGGAAGATTGGCACAGATGTTAGCTCAGGGCCAATCTCCCTCACCAAAAAAAAAAAAAAAAAAAAAAAAAACAGAACTGTAAGGTATTAACTGCACTTATATTATGGTTAATTCCCAGGCAATTTCCTATTTTAATTGGTGTAGTGTATTATTTCATTCAGCTCTTTTACTTAACATATCAAAAATAATTATCCATGTTCATATAAATCTTCACAATGACCATTTATATGGCTAAAATATATTCCATTAATTTGGTATATAAATATTTATGTAGCCATACTCTAGCTTCTGGACATTTAGTTTGGTTTCAGATTTTTGTCAACACCACACCACACCACAATGAATATGCTTGCATACATATTTATAACTACTTTTCCTTTGGAATATATCCTTAGTGAAAATACCTAGTTTGAGAAATACCGAGTCTGAGAGAATGAAATCTTGTACCTGTAATAAAGCCAGACAGAATCTGCTGTCTGATGGCTTACCTCTAGGCCCATCCACGACAGGGGAAATCATGTAGCCAAAAGATTTTGCATCAAAATTGGGGACTAAATTTTTCATGGAAAGCTTATTTGTTCATATTGGGTTTTTTGGGTATTTGATAAGTGGAAAAGGAAGGGACCAGTCATATTGGCATTCAAGAATCTAGTAAGTTATTAAATTCTTTTTGACTCCCAATCTGCAAGTGACATGAGGTTGATAAATTGAGAGAAAGTTGAATATTCTTAAAAATACTTGAAGATTACAATTCAGCCTTAGACTTTATAGTCCATTAAGATAGGGTGCATTATGAACAGAGTGGTGTTGCAGACGCTCCATCTTCTGAGTATATTGTTGGTTTGCACTTCTTCACTCCTTTTGAAGTTAGGTGTGGCTATCCATCTTGCTTTCACCAGTGAAATTTAAGCAGAAATAGTAGGTTCAATAACTTAGGTCAGAACAGAAGAGGATGAGGATGTGCCTGGCACCTGAAGACAAATTAGGAGTAAAACAAGAAGGTGTAAGGAAGAGTAATTCAAAAAAAGCAGTGGTTAACAGAATTATGTCCTGATGAAGGAGCAAAGAAAAATCAGAACCAAAACCTACACTCTTGGAAAATGAATGAACGGAGACTGTTGGTAATCTGTGGAAGAGAATTTTCAGTGGTGTAACGTGAATGAGAACCAGATTGGATTGGGTTAAAGAGTGAGTAGAAGTTGAGAACATGGACATAGAGCATTGGGGCTGCTTTTCCCAGAAGTTTGTTCATAAAGAAAATGAAGGAAATAAGTGATAATTGCAAGGACTAGTAAAATCAATGGAGGGTTTAGACTTTTTATTTTTTGTGTTCAAGACAAGGTGATTTCTGCATGTTTAAATGTTGATGAGACAACATTATGTAGGTGATAATTTTCATATTTGCAAAGTTTTTCAGGACACCATACATTAGAAATCCATACAAACAACCTGTAGAATTGGTAGGAAAAGTGGAAGTAGAATCTTCAGGCAAACTCAGATAGAGATGCAGGGAGCTGAATAAATAGTTTTGTTGTACGAATAAATTTTGGGCTGAAGATAATAGAGTTTTAGGTCACGCATATGTAGATAGTAGTAGCAATAATGGAGGTGGATAATATTGCCAAATGAGTGTGCAGAGTAACAAGAGAAGGGAAGGGAAAAAAAGAGAACGAAAGAGAAGGAGAGAAACCAGGGAGCTTCAGAAATACCCTAGAGATGGTTAAGGAATAGAATGCTTTTGTTTGTGAATGGACATATTCTTCATGTAACTTTTCAGTTGTCATTATCTATAGTCTGTATATCTTTATTTATATCTATATCTATTTTTATCTATCTAAATATCTATACTCTAGAACCTATAAATATAGGAAAATGGCAAAGCTTCTTTGTCTTTACACACCCACTTTTTGACAAATAAGATCTAAAATACATTTATACAATTTTGGAAATATATTTTTTATTGTGTGCTATTTTTCAAATTTCATTTGATGCTTTTCTTAAATACAGATTTTCAGTATCCAAAAAGTATGCTCATTAAGATTAATAAACAGTACATTGCTTGAAAATTATAACTTTAATTTTTACGGAGAGCAGAAAACTAAATGTAGCCAATAATAATATGATATTGAGGCATTTGTTCCCCCAAAGTAAGCTAGAGAATGCCTGATTTTGGTTAGGTAGAAAATTGTTGCTTAATTGTGATACATTATGAGAATGAAAAAAATTTGTGTCTGTTAGTTGTATTTTTTACTAATTTTATTAATAATTTTGAACATTTTAAAATTAGAGCATTGTATAATCAGTTTTTTTCCATTGTAATTACTTGGAGTGGCCATTACCTCTACCCCGAGGTATAACAAAACAAAATCCATGGGAATGAGGCAAAGGAATCTTCATATTCAACAAGCATTTCAGTAAACCACTGTGTTAGGCAGCTTCTGAAATGATCCCCACCTCTTTGTAGTTCAACCTTTGTACAATCTTTTCTCTTCAAATGTGGGCTAGATCTAATGGTTTTCCTCTAACAAACAGAATACTCCAATGTGATGGAATGTCCTTCCAAGATTAGGTTGTAAATCATTGTGACTTCTTTCCTGTTCACATTCACTTTCTCTCAATTGTTCGCTCCCACTTGCTCAAATTGATGAAGCCAGCTGCCATGTTGTAAGCTGCCTGATGGAGAGGCCCATAATACAAGAAATGGAGGACAGCCTCTGGCAAATAGCTAGCAAGGAACTGAACCCTTCAATCTAACAGCCTGCAAGAAATTGAACGCTGTCAACAACCACCAATTGAGCTTGAGTGGATTCTGGATCCTATCAATATCACATATTGACATGACTGCATCCGGATAACACTTTTTGATTACAAGCTCTCAAGAGTCCCTGAGTCTGTGAACCCAGCTAAGCTACATGCAGATCTCTGCCCTACAAATATTAGAAAATAATAAATATGTGCTGTTGTAAAATTCTAATTTTTGGACAATTTGTTATGCAGCTATAGATAACTGCTTGAATAGTATTGCACACTAAGACCTAGAACCAAGATTAGAAAAAAAATTGTGACAAAATCAATGATGAAGGAGGCAAAGGTTTTCTGCTTCAAGCCCTTAGAATTCACTATTACATCTTGAATGTTCTAACATACATACACCAAAAAATATTCAGGGGCCAGCCCTGTGGCGCAAGCGGTTAAATGCGCGCACTCCACTGCGGCGGCCCGGGGTTTGCCTGTTCGGATCCCGGGCGTGCACCAATGCACCACTTGGCAAGCCATGCTGTGGCGGCGTCCCATATAAGGTGGAGGAAGATGGGCATGGATGTTAGCCCAGGGCCAGTCTTCCTCAGCAAGAAGAGGAGGATTGGCAGATGTTAGCTCAGGGCCGATCTTCCTCACAAAAAACAAATATATATATATATTCAGGAAAACATTACTCTGGGAATCATTCATCCAATATAACAAAGAGATTTCAAAATATAATGTCCTAAATAAGATGGAGTTTTTTCCTTTCACGTAAGTTTTTAAGATAACCAAATCGTCCAGAGCTGAAGCTCAGGTCAGTACAAGCAGTAACAACAGGACCCAGCTACCACTTACCTTGTTCTTCTGCCATCACCTAGAGTGCTAACTTAATCCACATGGTTAAAACTGGCTTACCACCATTACATCTACATTTTTCACTGTTGGAAGGGGGAAGAAGATATAGAAAGGAAGGAGTTATTTTTCTAAAGACACAGCACTGAAATTATGTACATTTTTTTCTGTTCACATCCTCTTAGCTAGAACTTAGTTACATGACACACTAAGCTTCAAAGGAAGCTGGGAAAAGTAGTTTCTAGCAGGAAAGCCATATGTCCACTAAACTCTGAAGGCAAACATGGATTTTGAGAAGCATGAGCCATATCTGCTACAGAAACCAATTCTGCATTTAAAAAATAGGTATTCTTAAAGAAATAATAACATAGCAAATTAGGCAAACAAAACATACAGGCAGAAAATGAGGTAGGACAGAAGTTGGCAGTTTCCAGAGGTAGAAGATGATACATTGTGGCTTCAGCATAAGGTTCTGGAGGGGTTTGAATGAGCTTATCCAAAAAGATGAGTCCAGAAAGATAGCTTGGTGTCTTGGCAGAGGGTTTGAAAGCCCTACAAAGACATTTTTTTCCCCTAAATAGAGTGGAAACATTTACTCATTTTGAGCAAAAGAGTAAAAGAATGACATTAAGAAGCATCTCAGGAAGCAGAGATTAGGGTAGGCTGGACGTGAAGATAGTTTTAAGCCATGTAATAATTTGTAGTTAAATTTTAAGGTACATTAGAAATAGAACCATGAAAGTCAAAGAAGAAATGACATTTTAAAGCATACACTTGCAATAGAATAGACTAAAATAGGGTAGGATAGGATAGGATAGGATAGAATAGAATAGAATAGAGTAGAATAGAATAGAACAAACACAACACAACATCACATCGCATTCAAACTGATGACAAGTTGAATGTAGGGAATGAGCCAGAGTGAAAATTTGACTATGATTCTAAAGTTTCCAGGTTAAAAATCCCCCTGCACAGCAGCTCTTCTGGGAAGAAGTAGCACAATAGAAATGATTGGTTTTTTTGGAAAAGAAATAATGAGTTTTGCTCTGCATATGCAGAGTCTCAAGTACCTATGGGATGATCTGATAGAAATTTGTAACTAAAATCATAAATTATATTTTAGTTTGCCCGTGTTTATTGCCTTGGCTTTGATCACAATGCTTTTATTGTGCTGAGCTGATTGATCTAGTTGTCTGTCACCAGGCCAGTGTTTCCAGAACCTATTACCGGGTTAATGCCTTTCACTAGCTTTTTTTCTTTCCATCACCATGTGTTGGGCAATGAAGCACAAAAATTGCATATGGTGCCTTAATTTTAATACACAAATATATCCTGCTTTACTGTTGTATTTATTGTCTTTCTTTTCCTGAAAGCTTATTTGATTGAATTTTTTGGCTCTAATTGAGAAGACTGAAATAAAACAGTTTTTACCTTGAATAATGATTTTCCATTACTTGCTCTTCTTGAATAATATGAAATATATACCTAACCAGACAGAAATTAAATTTCTTTGGGAGATTCTGAACAATACTGTTGGGATTTATTTCTTTTAAATAATAACTTTAAATGCTAGTAAAGAGAAAAACGAAAACCAAAGGGAAAGTGTATATTGCAATAATAATGAGTTTTCTAAGAAATTACTTCAGATTCGAGACTTCTTCATTTATTCCATCAATGAACTAATAAACTGCCCTGTTAGACAAGGTCTTTAAACCAATTATATAAGGTTAATTGTATAAATTAGCATACCTAATATGATAGCAACAGCACTAAGCAGGTGAATAATGAATATTATCTAACTGAATGCCTTAAATTCGTCTATGTTCATCTACTAATAAAAGCAATAACGTTTTAAACATTACATGAAATAACCATTTTTTATAAGTATTTGGTTTTTTAGAGAAAGAGAAATATATATGAATCATACTATTTGTTTTTTGTTTCTAATTTTGTATACTGTAATAAGATCACAATACTTGACTATATTTCAAAAATAAAATCAGTCTCCAGTGATTAAATAGAGTTGCAGAAAGAAGGTGTAAAGGATAGCAAACTCTATTTAGAATTCTCTTCATATATTCTGTTCTTAAAAATGGCTTGCTCAATTTTTGCAAACCTAAGACAACCGTATTGTAATCTGTCAAATGCCATAGGAGGACATTCAAGGTATTTCCCAGTTGGTCTCCAAAACTATTCTATACCTCTTGTGGTCCAGCCACAGCCACTTCTCATTGCTTGAAAGTGCCATGGTCTCTCATGACTATGAATTTGCTGATTTTCTTTACCCCATCTTACATTGCCATATCTCTCCTTGCGCTATTTTGAGTTCTTAACTCCTCCTTTTCCATCCCATCTTTCTACTGCTCTTCTTCCTTCTTTTGCTCATTTTCCTCTTCATCCTTTTCCTCCTCTTTCTTTTTTTTTTTTTGTGAAGAAGAACAGCCCTGAGCTAACATCCATGCCAATCCTCCTCTTTTTGCTGAGGAAGACCGGCTCTGAGCTAACATCTATTGCCAATCCTCCTCCTTTTTTTTTTTACCCCCAAAGCCCCAGTGGATAGTTGTATGTCATAGTTGCACATCCTTCTAGTTGCTGTATGTGGGACACCACCTCAGCATGGCCAGAGAAGTGGTGCGTCGGTACCCGCCTGGGATCTGAACCCGGGCCGCCAGCAGCAGAGCACGCACACTTAACTGCTAAGCCATGGGGCCGGCCCCTCCTCCTCCTTCTTATCTCATCAGAGTTATTATCATTTTCGGATACCCAATTCCATTTCCTAACAGACCACCTCCTTATAAATAATTCTGCACCTCTCTGTGCAAATCTAAGGCTATATTTTTATTTTTCTTATGCTGTCAATAACTATCTCCCTTGGGCTATGATTTCTTATATAGACATGTGCCTCTTGCCCAAGATAATGAGGATTTGAAAGAGATTGGATGTGTTTCATTAACATTTTTCTTCCCTAGTATCTAGCCCTGAAACTCTCCCATGTTTATCCCTTAATAAATACTTCCTGAAATACAGTGAATATGCATGGTAGTTACTGGCAAGGTAGACCTACTGAATTAAAAATTAGTGCTCTTTTAATAAAATAGAGTTGAATCTTTCAACTTATAAAGAAAATGAACTAAACAGGAAAATGAAAAAACTAGCTAAAATTATGTTTCTACAGTAGATTCTAGTTAACATTAATATCTTCGGGAATTGAGGTGAATCAAATTCTTTTTTCTGACAAAGTGAGTGCATAAGAACCCCAAGGAGAAAAAAAAAGTTTCCACTTGGATCAAAAAGAAAGAGTGAAATTACTGGTAGAGATGGGAGGAAAAATAAGTAACGATGGAGGGAAGATCATAGTGGAAGATTACAAGTGAGATGCAGAGTAATTATGTCGATAAAGAAAACCATAAAGGCTACAGGTAAAAAGGTAAGATGAAATGATAGCACAAGCATATAAAGTAAATTGAAAAGCACAAAATGAATGGTACACTGTTTTTAGTGTAATATAAACTAATAGAAACAGAAATGAGACAAAATTACAAAGATCCAATAATTAGTTTTTATTCTTTTATTCTGTAATAAAGACTGCCCAATATAAGAGAGGGATAAGATCATAAATGGGAAGATATGTAACTCACAATTACATCACATTTAAAATTTTTAATCTTGGTTGAAATATTAGAAATTGTGTGAATGAAAGACGACCAGGTTCCTATTACCATTTGACACATCATCATTCACTTAATGCTTTGTATTTCCTTGCCCTTGACTCTTATTTCCGACTCACTCCGCCCAAAATACTCTTCTACTGTACATCTTGGAAGTGCTACCCCATAAGCAGCAAACTTCATTTTATCCTAAAACTTTGTTGAAACAGTATGACCACTTCCATGTCATAAGAGGAAACTAGGTATTCTCTGAACCCACCATTTCCATGTTTTCCTCTTAAATGGCAGTTTTATTATCCAATACTTTATATACTACAGAGTCAAACAGTGGTGCCCTTGCTCCCCATTGCTTTTATAGTTTATTATTGTCCACTCTTTTGTTGAAAATAATTTCTGTTTCTTTGATGCCCATGCCCATCACTTTGATGCCCATTTGGCTATACCAAACTTCCCTCTCCTAGCAATTATTTTTCAATATCTTCATTATTCTCATTCATCAAAACCTTCACATCAGTCTTACTTTTTCAACCCAACTTTTCACTTCTCAACTCAAGCCATGTTTTTATCCTGGATGCATTCAGTGTCCACGTGGATGACTATTTAATATTCTGCCTTTCAGATTATTTATCTCCTTAGTCCAAAGGATCTTTTCCAGGTAGAACATACACCTTGATCTTTTAATAAAAATTGCTGGAATCCTAAACAATGACTTCCCTTTGATGTCTTAAATTGTCTTAAATGTGTTAAATGGATCACAAGATCATACCTAATAGCAATGAAATCACAAGAGATGAATATTTTTTATTTGTTTTGTTTTGTTTTATTGAGGAAGATTGGCCCTGAGATAACACCTGTTGCCAATCTTCCTCTTTTTGCTTGAGGAAGATTATTTGTGCTAATCTTCCTCTATTTTGTATGTGGGTCACTGCAACAGCATGGCTTGATGAGTGGTGTGCAGGTCCACACCCGGGATCTGAACCCACAAATCCTGGGCCGCTGAAGCAAAGTGCACAAACTTAACCACCACATCACCAGGCTGGCCCCAAGATATGAGTATTTTTAATCGGAAACATCATCATGCTGAAAAATTGAGAATCTTGCTGTGTAGAAGAAGAGAATAGGTATTGAATAAACAGTCAGCAAAGTTTGTGACACCATCTACTTTCACATCTCAAAGAGTTTACACTACTGATATTATTTCTCTCTTAGATACACCTCAGCTATCTAATTGATTCTTCCCTTTGTCTTTTAAATATTCTCACATCTGTCCCATTTGTACAAAATAAGTCCCACACTCAAGCACTTATTCTTCTGAAGGTACATTTCTTGCCTCCATTTGCATTCAAACATTCCTGAAAGGGCTGTTGAATCTGTCTCCATTTCTTTGGCTCTCATTTATTGACAAGCCTAATTCAATTAGATTTTACACCCACTCTAAGGCAGCAGCTTTCACTGAATTTATTAGTGATACTCATGTCACAAAGTCACACGTGACATTTCATTAATCCTCTTCCTTGAACCACTTTTACCTCTTGATACTATTGACCACTATGTTCTTAAAATAACCTCTTCCCTTGGCTTTCTTAACAAAACAACTCTCTGAGTTTTCAACCCACTTCTCTGCCTTCTGTATCTCTTTTTTAGAAGCTGTTACTCTTCTACAGAACACTTACATTTTGTTTTTTCTTCAAGGTTACACTTTATTATATTTCCAGCTGTATTATCTTCCTAGGCCATCTAATACATTCACTTTTTCGTTCCACAAACATTTACTTAACTACCTATTCTATGCCAAACACTCTTTCAGGTGCCAGAGATTAAACAAAGCCTGCAAAAATCCATGATCTCATGAAGTTACATTTTAGTGTGAGAAATGGCTAATACACAAGAATATTAAATAAAATATATATTACATTATGAAGTGACAAGGACCAAGGAGTAAAAAGAAAGCAGGGACATGGAATAGGCACATTGTCAGGGTGGAAGGACCAAATTTTTAAAGAGAGTAAAGAAAATGGCTCACAGAGAAGATGATATTTGAGAAATCTGAAAGAGGTCAGAGAATGAAGTTATGTGAACATCTAGAAGGAGTTCATTCTGAAAGGAGAAACCTGGAGGACATATTAAAGGAACCATATACAGAGTTTCCACTTCATTCCATAGAGAGGTACTAATTTCTTGAGTGAATAAATCTTCATTATTATTATTCTTCATTAGAAGAGACATATATAAAATATGGTATAATCAGTGAAATATATTTTATTTAGATTATTTTCATTCTTTCATTCCTAATAATTACTCTCCTCTAACACAATAAATTAAATCTAAAATATAATTAATAAATATATTAATATAAAATCTAAAAAATATATTAAAGTATAAATATAAATGTGAAATAAATATAAAATACATTAAAATGTAATTAATGGGTCAGTTGGCTAGCACTCTTCTAAATTCTGGGATTAAAAGGAGAAAACTATCGAGGAAGATCATAGTTGTTTTTAGGGCGGGTTTTCAATACATCATCAAGTCATGCACACATACTCTAAAAACTTAGAAAAGTCATTTTGAATTCTTATTATGGTCTACCCACTCTGTTCTCTCTATTCTCTCTCTTTACTATCTTGTAAGTATGTTTTGGGTGACCATGAAAATAACCCTAGTTTTTAAACCAAAAAATTTAAGAAGATATTTTTGTAAGAACAAGATTACTGGTTTCTCAGACGCTCTGCTTTTAAATAATTTTAATCTCAACTTTCTATGCTGCTGATGATTTCAGCCAATGCTGAGGTTGGAGCATGTCAAACCAGACATATCTTGCTCCCTGAGGTTCAAGAAACAGCTTAGTTTCTCATCCTTACTTACTCAATTCTAGAGCATCAGTTGTAGCTGGGTTAGTCAGTCAACAGCCTGGCTTATTTCTGTAGCAACCTTTTGTTCCTGTAAAGGCTATAAAACTCAACAAAGCAATGAGCCCCACTAGCTGGAAATCAGTCTGGCCTTTCCCTTCTATTGGCACATTCTCTGTGTCTGATCATTGCTCCACAATGACTGGGTAGTGGTAAGAGAATAGGGAGTCCTCAGAGACTGATGATCCGATGAGACCACGGCGAAGATCCTCATCTGACATATAATTTCATTTTTTTAGCTTGAAGTTAAATATATCCTCTTATTTAGGTGCAAGGTTTTTGCGATTTTGCCTATAGTTTTCAGAAAAAACAGAAGAGATGGTGGTAATGGATTAAATATATGAAACCACAGAAGCCTGGTAGGAGTTAGGGGAGAAGGTCTATACAGCAAATAAAGAACACTTACAGGTGTCAAGAAGAATACTGAGAAAGGTGTATATATGTAGTAATGCTGCCTCCTCACACTTACTTTCCAGACTGATAAAGCCACCCAATCTGTACAGCAGTGCACCTCCAGTCTCCTGCCCCGCACACTCACACCTTTTTTAACGATAGTCTTACACAGGGATCAGGAACTAGTTCTTGCCTACATTAAGGTATTTTAAAATGCTTTTACACCCTTATGTTTCAATATTTAGGTGGATTTATCTCTATTTCTGTTAGTTCTGACATTCTGACACATCTTCCTGAACACCATGCTCACTTTCCTAGAATATTCCCTCTTATTTGTCATAGGACACTTGGACATATTGTTTCTGCTATGGTTTTGTTTCTTCTACTCACTGATCCTACTAAAACATGTTCCCAGTTCTTTCTAGTCTTCTTCATACGTCGTAGTTTTAATTCCCCTTTCCATGATTGTCACGCCAGTCTCTTCTACTTTGCCTTCTATTAATTATCCTGTATTATAGATGCTACTATTTAGCAACTACCGAAGTGTCAGAAACACCTTGAAACGAGATACATGGCACATTGTAGACTGTAAGAAATATCGCTTTTTTGAAAATTACCGCTATTTTGCTAACAACTAAGTGACAGAAATAATGGGTCTGGAATTTGAAATTCAAATCAAATCTTTCTGGTTCCAAAGTCAATTATGTTTCTACTATATTTCTGACCTAGTGCTTTTTGTCCTCTATTTTCCCTTCCCTTTACTCTACTAGCTTCCTGAACCTGACGTAACAAATTACTGTAAACTTGGGAACTTAAAATAACAGAAATTTATTCTCTCATAGTTTTGGAAGCCAAAAGTCTGAAATCAGTATCATTGGGCCAAAACAAAGGGTTGGCAGGGCTACCCTCCCTCCAGAAGTTCTATGGGAGAATCCATTCTTTTCCTCTTTCAGATGTTGGTGGCTGTCAACATTCTTTGGTTTGTCATTAGGTAACTCCAATCTCTGCTTCTGTGATCACATTGCTTTATTCTCTTCTGCCTGTGTCAAATCTCCTTTTGCCCCCCTTTTGTAATAATACATCTAAAAGCATTAGGCCTCACTTTATCATCCAGGATAATCTCCCCATTTCAAGATCTTTAACTTAATCCCATCTTTAAAGTCCTTTGTCATATAAGGTAACATCTACAGGTTCCAGGATTTAGGTTGTAGATATCTTTTGGGGAGAGGGTATTACTTAGCCTACCACACACTCTATTCTTCTCCACTCCGCTCATTTCCCAGGTTCTGGTAACCATGCCTTCCCCTCATTCCTTCTGCTCTACAGGGAGCTACAGCTCCTTATTAACTCTGTGGTTTAGCACTATTCCTTGAACTTTCGCTCACCTATAGCTTTGTAAATATCCCCTTTATTAAACTCTTCTTGAATTATCCTAATTTATGTGTTATCTATATTCTTATCGGATCTCTAAAACATCTAAGACATAAAATATAATTTGGAACAGTGGCAAGATGGCAAATAGGAAACCCTGAAATCTCCCTGCCCCCGTATACTTATTTAGTGACTGTACACAGAATAGTTCCCTTTCTGAGAAATCCAGAAACTAATTGAGAGGCTCCTGCAAGATGGGTGAGCGCAGAACCAGCCAGATCAAAGCTGGTAGGAATATATGAGACACTCTTTTACCATAAGGCCCACCCTTGGCACAGTTGGAGGAAACTCTCAGCTCCCAGATTCTTCCTGGGGAGGAAAAGAAGAGATGAAACCATAGGTCCAAAGTTCTGATTTTGTTGGGGGCTTCCTGAGACTTCTGTCTCACCTGTCTCAGAGCTCTGATGAGACCTGGCATACTCTGCTTCCTTGGGGGCCATTGAGAACAAAGACTGTTGTTTGAACTAGCAAACTAACACATGCCACAACCCCATCACCCAGCTCAGCACAAAGCAAGCAGGCAAGAAGTAACCTAGGTCCCAACTTCTCCCAGGGAGGGAAAAAATTGGACCAATACATCCAATGGTCTTATTTTTCCAGCAGTTTTATAAAGCACTGGATTCTGTCTCAACTGTCTCAGAGCACTGATGGGAATTCAGCATACTCTAGATGCTTAGGGGCCACTGAGAACATGATGGCAGTTTGCACCAGCATGAAGGTTTGAAAGGCTGCCCAGTATCTCTGGCTGGGCTGATCTGTATGGGTATTCACCTGCACAAGACCAGTCCATGAAAACTGAGAAAAGGAGCTGTATTGTCTAATGTGCAGAGGCCAACACAAAGAATTAAGGAAAATGAAAAAAAAAAAAAAAAAAAGGAAATACGTTCTAAACAAAAGAGCAAAATAAATCTCTAGAAATTGACTATAAAGAAATGGAGATATATGATTAACCTGAAAGAAAATTCAAAATAACCATCATGATAATACCCAGTAAGGTCATGAGAACAGTGTATGAACAAACTGAGAATTTAAATGGAGATAGACAATATTAAAAAGTATGAAGCATATATCATGGACTTGAAGAACATAATAACTGAAATGAAAAATTCACTAGAGGAGTTGAACAGAAGACAAGATCAAGCAGGAAAAAGGACCAGTGAACTCAAAGACAAGTTATTAGGAATTATTCAGTAAGAGGAGCAAAAAGAAAAATAATAAAAAAGAATGAAGAAAGCCAAAGGGACTTATGGGACACCATAAGAGGACCAATGGAAAAGACGTAGTAGGCTATTCAAAGAGATATGGCCCAAAATTCCCCAAATATGGTTAAGGAAATAGACATTTAGATCTGGGAAGACCAATGGATACCAACAATTGGAACTCAAAGAAAGCCACACCAAGACACATTATAATAAAATGACCAATGTCAAAGACAAAGAGAGAATTATGAAAGCAGCAAGTTAAGTGAACCAGGGAACCTCTATGAGACTATCAGAGGGTTTCTCAGTAGAAACATTGTAGTCTGGGGAGGGGTGGAAGGGATGATATATTCAAAGTGCTGAAAGAAAAAAATTGCCAGTGAAGAATATTATATCCATAAAACTGAACTTCTAAAATGAAGAAGATACAAAGACTTCCCCAGACAAGCAAAAGCTGAGAGAATTTATCACTACTACACTTGACTTATAAGAAATGTTAAAGGGAATTCTAGGCCAAAAAAAAAAAGTGCTAAACAGCAATACAAAAGCATGTAAAAGTATAAACTCTCTGGTAAAGGTAAATATATATCAAATACAGAATACTGTAATACCTTAATGGTGGTGGATAGATCACTTTTAATTCTAGTATAAAAATTAAAATGCAAAAGTTTAAAAATAAGTATAACTAGGGTTTGGCCTGGTGGCATAGTGGTTAAGTTCAGTGTGTTCAGCTTCAGAGGCCCGGGTTCATGAGTTTGGATCCTGGACGCAGATCTCCACCACTCATCAAGCCACGCTGTAGTGGTGACCCACATACAAAATAGAGGAAGATTAGCACTGATGTTAGCTCAAGGCCAATCTTCCTCACCAAAAAAATAAAAAATAAAAAATAAACTATAACTATAAAAATATGTTAATGGATACATAATATAAGTCAATGTGAATTGTGTCATCAATAATAGAAACTGAAGGGGAGAAGGAAAAGTATAGAGTTTTTATATGCTATTGAAGTTAAGTAGTTATCAGCTTAAAATACTGTTATAACTATAAGCTGTTTTATGTAAGCCCCATTATAACCACAAAGAAAATATCTATAGAAGTTACACAAAAGATAACGAGAAAGAAATCAAAGCATATCAAAACAAAGAAAAAAATCAATAAACACAAAGGAAAATAGCAAGAAAGAAAAAGAGGGACAAAAAACTAGAAGGCAAAGAGAAAACAATTAACAAAATAGCAGTAACAAGGAATTCCCTATCTATAATTACTTTACCTATAATTACTTTAAATGTAAATGGATTAAACTCTGCAACCCAAAGACATAGAATACCTGAAAGGATTAAACAAAATAAAAAAACCCAAGATCCAACTATAAGCTGTTTAAGGGGACTCACTTCAGATGTGAAAATACATATGGACTGAAATTCAAGGGATGGAAAAAGATATCCATGCAAATTGTAACCAAAAGAGGGCTGGTATTACTTATATCAGACAAAATAGACTTTAAGTCAAACACTGTCACAAGAGACAAAAAAAGATATTATATAATGATAAAGGGTCAATTCACCAGGAAGATATAACAATTATAAATATATTTGCAGCCAACATCAAGGACATATAAATATACAAAGCAATTTGACAGAACTGAAGGGAGAGAGACAGCAATACAATAACAGTAAAAGACTTCAATATCTTTCAACAATGGATATAACATCCAGACAAAAAAAATCATTAAGGAAATAGCAGGCTTGAACAGCACAATAGACCAATGGACCTAACCAACATATACAGAACATTACACCCAACAGCAGCAAAATATACGTTCTTCACATGAACACACGGAACTTTCTCCAGGATAGATCACATGTTAGTTCACAAAATAAAACTTTAGAAATTTAAGAAGATTGAAATTACACCAAGTATCTTTTCTGACCACAAAGGTATAAAACTAAAAATAAATTGCAAGAGGAAAATAGGTAAATTCAAAAATATATGGAAATTAAACAAATCCCTCTTGAAAAATCAATGGGTTGAAGAAGAAAATCAAAAGAAACATTAGAAACTATCTTGAGACAAGTTAAAATGAAAACACAATCGACCAAAACTTAGAGGATGTAGTAAAACTTAGAGGAAGTAGTTCTAAGGGGGAAGTTTCTAGCGAAAAATGCCTACATTAAAAACAAAATCTCAAATAAATGACCTAACTTTACACCTCCAGGAAGAACAACAAACTAAGAACAAAAAGAAAAAATTAAATCCCAAGTTGCAAAAAGGAAGGAAATAATAAAGACTAGAGCAGAAATAAATCAAATAGAGCTAAAATGACAACAGAAAACATCAATGAAACTAAGAATTAGTTTTTTGAGAAGATAAACAAAATTGACAAATCTTTAGCTAGACTAACCAAGAAAAAAAGACAGAGGAGTGCTCACTTCATCAGCACATACACTAAAATTGTAGTGACATAGAAAGGTTAGCATAGCCCCTGCACAAGGATGACACACAAATTCATGAAGCATTCCACATTAAAGAAAAGAAGGAAAAAGAGAGAAGACTCAAATAAATAAAATCAGAAATGAAAGAAGAGGCCTTATAACTGCCACCACAAACATTAAAAAGATCGTAAGAGACTACTATGAACAATTATACACCAACAAACTATATAAGCTAGAAGAAATGGATAGAAACACACAACCTACCAAGTCTGAATCATGACGATACAGAAAATCTTAACAGATCAATAAGAAATAAGGAGATTGAACCAGTAATTATAAACCTCCCAAAAATGAAAAGTTCAGGACTGGAAGCCTTCACTGGTGAATTCTAGTAATCATTTAAAGAAGAATTAACACAAATCCTTATTAAACTCTTCCAAAAAAACTGAAGAAGGAATGCTTTCAAACTCATTCTATGAGGCCTGCATCACCCAATACCAAAGCCACAAAAAGAGATTACCAGAAAAGAAAACTAGAGGCCAAATCCCTAATAGACATAGATGCAAAAATATGCAACAAAATACTAGCAAACTGAATTCAGTAGAATATTAAAAAGATCATATACCATGATCTAGTGGGATTTATTCCTGGGAGGTAAAGATGGTTCAACATACAGAAATCAACTAAAGTGGTACACCACATTAACAGAAAGAAAGATAAATAACATAGGATCATCTCAATAGATGAGAAAAAGCATTTTACAAAATTTGACATCTTTTCATGATAGATATTCTTAAGAAACTTAAAGTTTAAAATTACCTCTGTTTGCCAATCACATGATATACAAAACCCTAAAGACACTATAAAAATTACTCTTAGATCTAATAAAGGAATTCTTTAAAGTTGCAGGATTGAAAAATAATACAAAAATCAGTTGCATTTCTATAAATTAACAATGAGCTTTCTGAAAAGGAAATTAAGAAAATGATCCGATTTATAATAACACAAAAAAATATACATGGGAATAAACAATTAAGGAGGTGAAAGACTTGTACACTGAACATTACAAAACAGTGATGAATGAAATTAAAGAAGACTCAAACAAATGGAAAGACATTCCATGTTCATGGATCGGAAGACTTAATATTGTTAAAATGTCCATACTACCCAAACTGATCTTGAATTCAATGCAATCTTTATCAAAATCTCAACGGCTTTTTTTAATAGACAAATAGAAAAAAAAATTCTAAAATTCATATGGAACCAAAACGACCCCAAATAGTCAAAACAATCTTGAGAAAGAAGAAAAAAGCTAGAGGCATCACACTTCCTGATTTCAGAATATGTTACTACGCCACATAATAAAAACAGTATGTACCGGAGTAAAGACAGACATTGAGATCACTGAACAGAATAGAGAGCCCAGAAATAAACCCATGTATATACGGTCAACTGATCTTCAACAAGGGTGCCTTGGGGAAAGGATAGTCCTTTCAACAAATGCTGTAGGGAAAACTGGATATCTACATGAAATAGGATGAAATTGGACCCTTATCTTACACTATACAAATCAACTCAGAGTGGATTAAAGACTTGAACATAATACCTGAAAATGTAAAATTTCTAGAACAAAACAGGAGAAAAGCTTCAAGACATTGTCTTGGCAATGATTTCATGGATATCACATCAAAAACACAGGCAACAAAAGCAAAAATAAACAAGTGGGACTACATCAAACTAAAAAGCATCTGCACAGAAATTTTCTTTATGAAAATGCATACAAAGTTATTTTTCAGATCTTGTTCAGATTTGTGCTGAATTTGCTGTTAATCTCAAATAGTACTGTTATCATTTGAGATAGCTCTCTTTGGTTAAATAATAAGTGAGCTGCTGTCCATTAATCTCTTTAAGTAGAATATAACATTGAAGTTTCCATTTGGGGGAAAAGATTTATCTAATGATGCAGATTTGAGTAACTGGTTATGCATTTTCAATTGAAAAGTGAATAATCATTACGTTCACCTGTCTAATGTCAGGGCAAATAAATTGGTGCTGTTGACCTTCAAGGTGTGAACAGAAATGATTCTTCAGCTAGTACAATGGGACAGAAAAAAAAAACATAGCTACAGATGCCTCAACTTTATTGTAAGGAACCCATAATAATAGAATGCAACATATACCATATACATGATTGATTTTGAAAGTACCCCCTTTAGACCAGCCTGTGGGTTGACTTCCTAATCCAATTAAAAAATGGAAATATAATTGGAACATGTAGTTAACAAAATTAGCCTCTCTTAAGGGAAATATGTTTGACTGTTCCTCAGGCTATTTTATGTGTGACTTACTGATCAATGAAATATAAGTTTCTTGGAAACCAGACAAATTTAGAAACACAGGGCAGAAAGGAAATCTGGAGGTTATCTTGTCTACCTCATCTACCCAGAAGTCTAGCCTTAAGTCAAGCAATGAGGAAGTGTTTCTTGAGTGAAGAAACATGTCTTTGTCTTATTAAACCGTTGCTGCTCATATGGATGAATGTCTGCACAAAAATCAATGACAAATGTGGGATGATTTATCTGGAATGTATCCTCTTTCTTACACACCTAATAGTGTAATTACCTTTAAATACATTTCTTAATTTTATGGGTCATTTTTGCCTTTAGCTTGTAAACATATGTTGTAAAGGGCTTAACTTGTCTTTCATTGTAAAGCTGAAATTTATAAGTTATAGGCTAATATTTGAGTTTAACGTACCTGTCAATGTTAGCAACTAAGGTCTAAATAGGTAATCGCACCCAATTGTCTTCTCAAATGAGAAAGCTGCGGCTCCGCAGTATTACCCAAATCATTCTCACAACTCTTTCTGTTTCCTATTAACTCCAACTCAATCTCCAGGATCAGACAAAAATCTCCCTCCCTGGCATGTGATTTCGGCTACTGGACTTTCTCAAGGTCAGCATTTCCTCGTTACTGTAGCTCACATCCTATTTGTATGCCCATCAATCTGTATCTCAGATCAGATTGTTCCACAGCTATTAATATTGTAATCTGAGAACCCCAGGTGTTTGTTTCTATATAGTCATATGTTGCTCTGGGCATAATAGGGTCTAATTATTCTTTGAGCTCTTTTCTAATGATATTTTTGTATGATTTTTTCGGACATGTATACATATTAAAACAAATTTTATAATAAAAGTAGTGTGGATTAAATTATAAAATTCAAATGAATCAGAAGGCTATAAAGTGAGAATAGACCCCTCCTGGCATCCAAACTTCTTCCTCAGTCCTCAGAAATAATCACTATTAACTGCATCTAATATGTTTTACTAAAAGTGGTCTCCATATACATAGGTATAAGTGTGGTCATACTATCATGAAACTTTCTTTTTCACTTAGTGTATTTTGGAAAGCTTTTTCTCTCTTAGGTCATATTACTTGATCTCATATTTTAACAGATAGAAATAATCCTATCATACAAATCCTCACATCCTTTCATATTGAAGCTATATTCTACTGGTGGACATTTATGTTTTAATTTGCATAAAATTGTAAGCAGTTCTGTGTAGCACTCCCTTATACTGATTGTGTCTTCTGCAACCTGTGATTATAGAAGATAAATTCCTACAAATGGAACTGCTTAATCAAAAGTAATGTAAATTTGTTATATAACACATCAGCAAATAGCCTTTAAAAATTGCAGAAATTTACAAAAATACCAATAGTATGTGAGAACAGTTTTCCCATAAGCTTGACAAGCTTATTATTAATCATTTTAATGTTTGCCAATTTAATTGGTAATAAAAATAATCTAGTTATTGGGACCCTTAAATATGTGTGAAGCCCAAAATATTTTCATATGTATAACATCTATTGTTATTTCTTTTTCTATGAACTGTCAGTTCATTTCTCTTTACCATCTTTTGCTTCTTAGGTTGCTTATCTTTTCCCTTAACTATTTTTGAGATATTAAAGAAAGTATCCATTTGTTTTCTATGAATTTTACAACTCAATATTTTTTTGGTATTATCTATTATTAATCCAACCTACATTTCTTGAATTAATTCCATCTGATAATGTAGAATTGTTTTTATAATAGTTTTCAAATAATTTATTTATGATATCTGCATTGTTATTCGTAGTAAAATAGGCCTCTTTTTTTTTTCATTTTTATTTCTGTGCTTGTGTTACATGGAACTCGCCACACAGATGCAGCAAAAATCAAAGCTAAAGCAGAGATGATGTGAATCAGAACACAACAAACATCTGAACAGGGAATCCCTTACTGTTGAGATCATTTGTGCCCCATTATAAGTCTACTCCGTGACAGAATTTTCAATGTGCTGCTACAACTGGTCCTGAGTCCATAACTGATTTCATTGATTGATTGATTGATTTTCATTATCTCCCTACTCCACAACCCTTTCTAGGTTGCCCTCATTTTTGGTCAATTCTTCAGCTAGTCTAGCTTGCTTGTCTGATAGAGTGATCAAGACTTTCATCTCAAAAGGGTCTGAGACTCTGTTTTTCTTGATCTTTGACAGGTAATGGTTCCACCAAGTAACACTGAAGAGTATTACAGAGCGTGAAAACACCAAGAGATTTGCCAGTGAAACCTGAGTTCTAGACATGCTTATAGGTCCTTTTGTGTAACACCATACCTAGCTCCTCATAACAATATGAATTTATTACCCATGCCAGTATTATAACTCATTTCTCTTCTAACATACCAGCTGAAAATACTCAAAGTGACCAGACAAAAGTCATTATTTTAGGTTTAGTGTAATCAGTACCATATTCCGTGGAGGAAGTGTCCTGCCTAGAAAACAGGACATTTAATCCTTCAGAACTTAGAGTACCAAGGATGGAAAACAAATATTTAAGAGGAGAGTCAGTGTGAGTGAGAGGGAGGCCAATTCTACTTTCATTTTCCTCCCCAAACATACCTGTTGAAGTTAAAACGTTATATATGTACACTTGACTAAGTGCATTTATTACAGTTCTGAGACAGAGTCCCAATCTCTCAAGGTGTTTCCCTGAGGTGACAACTTAGCTGAGCCTTCAGTTGGCCACACCATCATTCCTGTAGTCTGGTTGCTTCTAGTGATGCTATATAGTCGGAATGGTCATCCACAGCCGGGTGCCAATTATGGCGCTTCCTTTGCCATTAAAGAAGCACCTTGATCCGAGACAATATTATGTGACCTTCTATGTCAGTAAATGTAATTTCCTATAAGCCCTTTAGACACGGTTGTTGGCAAAGACACCACAGGCAGGAAAGGCAAACCCATGCTTGAATTAGTTGTCATTGTTGGTGAGTACAAATTACTGCCTTTGCCAAGGTGGAAGGGATATAATTGAATCAAATTGAAACCAAATAACTCTGATCATCTGGAAGGATGGTACAAACGGAGAATTTGTACAAATCTCTTCCAGTAAAGATGCCATATATGGCAAAGCAGTTGGAAACACCACTTGACTAAGTTAGCTGTGTTCCATTTTTGGTCTTTTTTTTAGGGAGGGATGACAAACAGGTGAAATAAAAAGAATATAATGGGGACCACAAGCCTCTGCATCCTTTAAATTCATGGATTGCATTTAAAATTTTGACAATTTCTCCCAGGATGAAATATTATTTATGATTTACTAACTTGGCAGGGAGAGAGGGGGAGCAGTTTTGGGGGCTTCAACTTGGCCTTTTCTAACATCATCTTTCTACGTCTCAGGTCAGGGAATCACTGTGAAGACACTTCCACCAGCTAAGTATGTCCTTCTAATTATGCACTAAAGACCACAAACTGGGTCTATGTAGCTATTGTATTCAATGTGAGATGTTTGTGCCTGAACTCCATGTATTATCTCATCCCATAAGGCTCCTTCTAGAAAGCAGGCCCTAATAGCAATCCAGGACATCTGGGATCAGTGCTAGTGAGACTGCATATAACAGACTTAAAACAGCTGGTATTCATCTTTCCCCAGTGGTCTCCTCTGAGAAAGGAGTGAAGAGCGGTGCAATGTTCTTCCTCAGCGAACCCAGCCTCCACCTGATCAGTGTGCTTTGATCTGATAGCAGGATTGGATTTAAAATGTGAATGAAAGATTGCAATTTTTCCCTTGTTGCGGCTGGCTCAGCCTTCTTTTCACAACCTCTACTTTTTTTTTTTTTAATCACACAAATGAAGCAACATCCTAGATGACAGCCTATTTTGCCCTTAGTTCTTAAGTCTGTGATCCCTGATCTTTGTCCTCCTAAATAACTCTTGATTTACTTGGCTAATTTCTAATAAAAATTGAATATTGAACTCTCCTATTTTGTCTCCTCTATTCTCTCACCCACTCTAGCACAAAATATTTCATCATGTAATCCTTTCAGGTATTTATAAAAGGATTCAGTTGAAGGCTCCAAATAAACACACAACAAATTTGTCGTTGACATATTTTACCTGCTTCCAATTTTCTGCAGTTTTATTCTAACCTAAATTTTACACCATTCTTCTTGAAGATAAGGCTCATACTACTGTTTCACAATGATATTCAAATAGAGCATTCAACTAAAAAAATATGAAATTTCATTTGGAACAGCAAATAGTCATTTAAAGTATGTTCATATTTTACTCTTGTAGATAACATGTAGAATAATCCAATTCAGAACTGGGAGAATTTAGATGAAATTGTTTTTTTTCTTAAATATATCCAAATGATAAATCATCTCAAATACACAATTATGATAAATAATTATATATAGAAGTATGATGGCAAGTAGGTAATTTAAAACACTTAGTTTTTAAGCTAAATTATCCTTTTAGTGGAATATATTAGTATGTGGCACAGATATTTAAATAATTCTCTTTACATATTAGGCTCACATCCATTCATTTTTTTGGCCTTATTTTAATAATGCTTCTTTTATTTCCTACTTTTTAGCAAGTTCTTTCCATATGTTCACTCCCTGTAATTAATAAAAAGTCATAGAGAAATAAAACTCTGGCTTAAATTGAATATCTTTTATATTCTAGGCTAGAAACACATTCTATATTAAGCATGACCACTTGAGTTTTAATGTATGCTTAGAGAAATATGGTCCATCTATTTCATATCACCTGCTAAAAATGAAAGCCCGTGCTGGAGGTCTCCAGCTACATGAAGAGGTATCCAAGTTCCCATGTTAAGTGTAATCAGTGTGTTCAAACAGTCATCACTTCCTGCAAGCTGAAGAAGCCATAGAAAGCACCTCTAGCCATTGAAAAACGATTCATTGTTCACTTCAGTTCATGTTGTATCAGGGCTCAAATATATTAAAAATATATTGTGATTTTGTTTCAATTCTTAAAGGAACCTGTGGGTTGGCTTCTGTATTACCCTCTGGCCCTGGGCAATGGTTGTCTGTTTTACTTTCCTATATATTTAAAACAGAAAACTAAGAGACAGCCACGCATGGCAGAGCCAAGTATCTTTTTTCATATCAGATGTTTCTTAGAAGTATGCAATGTGCAAGCAATCAGCAGTAATACTTTAACATACTTAATCTTAAGTATCAAGCTGCAGCCCACTTTTCTCTAATACCCTTAAAACCATATGGTTGTTTCTGTTTCTGGTGTCAGTTTGGTTGGGTGGGCAATACTTAGGCACAACATAAGACATTTTCATTGATTCTTAAAAGGTCTTTATTCACACTTGAGCTAAAGCAGCTGGTGGAGGGTTAGAGAGCACTCGAGTCACCAAATCTCTGGATATTGCTTTCCGCTGCACCATCTGTGCCCTGTTAAATATTCTTGATTTTTGCCAAGTTTGGGCCAATTTATATGTTAAATCAGTTACTGAAATCAGGATCCAAGAAGCTTCAGGGAGAAAAAAATGATATTAAACTGCACAACTCTTATACATTAATCATTAGTATGTGAATGGGAAGTTCAAGTACTGCCACTCAAAAGATCGTTGTGAGAAATCAGGCTCCCTGAATTTTAGGAGGACTGTGAATGCGAATTTTTTTTAGAGGCATTCACCCCAGAGAAATGTACCCCATCCTAATCTTTCAAGATAGTGTGTGAATTTTGCATGGGATGCTACAGAGCAGCTGCAGAGACAATTCTGTTTGCAAATGCTTTTTAATCTTCTATGCACCATAGCCCAGGAAGACCTAATACAGTGGCTAATTACTTTGGTAGCCTAACGATTTTACTGTCTTGTACCTGACAACAGCTTCAGGTAACACAGATTAGCCAGTATGTAACTTCTCACTTTAAGAAGTATAACATTCTAAATTGCCACATAGAAAAAGGGCTCAAATTAGGAAGGTCACTGTCCTGCTTTTGAGATATTGATTTTCAACAGTGAAGAAGACTGTCTTGTTATTTCAAAATTAAAAGGAAGTCTTAGGAAATAAAAGTCAAATTACATTTTTAGATGCTTTTGATTAAATTAGATATAAAGTTTCCCTGAGACCAATAGCTGAGAATGGAAAACACTAAGATTTGAGTCTGAAAATTTTAGAGAGTGAATAATGGAGAAAAGCGAGACCAATGGATGATTCAGAGATAACAGGAGAAAAAAGCATGTAAACACATTTCCCTCAAATATTTAGTGAATCTATATAACATGAAATAATACTTAATCTAATTGGAAGTTTGTTTAGTGAAAAATCAACATATTCTAATATGACTAACGAGACTGATGTTAACTAATATTTGCCAATTATTTTCTATGCGCCCAGTACTGTGCCGAATGCATTGATTCATTATCTCATCCAATCCACTCCAACCATACAAGTGTATACACTCTAAGTATACATTAAAAACCATATAAGAGCCTAGTGGTTAAGTTTGGTGCACTTTGCTTTGGTGGCCTGGGTTCGGTTGCTGGGCACAGACCTACACCACTTATCTGTCTGTGGCCATGCTGTGGCGGCGGCTCACATGCGAAAGGAGGAAGATTGGCAGCAGATGTTAGCTCAGGGTGAATCTTCCTCGGCAAAAAAAAAAAAAACATTATATAAGATATTTCAGTGTCTTATACACAGGAGGTAGTAAGGCAATATTTATTGACATCAAAGCCACTTCCAATTCACTCACTGCCAAAAATGTCTGTTAAATCATATACAAATGTCTCAATCATGAATTCAACAATTGCCTCACATTATCTCAACCTCTGACGTCCCATATTATGAACGAGCAAGACAATGTCTTATTTTTTTCTTTATGTTGCCCTGAAATGAGAAGTAACATATTTTGCAGAGTCGGTAGATTGTCCACATGAACATAAAGATAAAAATGAAGGCCTACTGCCAAAATATCAAAGCAAATTGGCAAAGCCTATCTTTAGAATTATTTGAAGATCTTCCAAGTTTTCAATACTTGCAGCTAAAAGAACAATATTTGCCAAGATTAAACCTTTAATTTTGTTTGCCACAAGCAAAGCTAGGAATCACTTAGCAAGTACTGGGATGTCCAGGCATATCTGTCATGATTGCCAAGATTCAGACAGTATTACCAATTTCAAGGTATTCTAGGAAGCAGGGAGGTTATAATAAACCAAACTTAAATAAGCCAAAGAGATTGGGTTTTAAATTTTTAAATTCCAGAAAGAGAAACTTATGTATTTTCTGAGGGGAAGTTAATGTAACTTCACAAAATTCAATGTGATGTAAAAGTTCCTGAGAATGTACTGTAAATAACATTAAAATTGGTAAATTTTGCTCAGTTTATGTAATTTCTCCAGGCTAGAATACTATAGTGTAAAATTAAAAAAAAAAAAGATCGAATATTCCACACATGATTTTTATTTAAATGCACAAATTTCCTAGGTTTTTTGACTGATAAGAAGGGTAGCGGAGGTGGAGAATAATGTGTGTTTTTCAGCAACAACTCAAGTATGGAATTACCCAAATTGCCTTCTATAAGACAATCACAGTTAGTAGACACCATGCCCTTAAAGCAGGAAAGCAAGATCTAAATGAATGACGATACTTCATCAATAAGAGTCAACCATCTAAACCAGGGTGGGTGTATCAAGGCTGATGGTGTAGTGTGATGATTATTTTCCATAATATATCATAGTATCATTAACATTTTATTAAGGATTCATGAAGTACCCTCTCTAAAACTCATACCAAAATTTCAAATATTAAAAATTTACAGTTTAACATTGTACTATTGATGGATAATTAATGGTCAATTTGTATAATATTTACTAATGATAAATGTTAGATGAACACAAAAGAACTCTGTGGTTTTATGTCACTATACAGGCAGCCACTAAACCTAATATGAAGAGACAATCAATGCCATTAACACTTCATAAATACCCTCTTTCTATATATTAGTTATAAAAATTTAGATAAGTAACACAAAACTTATTCCATTTTATCCAGCTATGATTTTCAAAATCTAGACATTGAAATCCAAGCCAATAAAGAGAACATATTAGGTAAGCTTTGTACACATACACATATATTTTATATAATTTATTCAAAATTGACGTATATTTGACGTGAAAAAAATGTTGTATATAAAAAATCAAAGTTCCTTTTCTCTCTTCATCTTCTTTAATTATTCCTCTTTTCTCCTCTGTTCTCCTAGTTAGCTTTTAAAAACAATTTTCTCTCTGCTTATTTCTTCACTCTAACTTCCTATATTTTCTTTCCAAAAGCTAAGTTATATTACTTAAAATATAAAACAAGGCACAACTCTCCAAATAGACTAAATCTAAAAAAGGACTCAAAAGGATCTATATTCTATATAATTATGATAACAAATTTATTTATATCTGTCTGTATACCAATATTCATCACAATCTTTTTGGATTTATATATCTTATATAATTTTGAACATAACTTTAGAATATCATTTTGATGTTTTAAGACTCTCGGTATTGTCTTAAATCTACAGAATGAATCTTCAATGATTTTGAAAAACAAATGATTGCTATTATTTAAAATGTCTGTTTTCTAAAAACAGGAATAAATGTTGAGATTTAAGCAAAATTAAACTCATTGATAGAATGGTTTATAATCTTTTTCATGACTTAAAAATTCAGACTTTTGAGAAATTTTGACTGAGTCTATGCTTATGATTTTTTCTATATTACGTGAAAATTTGGAATATTTATCACGGAAATTACTTTGTTCAATATTACAATATTTAAGACATGGCCTTCTTTGCCATTTTTGTGTGGAATTAATTTTTGAAAGAAGGAAAACATTTCAAAAATATCATGGATGTAAAATTCTCAAAATTAATGGTCACATTGTTCTAAAAGGACATTTTGATAGAGAGAGGTGAATTGGTCAATGCTGTAACTTAATACTGATATGCTGAGTATTATGAAGCATCATTTTTTAAAGAAATCAAAATGATTCTTTGTATTCACAAGATCTAATAGTAAGAGAAAATTGGCACACCTACATGATAATTTCCACATAGGTTATAGATACTGGTTAAGGTGGTGAGGTGTAACAGATTTGTTCAATGGTGACTTTTTTAAATTAACAAGAACAAGAAGCTAATAGCTCAAAATGAAACTTGAGGCCACTTCAAAACCAATGTCTTTCTTAAAATAACCAACTTAGAGAAGAACAATAAAGTGATGTCGTCCATTCTAAGTTACTTTTGACTACATAGTCTTCATCTTAATTTAAATATATGAACATAAGTGTTCAGGAATATAGACTGATGTTTACTTTTCCATAGTAATTAATATTTTCACTAATATCTGAAACACAGCATACTTGATAATAATAAGAATTTGTTTAAAAACATAAATTATGAAAGATCTCTTGGTCTGAAGTAATGGCTAGCTTTTCTGCTAATCCATGGTGCAAATTTTAAATGAATTAACTTCTATGAAATTTAAATCAGTGCAAGCTCATCATTTTTTTAAGAATAAAACTTTCTGTTTTGTTAGAATTTAATTTCAGAGCAAAAAAATTTTTTTGAAGAAGTACAGACAAGTTAATTATCTCTAGGTTATTCAAAAATATCATCATTTTCCTCATTTAGCAACAATAAGACATAAAATATTTCCAATCATACTTGTACTTCTAAATGCTATCAAGATTAAAATTAAAATGAGAGTCTCGTTGCTCAATTCCTAAAGAAGTTGAGACATCTAAGGAGTGTTATTTAAACAAACAAACAAATAAAAAACACTATTCCTAAAAATAAATACACATGAGCCTTTAGAATGCTCTTTAAATTTTTCTAAAGTCATAATATGTCTTGGCAAATAAGGTAAATGAATACCTAGTAAAAAGAGAGGAAGAGTATTTTAGGATACAGAAGATAAACTTATGTTGTACCAAGTGGAGTATTGGAAAGAAAGAGGGAAGAAGAAAACGACTTACAGGTCTCTCTTCTGGATAGATAGAAGGATAGTGTGAACATTATCTGAGTTAGGTATAACTGGATAGAAGCAGTTTTTCCTGAAAGAATATGAGTTTGATTAATACAAGGAAATGAAAATTTAGATGCAAAGTGTGGAAGTGGCATTGGGATCAGATTTAAGAGAAATCAGAGCTAATGTTTGAAGGCAGTGTAGTGATATGGAAAGAAATAAACAAAAAGTTTCAAGAGGATAAGTTTTTAGTTATTACCTCTTCTTATATTTCTTTTTTCCAAATTTGCCTTATGAAGTAGGAGCAGCCCCCTGTCCTATTTTGTGGAAAACTAAGGCTCAGAGCAGAGAATTCAATGTCTCAAGTTCATGCAGATAGTAAGAGCAAATCAACATTTAAGACTCCAAGGCTTCAGCTGTTTATAACACATCATTACACTACGAATTGTTTAAAAGGAAGGAAAACAACTAGGGTAAAATATTATTATTGAAAAAGGATGGTAATTACTCTTTGGGTGGTGAGCATGATGTAGTTTTTACACAGAAATCGAAATGTAATGATGTACATCTGAAGTTCATATAATGTTATAAACCAATGTTACCTCAATTAAAAAAAAAGTTTCAATAAATATTACTCAAATGAATTCAAAGAGCAAGGAATTGATATAGTTTGATGAGTCACTACCTTAAAGACTAGATAAAAATATCCAGATCTTACAAGTAATATGATTCACAGAGAGATTGGAAGGTCATCAACATATATCTAAACAAATGTGTAGAAAGGAAACCATATAGAGATTCAAAAATAAATGAAAATCTGATTTATATATTGAAGAGAGTGAATTAAAAATTGATATATGATGGTTTAACACAGCTACAGGTGATGGCTTATTTGTACAGTCAGATCTTGATGGAAATTTCTAAAAAGATTGTTATTGAATATCAGGTCACCAAACAGCCATGGGCAGACAAGAAGCCTGTCTCCAAGTTTACATGTAAAACCCCTCTTGACAAGATTCAAGGCTCGTCCATACCTAAGTTATATTGGAGGGTCCTGTCGGAAACAAGTTTAATTTGCTTACGCCCTTAGAAAGAAGCCTTTAAAACAAGAAAGGATTTTTTTTCCTTTTAGTTACCAGCCTTTTAATACGATGTTATTATTTCATAGTGTGCTGGTGACATCAGGAACGGTATGTAAGATTGGAGTTTGATGTTGACAACTGGTCTGCCTGTCTGCAGAATGCGGAAAACGTATTTGCTTTGATCTGTGCTGCATCTGAAGCATTCTGGCTCCTCCTCCACTCCCTCTCTCCTGGGCTTTGGAAATCTAGACCTACATTAGGATGTCAGGAAATGTTCTTCCCACGTGATTCACTAGCCTGACAATGCATAATAAAATCCTGATGGAAATGTCTTACTAGACAACAGGAGTACAGTAACTAGAGCTAAATTAGGAAAAGAAAAATAAGCTCCTATAACATACTTCATATATTTGTGTGTGTGTGCAGAAGAGTGAGATGGAGAGGGAAAGGTGTTGCTTTGAAGGAGTAATGAAGGCAGGCAATTAATTTTGTCATTACATATTTAGTGCAATTTTAGTGAACACAAAGCAGATATATATATATATATATATATATATATTTTTTTTTTTTTGCTGAAGAAGATTCATCCTGAGCTAACATCTGTGTCAATCTTCCTCTATATTTTAGTATGTAGGCCACCAGCACAGCATGGCCACTAACAGAGCAGTGTAGGTCCACACCAGGGAACTGAACCCAGGCTGCCAAAGCAGAGTGCCCTGAACTTAACCACTAGGCCACTGGGCTGGCCCCACAAAGCAGATATTTTCATTGTGCAGTCACAGTACAATAAAAATAACACAGCAAAGAAAACAACAGGAACAAGAAAACCAACAGACTCTGAAATCAGAAACTTAAAAGTTACTAAGAATTAAGGAAAAAAATAAGGTCTTTAGTTTTCATATGTAATTAGAAACTGAGGTCATAAAAACATTTAAGAACAAAAGACATTCTGAATACAGACCAAAAGACTTCAAAAACTTATAAATGTGTTTAATTTAAAAAATCATAAAAGCCCTCTTTGAATTATGGGTCAGAGTTTCAATTAAGACAGTATTAAAATGTGTTTTAAGAGAGGCCAAGGACTCTTAGTATAATAAAATAAAATTACTAAAAACCACAAAGATCAGCACAAAAGCTGGATCTTCTCCAAGAAACCTTGGCATGACAAGGTAGATCAATTTATAAACTGCGTCTACTCTTCTAGAACGCCAGCAATTAGACCTAACATTTTCTTGAGAATACATTACAGATTTAGAGAAGTTAAAATGTGAAGCATTTGTTTTATCAAACTAGTTGAGAAATTTTTCTTGAAAATCTGATTAACAATTACTAAAATCTTATTTTGAGGTTTTCTAACCTATAAGATGCTGCAAGTTATAGGAGTTATATTGGGTCATTTCCTGTCCCCTAGTCTACAAATGTCAATGTATTAGTTAACTCTTGTCAAATATATTTTCATGTCGAAGTATTGGAAAGTAACTTTTTCTTAAATATTAAAGTTTGATCTAAAATCTTCTAATTAATAGCTTTGAGAAAAACATAACATCCTAAAAAAACCCTCAAACATTACATAGGACCAAATTGAAGCCAAAGGGTAGTTAGGAAACTGTTTATGTTATTTCCATTTCATTCAGTTATTTATTGAGGACCTTCTATGTGTCAGGAACAAATAGGACTGCGATGATGAATAAGGTCATATTTACTGTATCTAACTGAACTTTCGCTCCAAACAGCTATTTTTGGATTAGTCACATAATTTGTTGGTAACTGGAAGCAAAGTTTACATAATTTTCACGTTTTTCTCTTATCCCATTAAATCTGAGGAATTAACTCCCTTTCAAAGTTTATATTTGCATCTTTTTATTATGAAAGTTTTCAAAAATATGTAACAGGTTACAATAATAAAATGATCATATAGATTTATCAATTTATATTTTTCACATTTGCTTTAACATCTATCCATCTATCTATCATCATCATCTATCTAATCTATCTATATCTATTTTTTCTATCCTTCTGTCACCTTTTTTTTAATTGAATCATTTGCAAGTCCATATTCAAATTTGTTGAACCATTCTTCACTCAAAAATCACACATTACATTTGGCTCTTAAATTTCTTTAGATTCCTTAAATGTAACACAAACATTTCTACACGATTGATTTTTTTGAAAAGATCAAGATAGTTGTTTTATAGATTTGTCTGCTTTTGTCTTTGTAGTGTTGTTCAGTTTGTTTCTTCATATACCATATTCTTTATGAACTGGAACATAGGTCTAAAGACAGGATCAGATTCAGGTTACACATTTTTGGCATTTTTTAGTTGATTGGCTAGTGCATTGAACTCATGAAGCGTCTTTTACTGTTAAGTTGTCCTACTACTAATCATGCTAAGTTGGATTACTTGATTTCACTGGAGATAGATAGTGAGATCTTCTCATTGTAAAGGTACATTTTCCCCTCTGATATTAATAAATAACATTTGGGATGATGCCTAACCCATTAATGACATATTCCTGAATAATATTGCTTTGAGAGGGAAATCATACAAATTTTCTTAATTTATCTTTTTTTTTCCCTTTTTATTAATAAATGTTCTTTACAAAGGACTAGAGCTAATCTCATCACCTATGATAAACTGCAATGCTTCCTTTTAAAGTAAGGTATAAGCTTGTTTCTTTTTCTTTCTCTTTGGTAAGGATTTGTATGAGTTATTTATTTTCATTTTATTTCTTTATGAGCACCAATATACACTTACTTATATTTATATATTTAGTGTATTATAATCAATTATAGTAATATTCTTTTCAATGTTTAAATTTGTTCCAAATTTTCCACCAACATTGGTGGAAACATGGTGGAACGTTTCCACCAATGATCCAGATTTGGCCAGGGAGCTCCTTCAATTTGGCATTTGTCTCTTTTGACATGCCCCAGAATTAGTTTTTAAAAGCTTCCTTGTTTTTTGATGAGAGAAGATACATCATATTTTTCTTGTAATTCCCTTGCCTTACATGTAGCAATATCCATTTCTCCTAGAGACCCTATATCCTATTAGTGAGGAATGATGCTTAGAATCTAAGATTTGCTGTTTAGGAGTGCTCATTGCTAATGGTCTCTCAGTATATAGAGCTCAGAAATGAATTTTTAAAATTAGTTTATATAGGTAGGACCAACTTAAATTTAATATTAGTTTTTTTTTAGAATTTGTTTGACAGTAGATTTGTATATATTTATCAATTTAAAACCTTGGTACTAAAAATTTACATATTTTACACATTTGCTTATCCTATAATAAACATTAAATGGTTTCAATACTACCATAATATATTACTATAATAATATTATACTTATATTATTGAGGGAAGTTAATTATTTCTTTGTGGTTCTTTTTTTTTTTTTTTTTTTGGTTATGTATCAGTAATGATTTATAGAGTACTGTATTAAAAAATCATGCACAGGGTGTCGGAATTTTAGTCTTCCTTTATAAGTGTTTGCATTTGTTTTCGCAAATGATTAAACTCCTTGCATATCATCTTGGTGCTATAAAGCTTGTTTGAAGTTTTGTAAGGGCAGGTCTAAAGTAGTCTTTATTGTGACTAATTGAGCCCTACTGAGAAAGTATGACTAAATTTCCCATGTTCTCCCTACTGGGGCTGATGAAAACTCAAATGTCACCCAGCATGAGTGGAGCTCTTGGAATTGTTTAGCTTAGTTTTTTGTTTGTTTGTTTGTTGCTCTTGTTGTGTACGTGTATGTTCTTGAAATTGTTTGTTACAGTTTTTTTAGTGTCTAGCCTCATTAAGCTTCACCTACATACACAGTCCAACATTCAGCCTGAAATTCAAAGAAATTTTATGCATATTTCTGGAGCCCCTTTCTGGGTATCTTCCTTCTCTCCAGTACTCAGCTCCATAAATTTTCACTGTCCTGGTCCTTCCAAATTTTGATCTCTCTCTATCAACTCAGGGAGGCTAAAGACCAACTTGTGTTTCTGGGACTCCCTTCCCTTGACCTGGTCCAGATAGCGCATGTGGGCACGAAGTCAGGCCAATCATAGGCTCCATCTCATTTATTTGTTTTCTCTAAGGGAAAAGCAGTCCGATATTGCCTATTGTCCACTATATATTCTGTTATTTTCATTTTTTGCTCAGTTTTTTGATTGCTGTGGAATGTGAGTCCAATATGAGACATTTTCTCATAGACAGCAATGGAAAACCTTCGTATTTATTTTTCATGTGCATGATAGATAATACTAGCTCAGTGATGGCAGTGTCTTAGCATTTTTACCTGGATTTCATTAAATATATCAGCTAATTTAGATAAAATTGTCATCTTTAAAATGTTGAGTCCTCTTATACAAAAACAAGTAATGGCTTCACCTTTGTTCAAGTCTACTTTTGTGTCTGCCATTTGTGTTTTAAACTTTTCCTTACATTTATTTGCATAACTTTTAAAATGTATCACTCATAACTTTTCTTGCCATTATAAATATATTTTGTTTCGTTATATTTTCTAATTGGTTATTTTTTGATAATATGATCTACTTATTGAATATTAAACTGACATCCTGCTATCTCTTTAAATTAATTTTTCACTGACTTTATAAATCATTCTTGGATTTTCCAGTTGTCCAATCATATCAATCACAAAGAGAAAAAGTTTTATTACTTCTTTCCCAACTTATATTCCTTCAGTTTTTTCTTTCCTGTCTAATTGCATTGTCTAATAATTTTAATAAAATGTTAAATAGCACAGAAGGCAGTGGTCAACTCTGCCCTTTTCCTTTCCATGGGGGGAATACTTCAGTTTTCCCAATTAAGAAAGATACTAGTCCAGAGTAAAGTATATATGCTTTGTCATGGTAAGAAAGATGTCATCATTTACTATATCACTCTGTGTGTGTGTATGTTTTAACCGGAAACGGGTATTGAAATTTGATGAAAGTCTTTTCAGCCTCTATGAGGATAATCATAATATTTTTCCTTAGGCTGTTAATATGAAAACATTACTATTTTAATCCTCTTTGTCCTCAGTTTTAAAACGCCATAATTGTGTAACTAGGTATTTTTTTAAACAATAGGTTTTGTGGCAAAGGATAAGTAAATATGTATATCATTCATAAATATAAAAAATAAATCTCATAGAATAAATATATTATGATACTTTATGTTTAACAAATAAGATCTATCTATCAAGTTGGACCTCATTTGTAGGTCATATTGAACCAACTCTCTGAATAAGATATCAGATCAATTTTCATTTGTATTTAATAGATATAGATGATAAAGCACCATTTTATATTACTGAGAAGTTATTCTCTTTCATTTGACTATTCTGTACTTTGGACTTTCAATTCTCAGTTCACAAATTTATATTTACTAGACTCCTCAAAAATGTGAGTAAGACTGTCTAAAGTTATAGAAAAACAGAAACCAAAATTAAATATAAGAATCTGGCTGTATTTACAAAAATGTTACATGCATATACATTTTAACTTAGCAAGTCCACTTTAAAAAAGTCATAAAATACAATCTTATGAGTGTGCAAAAATATAGGGGTAATAATATTCATTATAACTTGTTTTTCAAGTACAAAAAACATCAACATGTTCATGGAAATATGAAGAGAATCAAGATGGTCATCCAGGACTGCTTATGTAAGTTACAGTGTGTCTATACCATAGAATACTATTAAATTGTTAAAAAGAAAGTGAAAATTAGTATGTGTTGACCTGGAAGGATTTCTGAAATATTGTAAGAATGGAAGGAATTTTAAAATATGTGTAATATGACCCCATTTGAAAATTAATATGTGTCCAGAGAATTTCTGAGAGAAAATATGCAAAAAATTTTACCTCAGGAAGAGGAACTTAAGTCAATAAGAAGGAGATCTTTTTTTTAACTTTCAGAATATTTTTAAGTGTACTCATATTGCTTTTATAATAAGCAGTTTAAGTAAAAAAAATGTGCAAATGTATATTGTTAAATGTGTCTAAATAAAAAAACAAATCACGCATAGAAAATCCATGATTCAACTTTTATACTCAAATTAAAATTTTATTGATTTTGTCCTAACAATTAGATTCAAGTACAAATTGCCAAATTATATAAGCTTTAGAAATTTTTTGGTATCAAATAGTCACTTCATTTTTTTCCTCTTTTGATTGTTATTCCTCAGACTCAGAGAATTCAAAGTTAAATACATTGGGTAGTTCGGGAATGCACCATACAGACGTGAACCTATTTTGTTCTTCCATCACTCTGATTTGTGTATGAAATTTATTGTTCTGGGAAGCTAAGCAGAGGAACTAAGGAACCCCAGTTACATTTCCTCTATACATTATAGGTGCATAACAATCAGAAGCGTCATTGAAATCCCATTAGCCAAAAAATGTTGGATTCTATAACTGAATATCCAGACTTTTCCAGCACATTTCAGAATAATTACTTACCAAAGAGCCAAATTAGGCTATGAGAAGCCAATTCAAAATTCAGAGGCAGCATGTACGCATCTGGAAACCGCTGAATCCCCAAATTACTGCATTACAGATCCCAAAAGTGAAATGAAATTAATAAAAAATGTCCCCTGGCAGTAAACTTTCATTAGCTACTCTGGCTCTCAAACTTTTAAAAAATGACAATCTCTTGCTCTTTCTTTTCTCCCGGTACAGAAGTCTCTAACCAAGTAGTATCTTTTTTACCTGAAAAAGAGAGTTGATCAGTTAAATGCCGTGTAGTGTCTAGTTATTGGACACACACAGTTGGAATTGCTTTTAAATAACTTTTATATTTGCCAGTCCAAGGTAGGAGAAACATGAGCATGTTATGAAGTTTAAACTGTGAAATGGGCCATTGGGGAAACAGATAGCTTTTGCGTGATGTAAGAATAGCCCAAACCTAAATAAAGGCAAGTTTGCTTATATGGGTAATATTAGAGGAAAATAATTTGGTTGAATATCTAAGCTGTAATATTTTTTTTTCCTTAGGTGATACATTTGGCCATGACAGTGTTATCATAAAAATGTAAACTCTTAGTTTGGAAATGGCCTTTAGAGGTCGTAGAGTATTTGTCCAATTTTCCTCCTAACTATCACTTATTCCTGGAGTATGCTGGAAAAAATGAGAATTTATTTTGAATGCAAATATTTTCAGTGAGAACTTTACCATTTACAAGATTGGCTTAATGATTAGAAATGTCTTCTTTAAGCTAAATTATATCTTCATTTATCTCTACCCAATAGTCTTTGATTTGCCCTCTAAACAACATAGAACCAAGTCTCTCCATTTCATAATACAACGTATTACATTGCTGAATATTTCTACCCTATCTCCACTTCTCTGCTGCAAGTCAATAGTCTTCTGTTCCTTAAATCACTTTCCCTTAAATGTGATAATCAAACGCTTCAATGCTTAAGTGTAGAACCTTCTTTTAGACCTCCTTTTTGTCTGTTTTTCAAACTCCTGGCCATTCTTAAGAATCGAGAGATAACATATGCTACTTCTTGCTCTGTTATAATAATCACTTTAAAATACCACTTTTTGTCCACTCTAGCGTCACACGAATTTCAGAACATCAAGAACTCTACATTCAATTTAAAACCCATGCTTTGCATGAGGTTTTCTTCACTTCTCAGTTTAGTTCACAGACCCATAAGTATCCCTAAAACACTTTCAGGGGATTTGCAATGTCAAAATTATTTTTAAAATAATACTAAGATGCTATTTGCCTTTTACTGCATTGACATTTGCATTTCTAGTAAAAAAAAAAAAAGGTATATAAATATGCTGGCACCTTTCCATGAATCACAGTAGTGGCATCAAACTATACAGTCATTTTATTTTTCACCACTATGCCCTCAAAAGAAAAATAAAGACTCTTAAAGATTATCCTTATGAAGGAGTAAAGATTATTATTTTATTAAATCTCAATCTTTCTTATTCTATATGATAAAAGGGAAATTATATATAACTAGGAAATGATAAAAAAAAATAGATACGATCCATTCAAGGTGTGACCATGAGCGAGGGATGAGGTGGAAAAAAATATAATCGAAAGTGAGTCGTTCAAGAGGCTGAGGATCCAAAGTGTCTGTGGATCCCCATACGGATGCTGAAGTCATTGAGGTGGTCACAGGAGTAGAGATAGAGAAAAAAAAAGGGAGGTAGAATACAACATTCTTCAGTGATTGAGAAGGGTGATGTAGATACCTAGGGTGTTGGTAAACCACAAATCAGAAGGAGGCCAAATGATTTTGTTTTTGTAGCTGGGTGTTATGAGGTCCAAAGAAGCTGACATTTGAAGGAGTAGCTAAGACAAATGGTTTGCATTTTAGAGTGAAATGCAGGAAAACACCTGCACTACCCCTAGAGGCTAATTATAAGGAATAAAATGTCTTCCACTAGAGAAGCCTACAAGGGAAAGTGCTCCATCAAGAGGCAAGAGAACTCCAGTTCTCACTATAAGAATAAGAAGATGAAGGAAACATCAAGAGAAGTTCTTGAGGTTAGAGAGGACTTTTTAAAATCACATGTCTAAAGAGTTTAGGGGGAGGAGAGGAGTAGTGCATTAGGTCTATGAGAAGATGAGTGGACTAGTACAGTGATGAGCGTCCTCTGAGATGAACAGGGATAAAAGGAGAGATGATGTAAGTCCTGATCAATTTCTTGCTTGAAAGTAAGCAGCTCAGTCAATTCAAACTGTGGTCCTGAACATTTAGTATGGGGAGCTCACTGTAATTTCTCCCTCTTGAAGCTACTGAAGATACGTCTGTGAGGGTATAAGCGTGAAATAGCCCTTTTATTGAGGGCCAGGGGATGACCATTTTCTTTCCTGTATCCTGTGTCTCACCATCATGTACTAGTGAAATACCACAAGGTGACAACTGTTCTCTTTGTTTCAAATATGTCACTGGTCCTGCTGGGGACAAGGGCGTCGATGTGACATAACAGAGTGGTTGACAAGGAGAGAAGTCTTTATGGCTCAGATCAGTGTGGTAAATGAACACAGTTGGAAAAATAGGGCCAAAATGCACCTGATTAGGGGCTGAAACTTGCTGTTATTCTGTGGTGGATTACTTGAGAGATGCTAACTAAGAAGGATGAAGTTGAAAGCAGTGAAGTGATATTTAACAAGCACAGGAGCATGACTCAATGAGGAGTAGAAATCAATGAGGCAGAAACAGACTCCTCTTGAAAACAAATGAGGCAAAAATGGACCAACTCCCAGCCCTTTGCAGGATCCTTTTTTTGTTTGCTACTAAGTCAGCCAAGCTGAGTTCTACTCATATTTCTTCCTGCTCTGAATTGCCTATATTTATGTCCAGTTATGGACATGAAAAATAGCCCACTAGAAGCATAATTGCCCATCCTCCTTACTCCTCAGCCAAAATTGCTGTTTATACTGCACTAGTTCTAACTCACAATGTGCTTAAATGTCATCACTCAGTCAGCGTCCAGCTTAAACCAAATACATCACCCCATTTCTCTTTTCAGAATATTGGGTTTGGAGTAAACAAGGACATTAGAGAGGACATTGTGCTAATGGATAGGAGTAGAATTCACACAAAAACATCAGGATCCAAAGGAAGTCTTCAGACCAAAAGGGATGTTGTGTTCCTAAGAACAATCTTGCAATTTCTTAAGGCTGCTGAGAATGATATTTGTAGTTTGGTTCAGTGTTAAGGGGCTATCCCAAACAATGGTTGAAAAGCCTGGGATGAGTTCCTTGATTTGTAGCAAATATTCAAGCAAGGATGTGTGGAGAAGGAGTTAGTGTCTTTAGAAACAAAGTATGGGATTTGTAAGGAGGCAAGAATAGTTCATCCTAAGGTTCAGGGTAAAAGTTCAAATTCTCTAGCATTTTGAGGCTTTCTATGATCCACTGCCTGCTTCCTCGCCACACATTTCACACGATAGGGACAAGTCAAATAGAGATAGAGTACCCTCCCTTTTGCAACTTTTTTCATGCTGTTCTTGCATAGAATGCAAACTTCTAATGCTCAGAATATGAAAACCTTACTCACCAAAGCTCGCCTCAAAGAGTACCTCTCTGTTCTTCAGTCCTTAAAAGATCATAAATCACCTGGGGGAAAAGGCTAAGCCTTTTTTTTTTTTGCCTCTATACTGGGTCTAGCACAGTGTTTTGAATTAATATAGATTGAGTACCTTCTATGTACTTTGAGATGACATGTAACATGGTGAAAAATAATCTTGGACTTGGAGACACAGATCTGATTTTTATTTCTGCCTCCACTATGTACAAACTCTGACACTTGAGAAAAATCTAGATTCTCTAAGTTTACAACAATGATAGCAGGTCAAATGAAATATAGCATATAAAGGAGTTTAACACAATATGACACTAAATGATCAACTAATGTTAATTCCCTTTATTTTCCAGCCTAAAATAATACCTCAAATAAAGTAAAAGAGAAGAATTCAAGAATTTGAAACTAGATACCAAGTTTGGCTAAGCTTTGAGACAAAGTTGTAGAGATAACATGCCTCTGAGAAGAAAGGAATTTCTTACTCTTCCAACATTTTTTTTTTCTAGCATTGCAATAGGAAAAAGAAAAACTGACTAGAGTCTTTCCCACTAATTTTTCAGTATTTTATGCACAAGGCCTATACTACACATATAACTTGGGGCAAAGCCTTGGCATGCCATCACCTAGGCCTCAGGGTTCTTTTAACTTTAAATGAAGAATGCAGTGATATGTCCTATAGTCCCTTAAAGGACAAAGAATATAATTCATTATGACCACAACTTCTCTTATGATTGTGTTAGTGTCAGTGAGCAAAGAAGGTTGAGGCAACCTATGGAATCCATTATGGAGTTGTAGAAGCAGAAGTAGTGATGATGTTTCTTAGTATCTTTAAATTTTACTACTTAAAGGACAGCTACTTTTAAGGCAGGTATATCTTTAAGGATATTTCAGATAATTATAATTCAGAATGAATTAGTTTAGAGCTCAGAAGCAGATACAAAGTAGGAAAGGAAGTAGTATTGCATTTTGCCACTTATGTCCTCATTGATCTTAACAGTGATCAATTTTGCCTGATTATTTGAAACACTAATTAGATCATTTTGTTTATCTGAGGTGAATCAAAGTTCATCAAACAATCTACATGATTAATTTTGATGGATAAACAAAGTATGGCATCATCATTTTCTCTTAATCTAAATATATAAAAGTCTAGTGACAGATTACCTTGACCTATGTGGTAGTCATAATGCTTTCTACCGATAGTTACAATTCTCCTCTGTCTTGACACATGATAGAATTGCACTGCCTGGAACCTTGAAGTTAAGTCTGATGGTGTGACTTACTTGGCTAATGAAACGTGAGTGGAAATGACTAATATTTCTTCTAGGCAGAAGTCTTTTAAAGTAGAAAAGGAACTGTCGAAGTTCCTTCTTCCTGCTACTATAAGCAGTATGCATGTGTGACTGAGGAGCACATTAAACATCGTCCCCAATTTACAGCGAATGGACTCGTATGAGTGAAAAATAAAGCTTCTTTTAAAGCCTCTCGTAAGGCTATTTGTTTGTTTTTTTGTGAGGAAGATGAGCCCTGAGTTAACATCTATAGCCAATCCTCCTTTATTTTGCTGAGGAAGAGTGGCCCTGGGCTAACATCTGTGCTCATCTTCCTCTACTTTATATGGGACGCCGCCACAGCATGGTTGATAAGCAGTGCATAGGTCCATGCCCAGGATCCAGGCCCTCGAACCCCAGGCCCCCAAAGCAGAGCAGGAGAACTTAACTGCTATGCCACCAGGTGGCCCCCATAAGGCTATTTTTATTTGCAGCCTTAGACTATCCTCAGTGAACAAGAAACTGAAACCAGAAGTTGAGTGTCTTCATAAGAAAATCATAAGGTATGTTGTATACGCTTAATGGTTAGGTGGCTGACAGCAAGGAAACTGTGATCCAGGCTTTGAGCAATGACCATCCATGTTAGACAGTAGCAAATTTTTTGGTAATACTATTCCCTTTGTATATTAAGCAGGCACTCTGGGGGAAGAAGCCAGACAACAGAATATTAGTTGTGTGTGTTGTTTGTTGAGACTGTCATTGGTAAGGTATCTCAGGAAACAGATGACCTCAGGAAATAAGTGGGCAATTTGACAGCAGGAATGAAAGGGATTATAGAAAATTTAATACTAGAAACTTTTGGGTTTGAAGAGACAACTGATTCTCAATTTGGCATAATGAAATTATAAGTAAAAAACGGCTTAAAGCAACACAGTTATTAAGGCTGTCAGCAAAGGCCATTACACCATTGTGAAAACCTCTGAATAAACTAAAGCATATGAGAGTGAATATCTGACCAAGGGTGCATTGCAAGTGGAACATTACCATTGCAAATGGTAAATAGGGCTAAAAAAATTAACTAAGAGGCTATGCTTTCCACCATCACATAATGGGCTCAAGGCACTCATAGCTACTTTGAGAGAGAAAGAGATATGAGGATAAGAAAGAAAGAAATATAGTAAATACAAAAATTATAATATAATTATATTATAAAGTATATATTATAAAGTATAGGGATACTTTGTGGATATTGGCACATGGAATTGTTTGTAATCAGATAAGAAACTCACTCAATTTTTGAAAGAGATATAAGCCTAAAAGAAGCATCAGTCTGGACTTAAATTTATTTTAAGGCTAAAAATGACCATTGGGCCCCCAACTACTGGGATGGTAGGTGGGCTGAGAAATCAGCTGAGCTTTTAATAAGGGCAAATTTATCACCACCTACTTGAGGATAGTGTAAAAGGAAAAGTCTCCCAGGTGTCGGTGCCAGAGATATGAGAAGTAATGAACAGGGATGCTATTAATTAGAGAATCAGTCTAATTAAACACTACCTCTCCCAGGATAGGAAGGGAATTTCTCAAAATATCTACTCATAGAGATGTCAGAATTCCTATGGACCAAGAATCGAGGACAAATATTTGTCCTCCCTTTTTTTTCTTTTCCAAGAGGGGGTATTTATTGTAGTTATTCCTTCTCCTCTGCCATTGAATATTGAAGGACAGGAGCATATATCCCCTCTTTTTTAAAAAAAATTCATAGGTCTCCAGACCACGTAAAAATCACATCTAGAACTATTTAGGAACCAGTTTAGGACTACTTTACAGCACCCCGATTCAGAGATTGCCATGAACTCTCAGAGATTCTGTTCTTAGATATGGATAAAGTGACCTACATAGGACTTTTGGATTTCCCTCTTGAAAAGGGGGTGTGTTTTGGTCTAGGAAGAAAGAACTGAATATTTGGTGACTAGAAGGAGATTACGGTAGTCACTCGTGTGTTTACCATTACTTCCATTTCTCCTCTGGTTTTCACACACTTATAATTAAGTGAAGCCAGGACACCTGCTTTGAAAAAAAAATGAATAGAAACTATATGTGTCACTTTCAGAGTGAAGACTTTAAGAGCAGGTGTATAATTTACCATGCTCTCTTTTCTCTGGTACAGCAACTAGTGATGTTCCAGATGGTGAAGGTTACGTTAGGCTGTGTATCTGAAAGAGGAAAATATGGAGCAGAGCCGCAACTAAATGGTAATATCCACATGTCACACGAATAATAAGTGAACCTGGGGTTTATTACTGTAATATATCTTAACCTATTCTAACTAGAAGTTTGAAAGTTTAAAAAAAGTCTATTTCCTTTAAATCACTTCAAATTTAAATCACAGCAATGTATGTATGATGTGGTAAAAAAGCTAGATTTACCCCTGTAGTCAACCATATGAAATAGCGGAAGTCAGAAAAGAAATTGGGGGCTGGCACTGTGGCTTGGCGGTTAAGTGAGCACGATCCGCTACTGGCAGCCCAGGTTCGGATCCTGGGCGCGCACCGACGCACTGCTTCTCCGGCCATGCTGAGGCCGCGTCCCACATACAGCAACTAGAAGGATGTGCAGCTATGACATACAACTATCTACTGGGGCTTTGGAGAAAAAAAGGAGGAGGATCGGCAATAGATGTTAGCTCAGAGCCCGTCTTCCTCAGCAAAAGGAGAAAGATTAGCATGGATGTTAGCTCAGGGCTGATCTTCCTCACAAAAAAAAAAAGAAAAGAAAAGAAATTGGGCTAGGTTTGAATATATGTTTGCTTTAATTCTGAGTCTTCTATTCCATATTTATAGATAAATTGAACAAATTATTTAACTCTGTCTCTTTGTTTGTAAAGTGAGGGGTGTTTACTAAATTTAAGTCTAAGATGACATCATTCTTACATGTAAAATGAAGTAGAAAAAGTTTAATGAATTTTAATGTCTTTCAGTACAATTACTTTTAATTTAGCAATAAATTGTGAGTATAGTTACCCACAGTATATACATATTATTTAGGATTTACCCAGAAATCAGGATAATATACAATAAATTTTGAGATAAAAACTATTCATAATTCTCAAGATTTCTCTTCCTCAGGCCTCCTCACTTCCACCAATGGGTTTGATACTCATTATAGCTTTCCAAAACTCAGAGCATCATCTGCCTCGAGATCACCAAGATCTTTAGGCCAGTCACCAAAATAAACCCCAGACTCTCGGGTGGCCTCTCATCTCTACCTTCAAATTCCCATGAGGCTCTACATGTTCTTCCTTTATTCCAGTATTACTCTCTCTCCCCAAGTCCTGAAACTCTTCAACTTATCACTTTCAAAATCATGGTCCACCATCAACAAAATCTTTTATATCTTTACCTTTTTGTATTAGTCAGAGTTTTCCAGAGAAACAAACCAACAGGGTATATATATATATATATATATATATATATGAGGAGATTTATTATAGAAATTGGCTCACTCGATTATCGAGGTCTAGAAGTCCCGTGATCTGCTATCTGCAAGCTGGAGAACCAGGAATGCTGGTGGTGTAATTCGGTCAGAGTCTACAGGCCTGAAAATGGGGCGTGCAGTGGGCGGCGATAGTGAAAGTCTTGGACTGAATCCAGAACCAGGAACACTGATATCCAAGGGCAAGAAAAGATGGATATCTCAGCTTAAGCACAGAGAGTGAATTCACCCTTTCTCAGCGTTTTTGTTCTATTCAGGGCCTCATGATGCCCACCCACATTGGTGGCATTTACCAAATCTACTGATTCAAATGCTAATCTCTTCTGGAGACCCTCTCTCAGACACACCCAGCAATAATGTTTTACCACCTATCTGGGTATCTCTTAGCCCAGTCAAATTGACATATAAAATCAACCATCCTACCCCTTATTCTACATTCTCTAAATGTCTTTATCTAAACATTAATCTGGATCTGCCCAAGAACACAGCTTCCTCTGCGTACTACCTTGGTGATGATATTTCTCTCCAAAAGTACTTATACCACTGGTTTCAGAGGTAAACCAGGTATCATTGTCCTCACTGTGGTTTCTAGACAAGCAATTCTTTCTCATTCCTCAGATAACTCACTGTTATTTTTTGGATAATGTAGCTTCTGGAATGCTGTCAGTCTTCTAAAATTCTTTGTCTTCATTTTTAGTAAATTCAAAATATATGTACTAATAAAATGACTATATAAAAGTTGTAGATTTGAACTAGATATCTTCTGATACTTTTTTTTTTTTTTTGGTGAGGAAGATTGGCCCTGAGCTAACATCTGGGCCCATCTTCCTCTATTTTGTGTGTGGGGTGCTGCCACAACATGGCTTGATGAGCAGTGTAGGTCCGTGCCCAGGATCCGAACCTGTGAACCCTGGGCTGCCAAAGCAGAGTGTGCAAACTTAACCACTATACCACCAGACAGACCCTGTCTTCTGATACTTTTAAAAAAAATTGTTTAAATGATTGCAATGATTTCTCTTAGATACTATATTATCAGCTAGCATTCAAGGGCATTATTAAAAAAAGTAACGGGTCACTAAATATCATTAGTGACTTAATTGATAAGAATCTGAGTATAATATTTACAATATCATATAAACCCCCTTTAGGCCATGCTTTCCCAAACAACTGGTCTGATTTTTATTATGAACAGAATAACTTTTATTAATGTTTATAATTTTCTCTTTGTTTTGCTAACAAGTCCAAAGCCCATGTGAAATCTACCTTTATTATACTTTATTACATAAAGTCTTTGTTCCAGTTTCTTATTTTATAGCATTATTTTTCATTTGCTCCACTCCGTTCATCTATTTGTTTGGTTTATTTTACAGAAGTACGGCTCTTCTTGGTAACTTGACATATCTTCCTTGAACTGAGGCAGAATATCAATCAGTTAATCAATTTAAAAACAACAACAACATCTGGCATACTGATTATAGGTTTCAAACAAAACTTTATATGGTATCAGACATAACAGATTATCAAAACAGACCCAAGCAGAAATGAGGTTCATGACATAGGGACTCATTAGGAATTGGATAAAATTCTATTTATCAGGAAAATGGAATAGAGCTCTTTAAACAAATGCTTTCTAAGGTGAGGGTCCTCAAGAAGGGAAAGTTTGAGACATTCAGATGGGTTAGATCATGCTGAGAGGATTGTTGATGGAAATCAAGGCAAGAGGAAGGAAAAGCCTGACATAAGTTGAATTTTCTTGTTGTAGATAGGTTTTTCAAGGACATGTTATAAGTTAAAACCGTTTTCTTGAAAGTAAGCCTAACTTAAACCACCCTGAAACTGATAACAGTTCTTTATATGCTTCCCTTAGCTATAGTCCCAAGGTTATGACTTCAAAACTTAACTATAACTTCATGAAGAGATAATTCCAGAATTTAAGGGGATTTTACTTCATGTCTGATTACTGCACTTTCACCAGTGAGGAAACTCAATGTGCATTTCATGTGTGCACTCATATTCAAACGTGCATTCAAAATGCATAATTTAACTATGTTCAGCAAGCACAGGGCATTTGCCATGATGTTTGTTGAAGGCTGAGACTATTTATATCTACATAGTTAATTATTGGGACTAAGAATTAAAACTATCTCTTTCAACACTAGTTGAAAATTTTTTCCAAAATTATTTCTCAGGAAGATAAAGCTATAAATGAACAAATAATTTCATTACTTGGTTTTGGAAGATCTTGCAAATCAATTTATCCAGACAAAAATTTGCTCACATGGGCAAACAGCTTGCTTACCAAATAACATTTTACTTATCAAGGCTGACTTCAACAATCTCTCCTTACTGGGTGCATGAACTCTAAATGATTATGTTATTAAATTTGCCTAATTAATACCCAATAATATGCTAAATTGGCCCCCTTCATAAAAGATACACCTTAAGCTGCTTGAGTCAAGACCCTAGAGCCTATAAATACACTCCTCTGACCCTCACTTTATAAACACTACTAAAATGTTTTCAAGATTGTGTTCTTTATTTCAGCTGTTTTAATGAACTTAGCTATCCTTGACTAGCACTTTTCCTAGTGGTCTTTGGTGCGAGGCTGACAGCTGACGATATAATGCCAAAAAGCATTGTATCCTTGTATAAATGCCAGAAAGCAATGCCTGCAAATTTATGACTAACATTGGTGGATGGATAGCTAGAAATTAACGGACTTTGGAATACAACAGGCTTGGTTTGAAATCTATATTGTCCACTAAGTATCTAATATATCATACGTATGATATATACAGCATATGTCACTATACTGCTGGCATGTAAATCCAGAAAGTTTGCGTTAAATAGGAAAAAAAGTTCTAATTAGGAGAATGGAGCAAGCAATAAGATTAGACACCCAAGAGAATGCTGAGTCTGACAGGCAGCAAAAGTACGCATCTAGGGAATCAGGCAGAATGCAGAATTTAGCCAAATTGATAGTAGACATCAAAACCCACCATCAAGTAGAAAAGTAAGAGCTATAAGCAAGATTGGTGGCAATAATCACCTTGAAACTGAGCCAACCTCTTCTTAGATGAGGACCTTTGTATCTTTCCTACGCAGAGACAGAACTTGTGATAACAAACTTGCTGTAGAAAACTACTTATATTCTCAAGAGAAGTTCAGGAGCATAAAGCCAAGTGGATTCTGACAAATGTCCTAATAACATCCAGCTAAATATTAGAACAAATGAGTCCTCTTAGTTAACATCATCTAATTTGACATAGACTCAGAAAAGAAAATGCGGCTGAGAATGCGTAACGATTGCTTTCTTCCTTCCAAAACTTTTACCAAATTACATGAGAAGGAGGAAACTTTTACAGCTTTTCTAGGTAATCTTTAATCCTCTCTGTGAGGGGATTCAAGGTAGATTGTTTTCTTTTTTAGCATCTTTACTTGCCTGGGCAAGTTAAACATTTCACATGACTGACAGATCTGACAGACATTACATCAATGAGAGGATACTTTTCCAAAAGCATTATTGTGAATTTCTATTATGCCAGTTATTATTTGAAGATACAATGCCTTCTTTTCCTTCAACCTAGCTGTCCGCTTTTTTCTTCTATTTCATTTCCACAAAGGTAATGGGCATCACTGACAATTTCCATTCGGAATATGAGCTATTTATGCTTCTCGGCTGAAAAGTGTTAACGCTGTGGAGTTGTTTCATCTTACCACTTTTTATCAATGACTTGAGATCACTTTTATCTGGAAAAAAATTACACATTTCTAAAAAGAAACACTAATTGTAAAGCTATTTCTGCTTGTTTTATTAATAAATTTTTAATAGTAGTTGCCATCCTCAAAGAATTTGTATTCTGAGTAATTTTCCATTTTTGCACACGTTGTATTGAAATACAGTTTATTTGCCCCAATTACAATTTTAATGTTTTATTTAGGGCAAAAATTAAAAATATGGAGCCAAAGCTGGGATGTGTAATTTGCTCTGGTTAACCTTGGAGACCTCATTCATTTTACCATAAAATACAGAATATTAAAGCCTGTATTGCATAGGAAGAATAAAAATGCAATTTTAAGCAAAACTTTACATTTTTTATATAAAAACAAATACTTATTTTATTTTGATCCTCTGCTGAAACTCGTGTTATCAACCAGTTGTTGGAGAATCATATGGTCACAGCTAAAATTTTTAGAGATTTATAAAGGATTTGACTCCTCTGTCATTATATTCAAGTTTTTCAGGAAGCATAAAGGCCTTAATTTAAAAATGATTTAACAGGTTTGAACTTTTTCTTTTATTTTTCTGCCTAGTATATTTGCCAAAAGTTGATCTTCGGGCTTTTGTACAAGCTATTTCCATTCCTTGGAACACATTTTCTCCTATTCATCACCTCAGTCCCATTCACACTTCAATTCTCAGTTTTCCATTTTAACTAAAAGCATCTCCTTGAACCTAATCTACATTAGGTCCCCTGTTATTCCCTCACACATAGCTCACACATTTACTCTCCTAGTGTGATGACTTCTTAATATTTTCTTCTAGTACTCTTATGCAGACTGCATAATGGCAGACTATGCAGTGATATCTGTGAGTTTGTGCATGTACTTTGTATTATCTTGTTTCTGATATTAAATTTGAATACTTCATAATTTAACATGTTCTAGCTTAATCAAATATTTAACTCATGAATATATGTAATTTATCTTTCATCATTCACTTAGTCTTTTACACACTGTCTTGGTAACTTATACTGAGTGCCTACTATGTGCTAGACATGGTGCTGGGTAATAGAAACCTAGTGTGTGAGATTAACTCAACACTTGAAAGGTACCAGATTCAAGTGTGAGGAGACAAAATAGAAAACAAAACATATCAATAGTACACTAACTGTTACGTTAGAGGTAAGCAAAAAGGAGGAGAATCTGTATCAGGTAACACAATTCAAGTTAGGCCTTTTCGCAGGAGGTCATATATTAAATTTTAAGCCCATATTAGCCAGTTTGAGAAAGACTCCAGAGAACAGAGAAAGTGATGGGATGGTTAACATATTTCAGATAGAGGATTTAAAGTAAACAGTAGATGGGCATGCCCTTAGGCCTTTTCCTCAGCTGTTTTCTCTGTCTGAAGCACTATTCTCCCAGAAGGATAAATGGTTAACTTCTTGAAGTTTTTTAACACAAATGTTACTTCAGTAAGTCTTTTTTGGTCAATCTATTTAAAATTGCAGTTTTGCAGATCTCTCAATACCCCTTGGCCTGCTCTGGACTTAACATATTTTTAAAATTTTACTCATTTATGACTTTTATGAAGAAGTTATATATCTATAACTTGCTTTTATTCATTTGACATTATGTTACTAATTTTCATACAGTCTGTTACATGAAGCTATTGTTCACTCATTTTCACTGCTAAATATGACCCGGTTTTATAAATATACCACAATTAATTTTTTTCTTTGCCGTGTCAATGGGCCTTTACATTGTTTCCAGGTTTGTGCTATTATGAAGAGAGATGCTACTTATCTCCCTTTTTATATCTTCAGATCCACACAGGCCAGGATAAACTTTTCAGATTCTAGGAGTAGAATTGTTGAGTCATGTGGTAGGGGAAAGTTCTGCCTTTCAAAATGATGCTAAATTGTTAAACCAAGTGTTTGTAACAATTTATACATACATCAGTAATATATAAAATCTTTGTTTCTATTCTCAAACTTCTCTTTAAGTCATTTTTTCAGCCTAAACTAAGGACATAATCAGGGAACATGCTCGATCCAGGTATGTACCCCTGTTTGACGTGTTGTTGTGATAGGGTATTGAGTTTCTGATGAGGTTTAACTTCTATAAGTGTCAGATTTTCTTAAACTTTTGTTTGGTGGTCATTTATCAAATGATGTGATGTGACTGAAAATGTACAGCAACATTTGAGACGCTGGAAATGACATATATGAGCACTGCAGCACAGACAAATATTAACAGAAGGATTACGATTATAGTTGGTAGTTCACTTTTAAGCTAAGATCACAGTGTGCCCAAATAAAAGCTAGAGTCTAGATCTTATTTCCAAACTAAAACCCACAGAACTAGATATGGAGTATTAGATAGCCAAGAAAACAAAGAATAAGAGAATGAAGATTAAACCTGATGATATGTGGTTCTGGATTTTTTCCATTGGATTTAGGAAGAATCTAACTTCACTCTGGAATCTACTAGATCTGGAATTACTGGATCTGAAAGGTCGTTGATGGAAAATGCCTCTTCCTGAAAATCATCTGATACTTTAAGCTTGAAGTCTCTGGCTAGAACAGTTTTCTAGTATTTGAATTCTTGAAAAATATCCATCTGAGATTCATGGTTTTGTAATTTTATTGCTGTGCCTGTTATTGACAGTACCTGATAATATCCTATATTGGGTTCAAGGGCTTTCTTTCTTTGACATCTCTTGCAGAAAACAGTCTTTGGATTTTAGGTAACATAGAGGTTCTTTAGGAGGATTTTGAGGAAAATCTACCTTTATCAATTGATGATAACAGAGTGTGAATTTCATAAGCCACTTGCAGTATTTTGCCAAGTTTGCTTGCAACAGAGCAGAGTCTAGTGTCAAAGGTGGTATTATTAGATGCATGGGCAACTTGTTACTAATTCATAAAGATAAGAAAAAAATCAAACAGTAGTAGTTGATCTCATTGTTCAAAAAGACATTGACACTGCTTTTTGGACATGGAAGTTTGACAGTTTCTGAATATTTTCTATTTTTAATACAGAATTTCATTTGTTCTTTCTATCTTTTCAGAAGATTGCTGTAATATTAACAGTGACATTTCTGAGTAAATGTCAAGGTTTTTCAAAGATTTTAAGTGAAACTTCCAGTAAAATGGGCACATTCCCTGGAGAAATATTTGGAATTCTCCAGGACAAGAACACAAATCAAGCAATTTTGTTTCGGTTGTTACTATCAGAGCCAGGAGTTTCCAGCAAGGAACAGCTTCAATCCGTTTTGGGAACAAGGAAGTAATGAACAAAATATACTAAAATCCAGTGCATGGGCATAGTTCTATAAAATCCACTTGGAAATGTTCAAAAGGACCCTGAGCTGTGGTCGGCTTTCTATGTCCAGCCTTCACAGTTGCACAATGATTATATTGCTAATATGGGAGATCAAAATTGGCCACCTTGACATATATCTCTTTACCTTGATTATTTTCTCTGACAGACATTTGACCGCCCCCAAACTACCTAAAGAATTTAACATAGAAGACCTGTTTCAGGAAGGAGTTACTATCATATGATGGCTGTAATATAATGTAAAATAGATGTTACAATAGGAAAAGCACCAACAAGCCCATCTTATCAAAAATTCTGTCTCTCCCAGGCCACATTCTTAGGTGGCCCTGCAAAGAGTTGCCAGACAAACATTTACATTTATAAGAGAAATCTCCATTTGTAAAAGTATCTCTCTTTCTGTATTAAGAAGAGGGGGGGATGACCTTATCTGTGGAAACTCTTATCCACATGGAAGGAAAGGACTTAAATCTGCATACCCTTGATTACTGTAATTTCTGTCTTCCTTCTGTTTCCCTCCCCACCCCCAACATCCTCCTTTGTCTTTAGCTGAAGATAGTATTTAAGATGAGAATCTCTGCCATTGTGTTGAGAAACTCAGTTTCCCTGGTTTCTCGCATGTATACATGTTATTAAACTTGGTATTATTTTCTCCTGCTAACCTGTCTTTTAATTATTTGGCCAGCCTTAAGAACTTTAAGGGAAAGGGCAGAGGGGGATTCTCCCTCTTCCCCAACAGTAACAAATAGGACATGAACAAAGAGAGTCTCAGCTCTTTGAGTAAAGTTAAGCCAACAATGTTGGAGTGCATTGGTTGTCTTCTGTGGTGAGTGATTTTCTGTAAAATTTTTGTAGCATTTCATGTGAGACCACTGACACCAGAGATGATCATCAGGAAATACTCAAAAATATTACTTTCTGAATCTCAAGTCAGTGATTGGAATTCCATCACTGGGAAATTCACAGATTTAGCTCTTGGAATAACATGGTCATAGGGCTGGGTCTTAGTTATAAACCTAGTTGATAAACTAGGATATGTGCTTTAGTCTCTGTGCTACTACCTTATAATGGTCACTTCGTTACCGAGCAATAGAACACTTAAAACTTCTTTAATCTGATGCTCTTTCCAAACTGGAGATTCAACTGAATTCAACACTCACTCTTTTTCAAAGCATTTCAAAATTATTTATTACCTTAAAGGTGTACTTGCTATCATTGTATATGAATCTGCTTGTTTGTAGGTAATTGGCAAGCTCTAGTAAGTGCTTACTGGATATTGCCTCTGGAAAAGTTTATTTTTGGTGGGTGAGTTGAGGCCTTTTATAATGTATCTAGCCTGATAGTTTACTATTTCAGTCATAAACAAATAAGAAAATATTTGTATTTTCTAGGCATTGTATAATGATCACTTTGGAATTTGGATAATTCCCAGACAAAATCTAGTCAAGTGTATGGTTGTTCTTCTTCCAATAGTGAAAGGAATGGAGAAAGGTTTAGATTTTTCCAAAGATGGATGGAAATGTGTGAAAGAGAAAGCAATATAATTTCGTAAATAGTCATCCTAATTGCTGAGAAATTGTATTTTTTGTTGAGCAATAATTAGTTTACAATCTGAAGGAGTATCAAATTTGAGGGAGACCCTAAAATCATGACAGTAGAGACATTCATTAATTTAACTTCAGCTTCTATTGCTCTGAGACAAGATGTAGAGGCTTTTGTTCCTGGTTAAGAGAAATGTCAAGACAATCTACCTATTTCTAATCATTTCCGTGAAGCTGAATCAGAACACCAATGACTGTCCACCTCATTCTCGTAAAATAGGAAGAAAGGTTCATGACAGTTAGGGCAAAGGATGGGAAGTGGTCAAAGAGAGCATTTAAAAAAAAATTACCTGTTCATCTTTAGGTTGCAAAGGAAGAGTTCTGGATACTGAGCATTTGGTCACATCATATGGGAAGGCAATTTCAGGAAGGTTTGAAATTCACTGTCTACACTACTATAAGAGTCAGAAGAAATCTCATTTGACACTTAGTAGTCTGTCTGGAAAATATTTGAATGGCTTGTAGTACACCAGAAATGAGAGATTTGTCATCTTGGGACAAGAACAGACAGAGAGGCAAGTAGTTAACAACAAGGCAAATTTTTACCAAGGAAAGAGATTTTTACATATGAACAGTCATTGAAAACATCCCTAATAGAGTGGTCTTCATTCGGAGGAGGCAGAACAAAGTCAGCATCTAGGAAGCCAATGAAAATAAAACAGCTTGGATGCAGCCTAGGACCTACCTCACTGCCATGAACACAGAGTCCTGAGTAGGAGGCTCCTGGGACCTCAAGGGAGTATGCCCTTCCCAAATCAACAGTGTTGACATATGGAAATGAGACAGTCTTGAGTGGTACATTGTGAGACTTCAGGAATGTCAAAACTTCCACAAATACTACTAGAAAAATGGCTGCTTTAACAGAGCTAAGGGTATTAAGTTTACTTCAACAAGTGAAAACACTACCATGAAAAAGTCTTGTAATGTCTCAAGATTATTTTCCAAAATATCTGAAAATTGATATTCCTTTAAAAATGTGCTTTTTTTTCGTTGCCCCTTAACCAATATTACTATTATTAATATTGCTAACATGATAATATATAAAAATAATAAATTATGTAAAATAAATAACATAATATCATTATAGTAGATGTTAACTGAGTGCCTAATACATGCTGGGCAATATGTAAAATGTTTTATTGTGTATTTGTTTTTCTTTTATTTTGCATAAAACCCCATGATGTAAGGTATAGTACAGACAAGAAAATTCAGATAGAGAGCTCAAATTGCTACAAATGTTAGAACCAAGGCTAGAATCAAATCAAATGCCTATTATGTACAGGCACTGTTCTAAGCACTAGAGATTCATCAGCTAACAGAAAGACAAAAATATCTATTCTTGTAGAGTTTATATTCTATTAAACAGAGAAAGAAAATACAAAAATAAGCAAGGGAAAGAGTTAGAAGGTGATAGTCACAATCGTGAAAAATAAAGCAGCAAAGATAGAATAGGAAGAGGAGAGTAGGCAAGTTAAATAAGATGGTCAGAGAAGGCCTATTGAGAGGAGATATTTGAGCAAAGAGAGGGATGAGGTGAAGGGGTCAGTCATGGGGATATCTGAGTGAGAGGAATTTCAAGAAAGTTGGACAGCAAATACAAAGGTCCCAAGAGAGGACATTCCTGACTCATTCCAGAAATAGTGCTGAGACCAATGTGGCTATAGAAGAGAGAAATCAAGGAAGGGTTAATGGGAAGTCAGATCGTAAGGTCTGTGGAAGTCATTTTATTTTTATTTCAAAGACTTTGTCTTTTATTCTGAGAGGCCTTGAGAGACATTAGAGGAGAGTGACAACCTGATTTGCATTCTGATAATCTCTTTTTGGCAGCTGTGTTCAGAATCATTTGTAGTAGCACAAGAGTGGAAGCAGGGAGACCATATAGGAGGAATGATGGTTATTAGGCTGTTCCCTCTCAGTTTAAATCCATTCTCGTTATGCTTCATGATCTGGGGCTGGGACTCCCTAACCTTGCTAGCTTCCAATTAGTTGTACCAATAGGGGTGCCAGGCCCTCTGGAAGCCAAAGGAGAAAGGAATGATACAGTCCTTCCCCTTTGCTTCTAGCCCCTTCAGCTGGACCCCAGCAGTTCAGTAGCAGTTAGTTCCAATAGCGCTAATTGATTCCAGTTTGCAGTTTCTTCAAAGCTCCAAGAGCCAGCCTTCTTGTGCCTCCTCAGAGCTCCAGCGTTGACACCTTAGTGGTCTGAGTCCCAGACCCATGGGTCCCCTCCTTTGAGCTCTTGGGCTACCTGTGTTTTGTCTAGAGCACCATTTAGAGCTCATGAAACACATACACAAGCACTAAAACTGAAAAGAAAAGCAAGAGAGTGGTTACTATAAATGTCAGAACAATGTTTACTCCAAAAAGGACAGGAGGATCTAGAAGGGGAAAGTTGGGGGTAGGGGGGACTTCTGTTGTGATTTAAACTTTATTGATATGGGTGATTGTTTCATGATCATTTGTAATCATTCATTATGATGTACATTTCTGTTTTACACACCTTCCTGTGTGAATATTTTGCAATAAAAATCATTGAAAAATATCAATGTGAACTTGAGAATTAGTCTGTCGAGATGTAAACAATATCAATTAATTGCTTAACAGATCTATATATTGTTAAAACAAAAGCAAATGTGGGAAAACCTGCCTAATCCTTGGGTTAACATAGAAGTTCTCACTTCATCCAAATTTGTATGTGACGTTTTCATACAGGTGTTTTGAATTTTTCTCAATCTTTTTCTGCAGCTATTGAGGTATGTATATGATGTTTTTCTCCTTTAATTTGTTATTGCAATGAATTATATCTATAGAACTTGTAATGTTAAATAAATCTTTCCTTCTTGGATTAAACACAATCTATTCATTAGGGTTTGAGATTTTAGTTGAGAATAATATTTGAATGCTAATAGGATTACTCAGACATCATCTTTTCATAATTCAGTTGGTAAGTAATTTTATTGAAATTTTAAAATTCATGTTTTGATTTATTCACGTAAAGTACTATATTTTAGTTTTTTAATATTTAATCTCATATTACATTGTAATGTATTATTTGTGCAGTCTACCTTTTTCCCTTTATCAGGCTATCATATTAATAAAGTTGTTTATTAATATGATTCTTTTAAAAGTAAACTTTGCCTTTGCTAATCCTTTATATCTTGTAATTTTGTTTTTCCATTCTAGCTTTTATTCTGTGATTCCTTTTCTAACTTCTTACCTACATGTGTAAAGCATTAATTTTCAGCTTTTCTTCTCTTCAAAGTACTATTCCCAAAATACCACTTAGGAGTATTACTTGTGTTTCTGTATGTAGCATTTTTAGTTTCATTGCATTATCAATAGAATTTAAAATTTCATTTTCGATATTTATATTTATAAATGCATGTTTTTCAAGTTGGCTTTTGCTTACCTTTTAGCATAATTACATTGTGTGTAGTGGAGGCTGCCTCTGTGTTACAGTTATTTGAAATTTGTTGGTATTTGTTTCAGGACCTTATATATTGTAATTTTTTGCAAGTGTTACAAGTGTTCTTGAGAAGAATGTGCATTCTGTAATTGTTAGGTGCAGGATTCTATATGCATGCTTGTTATTGTGCATTTGAATATATTACAGCTTAATTATCTATAATTGGGATATTTGTCTTGACAGCTCTCATAAGATAAAAATTTGTTGGTTTCTCTTTGAACTTCCATCAATTTTCATTTTATATATATTGAGACTCTCTTATTACATGCAGATAAGTATAACATTGTTATTGCTTTCTGAGCAATTGAACTCTTCATTATTATATAATGATTTGTACATGATGATTTTGTATCAAAATCTATTTTGTATCAAATTAACATAGTTTTATTTTGCTTAACACTTTGTGGGGTTTTTCCCCCATCAATTGACTTGCAAGCATTTAATATTTGAACTTTTTAGTGCCTATCTCCTACAAAGCCTATAGCTTGTTTTTGCATTTTCTTCCAGACTGACAATTAGTGTTGTTGTTTTTAGTCTAGCATGTTTAATTTGTTTGCATATGGCATTGTTACTGATATTTTACACTTATTGCTATATATTGCCTACATCCAGATCACCTTTTTTTAATCCCTCTTTTGTTCCCTTTAATTATCATATTACGAATTGATTAAGGTTACCTCACCCATGCCATTTTATTTCTTGCTATCAATTTGGATATATTTAACTTTTTAAAAACCTCTTTAGTGTTTACCTTAATATTTTTACCTTGCATATTTATTTTAAACAGAAATTCTAGAAAACATTGATATTTTAATCTTCTCAAATAATATTAGATTTTGAAAAGTTTTAACACATCTCCTCCTCCAAAGTTACATAATTTTAGTTCTGTTTTGTCTTTTTACTGTCAAATGCATAAGTGATGCATTCTGTAGCCTTAGAGTTTATTGATTGTTTTGCTTTAACATCAGATAAAAGTTAGATATTTTTTAGAAATTTCTGAATATTTAGCCAAAGGTTTGATTAGAAAATGTCCTAAATTAAAATTTATTTTATATTTGGAAAACATAATTTTATTCTGAATTATGTACCTTTTCATGAGCTGCATGCATATGTTTCTCATATCTTGTTTCCCAGCAGAATCATCTTGCAGTATTTTAGATTATGGCATTCTGGCTCCCTATCTTCAGATAATGTTATTTAACTGGTCCAGGTTGAAACCTGAGCATCTATATTTTAGAGACAATCCTCCCCTCCCTCAGGTGATTATAAAGCAGCCAGGTTTAAGATAACTGGTTAAGATGAACTGGGCTCTTTGAAATCAGAACAATATCTTGCTATTCTTTGTATCCCTAGTACTTTACACACTACATCAAATATAGTGGCTGCATGTTAGACAAGTAAGTGACTAGCCACATATCACAATGACATGCAGAGCTTACAGAATACCAAAATCCAGCATGCTGACACAGTCCTTCAATTTCAGTGAAGTTAAAAATTAAAAACAGAAGTAAACAGAACATTATCCATTCACTTTTCTCTTGAACAATTTTATTTTTAGGTTATTTCAACAGTTTTATTTACTTTTTGAGAAGAGAATCATGCCCATCGTAGTCTTCCATCTCCTTATTTTATCCATCATTTGAAATTGTTAGCCACTGTTAGTTTTTCACCATGTACCTGTTTATCCTCATTATATAAAATCAGACTTGTTTATTTGCTGATTATAACTGAACAAGTCTAAAGGTAGTGATATTTTTAAATGGAAGCAGCAGTTTTGACTTGTAGCTTATTCCACATGACAGCTGTGAACTAAGGTTTTTCAGAACTGCTGGATCTCTGGTGAGGTAGGTAGGCTTAATTAATGCCAAATGAAGCTCACACCAGGCAAGAGACTTCTTGCAGTGCGGGAGGAAGCAGCACACTTAATTTGTTATTACTGAAGGAGATGTGATACTGGGGCTGGATGATCTTGAAGGCAGAAGGGCCTATCTGACAGACTGTCAGTTCAGGCATGCACTCGATAATAAAGCTATATTCAAATAAATATCTGAATACAAGCCACATTTTGTGCTGGATTTATTGCTCTTAGTTTTAGTTTCTAACATTTTTGAAAGTCAAATTCAACGTGGAGAGCTTCAGGGTAAATGTCACTCAGTCACAACTCACCATTACTTTAGATTATTCTGAATCTTTCTTAATTATAAGCTTAAATTTTAAAATTCAAGCTTAAAATTTTCTATTTTATCATTAATTCATGTTCTCAGTTGAGCACACATAGACATATATAATAAACAGTGTATATATATTTGTGTGTGTGTGTATAATTCTCCCATATACAACTGTTTTTAATTTCTCTAGACATCTTTTCTAATATATCTAGTTATAAACGAGGCTTACAGAAATCTACTAGTAAAATTGAAATTTTTATCAAAATTTCCTTGCAATTCTAAACTTTTTCTTCAATGTCATTAATTGCTTTGTTATTTGGTACAGACAATTTTATAATTATTGTGTTTTCTTCATAAACCATGTACTTTATCATGACCCAATGTGCTTTTACCCTTCTCAGTGATTTGTACTTTGAAGTTCATATTCTCTGTTACTTTTATTATTATTTTAATATGCACGACATTTGTTAGGTCCTGTTCCTTGGACAACACCTGTAGAAAGAAGGTGTGACGATAATATTGTGTAGAAGGAGACATCTACCCACTGTACAGGCCCAACAGCACTAGCTCTCCCTATCGGGACCTCTGAAGCTGAAATGAACCATCAGAGTTATTTTGTGTCAACAAATGGCTAGGCCTTTATAATTCCAACAAAGAACGCATCTGAGGTGCCCAGAAGATGCTGTCAACTGAAAGCTGAAGGCTACAGCTCTTCTGCAGGGTGGCATGTCACCATGTCCACCATTAATATCATTTCTGTAAAGTAATACCAGTACCATTTCCTTTGTTTTTCACTTCCTGTGGAAGAACCAAGTTTCCATATGTTATCATTTCTGTGTAGCCTCAAGAACATCCCTTAAATTTCTTGTAGTGCCAGTCTGCCGGTGAAATATTTCTTAGATTCCTTCCCCCGGAAGGGTCTTTATTTCTCTTTCATTCTTGAAGCATGTTTCAATCGGATGTAGAATTCTTGGTGGACAGTTTTTGTTTGTTTGTCTTTCTATTTGTTTTTCTTTCCTTTCAGCATGCTAAAGCTCTTTCACAATTTTATAGCCTCCATAGTCTCTGAGGAGGAACTAGTGGTCGACCAAGTTGCTGTTCCCTTCTATATAATGTTTCTTCATTCTCTCACTGCTTTCGAGATTTTCTCTTTATCTTTGGATTTCAAGTGGACTGTGATATGCCTAGGTGTGGTTTTATGGGTATCTTTGATTTCACTGAGCTTATTGAAACTCTAAGTTTATTTCTTTCAACAAACATTATTTCCTCAAATGCCTTTTCTGCCCCATTCTCTCACTCCTCTCCTGAGACTCCTATTGCACGCATGTTAGAATTTTTATATTGTTCCACGGTCCCCTGAGACTGTTCATTTGTTTTCACAATTATTTTCTCTCTGTTCTTCAAATAGATTTATTTCAATTGATCGATCTCCAGGTTAATTAACACTTTCCTTTCTCTTCTCCATTCTGCTCTTTAGCACATCTAATGAATTTTTAATTTCAGATATTGTATTATTCAATTTAAAATTTTTCCACTTGGTTTTTTGGTTCATATTTTATATATCCTGCAAAAATATTCTATCTTTTTTCCACTGTAAGCATGTTTTATTATACATTTTTACAATGTTTATAATTGTTGTTTTAAATTATTGTCTGATAATTCCAACATTTATGTCATCTCAGGCAGTTTGCTTTTGAGAATTAATCACATTTTCCATATGTAGAGTTATTTTGTATTGCATCCTGGACATTGTGCATATTATATTGTAGAGACTTCTGTCCTCTGTTATATGCCTCAGAAGACTGTGGAGTCGTTGTTGTTGTTGCTGCTGTTTTTATAATAAACAATTAACTTTGTTGCATTCAAGCTATAGTTAGCTAACTGGGATTTAGATCTAGTTGTTGGAATTATTTTAAAAGTTAGGAATCCACAGATGGGAAGAAGCTAGAAGGTCTCTACTTCTCTGGACTTGGCACGCAGAAGCAGGCTTACTGTGGAACCTCTCTTGGTGGTTTCCTGTTAGCACACATAGAGAAAGACTCCTTTCTCTCTAGGCTCCCTACGCTTTCAGAGGTAGGTAAGCTTCTTTTGTTTTTGGAAATCAGAGTGTACCTCAACTTACTGTGAATGAACAAAAAGGAGCTAATTCCCACCATGATCCCAGTAGTCATCGATCTCTGAAAGCCAAACTCTGTCACTTTCCTAAACCTGGACACTAATGCACTTCTCCTGACATTTTAACAGGTAATGAGGGAGAAAGCTCTGTCTTGTCTGCCAGTTTTATCTGCTGGGATCATAAGAATGCTTCACTTCATTATACAATGCTGCTGTGTACATCCTAGAATTCTTTTGGCTTTGAAGAGGCAAATAACTTGAAGATGAGCATGGTTAAAATTCAACCGTATGAAGCTCAGCATAATTTTAGAATGCACAGATTTTGCCTATATTCTCTACACTGAGACTGCATACATAATTTGTTCACTAGGTGTCCATGGTTCTATGATTCTAATTCTTTTCATTTTTCTGGCACACATTGGCTAACTGTTCTGCTTCAGTAGTTGAACAGTTTTTGCTTATATGTATCAGGCTGTACCCTGGCCTGGGTCCTATCACACCATAACTTACTCCACTGTATTTGATATTAGGTTTTTTGATAAAGAAGAGTAAAACATTTCTATTTGCTCACTAAATATAAAAAGATCTACCTTTCTGGTTTATTATACACATACAGAGAAAAACTATAAAGATTTTCTAAAAAATCTCCTAAATTCTTCTAAAACTATTTTTCATTAATATTCACTATTCAAGGGGATGTGCCTATGGTTTTGCATGTCTTCCAATGCACTGCTACTCAAAATATTATCCACTGACCAGAGCCAGTCTCAGAACTATTAGCTGCTGGTCTGTCACAAGGTAAGTGCAGATATCGAGAGTTTTTTAAACATATTTTTATAGAAATTTGTTGGAGCTATTCTTATCTGTGGAATGTAAAAATAATAAAAAGTGACAGTGTATTTTTATGTCTTTGTTTCTCTAATTTATTTTCTAGTAATCCTTTTTTATTATATTTTATGGGGTTATTTGTCTGCAATAGATTGGAAATTTTTAAAAACTTAGCATTGTCTTTAACCAAAGACAAAACGTCTTTAGCACTGCCTTGTCAACTGAGGATATGGCTGTAAGTGGAAGTGCGTTGATAGAAGCATGCCTGTTTCTGTTGGAGAATCGCTAAATAACTTCAGTCAAGGAAGGATTTGAGACAGCAGAATTTAAGGCGGTTGCTGTAATGTCAAAGTGAAGGAAGTCTGAAGATAAGAAAACCCACTGCAAAGGCTAGTGAGTGAGGTGGGAGATGAGAGCCTGGTTCAAGACGATCGTGGAGTAGAAAAAGTGGAAATAAGACTTGAGAGATCTTATTAATAAAAAATATCGGAAGGTCTAGACCCATTTTTCTCAAGGCGTATTGTCATACTGTTTAATAAACTAAATAATACAAATAATTTTCCTGCAGAATAAAGTGAACTTTATAACTGTTTTGTAGTCACAAGTCTTCAATGAAATAAAATAAATAAATTCTACATGTCTAAAGACTCATAATCTCAATAGTATAGTACTTTAAAACTCTTAAAACGTATAACTTTGCTGTTATTATAAAGTTTTCTCTGGAAAAACATTTGAGTACATATTTTATGGGATATGCCTACTCTGCACATCATTTTTAGAGAAAGAATAGCAACAGAAGAAAAAAATATTTGTTTTATGTCTGAGGGAAAAAAATTGATGGAGGGTGATTGTACAGAAATGTCAATTTTAGTCTTTTTTTTTCTGTTGATAACAATCTATCAATAATTCCAAAAGCCATGAAATATTTTAGGATCATATTTTTATATATCTAAGCAAGCTGATTTTTAAAATAAACACAACCAAATCATTTACCAATATTGATTGTCTTGCCCACAATCTGTCAGTACATGTTTAGCACAGATAAATTCCAAAGATAATTAGAGTCAGAACAAATAACTATCTCAAAATCTAAATTAATGCAGCTATTCCAATACATAGGAGGATATGACATGATTACTCTCATAAGTAGTATTTATTAATCTGTTTTTTTGAAAATATCTTCAAGTTTATAAGCTAAGGGTCAAGTAAGTAAAATTCTTCAGTGGATACCTTGAAAGTCAGAATCAATTGCATTATTTCTTTCTACATCCTTTTATAGAAAATGACAAATTAGTGGGACTTGATTAGAATAAATAGAAATATGTTGTAGTGATTCCAGGTATTTTCAGAAAAGACTTGTTATGGATGATTTCATTCCTAAAAGACACAGACATTTTGAGATATAAAGATCTTCATGAAAAAAAAATAGATATGATGAAAACAGTAGTAATAGATACATAGTTTGAATTATACATACAACTCTTTGGGTTCCCTGTTTATACAGAGTGTTCTATTTCTGACTTTTATGTAGTCTTACATATTAAGGTAGATTACATGGATTTATGCCAGGTTTAATGAAGTGGAGATTGTATTACTGTGTGAGTGAGTGTGTGTATGTGTTTAATACCATTTTTAATGCATACTGGTTACATCGGCTAATTTAATTAAAACCATAAGCCTAGTTTGGATAACATGTGCCTTTAATGTATATTGTAATAAAAGTCAGTTCCCATAGTTTTGATTCCCAAAAGTAAAAAAAAAAATAAAAGAGCACAACTCCAGTCATTCATTTAAACTCATTTCCTCATGTAAGCTAATCCACCTGTAGATGAGGTTCAAGTATGTTTGGGTGCATAGGTAACTGTTCTGCCAACTTTACAGCTACCTCTTGTCCCTTATTGCCTGAATTCCTCAGTCAGCGCCATTTCCATCCATTTGAAATGTTCTAATAATACTAAATTCCAAAAGGGAACTGCTCAATCTCTTTTTTTCCCTGGAAGCTCCTTACTCCTCCACTAATTTACCCACAAGTAACTCTGCACGGAAAAGAGTTTTGGAAGAGACTGTCTTTAAAAGGGTGTGTAAAACAATCTGTGACACCTTTCCCCTCCTACAAAACAGTGATTATTACTTTTCTTACATTTACATGACTTACAGGGGCCCATACTTGGTTCTACTCCAAAGAAGCTGACTCAGTGTCTAGACCTCTACATGTAAGATGTAGTTAAAAGTCAGCAACCATCCAAAAGCAGAGCATTTTTCAATGAGTAAATGAAACTTAATGAATGATGAAACTTTGAATTTCCCCTCATCAGAACACCTAGCTACAGCTTACTTCACCACAGATAGAGTCAAATTTTGAAGAGTGGGCTTCAGGTTCAAATATAAATTACACCAATTTCAGACTAATTATTTATTTTGTTTTTAGGTCTGATCTGTCTTTTAGTTCTGATGATGGAAAATGGCCCTCATCAATGAAAAGCCCTAGATATTTAGTTAGGTGTGTGGGGGTTGGGATACGAGTAACAGAAACCTATGTAAGTTCATATTGTTCAATATATAATGATATTTGATTTTTAGGCCATACACTGGTGGAATTTGCTTGCACTAGAGTAGTTTCTGACACAGTGCCTCTTAAATTAGTGGGCTTTAGTCAACAAATGTGTATTTTCTTTTATCTGTATTATATCTAAGCCCTTTATATATTTAGCTCTCCAGAAGAGAGGAAGTTAACAACACTAAGGTCTATTCTGTAAATAAATTCCTGCAAAAAAACTTAAGGAATCATTAAGTATGATATCTCTTTATACAGTGACCCAAACTGCAAAAAAGGAACAAAGAAACAAATCTGAAATCAGCAAAGGCAAAAAAATAAATAAATAAACTATCAGAATTTTTACTTCCTAATTGCCAACACAATTAAGTTAGATAAAGAAACATTCTCTTGGGCCCAAGCAACAATGCCCTTTGTTCTCAGCAGAATGTGAAATTTTGCTATTTATGCTACATTTGAATAAAACAGATTGCTAGTATTCATAAAATTACACTTGGGACGAGCTTTGAATCAAATGTTTTTACTTTTTTTTTTCTTTTCTTTTTTAATAGCAACTGTCCCAGCGATTTTGATATTAATTCATTTCTATGGTCCCTGTCTACAATATGATATGTGTGGTTTATTTTGCTTATCTTAGCTTGGCACCTTCTTATTATTATGGCAATTCATCCTTTTCTTTTCTCTTATTTGCCTTAAAACAGATAACCATTCCTCTAGCTTTAGGTGTGAAGTTTTTCTAAGATGTGTTAGGACTGGTTTGTCCTATTACTTAAGATATACTTTTCACAGTTGAATCTTTTGCAGTAGTGGCTGATATACAAATCTTCCTGTAAGAGACAAAACTTTCTGGACTTCTTCCTTAGTACTTGAGCATTAGCAACCTTTCCAAGACCATATGGTGCAGATGGCCATCCCATTTCATCTGGCACCTTCCCAAATTCAGTTCAAATTTAATATCAAATTACTCAAAGTCAACTGATTGCAAGAAGTTAATCTGCTTTCTTTTTAGTAACAACTGATATGTGGCTACAGATAAATTGAGAAATGTGATTATTAAGTGAACTGAAAGATGCATACATTTTCTATTCTATCTGAAATAATATAGAAATATTTTTGAAATTATCGCATGTAGAAGCTATTATAATATCAAGGGACTTTTTTCCTTTTTAGGAAAAAATGTTCATTATCACAAACGAAAACTATAGAGCTTTACACTACAAGCAAATATCTAAAATCTTTAATAAAAACATATAAAATAATACTTGATAAATCCCATGGTAAACGCTGACTTTGTGAAACATAATATTGGAAAAATACTTGCAGGATGAAATTCTGAGATAAAATGAAGCATGTTCTATTTTCATTCAGATTTTGACGAACTTAACTAAACTATCACTATCTTTAATAAATTACTAATAAAACAGTAAATATTTATCTAGGGTTAAATTCCTAAACAGTTAACAAAATTTGAAAGTTTAATAGATATTGATTAAACATCTAGTATGTTCAAAGAATTGTGCTAGATCTTGAAATACAATAATGAAAAAAAAATTTCATCTTCAAGAACTTCACAATCTAATGGAGAACACAGATGGATAAATGAATAATGGCAATACAATCCAATATGCTGAGTGCTATAATAGAGATTTTAACAATAGGTTATGAGTTTAGAGAAAAATAGCTTTTATTTCTGTTTAAGAGAGTGAGGGAAGGCCTAACAAAAAGATGATAGGAGCTCATTTTCATTGAATACAAATATCCTAACTGTCAAGAACATTAAACAGGGAGGAAAATGTACAAAGAAATATGAACAAATGATAATGCCTGGCACATAGGTTAGCCAGAGTGTAGTAGAAAGCTAATGTTGGTAAATGTCATAGTGTCGAGAGTTTAGCTAAGCAACTCCAGGGTATTGCTGCTTAGGCATCCATTTTGTTTGGCCAAGTGGCCAGCTGGGGACCTTAAATGGACATTAGCCCCTCATGAAAGTGCACGTCTTAGATAACAGCCCTCAGAATCACAAGTAAATATAAGTTCCTTACATGACCAAACCAATGGTCCTTGTGATCAACAGTCTCCCTCATTTCCCAGGGCATTCCTCTTGTGCGCCCCTTAGATAAGACCCCTGCAGAACTTACCAAAACTCCACTTTTTTTTTGTTTGAATTGACCAATCTGGCCCTAGACTGGGAATCCCAAAGACTGTCACCTGCAGATCCTAATAAAGGCATGTGCCCCAGATCCCTTGGTTGTCTCTTCACCTACACCCTGTCTTGACCCCCCCCTCGTGGCCCCTCGAAGCATGTCTTGTATTTCCTCCAGGACCTGAGAATAATAAACTTCTCTATTTCAATTACCTTGTGGTCTTTTGGTGAACGTTGGCTCACCATCCCACACTCGGGCTCTACTTAACAAGTGTTAATTTAACAACATCACAACACACAGAAAAGGAAGACTGGGACATTTGTGAAAGATCTTTTATCTTATAGTAGAGGTTTTATGTTTTATCTTTAAAAATAGTAATTGAGTGAAGGTCCTCAAATAGGAACATGGCATGATGGAATTCCATTTTTAATAAGAAATCCTTGGTAGTTCTGTGGAAGAAGGAGAGAAGACAGAAGTGACACTTAGCAGGACAAAGTAAGATATTGGTATAATAGAAAATGGTAGTGAAGTAGAGAAATGATGCAAAATTGAAAATAAAGAGCTCCCCTCCCCACCTTTGGTAAAAGATAAACTACTTAGTGCTTATTGCTTGTGGAAAGAGATAAAAAGAAAGCATCTATGCCATCCAGGTTGGGAGTGATTAGTGATGGAATTTACACTGGGGACATCCTTGACTTTTCTTTTTTACTGCACTGGATAACTTATAAAATATTTTTCTCGTATATTTTTCTGGTTAAAATAATGATAAGTTAAACTATTATTTTCCATAAATCTTATTTTGTTGTCACTGTCAGGTAACTAGTCTTTTAGTACCTTAAGTTCTATCATATATCTGCTGAGAGATTAATTTGCAAAATACATAAGGAACTTCTACAACTCAATAGCAAAAAGGAGAAAAAAAGGGATTAAAACATAGACAAAGCACTTCAATGGACATTTCTCCAAAGAAGACATATTGTATATGAAAAGATTAACATCACTAAGCATAGGGAAATGCAAATCAAAACGACAATGAGATATTACCTCATACCTGTTAAGATGGCCATTATCAAAAACAAAATATACAACAACAACAATAAAAAATGATTTAAAAAAGTGTTGGTGAGAATATGGAGAAATTGGAACCCTTGCTGGTGAAAATGTAAATTGGTACAGCCATTACGGAAAACAGTACAGAGGTTCCACAAAAAATTAAAAGTAGAACTACCATATGATCCAGCAATCCCACTTCTGGATATTTATCTAAAACAACAGAAATCAGGATCTCCAAGGGATATCTGTACCCCCATGTTTACTGCAGCGTTGTTCATAATAGGCAACATGTAGAAACAACCTAAATGTTCATCGATGGATGAATGGATAAAGAAAATGTGGCATATACATATAATGGAATACTATTCAGCCTTAAAAAAAAAAAAGGAAACCCTACAATATGCACCAGTGTGATGAACTTTGAAGACATTATGTTAAGTGAAAGAAGCCAATCAGAGGAGTACAAATACTGTTCAATTCCACTTATACAAGATATCTAAAATAGCCAAACTCACAGAAGCATAGAGTAGAGTGGTAGTTGCCAGGGGCTAGGAGCAGGGGGAAATGGGGAATTGCTAATTAATGAGTATAAAATTTCAGTAATGCAAGATGATTAAGTTCTAGAAATTTGCTGTACAACTTCATGTCTAAGTTAACAATATTGTGCTATACACTTAAAAATTTATTGAAAAGATTAATCTTATGTTAAATATTCTTACTATAATAAAATGGCATTTTCTATTTTCTCTTATAACATTGATCTTATAATTTAGCATGTAAAATTATTAGAGAGGTATGCATTCTTAAACATGGCACATGTTAAAATATGTAAACTTTCAGATAGTGGGTATTTCAAATTTCCTTCTTTCAATATATGTGTTGTTCAGAAAGAAAACATTTGAAACTTTTTATCATCTTAAGTGGCTTCCCCTACAACTCTCAATCAACACACTACTCAGTAGGGTATGGCACCTCTGATTTCAACTGATAATTTAACGATGAGTCTTTCAGTCTTGACAGAAACTATTAAAATTTTTTCTGGAACATTTAGAAAAATGACACCTCTATCTAGCTGTGCCAAAGTTAGTAACTACAGTCTTCACAATTTCTTTATAGTGAAATTTAGACCCTAAGTGTTGAGAACTTGCATTGTCTTTGTTCTGGGTTAGGTTCTTTCAGTATTTCAGTTATAATGTATGAATATGGCATCTCTCTCTCTTTCTCTCTCTCTCTCTCTCGTTCTCTGCTTATATCATCCCTAATATCCAAAGATAACCCTGCTAACCTAATGCTAATTACTAAATTATGTTAATTTGGTCTTACTCATTGTAACTGTTGGCTACCACCTAAACTATTATTACGTGTGGAGGTAACTCTGGCATCTATCATTACAGAAAAATAGATCCAAATGGGAGGAAATAAATCCATTTAATTTTGACCAAACTAACTTTTCTTCCACTTTCAACTGAAATTTTGTTTGAAAGAGAGAGAATAGGAGAGGAAGAGAGAAAGAGAGCGCTATATTTTCCCATGCTAAATGTAATATTTGAAAAAATATTATGACTTTTATAAACTCCACACTGATTATTAATAGAGAAATGTCTATTGTTGCTCATGTTTTTCCTTCCTAAGAGGCAGAAAGTTTATTATGAAAGAAAATAATTTTTAAAACCAATGTAAAAACAATAATTTTGGCTCATATAGGCCTGCTATAAAATTTAAATGTAGAAATATGAAATGTGAATAATAGTGACTTCATGTGGTTTCAGAAGCATACAACAGACACCAATGCTTGGGTTTTGGTGTATTTTTTTTTTTTTTTTTTTTTTTCAAAGACTAGTGCCTTTGTTTTTTTTTTTTTTTTTTTTTTTTTTTTTTGTGAGGAGATCAGCCCTGAGCTAACATCCGCCAATCCTCCTCTTTTTTTTTTTGCTGAGGAAGACGGCCCTGGGCTAACATCCGTGCCCATCTTCCTCCACTTTATATGGGACGCCGCCACAGCATGGCTTACCAAGCAGTGCGTCGGTGCACGCCCGGGATCCGAACCAGCGAACCCCGGGCCGCCGCAGCGGAGCGCGCGCACTTAACCGCTTGCGCCACCGGGCCGGCCCCAGGTTTTGGTGTATTTTTTAACCAAAAAAATTTTTTTTATCATATCCATATAGTTTAGGCACAGTTCTTACCCAAATAGATTTTAAAATCAAAACTCATTAGTGCCATAGCAACAGTGCTGTGGCATCAGCATCAGCACCCTCATTCTTGGGGGGGTGATGTCAGCATCATGGTTGAGTGAGTTATTCCCTTTGTCTCTTTCCTGTAAATTGCAGCCAATTAGAAATTCATTGACCAAGAAAGGACTCCCTACATAGCACAACAGGACACCTAAGAGATTCATGCATCTACACATCTGAAGGAGGGTGGACTGGACCTCTGGGAGGTAGTGGAACTAGGGGAGCAGCCCCCTCCCCTTTCTCCAGCAGTAGCAATCCAAGGCATGGATCCTTACACTGGCACACATGCCTGCAAACAGAGGCTTCAGGAACAGACATAGCACACACAGCTTAGCCCCTGCCTCCCTCCCCCAGCAGTGGCGTGTGGCACGTGTGCTTTGAGAATTCAGGACACAGAGCAGAGCCAGTGACCCAACCTCTCCTTCCCCTGGCAGTAGGCTGATCTTTCCAATAGTAGGGACAGTATACAAAACTCGGATTTTCCCAACTGGGGTGGGGCACCCTGACCTGTGTTTTCAAAACACACCAGCTTGTGCCAGAGATCAGAGGCTGCGTGAATGAAGAGCAACCACAGTCTCTCCCTGCTTAGCCCCTACCCCACTCCCAGTGGTGGCAGGTGGAATCTGTGGCCAGAGGCTTCAGGAATCACAGCAGAACCAGTGACCCAGTCCCCAGCGGCAGCACCCCTGACACAGGCTCTACCAGCAGCGGGGGATTGCATACAAGTCCCACGTCCCTGGGCCCACAGCAGTAACAGTGACACTCACGAACCTAGTGTCCCCGGCAGTGGTGCAGCTAGCACCTTCAGACAACCCAAGAGGAACAGCATAGGTGGTGCACGGAGTGGCAGCATCCAAGCCTGTGGAGAGCCAGTAGGGGAGCACGAGATCTAGGCAAGCCTGAAAGCAGCAGAAGTGCTCAAAGTCTGGTGATACTGGTGGCGAGACCTAAGAACGCAGTGACGTTTTAAGCAGCAAGTCACTAGAAACCTCAAAGGCATAAGCGGCACAAGGAGGACACTGATGACGCCTCTAGCAGAGACAGTGGAAGGTGGAAAGTACAAGTTGTCAAATACAGCCAGAAGCAGCTTAGAACCAAAGTAACCAAAGCTTTACCCAAATAAGAAAAGGGGTTACTATCACAAATGCACTAGCCAAGGATCAACTCATCAAATACCATGAAGAACTAAAATAACATGGCAGAACAGAAAGAAAATGACAACTCTCCAGAAACCAGACTTGAAGTCAAAGAAGACTACAGTCTGACAGAGAATTCAAAATAGCTGTCATGAAGAACTCAACAAGTTACAAGAGAATTAGAAAGACCCTTCATTGAGCTCAGGAATAAAATTAATGAACAGAAGGAATACTTCACCAAAGAGATTGAAACTCTGAAAAAAAAAAACCCAGAAATTCTGGAGATGAACAACACAGTTAATGAGATGAAAAATGAAGTAGAAAGCATTAAAAATGGAGCAGATCATATGAAAGAGAAAATCAGTGAGCACAAAGATAAAAATTTGGAACTGATTCAGGTGGAAGAAGAGAGAGAACTAAGTTTTTTTTTAAAAAAATGAAGAAATTCTATGAGAAATATCTGACTCAATTAGAAAAAGTAACATAAGGATAATAGGTATTCCAGAAGGAGGAGAGAGGGAGAAAGGAGAAGAAAACTTATACAAGGGAATAATAGCTGGGAACTTTCCAAACATAAGGAACTAGGTATGCAAGTACATGAAGCTAATAGAAGTCCTAATTATCTTAACACAAAAAGACCTACTCTGAGGCATGTAATATTAAAACTGTCAAAAGTGAATGAGAAAGAAAGAATATTAAGGGCAGTCAGAGAGAAGAAAATAACTTACAAAGGAAGAAAATCAATAGGAAAACAGTGGCCTTATATGAAACACCAGATCAGAGGGACTTAATTGATATACATTCTTCTCAAGAGCACATGGAACATTCTCAAAGACAGACCATGTGTTGGGAAACAAAGCAATTCTGAATAAATTTAAGAAGATTGAAATCATATCAAGCATCTTTTCGAACCATAATGGTATGAAACTAGAAATCAACTACAAGAAGAAAGCAGGAAAAGTCACAAATGTGTGGAAACAAAATAACATGCTACTAAACGACTATTAGACCAATGAAGAAATCAAAGGAGAAATCAAAAAGCACCTGGAGACAAATGAAAATGAAAACACAACATAGCAAAACTTATGCAATGCAGCAAAAGCAGTACTAAGATGGAAATATATAGCAATAGAGATCTGCCTCAACAAACAAGAAAAATCTCAAAAAAACAATCTAACAGTGTACCTAGAAGCACTAGAAAAAGAAGAACAAACAAAGCTCAGAGACAGAAGGAAGGAAATAATAAAAATAAAAGCAAAATAAATGAAACAGAAAGTGAAAAAACAGCAGAAGGCATCAATGAAACTAAGAGCTGGTTCTTTGACAAGATAAACAAAATTGACAAACTCTCAACCAGATTCACCAAGAAAAAACAGAGAAGGCTCAAATAAATAAAATTAGAAATGAAAGTCAAATAAATAAAATTAGAAATGAAAGAGGAGAAATTACAACAGATACCACAGAAATACAAAGGATTATAAGAGAATACTACGAAAAGCTATATGCCAACAAATTGGATAACCTAGAAAAAATGGATAAATTCTTAGAATCATACAACCTCCCAAAACTGAATCAAGAAGAAATAGAGAATCTAAATAGACCAATCACTAGAAAGGAGATTGAAACATTCATGAAAAAGCTCCCGAAAAACAAAAGTCCAGAACCAGATGGCTTCCCCAGTGAATTCTACCAAACATTCAAAGAATATTTAATACCTATCCTTCTCAAACTTTCAAAAAATTGAAGAGGGTGGGATGCTTCCTAACTCATTTTAAGATGCCAACATTACCCTGATACCAAAACCAGACAAGAACACAAAAAAGGAAAATTACAAGCCAATATCACTGATGAACACAGATGCAAAAATCCTAAAATATTAGCAAATTGAATCTGTATGAATTACCTGTATTATCTGCTGTGTATTATGAAAATTGACGCACTTTATAATGGAGCCCTTTTCCAGCCCTGTGGCTTAGCGGTTAAGAGCGCGTGCTCTGCTACTGGCAGCCTGGGTTTGGAACCCCGGGTGCGCACCGACGCACCGCTTCTCCGGCCATGCTGAAGCTGCGTCCCACATACAGCAACTAGAAGGATGTGCAACTATGGCACACAACTATCCACTGGAGCTTTGGGGAAAAAAATAAAAAATGAAGAGGATTGGCAATAGATGTTAGCTCAGAGCCAGTCTTCCTCAGCAAAAAGAGGAGGATTGGCATGGATGTTAGCTGAGGGCTGATCTTCCTCACAAAAATAAATAAATAAATAAATATAGTGGAGCCCTTTTGAGAACCTTCATGTACAATGCACATACTCTTGGTGTGACATAGGTTATTGCATGGTATTATTAATATATATATATTCTTATATTTATATATATACACACATATACATACATACAGACAGAAATGACAGGTTAGATTTCATTGATATACTAAATTAATCTGAAATGCCTATTTGTGCCTTTTTTTTTGAGAAGTTCTGATATAAGGAGGTTTTTATATTGGTAAATGTAGTATATGAAAATTAGTGATAATAAGAATAGTTACCACTTAAACTAAAGCAAAAATTGTGCTAAATGCTTTCCATATATTATTTCACTTGATCCTAAAAGGAAGACTAAATGCTATCAAGTTCATCTTTTTTAATAAATGAGGTAGGAATTTCTGTCATGGGTGGTAAGCTTAACTACAAAACTAAAGCTCTTCACTACCACATTCTATTAGTATCCTTAGAAAGATCCCTTTTGGGAGAGTCAGGGACCTATAACAAGACTTTCCTGGCAGGGTGGAAAAATTCTGCTCTTAGGGTATGAAAAGTGGTGCAGGATATTCCTGAGTGCATATGTTCAGGACTCTAGTTTGTCTAGTAGCTCAAAGTATAATTGTGTATATGTATTTATGTATATATATGATCTTGATCGTGCACATGTTAAGAACTCTAGTTTGAACTAGAGCCAGCATGGCAATTACACAAAAAGTTGACATTAAATATATGCAATACAAGGTAGTAGGGAATTTATATCAAGAAAGGGCAATAAGGAATTCAAGGAATACTCAAATATAAGTATTCAGGAAGTCTAGTAGGTGGCAAAATCATTCTAGTTCTAGGGAAGACTCCTGGAAATTATCAGTTCTATCCTAGAGAGAACATACTAAGTCATGTAATAAACTAAGACTTTGAACCTAGTGGCTGTAGGGGAGGAAGACAAATCCTCTACCCTTGCTAGGTTCTTCTGGCTGGTCTACAAATTAAATTGACATGAGACAGAGTAACAGGAGAAAATCAAAGAAAGCTTTATAACATATATACAGGGGAGAAACCCAGGAAAACTGAGCAACTCCCTATAATACACAAAGCTGCCTCCTTAAATATCATCTTCAGCTCAAGACAAAGGAGGATGTTGGCGGTGGGTAGAGTCAGTTTTGGGAGATTACCAGACAAGCACAGTAAACAAGAGTAAGGTTGTTATGCAGATTTAAGTCCTTACCTTCTACATTGATAAGAGTTTCTAGAGATAAGGTCATCTCCCTCTTCCTGGTACAGAGAGGGATGTATCTTTACAAGTGGAGATTTCCTTTACAAATGTAAATATCTCTCACAAAGGGTAACTTCTACTTGGTTTTCAGAGCTTGTCCCCTGTCTGCAGTTTCTTAAAAGTAAACAACGATCCTCATGCCAAAGAGACACATTTTTGGGTGGCCAATTCTGATCCCCCATATGGCAAAAGGCTGTTTATCAAAAATGAAGCTATGCTAAGTGAAATATGCCAGACAAAAGACAAATACTACATGGTATCACTTATATGTGGAACCTAAAAGAAAAAAAACAGTCAAACTCATAGAAACAGACAGCAGCAAAGTGGTTACCTGGAGCTGGGAGTGGGGGAGTGAGGCAGCCCTTTGTAAAAGGGTATAAACTTTCGGTTATAAGATGAATAAAGTCGGAGGATCTAATGTATAACATGGTTGCTATAGTTGATAACACTGCATATAACAAAGCATATTTGTTAAAAAAGTCTGATTTTTTAGTATGTTTTCCTTTATTCAAAATAATTTTAGAAAACAATTTTAAAGTTTAGGTGAAAGAGTGCTAAAAATGATAGCTTTTAAAAAGAAGGAGCAGAAAAGAACAAATGAAGGAGTTTAATGCTATGAATATAAGAATATATGTTTTTTGTTTGTTTTGTTTCATCTTGTTTTACTGTGTGGTATTAAGAACACAACATGAGATCTACCCTCAATACATTTTTGTGTGCAAAAACTATATGTTTTTAAGTTGTAAAAATTGAAGCACACATGCAACACAAAATAACTAAAAACAGAAATATCTAGTGTGTATAAAGTAATCCCAAATATATTAATAAATCATCAAAAATAATAGGAAAATTGATTCTTAGTATTAAAATTAGATAATTGAATATTTGGGAAACATTAAGAGCAAAAACCTGGTTTCGATGATAGTACATTTCATTTGTTTTTAGGTTAAATATATGAAATTTAAGTATAAAGAGATACTCACCAATGCATATAGAAATGTAAAATATGAAATGAAATCCTGCTACATAAAAATAAAAGTCTTATGTGTTAAATGTAATTTTTAGAATCTGAGAAAATTAAAAGCATTATTATAAATTAAATTTGGAGGGATAGTTAAATATATAATGGTCCAACATAATGGCTTTTTTCAAATAAATAGCTTTTATTCCATCTCCAACTCATTCCTCTCCCTAATTTCTGAGACAGTACTTAATCTCTCTGAGCCTTGTGATAATAAAATTTAAAACAGTAACATTATGTTTCGGGAGTTATTGTGAAAACTAAGTGTAGCTATTGGTTATTATTGATGTTAATGTTGTTACTAATTAGTAGTATTAGGACTTGATGGAATAATATACAAACATTAGACTGAGGCATTTGAACTAATTATTATTGCATTTTAACTAATAATAAATTATACAAGACTACCAAAATCATATATAAGTACATATACACAAATACGTATGCATATTTAAAATGGAAGAAAATTTATCAAAATTAAAATGATTTTAGGATCTCTGATTTTAGGTGATTATCCAATTTTTATAAATTTCTAAGATATATATATATATGCATATGTGTCATTATATTCAATTCATTTAAATTACATATTTATTAAATATAATTTAATTTCTGTATGTTATAAATAATAATTTTATTCACATGTAATATACATAAGGCCACATATGTTATATTCTAACACATATAAAATATCTTAAAATTGATAAAAGATTTTCGTTTTGTAGACAAGCCCTTTTTCCACCCCAGCCCCTGCCAACCACTGATCTCTGTTCTGTCCCTCTAGTTTTACCCTTTCCAGAATGTCATATAAATGGATCATACACTTGAAATCATTTTGAGCCTGGCTTCTTTCACTAAGAATAATGCATTTGTAATTCATTGATGTTATGTGGATCACTAGTTTGTTCCTTTGTATTATCAAGTAGCATTTCTTTCTTTATGTACACAACAGTTTGTTTTTCTTTTTTCCATTTGAGGGCCTTTTGAGTTGATTCTAGCTTTTACAAGTGAAGCTGTAATAGCATTTGAATACAAGAATTTGTATAAGCAGAAGTTTTTATTTCACTTGGCAAATACCTATGTGAGAGACTGCAGAGTCATCTGATAGGTGTATGTTTAATTTTACAAGAAATTGGCAAACTGTTTTTCAAAGTGATTATACCAGTTTGCATTCCTACCAGAAAATATGCTAGTTTCAGTTGCTTAGCATCCTCATCAGCAATTGTTAGCAGAAAGATCTATTCATTCTAGTAGTTGTGTAGTGGTACTTCAATGTACTTTTGATTTGCACCTCTCTGCAGTGGTGATGTGAATTATTTCTCCATTTTTAAAATCTGGATGTCTGTTTTCCAACTATTGTGTTTTCAGAGTAAGTTACAAATTCTAGTTACAAATATTTTATCAGATACGAGATTTTCAGACATTTTCTCCCAATCTGTGACTTCTTTTTATTCACTTAATGACAACTTTTGAAAAGCAGAAGTTCTTAATTTTGATTAAATCCAATTTATCAAATTACTTTACTCACTGTGCTTTTGGCATCATATCCATGGAAGTTTTGCCTAGGTCTCAAAGATTTTTTCCTGTGTTTCCTTTTAGTAGTTTTAGAGTTTTCTTGTTTATATTTGAGAAACTTTTTGTATATGTTCCAATGTATGGATGAAGGTTATTTTTTTAAATAATATACGTCCAATTATTCCACCACTTGTTGAAAAGGCTATCTATCCTTCCTTGACTGAAATGCCTTGGCATTACTTTTAAAAATTGCTTAACTATGTTTGTGGGCCTCGATTTTTGGACTCTTTATTCTGTTCCATTGATGTATATATCTATCTTTTATTCAATAGTACAAGGCTTTTATCCCAAAGCAGACTGTGAAGTTCTGTTTTAAGTACTGAAGTCAAATAGCGTGAGTCCTCCAACTTTGTTCTTTCTCATAATTGTTTTAGCTTTCTAGGTTTTTTGTTTGTTTGTTTGTTTTTTACTTTTCCATAGAAAGTTTAGAATCAGTTTGTCAATTTCTACAAATATCCTACTACTATTTTGGTCAAAATTTGGGAGCATTTTGAGAAGAACTGACATCTTAACAATATTCATTATTCCATGATATATTTCTTCATTTATTTAGGTCTTTTTTGATTTCTTTCATTAAAATGTTTTCAGCTACCAGACATTACAAATATTTTGATAAATCTATGGCTATTTCATTGATTGAGTACTATTGTAAAATGGTATTATTTTTTATTTCAATTTCCAACTGTCCATTGTTATTATTTAGAAATCTGATGAATTTTTGTATATGTAACATATATCCTACAACGCTAGTAAAGTCACTAAGTATGTCTGGTAGCTTTTTGGTAGATTATTTGAATTTCTATAGAGAAAATAATGTCATCTGCAAACAGAGTCATTTTATTCTTACTTTTTTATTGTATTTTTTTATGCCTTATTGTACTGCTTAGTACCTCTAGTACAATGGTGAATAGAAATGTTAAGAGCAGAAATACTTGCCTCCTGAAATCAAAATGAAATATTCTGTCATTTATCATTAAGTAAGGTATTACACGTACTTGTTTCATTTTGTTTTGTAAAAGCCCTTTATCTGGTTGAGGAAGTTCAACTTCTATACTAGTTTTCAGAGTTTTTTTTTTTTTTCAATCGTGAGTGTGTATGAGTGTGTGTGTGTTTTAACCATGGATGTCGAATGGATACTGAATTTTGTCAAATGTTTTTCTGCATCTATTAAGCTTATCATTTTGTTCTTTCTTTAATAAAATCGTGAATTAAATAGATCACTTTTCAAACGATGATCCAGGCTTGCATTCCCAGGGTAAATCCCACTTTGCTATTATGTATTATCTTGTATGTGTATTACATAATTCAAATGATTATTGTGTGAGGATTTGTGCATCTATATTCAGGAAGAGTATTGTGTTGTAAATTTGTTTCTCAAATATGGACTTTTCCGATTTGAGATCTAAGTAATCCATGCCGTATGAGTTGGGATGTGTTACTGCCTCTTCAATTTTTTGAAGAAAATTGTGTAGGATTACTACTAGTTTTTAAAATAGTTTTGTGAGATATAATTCACGTACCATAAAACTCACCCTTTTCAAGTGTACAAATACGGGAGTTTTCAGTATATTTCAGCATATTCACAGAAGTGTGCAATCATCTCCTTTAATTACAGAACATTTTTGTCGCCACTAAAAGCAAACCTGTACCTACCCCGCATACATGGGATAATTATATCTGACTTGCTCATGGTGTATAAGACTTTCTATATATTGTTGGTTTCTATTTGCTAGGTTTTTTTTAGGACTTTTGCATTTACATTCATAAGAGATATTTGTCTGTAGTTCACTTTTCTTGATCAGGATAATATTGGCCTCATAGAATGAATTGGTAAAAAATTTTTTCACTCCACTTTTACTTTTTGGAAGAGTTTGTAAAAAATTTATGTTAATATTTTCTTTAGGTATTTGGTAGAATTCAACAGTGAAGCCATCTGGACCAGGGTTTTTGCTGTGGGAAATATCTTCATTACTAATTCAATCTCTTTACTCATTATAGATCTGTAGTAATTCGTCTATTTTATCTAAGATATCTAACTTGTCAACATAATATTGTTCATAGTATTTCCTTATAATCCTTTTTATCCTTTACTACCTTTTAGTCAATAGTAATGTTCACTCTATCCCTGATACGAATTTGAGAGTTCTCTTTTTTTATTTATTTTTTAAAATTTATTTTGCTATTTTATTATTTATTTATTTGGTGAGGAAGATTGGTCCTGAGTTAACACCTGCTGCCAATCTTCCCCTTTTTGTTTGAGGAAGATTGTCCCTGAGCTAATATCTGTACCAATCTTCCTCTATTTTGTCTACAAGACACCTCCACAGCGTGGCTTGATGAGTGGTATGTATGTCTGCACCCAGGATCCGAACCTGCAAACCCCGGGCCGCTGGAACTGAGTGTGCAAATTTAACCACTACATCACCAGACCAAGCCCTCTTTTTTTATTTTTTTGAAGTCAGTCTAGCTAATTCTATTTGCCAGGTTTTTTTGCTAAGTCAGTTTTGTAGAACTAACTTTTGATTGTGTTAGTTTTCTTTTTTGTTTTATTTTCTGTTCCATTTATTTCTGCTCTAGTCTTTATTATTTCCTTCTTTCTACTTGTTTAAGGCTTAGTTTGCTCTTGTTTATCCACTTTCTTAAGGGTAAAGTTTAGGCTATTGATTTGAAATATTTCTTCTTTTTTAATGCTGATGTTTACAGCTCTAAATTTCCTTCTATATAGTACTTTAATTGTATCCTATAGTTTTTGGCATGATGTGTGTTTGTTTCAACCATCTGAAAAAATTTTCTAATCCCCCTTCTAATTTCTTTGATGGCCTATTGGTTATTTAGGAAAATATGATTTAATTCCTACAAATTTTTGAATTTCTCAATTTGCTTTCTGTTATTGTTTTCTAATTTCATTTCAATATTAATGAATATACTTTGTATTATTTCAGTTATTTTACGTTTATTGACTTGTTTTATGGCCTAACATGGTTTACCCTAGAGAATTTTCAATGCGCACCTTAAATGAATGTATAGTCTTTTGTCGTTATATGGAGTGCTGTATAGTTGTCTGTTAGGTCTAGTTGGTTTATAATGTTGTTCAAGCCTTCTATTTCCTTGTTGATGTTATGTCTAGTCATATCCATTAATGAAAGAAAAATGAAGCCTCCAACTATTATGAAATTGTCTATTTCTCCCTTCAATTCTGTCCTTTTTTGCTTCATGAATTCTGTGGCTCTGGTGTTAGGTGTATATATATATTTATAATTGTTTAGTTTTCTTGATGGATTTATCTTTTTATCATTAAAAATATCCTTCTGTATCTCTAGAAACAATTGTCTTAGAGCATATTTTTCTGACATTAGTATAGCGACTGCTGCACTCTTCTGGTTACTATCTGGTAGCATATCCTTTTTTATCCTTTTACTTTCAACTACTTGTGTCTTTGAATCTAAATTGTGACTCTTAAAGACAGCACAGAGTTGGATCACGTTTTGTTTTTACCCCTTCTGCCAATCTCTGCTATTATATTGGAGTATTAATCCATTTATATTTAATATGATTACTAATAAGGTAGGATTTACGTCTGTATTTTGCTATTAGTTCTCTCTATATATTATTTTTTTCTCTATTTCTCCATTATTGCCTTCTTTCATATTAAAAAGATATTTTCTAGTGTACTATTTTATTTGTTTCTTTTGCAACATATTTTTGATTTCTGTTCCTTGTATTTTCCCAAGGAGGTAAAATTATCAACAATCTAATTCAGATTATTACCAACTTAATCTCAGTAGTACACAACTTTGCTCTAAAATAGCTCTATTTCATCTCGTTTTTCTGTATCATTATTCTCAGACAAATTACATCTTTATATATTATAAACCCATCAAAACAGTTTTATAGTCATTGCATATGTGCTTGTCTCACTTATTAGTTCTAGGAATTTTTTTGGTAGATTCCTTGAGACTTCTATGTAGAAAATCAGGTTCTCCTCAAATAGCGATAGATTTGAAGATATCTTTCAAATCTGTACGACTTTTATTTCTTTTTCTTGCCTTACTGCAATGGGTTGAACTTCCAGCACAATGTTGAATAAGAATCATGAGAATGGATATCCTTTGTTTCTTGTCTCATGGGGAAAGCAGTCAGTCTTTCACTATTAAGTATAATGTTAGCTTTAGATTTTTTGTGCATTCTGTCTATCAAATTCAGGAATTCTCTATTCCTAGTTTTCTGAGTTTTTGTTTTTCTCAGGATATTTTCTCTTTATTGTTCAGAGTTGATGATTTCTATTATCTTTTCTTTCAAGTTCACTGATTTTTTCCTCTATCCCCTCCAATCTACTGTTGAACCCATTCACAGATCTTTCTTAAAATTTTGGTTATTGTTTGGTTATTGTATTTTTTAGTTATAAGTTTTTGATTCTCATTTACATTTTATATTTCTTTGCTTAGAATTTCTATTTCTTTTCTGAGACTACTATTTTTCACTTGTTTTAAATATGTCATAGTTACTCAGTGAAGAATTTTTATCATGGCTGCTTTAAAATCTTTTGTCAAGTAATTCTAACCTCTTTCTTATGTCTATGTTGGCATGTAGTAATTTTTTTCCATGAGTTTGAGATTTTTCTAGGATCTTGTTATGATGATTGATTTTCAATTGAAACCAGGACATTTTCATATTATGCTGTAATATTGTTGATATTGTTTAAACTTTTTAAATTTTAGCCAACATTGCTCCAACAAGGAAAGGGGGGCACTGTCTCGTAACTTCCAATTAAAGGTAGAAGTACAAGTTCCTGATTCAGCCGCCATTAACAATTGAGTGGGTAGTAGTGGAAGTTCCAGATCCACACATGGTCTCCATTGATACAATGCTGTGGGTGGTGACTGCTGGGCAATGGTGAAAGTGCTGACTTCATTAGGTCTCCTCTGAGAGCACCACAGTGGAGAGGGGTAGGAGTGCCTCCTTATTGCTTGGTTCCAGCAGAATTTCAGGTTTCCCTTGTAGTCTCCACTGAAACATGGTTGGTAGAGGCTGTGTTACCACTGGCAAGATTGAACATCCAGCCTCCCTACTTTGCCTTCTCTGACAGCACCCTGGCGAGGGTTCTGGAGAGCCTCATTATAGCCTCATGAGTGTGTAAGTCTAGCCTCCCCACTAAGGCTTTGCTGATGTGGATGGAGGTGTGGCGACAATATTTTCTGTGGTGTTTGGTTAGAGTAGAGTGGTTATTGTCTAAAAGTTTTTTGTCTTGCTAGAGTCCCACCTTTTCGTGGTCACTTGGCTCTAAAGAGAAGGCTTTGATGGGAGATTTATTTTTGTCTGCAGTCACAGACATTTTCATTTTGCCAGCTTCTTCAGCTGCAAGTGTGACATACATGAGGCAAAAAGAAAACCCAGGAACTCAACATACTTTGTTCCTTGCTCCTAGGTTCCTAGCTTGTCTACCTTCTTTCTACTTCTCAGAGTCTTCTTATGTTTTTTTTTTTATATATAATGTTCTTGATTTTTTGTTATACTTAGTGGGTATAACAAATGTACAAAAAAGTACATCTGTCCATCTTTCCAGATGTGGAAGGAGCTCTTCTATTGTTGAAGGATATTTTTTCTGAATATAGAATTCAGAGTTAACATTCTTTCTTTTCCTTTCAGCACTTTTAATGTCATCATTTTCAAAATTCTGTTTTTTGGCTTTAAGCAATATGACTAGGATGTGGCTAGATGTAGATATCTTCAGGCTTATGCTATCTGGAGGTTGTCGAGCTTATTGTATATGCAAATTAATGTTTTTCATCAAAATTGAGAAGTTTTTGGCGATTATTTCTTCAAATATTTTTCTTCCCCTTCTCTCTGTTTATTGATATTTTCTACTTGTTGAGACATTGTTATCATACTTTAATTCTTTAGACATAGTTTCCTTTAGGTCTTTGAATATATTTTTAAGAGCTGATTTAAAGTCTTTGTCTAGTAAGTCAATGTCTGGGCATTTTCAGGAAGGGTTTCTATTGACATTTTCCCCTTTCTTATTTCTTTACATCTTGTATTTTTTTGTTGAAAACTGAAAAATTTAAATAATATAATGCAGGAAATCAGATCTCCTCCACTCCCTAGGGATTATTGTGGTTGTTTTTGTGTGTACTATTTGCGATTTTCCTTAATTAATTCCATAATTGTATGTATTATTTGTTGTGTGTGACCATTGATATATCTGCTTGATTATATTAGTAGTAAGCTAATGATTAGACATAAATTTTTCTTAAATGCCTTGAACCAATAAGTCTGTGAGTATTTGCCAATAAATTTTGTGTGTACCAGTTGGGGAACACTTTCAATGCTCTTGCAACTTAGAATTCTGCCTTCACTTTACTTTCTGCTTGCACATATCCAAAAGATCAGCCTTAGATTACATACTGGATGGAGCCTAATCAGGTCTCTCCTGGGCATGTGTATAGATCTCCACATGTATCTTCCTTTTTAGATTCCCAGGAATAGGTTGGAGCTTTTCAAATCCCTCTATTGACATCTCATTCTCAGTTTTCATTTTAAGTTTTTTGGTCAGTTTCTAGCTTGCCCAAACTGTTACTGCTGTCTCAAACAGCTACAATGATAGATAATTGCCACTGATTGTTTTGATAAGGGTCCCAGGGAAAAGGTTGTTTGCACTGAGTGAGTTCTGAGTCAAGTCAAATAAAGACAAGCAATACTAGTGACAAGACAAAGAACTGCCAGACAGGTCAAATAATAAAAATTATCTGGTATTGGGACATTTGAGGGAGATGAAATACATTTTTCTCCTTTAGTGACTGCTAGTTCCCCAGGTTTCATGACTACAATAATTGTGAGATTGTTGGTTTTCAAGGTTGGAGTGGGGGTACAGGAATGGAACAGGGAAAATGAAAATGCTACAAATCTCACCATCCTTAACAACATTCAGCCATTTTTCTTAGATAAATATTCCTCAGATTGTTGCAAGTCTTTGGTTAATTTCCTGAATTCTAAAAAGTTGATTCTGACAATTTTTGCCAATGTTTGTCACGATCTTACAGAGCAGCAGGCTTTTGCAGGTTTTTACTCCATCATTGCAGAAATCTTCCTCAATATTATTTCCTAAAAATTTGGTAGAATTTGCTAGGGAAATCTTCTGGGCTTGGAATATTTTTTCCCTGAATATTTTTCTTAGAAATGTAATTTCCTTAATCCATACAGAACTACTCATGTTATCTATTTACTCTTGAGTGTATATTCACAGGTTGTTTTTTTAATTCTTTGCAATATTCTCTCATTATTTTTAAAATGTCTTTATGGTCTGTAGCAACATTTCCTCTTTCATTTCTGACATTTGTGATTTGTGTGTTCATTACTATCTTTTTCCTCCCTGGTTGGTCTAACTAGAGGATTTCATTTTATTGATGTTTTCAAATAAGGAGCTATACATTCATTTTCACTATTTTCTCCGTTGTTTTCCTGGTCTCAATTTCATTGATTTTGCTCTTCTGTTTATTATTACCTTCTTTCTGCTTTTTTGGAGAGTAATTAGTTATTTTTTTCTAGTTTCTTATAGGGAAGCTTAAACCACTTATACCTTAAATTTCCATAAAGCAGTTCTTTAACAGCTTTCCTCCAATTTTGGTATGCATAGTGTTCATTTTCATTCAATTTGCTATATTTTGCAGTTTCCTTTGCCACTTCTTCTTTGACCTCATGAGTTATTCAGAAAAATGTTGTTTAATTTACAAATATGTAAGAATATTCTGAAGTCTTTTAATTACCAGACATTAAAACAGTTATAATAATTGTATTCAATATGTTAAAAAATGTAAGTAGATGAATAAAAAAGAATGCAGCTTAATTTCTAAAGAGGAAAACTGAGGGGACAGCCCTGTGGCATAGTGGTTAAGCGCGCACACTCTGCTACTGGAAGCCCAGGTTCAGATCCCGGGCATGTACCGACACACCACTTGTCCGGCCATACTGAGGCGGCGTCCCACATACAGCAATTAGAAGGATGTGTAACTATGACATACAACTATCTTTTAGGGTTTTGGGGAGAAAAAGGGAAAAAAAGGAGGAGGATTGGCAATAGATGTTAGCTCAGGGCTGATCTTCCTCACAAAAAAAATATAAATAAATAAAGATGAAAACTGAAAAATATTCACTGGATGAGACTAAGGGCACACTAGATATTGCAGAAAAGAAGGTTAGTAAACTTGACAAGATAGTAAAAGTATCCAAAATAACACATAAAAGAAAAAAAAATCAAAGAGAATGTATAGAGCATCAATGAGCTGTATGACATCAGGTGGCCGAATATAAGTATAATTGGAGTCCTGAGGAAAAATGCGTGAGATGAGATTAGAGAACAAACCTTTGAGGAAATAATGGCTGAATATTTTTGGAACCGATAATTTTTTTTCTGTAATACTATCTACTTAAAATTTTCACATATTGAATACAGTTATGATAACTGTTTTAATATCTTTGTGTGGTAATTCAAACATCTGCTTCAGTCTGGGTTGATGTTGATAGATTGATTATTCATTTCATTATAGGTACTATTTCCTTGCTTTTCTGCATACCTGGTAACTTTTTACTGGAACCACACATTGTGAATTTTACCTGGGTGAGTGATGGATATTTTTGTATTCTTATAATCATTTTTGAGATTGTTCTGAGACACAGCTAAGTTACATGGAAACAGTTTGATCTTTTAGTTCTTATTTTTAAAATTTGTTAGGCAGTACCAGAGTAGCGTTTATTCTAGGGCTAAGTATTCCCCAGCTCTGAGGCAAAACCTTTTTTGTTACTCTAATCAATGCTCCAGAAATTGTGAGTTTTCCAGTCTGTCTGGTGAGAAAAGGCACTATTCTGGCTCTAAGTAAGTGCAAGATATTATTCTCTTTTATCACTTCAGGTGGTTCCTTTTTCATTCTCAAGTAATTTCTTTTCTTGCATGCACTCAGGTGTATCCTGTTGAATACCCTAGTGGGAGTCTCTGTAGATCTCTGTCGTTCTTTCTCTATGCAGCTCTCTATTATAATCTGTCCTGCACACTCTAGCCAGTTTTATCTTCCCAGATTCTTAGCTCCCTCTTGAATCAGGTAGTAGGCTGGGCTCTGCCTGGGTTATCTCCCTGTGCTATAGGATGAAAGCTTCTCAAGGAAGTATAGAGCTCGTCTCTTTTGTTTTATATCCTTAGGGATTACTGTCCTCCTTTGCTATTGTTCTTTTCCTCTCAATGCTCCCTTCTGTCTAGGCCTTCCCCACAAGAGAGCGTTTCTCCAGTCTCCCTGCCACTCTGCTCCCATTCCTTCCTGCATATGCTCAATGAGAAAATGAGGAAAAGAGACTACAAATGGGTGTGAATTCTCCTGTCTGTGGTTACAAAGGATTCTATAAGCTCCTGCTACCACATACTTGGTCTTAAGTAATTTGTTAAAATCTTGAACTAAATTCTCCTTTCTGGCTTGTATTAGCGCTGGTCTCTGTTTCAGATAAACAAGTGCTTACATCACATTTCCTCTTGCAGGTGCCTCTTTTTCTCTATATTTCAACTTAGTTAATTGCTGTGCAACTTCAACTCCGAAAGCTTCAACAAAAATTGTACTTTTGATTTTCTGTAGTAAATTTGGGGAAGATATCTTCTAGTTCTCTCCATTTTATGTGAAAGCTTATGCTTAAAGTTTTTAGCATTTCTCTTGTAGGGATGGTGGTTGGAAATGGTGGTAAAAAACAGACAAAATTAACTATAAAATTTCCTAACAAGCCTACCTTTGGTCTTTAGCATTTGTATTAGTTTGCTAGGGCTGCCATAACAACATACTGTAGACTTGGTGGCTTAAACAATAGAAATTTATTTTCTCACAATCCTGGAGGCTAGAAGTCCAAAATTAGAGTGGCAGCAGGTCCGGTTTATTCTGAGGCTTCTCTCCTAGCTTGTATATGGCCACCTTCTCACTGTGTTCTCATATGATCGTCCTTCCATCTGTCTGTCTGTGTCCTAATCTCTTCTTATAAAAACACCCATTGTACTCGATTGGGGCCTACCCATATGACCGCATTTTATCTTAATTACCTCTTTAAAGGCCCTTTCTCCAAATACAGTCACATTTTGAGGTACTGGAGGTTAAGACTTCAACACAATTCAGCCCACAACAGTATTTAAAGCATCCATTTTGCAATTTAGACTTAATTTTTAGTGTTGTATATTTATAGTAATTTATAAACCACTTTTTAAAACATGTGAATTTAAAAGGTAGCGGGCTACTTTTGGATGTTTGAGTCAATTCTCATATACAAGTGCAAAACCAGAAGAATACCAAGGAAATAAATTATAATTGTGAATCAAATATTAGCTTTTTAAGTATATTATCCACATAGCTACTAGTTCAGCATGTATATGCAGTCAGTTCGGAGATAAACTAAGCAATATTTCAACTCCATAATTCCAGCTGTTACCTTTATATTGGAAGATGAGATCCCGTTAGATTACAATGTTTTATAATAATTTTAAAAATGATAAAATTTACCCAATTCAGTATTTGTAACTATGGAGAATGTATATGTTACACAAAAGAATTTCTGTAGACCAGCAAAATCACATAAATTAGAACTATAAAAACCCAAGGCCTTGGAGGTAATTTAGATCTGCCAGTGATGGTTTCTTTCTTATATTAGTGCCAATGACATTTGGTTCAATTTAAAATGCAATACAGCTGTTCCCTGAAAAGTAGCTTAAAATATTTGTTTCTTTGTAGCACATTATTATTCTAGTTATTATACTTAAATTATTTCATTGTTTCTCTTATTTGACTTTCATCTGTATTAGCTGTTAGTTTACATATGCTACATGTGTACACATACCTAGAAACACATATACATTGTATGTAAGCACACACGTATACATATATATATATACACACACACACATATATATGTATATGTATATACAGTCTCCCTTAGCTATCTCAATCCGTGGTGCATAAACGTATTCTCTGAATTTTGTCCCCTCCATGATCAGAGGTATGAGGGGTGGGAGAACATTCCCATACACAATTCTAGTCCTTAATGCCATAATGAAATTCACCACAATTTAGAGGTTCTTCATGCTCATATTAAATCAGTCTTCTAATACTACATTACAAATTTATATCTTTCTTGTATGCTTTCTCCCTCATAGATTTTTCAATATTTTTTCAAGGCTTAGCCAATGCCAGCTACTTAAATTTTACACCCAAAGCAAAAGTTTCAGGAAATTTCCCCAACACTTTAACTTCTTAAACTCTATTTCTCTGTGATTTGTAGCACCACTCTTAATAAGTGGGTTAGGGAAGAAGAAGAAAAACTGTAATAAAAAATACTGGGTTAAATTATATCCAACCAGCAGATCCCTTCCACTCCTTGAAAGTAGAAATAAACAATATCTTTGTGTCTACTGCACAATTGATTTTGACTCTGTTACATCAACCATTGAAGTTAAAGAATTCACACATTTGTACCTTTTTCCCACAAGTGATAGTAATTTCTCATTTCTTTGGTAACATTAGTTCAAGATCATGCACACAAGTAAACAAAGTAGAAACCATTTATGTTAACTGGTAACAGCTGATATTTGGATGCATTTACAAACACCTGATTGCAAATATATCTATATACTGTGCTATACATAATATTAAAACCACACGTTAGGGAATGAAAAATATAACAAATTCTCAAAACTGTTTGCTTTAAATGTGAACATCAGAAGTCTTATGTTTTCCCCCAAAATAAAAGGGCTTAAACTTGTTGCTTCTGATATGAAGTGGCCTTCTAGATCAGTCAGATATATATTCTTGTGTTCATATGGAAGTCAGCAAGAAGTCAGATAAATATTAGAATATATATTTTAATATCCATTTGAGAAATTACACTTGTCTATAACCCTAGCTTTCAGAATCAAACAGAGGAGTGGTAAAGATCACAGATACGCCGATAACATACAAAAATTATAGAAAGCATCTGTAGTGTAAGAAACACCTTGGGAATAAAAACAAAGCAACAAACAAACAAACAGCAATCTTTTGTGTGGTGTAGTACTGCGGGTTAGCTGACAGTCACTACAAGCCCCTTACTCGATAATTTCTCTTGCCCTCAGAAAGACATTAGGGAAACAATGACCCATATAGAATTGTTTCTCTTGTTTTTCTTTATATGATTTTAATATGTGGCCCTGCCCTCAAGGACCATTCTCATTAGATGTGGGAAAAAAACACACACTCTTGAAACATTTACATAACAACAAAAAGTAGAGTATGGACATGAGCCTGTATGAAAGGTTTGGACAAAATCACTATTGAATTTAGTATGTTGGTGATAAGAATGGCAAATTTACGGATGGATGTTAGGACTAAATTAAAGGCCTCTGCATTTCCTCAAAGTGCAGAGCTTACTCAGGACTTCAAAGTTACTGTTATAACTGGTGGGAATGGGAATGGAAACCAGATCTACAGGAGAAAGGTGTGACAGGGAAATCTGGAATCGAGCACACGTAGCCTATTGCTAGTGACAGCACTAGACCAGGACCCCAATCTATCCTAACCATCTGTGTGACCCTGGACAAGGAATTTCATCTCTCTGTGTCTCAGCTTTCCCATGTGTAAAATGGAAGACTGAATTAGACCAGACGTCTTCACTTTATGCTTATGGGGCTTTTGGAGCCATAGAGAGTGTCAGGTGGAGGACACAAGAGCAGGCTTCAAGACCCGTGACACTGCTAACACCTGTAAAGAAGCTCTATTGTCATCTGTTGTGTGTATCAAACCAGACATCTGTTTGAGGATCAAAATATAATTGTGTTTGAAAATGTTATTTAAGAAAAAAAAAGATTGGGAACCATTGGCTTAGTTACCCCTTCCAGCTATGATGTTTTACTGAAATGCCATTAAAAAAACTCACTGATTATGGCAAGAGTGTATTCTTCACATCATTAGAAAATTCTGGAGACAAATTAACTGTAGATCCGCATTAATGGCCTGTACTCCCATTAATAAAGACCAAGTCATACTATCATCCATATCAGCAAACAGCATTCATGGCCATAAGGAAGCTGTGCCAGAGAAAGGTAAATAATTTAACTGAAACTTTTTTTTTTTTTGTGAGGAGATCAGCCCTGTGCTAACATCTGCCAATCCTCCTCTTTTTTTGCTGAGGAAGATGGCCCTGGGCTAACATCTGTGCCCATCTTCCTCCACTTTATATGGGACGCCGCCACAGCATGGCTTGCCAAGCAGTGCGTCGGTGCGTGCCCAGGATCCGAACCAGCGAACCCCGGGCCGCCGCAGCGGAGTGCGCGCACCTAACCGCTTGCGCCACCGGGCCGGCCCCTTAACTGAAACTTTTGAAAGGAAGAAAAGCACATCTCTCTTTCTCGCCCTCTTTTCCTTACTCTTACCTCTTGGTTTTAAGCCTCTACCTGTTGGCAACACACGCGTGCTCAAGTGGTCTTTGAATCCATCTTTTATACTGTGGCTTCTGATGCTAACTCTGGGGTGTGATTCTGACGCCCATTGTCTCTCCTTACATCACTGTTGCCAAGGGTCATTCACAAGCCTGCCAGTTTCTCTTGATGCTCAAGAACATTTTCTCACCAGATTAAACACTTTTTAAGCCATAAATTAAGGTAGACTTGTGCTGTGTTAAAAATTCTATTTTACTAGTTTTTCTTTTTTTTGTTTAATTTGGCACAAGGTTCTTTGATGGTAGGTAAGATGATAATACAAACACCCACACATGGACTAATACCTGAAGTTTCCTTTCTTCAATACTGAGTCAATGAACATAACTTTAAATTTCTCAAATTTCAAGAAAATTTCTTGTTAACACACTGTAGTAGATACAGAATGGACTGTGTAGCTAAAAAGTACTGGGTTCATAACCTTATTTTTAATTTTCTAACTATAACCTTGGGGAAATTACTGAATGACTTACAGTGTCCTCATCTGTAAAATGGTCATTTAATTTTGTTTCAAAAGATGATGTGAGAACTAAATCCTTAGTGAGATGCTGGGAGCATGGGTAGGAATTAACAAGTTGAAATTCACCCCATTTCAAAGAGGACATGTGTGTGCTTCCAATTTCCTTCAACATGTCTGGCCAACATGCACTCTGGTCATTGTGTGGCCCAGCAGGTCCAAGGGACCTTATGCAAATTTCTGTGGTAAGCATAGAAAAAGCCCCTATGGCACCCTGGCTACACTTTCCTTCATGCGTTAGGGCCTGACTTGTTGTATCTCTCAAGTAAATATATGACTTTTTCATATACAGATTTCATTCTATTTCTAGAAAACATTTTGGAGTTTCTAATGTCATCTTGCTCCTACTGGAAATAAATACTATTTCCAATAGTCTCCAGCACACTTCTTCTTAGCCTGCTATTCCAAGCTTCCCACACACTACTGTGCATCTCCCTACTAGACCAGGCACACGTGAAAGCTGACTTTGAGCTTTTTCAGTGAGCTGAGCATTGTCTAGCTATTCATTCTGCCAAGAAATATTTGTGGAGTGTTTCCTAAATGCCAGGGACAGTTCTAAGCACTTGAAATACAACATTGAAAAAGGGAGGCAAGGCTTCTCTTATCAAAGTAGGGGTACTGAGGATAAACAAACAACTAAATAATGTAAATTAGGGCTCTGAGATGAACATTGCTTAGGGGTCAGAGGTGACCAGGAAGGGGCTTCCTGAGAATATGAGTCTTAAACTGAAAGCTGGATAATGAACAACAGCTGACTAAGCAAAGACCTAGAAGAAGATTGTTGTATAGAACCAGTATGAAGTTCTCAAACAGTTTGTAGCTAAGTCGTTAGCTTGATAGATAGGCCTACTACTCTTTAAAAATTTAGGAATTTTTACATCAAAATGTTCATTACTATTTTGTTTTGCTATGATATTTATGTTTTCCTTATCAAAGAATGTATGAGCAAGTTTTTAATTTTGGTTAGTTTTAATTTGGAGGAATATATTTTGTGTGGTTCAATACTAAATATTGTATCTGTTTACATTTATTTTTATATGTTCTCAATATTATAATTTTTAAGAAAATCATTAGTAAAATCATAACAACTTAATTGTTGTGGTTCTGTTGTGTTATACTTTTCTAATATCCCCATATATTCAAATATAAAGTCTATGTTAGTTGGAGTAAATTATTTTCCCAAGAAAAAAGACATTCCTTGTTCATTTACTCTGTATTCTCATATATTGAATCTCTTCTCAAAATTATTATTTCAACTTTTCAACACCAGTATATCCATCGATATGATACTGGAAAAAAATTAAGTATAATTAAAGTCAAGTGGTTTATAATTTGTTGGTAGAACTGATTTTTCTCTGAAGATTTAGGCATCTAACATCAAGTATGCTTTCCTGGAACTGGGAAGTATGTTCTCAACCTATGTTATCTCTTCATTACTATATACTGGCATGTTTAGTGCTCAAGACGATGCAGGAAGATTTATTTTAAGTTTCCTTGGATTTGTACAGGGTCTAGCAGGGAGCAAATTTTTCAGTTTAAACCACTTTTGTTGTTTTTTTATTTTGATTTATTTTAATCTGAAGTGAGAAAAATGGAAAAAAATTAACTGGTTTTAATAATGCAAAGCTCTCTTGTTACATAGAAAGATGTCACTGTCAAAAGATAAAAATTAGAAAATTTAGCAGGAGCAAAGGAAACAATTCAGATACATCAACTAATTCTCCCATGGGGTGATATTCATAGGTCTAGAACAGCAGTTCCCAATGTATGAACTATTGAACCCTTGAAGGTTCCTAAGACACTTTTCAGGGGACTCTGAGGTCCAAAGAATTTTTATAATAATTTTGTCAGTTTTTGTATTGCTGCTGTAACAAATTACCACAAACTTTGCAGCTTAAAACAACCCAAATTAACCAGCAGTTTTGTAGGTCAGAAGTCTGACACAGGTCTCACCAGACTAAAATCAAAAGGGTTGGCATGTCTGTGATCCTTTCTGGAGCTCTATGGGAAAACTGTTTCCTTACTAACTCAGGTTGTTAGCAGAATTTAATTCCTGGCAGTTGTAGGCCTGAGGTTCCATTTCCTTGCTGGCTGTCAGCTAAGGGCCATTTTCAGTTTCCAGAGACTATGCACATTCCTTAGTTCACAGCCTTCTCATTCAGTGTTCAGAGTCAGTAATATTGAGTCGAGTGCTTCTCTCGCAATGCGAATCTGTCAACTCTTTTTCTGTCGTTGAGATCTCGGTCTCTCTCTTTCTGTTTCTCTCTCTCTCACTGCAGCTAGGTAAGGTTCTCTGCTTTTAAGGGCTCAGGTGATGGTATCGGGTCAAACCAATAACCTAGGATAATCTCCCAGCTCAAGGTCTATAAACTTAATCACATTTGCAAAGTCCTTGTTGTCATGTAAGGTCACATATTCACAGGACATAGATATCTTTGGTGACATTATTCGGCCTACCACATTAATTGAAAGACTTTGTCCTTTTAACACTGTTGACATTTGCACTGAGGGTACAAAAGCAATAGTGTATAAACTGTTAGTATTTTAGCACAACCAAGGGACTGGCACCAAACTATTTGAAGTTACTGTATTTTTCACCTCCATGTAATTGCAGTAAGACAAAACATAAAGAACATCCAGAATGTCCTTGATGAAATTTTAAAACTATTAATTTTAATAACTATTAATTCTTAAATACACCTCTGTGTAATATTCTATGTCATAAAAAGAGAAGTGTTCATAAATATTTCTGCTGTATTGTGAAGTATGATAGTTAACTTGAGGAAAAAACACCTGTGCAATTGTTTGCATTATATACAAAATTAGACGTTTTTTCATGAAGCTACATTTTTGCTTGAATGAATAGCAGACAAATTATGGTTGTTTAGACTTGTGTATTGGGCTGATATAGTCTTGAAAACCGAGGTTGACAACTTAACTACTTTGGCAGTGACAATAATGAATGTTATCTTTTAAATACACTTTACAATAAAATATGGCACCACTTGGAATATCTGCATAACTCAATGAACCAGTATTTTTCAAATTACAAAGCATGATGTAACAAAATCTTGAATAGGCAAAAAAAAAAAAAAAAAATCCACTCAAGGTGCAGGATAAACCAACGGATTTTAGTATTCAGTGATACAGTTTCAGATTTTAATGTTCATTGATATAATTTCAGATTCCACACTGCAACTAACCTTTTAGAAACTATCACTTATTTGAAGAGAGTATCTAATTACGTTCTCTTTAAATATATATCTTTGTGAAGCTGTATTTTCTTCATATACTTGAACTAAATCAATATAGCAACAAAATAAATGCAGAAGCATATGTAAAGCATATTCCATTAATCCATACTTTAAATATATTTACAAAATCGTAAAATAATGCCACTGTAGTCACTCATTATTTTGGGGAGGGGGAATACGGTTATTTTTCATAAATATTTTACTAATGTAAACGTGTAAAGGGAATATAATCTTGAGATCTAAAGTTTTAAGAACTGGAGAATTGATTGATGTTATTTCATTTTAGTTACTATTATGTCTATTATTAATGACATTGTTAGATATTAAGAATAAAAAGGTAAATCTATGGTGTTCCATGATGGAAATATATAAGTAAAAAATAAGCAGAAGTTAATGGTTGCTTTTAAAGACATAATCACACTTTATATATATTTGGAAATATTATTTTTGCTTTATTAGCAAAAATAGAATATATATAACTAGTAGATTTAAGACTACATATCTCTATTTTCAGTTCTATCAGTTTTTTTCTCAAGTATTTTGAAGCTCTGTGTGGTGTTAAGTACATACATATTTGGAATTGTTATGCTTCTTGGAGATTTAACTCCGTTAGCATTATGTAATGGCCCTCTTTATTCCTGATAATCCTTGTTTAGACTCTGCTTTGTCTGAAATTAATATAGCTCTTTCAGCTTTCGTTTGATTAATCTTCTCATGGTATAGCTTTCTCCATACCTTTACTTTTAACCTGTGTCATTATAAAGTCAGTTTCTTATAGACAACATTTTTTATCCACTCCAACAGTCGCTGGTGTATTTAAACTATTCATTCATTTAGAGTGATTATTGAGATAGTTGGATTAATATTTATCCTGTTTGCAACTGTTCATGTTGTAACTATTCATTATATAATTATATACATATTACCTATATAATATATTGTAATGCACTATAATTAAAGGTTCAGTGGAAAGGGTTTAATGAAAAGACAAAATAAATCTCCCTCTATTAGACTATGAATAGGAATATTAAAAATATGGTTTATAGGGCCTACTCAATAGAAAGCAATTATTTTTATAGCCGTTAAAATAGACACAAAATTCTAACTTTTGGCTGCTACTAATTTTATGAATATTTGAGTCTGTATCGAGACTTTATATTAACAAATAACTGTCTATACATGAAAAATAAAAGAGAGTATATGTTCCAATAGACATTCTTTCTCAGTTGTTGCATCACAAATTTGAAATATTAAGTTTACACATGTATATATTTATGACTTTATTGGAAACAGCTCTAAGTGTTTTTTAAAAATTTCTGATATCAACAGGAATCAAGATGGTATCAGATTATAAAAGAAATTTAATTGGTTCTTCATTTCAAAGAAACATGGGTGTTTATTGAATTTTGATGATGAGCTGGTTGTTTTTCAGGTTAGAGAGAGACACCTCAATTATAACCTATATTCTAGTTGTAATGCCTAGTTGCCATCATAGAGTCCTAATTTAATCTATTCTGTGTCAGTAGTACTAAAAGGAAAAGAAATCTGTCAAAATAAAAAGATTGTATTATTTAAGACCAATTACTCAGCAAAATGCTATTACCAGTAGCTGTCAACCATGTAGTCAGCATATGTAGAGATTTCTATATCATGTAGGCAGTACAGTGTCATGGTTAAAATGCAGTTTTACAGTCAAAATGGTGAAGACTGAATGCTACATATCTTTACCATGGGACTTGGATAAATCACACAATGTTTAATCCTTAGGTGTCTCGTCTGCCTAAATGGGAATAATATTTACTATAGAGCTGCTTTAAAGATTAAATTCAAGAATCTGTGTAAATGACTTGTCAGATTTGCTGTCACATAGTAAATTCCATAATAAATATTAGCTATATTTAATGTATGATTACTATGTACCTGGAAAATATTTGCCAAATACTTATTTCCCTCTCAGTGTTTTAAACTTCACAATTATAGCAACAGAAGTTTATGAGTTGGAAGGGACATGAGAGGTCGGAAGGGCACTGCTTGACTTAGCATGTTGTAAAGCTCTCATAAGATAGCTTGTTGTTAGAAATAAATGATTTTGTGTTCCTCCCATGGTGATCTTATCTTAAAATGTAAATGCTCCAGGGAAGAGTCATTTCTTGAATTGATTCTCACAAAGTGATTAGTTGCTGAGGAGGGCAACTATCTTTCATGGGAAGGCACATTTGCACAGTAGTTTTAAGAACATAAGACATGAAGCTGAATAATGGTTCTAATAATTACTACTGACTTGGGCAAATTATTTGATTTTCCTTTGTCTTACTAACCTCTTTGTAAAATATGGGTAAAAATTTTACCTACCTCATAGGATTGTTGTTAGGATTTAAAAAGTTAATCTTTCTAAAGCACTGAGAAGAGTGCCTAGGATATAATAAGAAGTACACAAAAGCCTTTTATCATTATTATCATATCATTATTATTCCAAGAGATATAAAAGGGAGAATGAAGAGGTACTACAGAGGAAACCACCTTTAAAGAATTGTGTCTCAGCCACAAATCATCTCATTCATTGAAATTTGAACAAGGTGGTCCCAAATTACTAGCAATCCCAACCATCTGGCAGAAAAATATGTAAATCCTCTTCGGAAGAAAATAGCATTATCCCTAGCCTCAAAATATTTCCATGATTAATATAATAAACACACTGTCTGAGACAAAATAAAAAATAATTATAAATGTGAGGAGAAAATATAACATAAAGAAAAATTAACATAGGCAACAGACAGTAGAAACACACACAAAGGTTAAAATTATTCTTGCTAATAGACACAGACTTTAAAATATACGTGTTGAATGATATAAACAACAACATTGAAAACTTCAAAAGAAAACTAGAAATTATATAACTCAAATACACAACGTAGAAATAAAAAAGTCAATAGGAGAGTTTAGCAGGAGATTAGAAAGCTGAAGAGAGAATTAGTGTACTTGAACACACATTGCAATAAAGATCTAGAATGAAGCATGGAGGGACAGAATAGAAAACAATATCAAAGAGAGAGAAGAGGCATAAAGTAAATAATAAGATTAGTTAACATTTGGGATTTAATTGCAATCCCAAAAGAAAAAAAAAAGAGAGAGAGAGAGAAGTCATATTTGGAAAACAATGAACTGAGAACTTTCTAAACTGATAAAGGATTTCAAAGGATAGATTAAATACACTCTAAAAGCCACAGAGAGTATAAATAGAAAGAAATCCACAAGTAGACATGTGTAATTATTTTTACAGAAAAGCAAAGTTAAAGAGAAGAATCTTAAAAGGAGCCAGAAAAATAAGGCAGATTATCTTCAAAGGATCAAAAATTAAACTGACAGCTAACTTGTAAATAATAATAATGGAAGTTAATTATATCTTCAAAGTATTGATAGAAAATGACATCCACACCAGAATTCAATAGGATGATTTATCCTAATTTAAGATAAAAATACTCTTAAAAAATGACCTTGAAATACTGACATTCTCAGAAAAATAAAAAAAATAATTCATATCTATTATAAATACTATGAGATAGTATAAAGTATTTTCCAGCCAGGAGGAAAATGATCATAAATGACAAACTGAGATGGAGAGAAAAAGATTTCAAAATAAGTGTACAATTTTACACTGAAACAAAGTTTTAAGTTCCATTTGCTCCACATGCTGTAGAATATTTGGTTTTTTAAACTGCTTCATTTTAGCTATTTTAGTGGTTATGTAACTGCATCATTTTTGTATTTACTTTTATTTACCTGCCCACTAATGATGTTGAGAATTTTTTATATATTTATTGGAATTTCCATATCTTCTTTGAAGAAGTGTCTGTTCAAGTATTTTGCCAGTTTTTATTAGTTTATTTACCTGTTTGTTACTAAGATCTAGCTTTTTATTTTTAAAAATATATTGTGGATACAATTCCTTCTCAGTCATATATATTACTTACAAATATTTTCTACTAGATACCTTATTGATTATGTTTTTTGATGAACATGGATTTTTGATTTTTATAAATTTCAATTTACCAAGTTTCATCTTAGGGTTCACACATTCCATGTCCTCTCTAAGAAATTTAGCCTAATTCAAAATTGTGAAGATACACTCCTGTTTTCTTCTTTTGTCTATACTGATTTTTGATTTTAAGTTTAGGCCTGTGGTTTATCTCAAAATGATTTTTGTGTAAGCTGTGGGATATGAGCCAAGAGCAACAGCTGCTGCTGCTGTTTCTGCCTCTTCCTCCTCTTTTTTATTTTTATTTTTTTTTGTGAGGAAGATTAGCCCTGAGCTAACATCTGCCAATCCTCCTCTTTTTGCTGAGGAGACTGGCCCTGGGCTAACATCTGTGCCCATCTTCCTCCACTTTATATGGGACACCGCCACAGCATGGCCTGACAAACGGTGCACCGGTGCGCGCCCGGGATCCAAACTGGCAAACCCCGGGCTGCTGAAGTGGAGCACGTGCACTTAACCACTTGCGCCACCAGGCCAGCCCCCTCCCCTTTTCTTCTACTTCCTTCTCCTTCTTCTCCTTCTTCATTCTCCTTCTCCTCCTCCTCGCTTTCCTTTTTCTCCCTTTTCCACGTCTTCTTCCTCCTCCTCCTCCACTCACAGCCCACACATAAGAAGTGGTGTGTTATGATCCCTTTCCTTGAGGACAGAACATCTACATGAATTATTTAAAATTCTCTATGGGAGATTCGTTTATTCTCCTCCATTTTTTAATTCATTCAATCATTTATTTATACCAGTATGGACCCATAGTTATTTATTTTATACATTGGGTTAGAATCCAACACTACTTGATTTATTTTGTTGTTCCCATTGTTTTGATAGTCATGAGAGAAGCCTAAATATTTGGTGGCTTTGTATTGCAAAGTTACTAAGGGTTAACTTTTAAACAATTTGCTGGATCAGAAAAAAAATAGTAAAGGGGTTTTAAATGAGACAGAGAACCCTTTGTGGAAATGATTTAGTCTAAAAATTAATTAATGAATATAGCACTTGGCATCAAGGGGCTAAGTTCAATCATTAATGCCTTCTCATATAATCAGAATTTCTCTAAGCGTAAATTCTTGAAATAAATATTATATGTATAAAATAACAGACTTGAAAAGAGGAGGAAGAATAACTGCCTCTGCTTTGCAGAAACTATATTCTGACATTCAAAATGAAGCTGAAAAACAGATTTAAGATAGTCACTAACTCTCTAAACTAAGAAGAATTAAATCAATGTAGGTTTTTATGGATGGTTGAAGGAAACACCAACAAGGAAAAAGAGGCATATACTTAATATGATATATATCATACATTTATAAAATAAAAAACATTTCATTCTGTGGGACGATAATAAAACATGAGACACAATAGAAGCATGTTTGGATCTTTTATTCTAAAAACACTATTGTCTACATTGGATTGCAGATGCAATACAGGTAAACCTCATGAAGTTGTTTATAAAAGCCTGCAATGTCTAAAGGGTCCATAAGGCAATAAAAGAGGGCTTACTGTTAAAATGTCCTTAGACATTGTATGTGACATGAATAGATGTTTGATGTACACTCTTAAAATAAAAAATTTATTTGTTTAAATGTGTTGTAAATTATCTCCAAGGAGTGATGATAAATAGTCCCTAGTACAGTGAGAAATTAATACAGAAAACAGGAACATTCCAAATAACATCGTTATATTTAGTAACTAAGGGGAGTAATGTCAATGTTTTGTATTTTATTGCATTTTCTATATTACTATAGTACAAATTCTAAAAGCAAATTTGAATTTGAAGAGCCACCTACAGTACTGCCAGATACTTTAATTCTTAACTACATACAGAGATATTGCAGATATGACACATAGAAACAGCATAATTAGATTAATTTTTGATTTAGATTTTCCAAATCAAAATTTTTTTTCCTATATCTGGGGGGAAAAAGCTGTTACAATTAGCCACATAAATTAGTTCATCTTATAGGTTAGAACTTAAGCACTCAAAAAATTTTAATGATCTCTCCAGCTTTTCATAGCAGCAGAATCAAAATGAAAATTCAAGACCCTTCCCTTACTCACACTTTTATTTTTCTATTCAAATGTAAAGTAGACATTTTAAAGAACTAGAGTAATTATACATTTTTAAAATGTGAATCTAATAATATTCCAAAGTTATCACAAATATTCTAAATCATTGTGTCTGGGAGTTGTCCAAATTTTCCTCCAGTTATTACAGAAAAAATTAGAATTTTCATCCCTGTGTGTATGTATAAACAATGTACACAAATATATTAATAATTTGGTGATATACTCACATTAAGAGAAAAACACTGTTCCATGAAATTTTGCATAGTATTTTATCCTTATGCATTCTGATTTTTAAGTAAAAATGTTAATTTCTTAAAAGCTACATAAAAACTATGATTTTCAATGATATTTACAAAATTCAGTTAACCTGCTTGTATAAGTTTGAGTGAAATTTCTCAAGCGTATATTAAGAAAATATTAAGTAGAATCACTAAGACTTGTGTAATACAGGCTATTATGTATTCTGGACTTAAGCAACTTTAGTATATAACAGAAAGTTATAAAAATATCTGAAATTTAGATTCTATATATTTTGTTTTAGGAAGGGCATTCAATAATTCTCTATTAATGACATGCTGTTCTTAGTGTGATACACTTAAAAACATTATCTAATAACGTACTTATATAACTTGATTTTAGATGAATTTGTACAAATTTTTAAAAAATTATAAGTAGATGCTTATTATTCCTATACTTAAATTCAAAGGACATACACATCCTTAAGAAATGGGGAAAGAAAGTAATGACTAATAAAATGAGATTCCTCAAAATTATATACCATTAAGTTCAGGGGAAATGATATTAGTCATTTCTATTAATGCATTTCTGTCTTCCTCTTTTAATCATGTTTTCTTTTGTTTATCTCTACTCACTTTCACTTCTTCAAAGGAAAAATGTACAGCAATGCACACTGACGGATGTAATCCTTTAATCAAATTTTATAAAAGCTTGGGGAATATTTGAAATTTTATATGGCTGTCTGATTTTAAAGAGGTGCTTTGCATTAGTTGTCTAGGGAGTTCTGAATGTCTCTCTAATAATGCAAAAGTAATGTTGAAACATCAAGGCAGAAGAACAAACATTTGTCATCTAACTACATAAAGATGAACACAAGTATCTTTCAACATCATTCATAGGAACCACTAGAGGTACAACGTAATGATTGAGTTGAAAATACATGGAATTTGTTTTCTCAAAATGGAAATGCCTTTTGTTATACGTAAAATATAAGTTTGATAAATGACTCTGGTTGTTTTAATAAAACTTTATAATACTTTCATGTCCCACAGAAAATATACCAATCCACTATTGTTAAATTATTTATATTATGGTCAACATGCAAACTGATTGGCTTTTTAATATTTTTATTAAAGAAATAATCTTTACTACCAATTCGATTTGGCCAGGTCATATATTATAAGATTCCTTGAGAGATATACAGACAAACCTCATTTTATTGTGCTTTGCCTTATTGTGCTGCACAAATATTGCGTTTTTTTTACAAGACCCTCCACCGGCAAAAAGATTATGACTCACTGAAGGCTCAGGTGATGGTTAGCATATTTTAGCAATAAAGTATCTTTTAATTAAGGTATGTACATTGTTTTTTAGACATAATGTTGGTGCACACTTAATAGACTACAGTATAGTATAAACATAACTTTTATATGCATTGGGAAACCAAATAATTTGCATGACTTGCTTTATAACAAGATTCGCTTTATTGCCATATTCACTCTATTGTGGTGGTCGGAGCAAAACCTGCAATATCTCTGGAGTATGCCTGTACATATTAAGTGAAAACCCAATTTTATTTCTTCATTGATTTTCTTTAATAAATTGTGCTTTTCTTAACCCTGAAACTGACTTTACTTATTCTGAGCTATCACTCTTAGCATAACGACTTCTATGTACCTTTCAGTATCTTTCTGAAGTAAGGAAGGGGGGAAAAAAGAATTTCCCAGACTTCGTTACAGCTACCATACCGATTCAACAACGAGATACACAGGCTTAAGATACTGAAGCATAGGACATCCTCTAGCTGCTGTTGGTGAAGAGTGATGTTACAGAAATGGGTATGTTGCTAGATTCTGTAGTCTAGTATTCAAGAGACAGAGCAGCATAGTGGTTAAAAATAGTGTTTGCTGGGGCTAGCCGGTGGTGTAGCAGTTAAGTTCACATGCTCTGCTTCAGTGGCCCAGGGTTCGAAGGTTCGGATCCTGGGCGCGGACCTACGCATCGCTTATCAAGCCACGCTGTGGCGGTGTCCCATATAAAGTAGAGAAAGATGGGCACAGATGTTAGCCCAGGGCCAATCTTCCTCAGCAAAAAAGAAGAGGATTGGCAACAGATGTTAGCTCACAGCTTATCTTCCTCAAAAAAAAAAAAAATAGTGTTTTCTGTCCTCATTTTTATTAGTCACCAGTTTCGTGGGTGTGAATGGTTATTGTGAGGACACTAGCTATGAGACAAACGAGAGTAACTTTCTTATCTCTCATTGGTAGTTACAGTGTTAGTTCTTGAAATCTATCGTCCAGTTTTAGCTCCACTTACTTCCAATCCTCCAACCTTTCCAGAAAGGTTTTAGGCACATGATTCTATCTACTAGTCTATTTTTCAGTTGAAATATCTGTGCTAAATCCTGACAAATTATATCAATAAACCTTGATAGTATAAATGTGTCATTATATGACTAAGTCTAAAGTCTACCCTCTTTTTTGGTAGAGAGAAAACAAACACACCATTGAAACTCGCATTGAATCATTAGAGTAATAAAATGAAGCAACTATTGTGTAATCCTCAAATTATAATTAGGAATTATGACTCATGTTAGAGAATTTCATATGTTGTGAATTTTATGTTTCATAACTTTTGAGTCAAGTTTGATGTTATAAAAACTGAAGTATTCAAGGAATACTCCAACTCTTTTCTCCCTTTCCCATCTACACTATAGAAGTGGGAAAAGACAAGTAACAAATTTCTCAACCTCCCTTGAGATTGAGTTGGCTGGCTGTGTGATTCAGCTTTCATCAATGACCTATGAGGACAAATCAGCAAATTTGTTAGGGAACTTATGGGAAATTTATTTCTGATTTAAAAAGATGCAATGGAATATCTCACTGGCAGTTCTTTTTCCTATTCTTTCTTCATTGAGTGGTGATATAATGTTTAGAGCTATTGAAGTCACATGGTATCCATAGGCAATAAGCACAAAGAACCAAGGCCCACACACAAAATAATGGCTGTGCAAAATGAAGGAGAATATGAACTTCATAATATCAATGAACTACTAAACAAATCTTGGAATCTCCTATCTCCAGGATTCTCTTTAAGTAATGGGTCACCTTACTTGTTGTTTAGGACACTGATTATCAAGTGTTCTGTTATATGTTCTGAACATATCACTTACTATTTTTGTGAGCTGAGGCCTTCTCTAAGATTCCAGCAATCATACATAAAATTGAGATGTAGTTCCAAAGATATGGGTTATATTTAAGAATAAATGAAATTATACATAAAGAATACCATGCTTAAATAAATGAAACCTCTGAACTCAATGTTTCAAATAAGAATCGAGTTCTTTACGTTTGTATACAACTTCGGGGGCAGGGATAGCATTTAGTTCTTTCTGTGCTTCTAGACTTGCAGCTAACATTGAAGGAAGGCTCCTGACCTAAGAGTTAAATTAGAAGAATGTGAGAAATTAATCAGGGTGAGTGGCATAAACTATATCAGAATAGTATATGGGGAAAGTACCACTGGCTTCAATAACTTTAAAGAACTAATGACTGCTTTAGAGCATACATTCAATTCTTAGCGTCAATCTCCAGAAACTTTAATTATTCATCCAGTACCATTTGGCATATAATTAAGCAAAAATTTTAGGCATCATGTTGCTGGATTAGCTAATAATTCAAACATTCAAGTGAAAATTCTGTCTTTATAAGTATAAAAAAGTATGTAGAGGTTAATAACCTAGATGATGTTTTTTTCTAAAATACAAAATATAAAAGAGTTTAATGGTTTAGTTAAATAAGTAGGCATATTTCAGCGTTGGGTGCCATTTTGTAAGAGATTCTTAAATGACTGATGTCAAGTAATACTGTCCTTCTTAAGGCACTTGTGATAGCTTTAGTACCTATACCTGGCAACAATGATTGCATGGGAACTTTTAAATCAAACTGATAAAGACCATATAGGATTAATTTGGAATAACTAGACTCACTAAAGAGAGCACAAACATTTTGCCTGTAACATTTAACATAAGCGTAATTATATTATCATGCCTGTGTTTAATACAATCTATCCACCATGTAGGATGCTACTTATATTGTTATAGAGTGGATATTCTTGGTTTTAATCCTATTTTCCTGGGACTTAATTAGATTCCATCCACTCAATGTGTAACAGCAGCAAACATAGGTCTTAGTTCATATGTCATTATTCTAAATGGATCACTTCATTGCTTCAAGGATGTTAAACTAATTGCAGTCATAGCCCAATCACTCTCTCTTCAAGTTACCAACATTTTCTTCCTGGGGTATTGGTTTTTTGTTATTTTTTATTTTTTTGCTGCTTTTATCATTTTTCTTTTGATATTCCCTTGTTAATTAATAACAATAAAATTAACTAAAATTTATTACACATTGCTTTGTTCTGGGCCTATTCCTGCATTAAGAGGCATTTTAAGAAACTATCTTTTTCTTTGTAGGTGGGAATAACTTTATCCTGTTAGTTGAATGATGAGTAGTAGCTCGAACACTCTTTTGTATATTGTTTTATCTCAATCAAAATCTCTTTTCTCATACCCTCTGCCATTTCATTGACTGTAAATAATGTGCACATACTATTGCCAAAATGATATAAAAGTGGTGATATAACGCTTAAGCAGTACAACGTGTTATGACTATTCATATATATGTATGGAACTGACACTTATACCCTGATTTACTGTCGAAATGTTTTAAAATATTGCTTCTTTCTTTAAAATAAAATTTAAAAGCAGTTTAAAAACAATATGATGAAATGAGTACAAAAGATCGCAAAGTTAGTAGGGTCTCAGATAAGGATAACAATTCCAGCCAATACAGTTTAGATGTGTGGCCTTGAGCAAGTCATTTTACATGCCAGTTCTTATAACCTTATGTCTAAATAGAGATAATAATAAATGACTCTAAGGAATGGTTTGATTAAGGCAGCAAATGTGCATAAAACAAAAGCCTGGGTTAGAATAGCCACACAGTGTTTGTATACAAACTACATATTGTCATAAATTAAATATTGACATCCATACTCATGCAAAAGGCTATTTACCTATCATGTTCTCTTTGTTCCTTTTGTTTGCTGATGATGTTGATGATGATTAGCGATAGATAAAATAATGATGAATACTAATTGTGTTATAACTAAATCAAATTCCACATGGTAATTTTACTTAAAGAAATACTTTCACCATGTGTTTAGATAAAAAGTTAATAGATAGGAAATTACTTTTCTCATACATGACTTTAGAATGTCTTCATGTCTGTTAAAAAGGGTTGGAAAAAATAAAGCTGGCTTTGTTTATAAATATACAACTATCTAATGCTGATTTGAGTTTTGGAAAAAAATTCTTCAATATTATTCATAGGTTAAGTGGCTTTAGAGTCAATATGATGCCAGTGCTGGGATGAAGATACTGAAAATACGCATCCTTTTAATTGAAAGTAATTAGGTAAAAATTTGATGCTGGTTTACATTTCAAAGTATCATATTATCAATTAAAACCCCATAATGATCTGTCTTGAAACCAGAATAAATAGGCAGATATCCTTTACTGAATACACTTATTATTTTCATAAACTTATTTGTATTATATAAAGGACTAAAAATGACTGCTAGAATTGAGTACAGTCAAGCAAGATCAACGACGAACCGTATATAAGACAGAGTATATCCCAAGCCACTTTGAGAATAGAGGCAAAAATGGTAGGGTTTGAGGGCTGATGGAACGGCAGCACATTGCACCAATTCGTACTGAAACACAGGGTGTTCGCTGCATTCCTCTGGCCTGCTCCTAATCAAGACACTGACCAAAATCTAGGAAGAATGAGCACGCTCATCGTTTTCATTTCTTAGAGACAAAATGCAATGAGCAACATATGTTCCTGTTCACACTAACACAAAAGTCCCATTTTGGTTATTAATATTGAAAATACTCAGAGTGAGTTAACCCATTAATTATTGTGACAACATTTATTCTCCCAGTGGCTTACATATGATTAGCCGTAACATATGTTGCACTGCTTAAAAAAAAAAATAACATAAAAAAGGATCAGTGGAGAAAACTGCAATTTTTCTGGAGATGTGATGAAAAGCACACCTGTACTCTCTCCATTTGTCTCTTTTACTCTAGCCTCTTTCTCGTGTCTTAATTTATGTGTCAAGCAGCTTTGAAAAGAGCTTCAACTGCTTCTGCTTTGAAACAGAACTTACATTTTAGCCAGTAAGATCTTGATATTTGCATGCCAAAAATTCAGGAAAAAAAGAAATACGGTGAATTCAGGTATAGGTTCAAATCTCAAAGGTAGCACATTCATCAGAAAGATAAAGGGGCAACATTTTGCTTTAGGGAAGTTTTGTTTACAGTCTTCGAGGGGTGATGCTTTTTTTGCATCCTTCTAAACATCAACACTGAGTATATTTAATATATGATATAGTTTATCTAAGAAAATCAATCTATGGATCATCATTCACAGGAAAAACAGTAGGGTAAAGTGCAAGTTGAGGAAACAGAGAAAGCATGAACATATCTTAACCTACACGCTGTAGTTTATACTAATATCTTGGGCTTCTCAAATTATTAGTTTGCCAAGGGAACTTACGACTTTTGTAAGATGCTTGTAGAAACAGATCCCAATTGGAAATGGCTCCTCTTTTTTATGAGACCTATTTTATATAACGACATTTACAAAGTGAGGAACTATGGCAAAATTTAGGAGTAAAGGGATGTTTTTGTATAATTTTCGTAGGACTTTTGTTGCTCTGAAGATATATCCTGTGATTACTAATGGGCAAACAATGAGGTTACTGACCTATTTTGGCAGATTTTAGGTTGCTTCCTTCTGACTCTGCGAATTGCATCTGGTGAATACTGGAACAGAAACTGCTGGGCTGGAAGGCATTGCTGTCATACAGCCAATCAGGTGCACGCACAGCCAATGGGAGTTCTCCTCACACAGCCTACAGCCCTGAGGTGGTTCCAAGCAGCTGGTGCCCTACCAGATCCACGCGTCACGTGGCTCGGCACACAGAGATTCCCTGCAGCTTTCTTATTTCTGTGCAAAATACCCCCTTCTTATGGAGAAAGTGCTGCTAAATATCTATGACTGCAAAGCTATGGAGAATTGAGGAAGCAGAGAAAAATTGCCCTTAGTACCTGGTCCCCTGAACTTTGAGCAATGTTAAGGGGAGTTATGTGCGCATAAAAGAAATGCAAGGGCAGCAGGACTGCACCCTCAGTGGTTTCCGAAGAGCAGCCTGCGCTGTAAGACACATTACAAGTAGGTTGAGCAGCATGAGAGGCTATTTCAGGGCTGAATACATTTACCACGCAGCCCTTCACTTACACCAGCTGTCTCCAAAGCAGTTCTACTACTATGAACTGAAGATATTTTTTGTTATTTAAAATAGCTCCCCTTCACTCAAAAATGAGTCTTTTACTATGATAAGCGTTTGTTCTCTCTGGATTATTGTGCCATGATGAAAAGAGTATATTTTCTGCTAATTAACTATTTTTTTTTCCAGAGAGAAAGGCAATATGCTGCAATAGACTACACGAGAACTAGAACCATAGAGCCTGCCATTAGTCATGTGTGTCTTCTTCATTTAGCCTTTATGAATATATTTCCTCCTAAGTATAAGCTAATACCATATAACTTTATAAAATTATTTTAAGATCTTAAAAATAAACTAAAAAGTATTTTGTAACTGGGGTCAGCCTCATGGTGTAATGGCTAAGTTTGGCATGCTTCACTTCGCTGGCCCAGGTTAACAGGTTCAGATCCCAGGCGCAGACCTATACCACTTGTCAGTCATGCTGTGGCAGGACCCACATATAAAGTAGAGGAAGAGTGGCACAGATGTTAGCTCAGGGCTAGCCTTCCTCAAGAAAAAAAACAGGAAGATTGGCAGCAGATGTTAGTTCAGGGCAAACCTTCCTCAGCAAAAAAAAAAAAGTATTTTGTAACTAATGAAATATTATCTATTATTATCATTATCATCATTAGCTTAGTCACTTTCAAACCAACCACAACAAAGGCATATTTAGACACTATTTTGTTGGATGATTTATTTATGTTTATCTTGCATGCTCAAAGTCCGAAGGAGATGACTATCGTAAATTTTCATTTCTTCTAGGTTTTTCAGTTACTTCTTAACACAAAACAGATTCTTATAATCCAAGATTTCATAAACAAACACAAAGATTAGAAAGGAAAAAGGAAAATCACCATCCCCCTTTATAAATTTCAGTTTACCCTGGTAAAAAAACACACAGAGCAAATTATGAAAGTTTCCAGGATATAAGACTATATGGCTCTGCTGCTTACAAAGTGTTGCTACATGAGTACATTGGTGAAAGGGCCAGAGAACAGATCGTCCAGATTCCGTCCTCTCGTTCACTGGTCTGTTTGACCTCTGTAGTGCAGTGTATTTCTATTGGCCACAGCGCCAGTCATCCTTTTTTCCCCGTATTACGGTCGTTATCCTTACTGACGCAGGCTCTCAAACTTCCCGGTTAATCCACGTTCAGTCTCCTTCAGCATTGTGAATTTCAAACGTTGCATCATATTTCGTACCTCCTTCTCTTTCTACTTACTATCAGAAAATCCAAATATAGCTATATAGTCAGAAGGCACTATTCTCTTTAACTTTTCTCTGAAAATACTTGCTACAGATGGCCTCAAATAAAATGTCTCCCTTAGTAAGACGACATTCACGTCTGTGTACCCAGCTGGGTGTAGCTATCGATGTGGAGGTAGCGATAGACATGACGTAGACCAAGACGTAGACTTAGACTTGAAGTGAGGTGTGGGTGAGGTAGACGTAGACGCGACGTGACGTGACTTAGACGTAGATCTATGTATTCCAGACTCGTTGTTACTCTTTCGGCCGATGACTTTCGTCTTCTCTATTCTCCACCGCTTTTGGAGGACTCGTCCGTGCTTCAGTGTATTCTATGTTAACATGATCAAGCAGAGCCACAGGCGTAGAAGTTTCTTCCAGCTCTTTTACTGTGTAGCTTTGTGAAATTGAATATGTTATTTCAATTCCCTAAGCCTCATTTCTCCAACCTTCTAACAACATAATTATAAATAATTAATTGAGGAGAGACTATATTCAGGCGGCACATAGGACCACCTTCGAATGGTAATTGTAGCAGTTGTTTTTGTTACATTTCTGCTATTAAGATGATGCCTCCAATGCAACAGCTGGGGTTAAACAGACAGCTGCCTCATTGGTATTTTGCTATTTTACTGTTTAGTGCACATGTTTTATGGTCTTTATACTTATTGACGAAGGCTATTATCTATGGATGAGTCTATATCTTCACAGAAAGACACCTTATGAAAATCTAATACTCTTTACTCCACATTTAGTGGTTATAACCCTCAGCTTCTAAACTCCAGATTTTATCATCTATATTATAGAGTTTGTTGTTGAAATGATATTGGTTTTAAAAAACAAACATCATTATGTTAGAGTAGGTACTAGATTTGCATTGTTTGGATTTTTGATAAACAGTAAATGACAAATGCTAAGATTAGTGAATGATTAGTGTTAGGCTAAATTTGTAATGTAAGAAATGTTAATTTTCTCCAGCACCTTCAAGGTTCTGCCTGAGTCTTCATCCACAGAAGTGCAGAGGGTAGTAAACGTCAATAGTAGATGATGCACATGGAGTATGGATGTTTGATTTTTCATCCAAATATGTTTGCATTTCCATATTAGGTTTCCTCCTCCTCCTCCTCTTCCTCCTCCTCCTCTCACAGAACAATTTTGATGAAATTAGGTTCCATCATTTTCCATCCTGTTTACATGCTGTTAATGTATTAAGTAGTAAATAATACATGAATAGCATAAATAAGATTCCGACTTTTCAGAGATAGTCAAATGACAACTGAGTAGAAGCTAATTATGTATCGTCTTTAGAAATGTGACATATTTGTGTCGCTGTTCTTTTTAAATGCACTAAACTGCCACTTGCCCTGCTTTTTATCAGGCCGGAAAAGGTCCAAACAGGGGCTTATTGTAAAAATTAAAGGAGATACCAATTGTGATATGTCCATAAAATATATCTCTAAAGAAAACTTTGATATACATTTCGTATGTGGTATAGCAAGTACATTTTAACACTGCTTGTTTCCATGTGAGTTTTCCAACAGCAGAGATTGAGATGCAGTTTGGCATGCAAGATATTTATTTTCAGATCAACATCTCTAGCCTGCAACTATGTTGCAGGATAAGCCTGAAAGGAGCTCCTGACTATAATGGCTCATCAGAGTGTTCAATGTGACTTTTGCTGAATTCTCTGATGACAGTACACCAAATGTGTAGACCTGGGCCCTCAGTGCTGCAGAGACAGAATTGTCGGGATCCAAGTATTCTTCCTACTGGGGACACAGCAGCATATAAATGTTTTGATTCAGTGAATATACTGCATCCTAAGGATGGTGTCTAATCCAGGTATAATACCGTTTTCCAGCTGATACTTCAACTTCATATTCAGGAGACCATACCAATGCTCTATCATGCTGACAAAAAATGGGTGATGTGATGTTTGATATAGCTAGCAGATCTCATGTAACTTGGCTCACTCTCATACCTCCTTTACTATAAATTGGTTCCCCTGGTCTGATACACTATTGCATGGGATTTTATGCCAATAAATCAACCAGTCCAAGCCCTCAGATCATGGTGCTGGCTGAGGCCAAGCTGTTGGAAAACCCATACTTTTAGTATTTGTCTCTTCCTGTTAGAGCAAATATTTGGCCCTTCCAAGATCAAAGGTGTGAGATATATAATTTTCCATGAAGTGGCCAGTTGGTCTCCTTGAGGAATAGTGCCATATCAGGGGACTAAGAATTAGTCTCTTTTTCTGGCAGATTGAACGTTTAGTATCAGAAGTATATAAATGATCCTCAGTAAGTAGGAGCTCATGCTATTGGTCCCATGAGTAGTCTCCATCTCTCCCAGTGTGATCACTCTGTTTATGTACCCAACATGCCAACGCTAGTGTGGCTGATGACTAAGGCTGCCTGACATCAACCAGCTGAGTCTTGCTGCCTACATGTTAATTAGTATCTCTTCTGTGGCACATACTTTACGATGTGCATTGATACAAAATCTTTGTGCCCACTCCCTTATGTCTACCATATGTATATACCTTGGACCTATTCTAAGCTTTCTTTTCCCAGGATCCTGACCAGCCAGCCAGGCCATTTGCCACTGCCCATGAGACCATATATATTCTAGCCTCAGGCCACTTTTCTTTCTTTACAACAAAACAAAATGGATGGCCTGATGGAAAGCATGAAGCTGTCCATTGGGAGAATTTTCCTTCGTTATTAATTTTCAAGTCCACTTCTGAGGAAGGCTGCAGTGAAGATGCTGCCCATCTTTGACAGAGCCATAAAGAAAGCTTCAGTTTTCACTTCCTCCATCACTGTTCAAGCAGGATCCCTTGTATACCAGAGATATGACCTGAGAGAAGAGTACTGGTGCAGCAGTGGTGGATGATTTCTGGATTTCCATCACCAAGCATTCCTTCTCCACCAGAAGTAGGCCAGAAATTTTTCTCAAAAGGCCTGTAATTCATGTTGCAGATAGCATCGCCTTGCTCCAGAACCCCAGAGGCCTTTATCGTGATTCTCCCAGTAGCACTTTCCATAAGTTCCATGAGATATTTTATCCTAGCACCACTACCACCTAGAATACTGTAACGTCTCCAGAGCGTATGACAGAGCTACTTACACGACAGCCTGGATCTGCTGCAGAGCCCTTTCCTATTCTGGGCCCCACTCAAAGCTAGTAGAATGTGCATCACACAGTATATGGCCCTGGACAGTATTCCCAGATGTGCAGTGTCCTCCTCTAGAATCTGGAGAGGCCTACTAGGTAATGTAGTTCCTTCATCCTGGTTCGAGGTCCAAGCTGCAATTATTTGTCTTTTACTTGGGAACATATGTTCTGCCATGCCAGTGATCACTAAATCCCTAAAGATTTTACTGATGTGAAGGATCCCTGAATCTTTGTAGGATCTATCCCCATCTGTTGAAGTTCACATCTTACCAAGACTTCCAGCAAACCAGCCATTTTTTGCTCATATGGCCCAATTTGACTGTTGAATTAAGCAGAGATCACTACTCCTGTATATTTTAGATCCTTAATAATGAGTTAATTTTTCCCATCCTGTTGGGATACTATATTATTTTTGAATTATTATGTTGGCTGGGAGAGGGGTAGTTTTATTGGTTGCCATCTGGCCTTCTACATGATAGCTGTTACCCTGCAGGCCTAGGACCCAGCGTGTGGCTTGCACAAACTATTATGCATGCCAATCCCAATTATACATTTGGGGAACAGGAAAATTAAAATTAGATAGGTCTGTGGACTCATTGGAACCAAAATAATCTGGATCTTTACCAAGACTCCATTTATTACCTGCCCATCACATGCTCCGACTTTCATAGCAGGGCAGGGAAGGGTAAAGAGAAGGGCATAATGATGTATTAAATTAATGAGTATCAATGTCAACCTTTTATCTAACATTCCTTAATATGTTTGGATATTGTCCATTTACCAGTGTACATTTTTCTAAGTAGGTGACTGTAGGAAGCTTTGGGGAAGTGCTTATAGAATTATTATCAAAGTACTTTCTGCAGTGTTGCAGGGTCCTTCCTCCAAATGTCCCAGTTTAATCTTCAGGCAATGGGTTCTGTGTCTGAAAACTAGCAAGAGTTTGTGATCTTTTTTTTCCTCTAGGAGGAGGTTAACTCTCCTCAGCTATCTGGTCATCCAACCTTGATTTTTTTCTGATGGTACAAGTTGAGTAGTGTCCTTGTTGGCTGCCCATTTATTTTTTTCCCTAGGGACACTAAGTTCTATTAACCACCTCCATAATTCTCTGTAGGCCAGTCCTCCTTGTCTGCAATTTAACCCTGTTGCTCATTATGAAATTTTAGTTTACTTGTCTCCTGGCAGTTAAGCATTGTACCTTGCCTTTATTGTTTTGGGATCCTATTGTGCCCACTCTTATCAGCTAGTCCAATTCTGTAATGACCTTTCTTTCCCTCTGAGGGAAGAGAGCCACATTGACTTTTCAATTATGCCAGTGCCCGTCTCACCAGCACATTCTTACGGTTTTGGTAAATGGGTGAATCATAGGCCATCTCATGAACATAATTCTGTGGTGTATCTTCCATTGAGCCTTTTAATCCTTTCCTAGACCATCAGCTATGGAAATTCTGGCATTTTTAACTCCCATAGAGTGGGCCAGCCCTCTGTCCATACTTCTCAGAGCTTTCTTGAAGTCCTTGCCAGGCTGTTAAATCCTATAACTTGGAATAATGCTCCCAAATCAATAATTTCTCTCTTTTCCCAATTTTATGTGCCCACTCCCTTGATCAAGTATTCTCAGGATCCAATCTGTACATGCTCCTTCACTTCCTTTTGGTACATGCTAGTTAGGACTTGCAGCTCCCTTGGAGTGTAGTCCTATTCCTCCCTAATCAGACCAATCATCTCCCCAGCGGGGCTATGATGCAACTTAATCTCAGTTTTACATCCAATAGCCAGAAGCAGAGGTGATGGAAGATCTTAAGGGGACACATGTCTTATGGGGGAGAGTCCTGTCTATTTTCTTCAGTGGTTTTGGAGTTCTAGCTCCTAATAAGGAGGCTCAAAGTGAACAGAGAAGTCAAATGTTTCAAAGTGTTGTGTAGAATAATGTTGTGTTATTAATGTTGTGTTATTAATAATGCTTAATAAATGCCAGGGTCCCTATTTGTCCTCATTGGGGCCTTAATTTGCCAGAATAGACAATACCTTCGTTGTATGTCCACTCTTCTTGGGAGTTCACCCTTTCAGACTATTAAGTCCCTGTCCTAGTCTTCAGCTTTCTCTGCCTTTCAGCTACAGAAGATAAAAGCCTCTTTGTAGTCTGCCAGGGAGGTCTTTTGGCTTTCAGAATTGACTTTCAGTTGTCTGTTAATGGCTAGCAGCATTATGTTACTTTTTTCTTGGGTATCAGTGGTGTTGAGCCATCCAATTCCATGTCCTTATAGTTATTATTTCCCTGTAATTCTCAAGCACCTGATAAAAAGCACCAACTAGTACAGGCCCTCCTATCTGTTTGCTATTGCAATTTACCACTGGCGAGGATTTTAAGAATTGGAACTCATGCTAGGAGCTTTTGGGGGTTCAATTATTACTAGTGATAGGATCCTCATTTCCAGCCAAGTAACAAGTGATACACCTCCAGAACCCATCTTATAGCTTGCTTTCTCAGACCACTCCTGGTAACAACCGTTACCAGGAAAGGAGGGATGGAAAGTATAAGGAAAGGATAAGATGGAATTTGGTATGCAGGCTATTAATTAGGGCTCAACATCTGTTTAAAGGAGGAAAGGGAAGAAGTATTGAGTATATTGAAAAGTCCTACAGCACTGTAGGTTCAACAAGCTTCAGCCATCACCATGGAGGAACACACGTGGTCAATCAGGTATCCTGCATTAGGCCAAATGGCCAGCCCTCTACACCAACAGCTTCATGAGTCATTAGTAAAGGCCATGCTCGGAAAAGTATGCCCTTGGGTGAGGGAGCTCCCTGTGGTGATGGCAAACTCTCAAGGAGGTGTTAGCTGGAGGCTATTTGCTTAGAGCTGGGCAGCAATTACTTTTCTGAAGACAGGTCTGTGTCTACCACATTTCATGTAAATCATTCAGAAAATGCTTATCAAGTATGTACTGGTATCATTTACTGTACAGTAAAAAAATGAGGGTTACAAAAAAGGAAGAAGAAAACAGATGTAGCCCCATTTCCAAAGACCTCAAAATTTAATATGGGAGATTGATAGGTAAACCAGTGCTCATAATGTTATAACAGCTTCTAAAGAGATCAGTGAAACAGATATGCTTTGGTAGTCTGGGAGTATCAAGAATGGGCATCTCACTCAGACCGTGAAGAACAGTGAAAGTTTCCTGAAAATGGAGTATTTGAAATAAATATTAAAGTAAGTATTAAAGTAGATAAGAATTAGGTAGAACATTCAAAGGAATGCATAATCTTATGGAAGTGAAAAAGAATCTTCTCTCTTTAAGGAAATATTTCAGCATAGCTGGAGCATAATGGGAAAGTGGTCAGAGGTAAAACTGAAGGGGTAGGCGGGATTTGGATAATAAAGAAGCATGCATGAATGCAAGGAGTATAGCCTGTAGGCAAGACAAATCCACTGAAAAGTTTTGTTCTGGGGAGTGAAATGCTCGGAAGTACACTTTAGGATGTTTACTCTGGCAACAATACATATAATGAATTATAGTCAAAGTTATTCTAATAAGACAAGTGAGAGAAAATGGAGACTTAAAACAATGGCATTTTTTAGTACCCAGTAGAATTGTGTTTTAAAAAATCATTATTTTAAGATTAAATAGCATATAATGTGGGATCTATGCATGTTCCCAAAACTACTAATGGCTCAGGGAAGATTGCTACAAGTAGCTAGTAACCTCATGACTGTGATGAATGAAGATGAGAAGGGGAAAGGAATTGATTTTGTTTAGGTCACTAGTGTCAAGTCTGTCCCCCATATCCAGTGTCTCTGAGTTGTTTCATAAATATTTTCCATGGCTAGAAGACTCCATAGGGAAACTCCTTTCTTCTCTGTGTCTTTTCAGGTCAGGAGAATTTTGTATCCCCTGCCGTCCACATTATTTTGAAATTCTTTCAGAAGATTACTCTTCCTTACTCTTTTTTAACTCTTATCATCATTTCATATACTCTCTCTGGAATATCAGATGGTTCTTTTTTTAGCCAAAGTGTTCAAGTTCAACTATAAAACACTGATTTTCACAAATAAGGTATACCCATTCTGTTCACTGCTTGTGAAATCATATGTTATCTTATCTTTGTCTGTCTTGAGTCGTCCCCAGTCAGTAAGTGTGCCCTGCTTGTTTTAAGTTAGTGCTGGGACCCAGAAGCCTCTTCAGAGGTCGCTAGATGAAAGGGCCCTTTGGAGAAATGTTTTAAAGGATCTATAAACTGCATTTTAAGCAAATACTTGATTGAAAATGCTCTTTTTTCCAAGTATAGCAAGGTTAGAGATGGCAAGCTTTTTCTAGTTTATTGTTACCAAATTCACATATATATCTTCAATATTCCATGTTTTAGTTTTCTCAGCAATTAGCACATTAATCATGTAATATCTCTAGTGAGAAGCTATAGATCTTTATTTAAGTGTCTGTAAGACATTCTGATTGGAGTTGCACCTCATAACTTTTTGCTCTGAGCATGCATAAAACAATACATTCTCTAGTCTACTCTGCAGTGGGTGTGATGTCATGACTATATTCAAATCAATGGAAGTAATCTGTACCACTTCCTGGTTGGGCATTTTAGGAGAATAAGTGTGTCTGCTTCATGTTCTCTTTCTGCTTGTACCAACTGGATGCAGAAGATCACAGGGCCTCAGAAGATGGCAGAGCCCCAAGCCAGAAAGAGCCTAAGCCCCTACATGATAGTTTGGAGGAGAGCTGCCCTGCTGACCTAAACTCCCACCTGGGCATGTTATATGAGCAAGAAATAATATTCTGGGGCTTTAATCCACTGAATTTTTGAGAACTATTTATTCTTTTGGGTTAGCTGATCAATACAGTATTTAAGCACACTTTTGGCTATAGTATACCTCTGTAACACTTCACTCCCATCTTGCCACGTAAAACTTCATTGGTCTAAGAATAAAACCCAGACTTCCTAGCCTGATCCCCAAAGGCCTACAGAAACTGGTTTCAGCCTGTCTTTCCAACATCATCTTTCACTACTGTTCCCTCCTGATACTAAATTATTTCTCCTCCCTGGAAGTGTCATAGTCCTTACAAACTTCTTTGCTCTTGGCACACATTGTTGCCTCTGTAGTAAAGATCTTCCTCTCTACTTGCTTAGGAACTTCCCACTTCTCCTTCAAGACCCTGGTCTAGTGTGAGTGGTTCATTGACATCTCAATGCAGCATTGGTTGCTCTTTACTAGGTACTTCCAAGTCCTGCATGTGCATCATTACTGCAACACTTAGAAGTTTTTACTGTAATCATTTGCTTATGTATGTCTTTCTTATTCTGTATAATGAATTGCTCAAGAATGGGAACCATTCCATATCTATCTCTATATCCAATGTATATTGAAAATATAAATTAGCAGTGCCTATTTAAAAGAATAGATGACCTACCAATTAATCATTTAAATTCTCTTTAACGGGAATGTTTAATTGGATTGACCTGAAACGACTTGTATTTAAACTTTACCTCTGTAAGCCCTTTATGGGCCGTCTATTTAGAGAGTCCGTAGAGAGTAGCGAGTAAGCTTATATTCTACAATTTTCACCTACTCAAACTTGTGAAATATGATTTTCCTCTTACCATTTAAAAAATTCTTAACAGAAAAATACTTCTAAGGTAGGTAATACAAATGTAACTAATATGTCTTTCACCTCTAAAACCCCAGACCCTCCAGCTAGTTAAGGCCATCCAGTAATTTAAGATATAGTTAAAATTGGCTTGGCCCTTATTCCTCATATGCTGGAAAACACAGCAGTCTTTTCAATATCTCTAGAAGATACTCTGGACAGTGGACACAAAACAGTGTTTCTCTTAAGAATTTTTATCTCAAAGTCTATGATAAGATTCTAGATGTCCACTTTCTTTTTACCTCAGATATATTCTGTCTCCTTTCTGTATCATGACAGCCTGTTGGACACCACTCTGATCCCTTCTCTCCTCAAGCTGTGACTCAAATCAAGGCTGGCTTTGAAGATTTCAAAATAGAAGGATATGATATTGCTGCATAAAACTTTAATCTGAAAATTAACATACTGTTTTGAAATTTACCTAATCATTTCTGCCCTTGGAGTTAAAATTGGTCACTTTTTCTATACAGGTTTCAGCCCCCTAATATGTGTTTAGGCCATGCTCTTCCTTTTTGACCTTCTCTCTTTTTCTATCTGGATACTTACCCCTAAACCCCAAAATTCCAACTTTTGATTTTTTTTCCAGGAAAGTGATATACACTATCCCACAAAATATGATTAAAGTTTAGTGATGGATTGTATCTCCCACCTATCATATTAGCATGAAGTCTGGTATCTCTTACTTAAGACTGTTAACTCCCTTCAGATTGGCTAAGAAGTCATAGCTCTCTCAAGTCAAAGGATTGGCAGTTCAGTACACCTCTGAAGATAGTCATGGAATAAACTGGAGTTTGTTTAGTTTATCCTGTGGCTGTTTCTTGAAGCCACGTGGATTCACTACTTAAGCTTAGCCCTAGGCAGTCAGTGGACACTTTTTCACTCTGGATAATGTCAGGCTCAAATCCATGTAGAAGCTCAAAGGAAACTCATGCTTGGGTTCTAAGAATATATCCCTTTTATGCCCACTCAGGTTTGCTATTGTTCCTCAAAGCAGTTTACTGTGCCAGAGTGTCTAGGTATCTATAGGTTTTGAGATCTACATAGGACAGACCAAGCCAGAATCAGCTCTTTTCCACATTGTTATTCATAGATCTGTTGTTCAGTAATTAAACTCCCTCTTCTCTTGAGTTAATATTATTTAGAGACCTAATTACCTTTCCTTACCATTTGACCTTTGCCATCTCTAGTATGTTGGAATCTTTCAAGAGTGAATTTGTTTTGATTTTCCTTCCTAAAACTTTTCTGGCCTTGTTACACAATTGCCCATATCTCCTGTCCAGTGACAGAATTGGATATTATCTCACAGTCCTATGCCCTGAGGAAGCTCTAACCAGTCTAATGAGGCCAAAGAACTTAGAGAGAAATTAGTGGCTTCAAAAATCACCAGTAACCCATGTCAACTCAAAGAATTCAGTAGAATGGCCCTTTAATTCCAAAGTTTGCTTCACTTGGTGCTGCCAGAAATATATTCAATGAGTGGGAGGTTTATTTCCTCTGGTTACAAATTTCACACACAGTGAATTTTATCTTCAAATTAAACACTTTTTCATTGTGCTCTGCACAAACACCTCTTAAGTGCCATCTCTGTTCTTCCTTAACTCTTATGTAGCCAGGTTGTCAAAACTATACACTTTTCCACTTGTTATCATTCCAATGTATTCAAAGAACCAGTTGATGCAGCCGTGTTCTTGGACTAAATCACATTAGTCTAATTCTAATCATTCAATTAAATTCTAAATATGTCCCAGATTTTTACATATAACACTTCCTCTAAGGATGATTTATACACACACACACAAATGCATTGATCAATAGAGTTTATTTTTGATTTAATACATTTCCTCATAATCAGTACTTCAGTTAGCTTATTAAAAAGCAAACGATTATATACTCAGTTCTGAAGATCAAGCTTACTATTGACTCTAACTTTGAAAAACCTAGTGAGGCCCTGGAGTGATTTCTTAACAAGATGTTGGTTCCACTTGGCCTATGGTTTCCACCCCTAAACAGAAGTCTCCTTCCTCCTCAAAAGAGAGAGAAAAGAAAAGAAAAATTCCTAGAGTTAGACAGTGGTGATTTTTTATTGTGGATAACAGAAGCTGCCAAGGTGTGGACTCGCCACAATAGTTATTCATGTACAATTAACGACTCACACTGTGTGGATAGCATCGCTAATAGTCAAGGTGGTAGGAAGCTCATACCACCTCTAGGCCTGAAAGGACAAGAGGAGGGAGTGTTTGACTGATTATGAGAGAGAATGGCTGCTGGAGAGAGGTGCCTAATAAGAGCTGTTGTCTTTGCTAGAGGAAACCACAGACCGACAGTAACCTTACAGGGAGGAAGCAAGAGAGAGTAACACTCTGACCACTATCTCCTCCATCTCTCCAGTCTCCTGACTTCATTGGCTAAACCAACTCAACGTCAGAAATCTGTGGAAGCCATTATCGTTGTCCATGTGGGTCAGCCTCATGGGCTCAAAGGAGACTGGAGATGGGTGAAGAGTACATATGGAAGTCAAACAAAATATTCAATATAACATCCTCACTTAAGGGTTCAAGAAACAGCACTGGTGAGAATTGTTACTGCATTTTGTATCATTGAAAATTTCCAAGTGTGTTTTCCACCTATTCACGAGGTTATCTTTTTTAGGTGGTAACAAGGGTTTGTTGTCCAATTTTAGTCTCCAGTCATGCCTTCTGCATCCTTAGAAGGCCTTACCCCATGACTCTGGTTCCCTACTCTAGGAAAGAGTTGCTTTTCAATTTAAACTCCTCTGATGTTTTATTTTGGGATACAGGGTACAAGCTATGGCATACATTGCTTATTTTTAGAAGACCAAAAGTGAAAAAAAGACCATATATTGCCTCTTTTTGGAAGACCAAAAGTGAAAGCAAAAATTACTTTGCTTCTCTTCCCATCTTCTATAATCTCCTGTGTATCCTGCCTTCCCTGCTTCTGCTTCTTTGTCCCTGTTTTCTAGGTTTTTGCTACAGGTGATTCAAAGAGTCCGCATTGTTAACTAAACCTCTCTACCTCTGTGGCCAGGGCAGCTCCTTTCTCAAGTCTTCTCACATTTCCAGAGAACTGCTTATAAAAACAAACAACGACGACGAAATATATATATGTACATATGAAAAACATATATAGATCACTTTACCTCTCAGGTGGAAATTACTCAATCTAGTATTAGAAACTGTGGACACTCCCTCCAGAACAGTGCTCTGCCTTAAAAGGTATCTGACAGAGTTACCTCCTAAGGCCAGAGCATGAATCTTAGTGTTCCTTTTGAAGTCAGTTAGACTCCTTTCCCTTTTTTAGGAACTGGGTTTCCTGCTCTTAATGTTTCTTTACAGATACAGGGAAAATTGGTGCTATTTCCTAAAGCTGAATGCTTCACCAAAACTCTTTATTAGGAATGTCTCTAGGAAATATTTACTGAAACAGCCTTATTAGCATTTCTCCCCTTTGGAAGCTTTTGTTCTGTGACTTTCTGGATCAAAATCTCCAACAGAAGTACAGAGAAAATGACTAAAAAGAAGTACACCTTTGGCAATCACGTTTGGGTGATTCTTCAAGATTTTCATCATTAACATTGTATATGCTCATTAAGAACTACCTCGATAAGTGGTGTCAGTTGATTCTGATATCAGAGTCTGTCGATTTGAAGAATACCAGTGGGCTACAACTATTCTTATCTTAAAATATTTACAAACTTTGTTTTTTAATGAGGGAAGACACATGTATATATAAAGTATATGGCTAGCTCTAGTTTGAATACATCATTCTCTTGTAATATTTTCTGGGAATAATAAGTCACAACACGAATTCCCCTAACATCACAGAAGATGAGTGTTCTGTTTCACAAGGTACAGCAAGCAAACATTAGTCAAATACCTTGCTACTTCTAAACAAGGTTTGCTTATTTCTCAGCCTGGGATTATGGGGTACACACTATCCAGTTCCTTACCTCCCCAGTCAGATAATTCACATTTTAGGTTCTGTCACTTGCAACATCCACTTTTGGTATAAAAATATCTATTAGCATTTTATATTTTGTAGATAACATAAAATCCTACTGTAGTGGCTTAAAGAGATAGAAGTCTATTTGTTTCAGACAGTAATTTACCCAGGGGTAAGAAATCCAATATTACTAGGGAACAAAGGTCCTTCCATCTTCTGGTCACTCGTTCTTAGTATGTAGACCTTACTCCAATATTTTCCATATTATGATCATGTACGGGAAGCCATGCCTTTGCCACTTTTGTCTTGTTCCTGAGAGAAAGAAGAACATTGAGTAAAATGCAGAGGGTGAATTGGTAAAGAGTGAATGGTGAAAAACAGATACCTTTCCTTGTAAGGACTTCTGCTTATATATTATAGACCAAAACTGTGACCCAAGGTTGGCCCAATAATCAGGGAAAATGAAGAGAAGGGGCTGTGAGTATTGTGAACAGGAATTTGTTTAGCCAGCCTAGAGCATTTGCCTCAGGGGTGAAACTACAAATTTTATAGTTTTATTAAAGAGACTAATTTCAAAGCAATTCCATAAATAATGTAAATAAATTATAGGACATATACAGTGATTTTTAATGACTTGTCCCTTAAGCACTGAATTTCTGTAAAAATTAAGAAGCAAAATTTATGTACATCCTGATAATTTAATGGCACTGGTATCTGAGTTTATAAGAATCACATGGTATCAAGAAGACGCTTATAGCCCCGTCCTGTGCACGTCACCAATAAATGGGTTAATTTTTTCAGAAAATATTGAAGCACTGTTCAACCTATGGCGGAGGATGGTAAATTATGAGAAATTGGAGTTATTTTCTGAGAAGCAGAGCTCAGATCCAGGAGATAGACACTCACATACTTGGGTTACAACTATTAGTGAGCTGTGAAACCAATTTAGTGGATCTCAACTAGAATAACCAAATAATTTATTGTACAACATGAGATACTTTTGAGAGAAAAATGAGATGCTATTAATAATTACACTTTGTCAACAGATGTAAACCAGAATTTTCCTGGGAAAACTGGTATTTATGGTCACTGTTGTCAATGACCAATATTTTGAAATGAGATAGAAAAGATAGTAGAATATAATATGTATTATTAAAATATATTACATACAGTTAAGGACATTGTTTCGTTATTATTATTACTAATTTTGGTGTTTACTGAATATACTTTACTGAGAAAGTCAGAGACAAAATTTTTGAAAGAAATTTCAGAGAAAGAAAAGTGATACAGACTTCTTAGAGGCCCAATCACTGGGGGTCTTATTTTTCTCAAATAAAACCCAACTATTGGCCGTAATTGAAACTTAAGTAGTTTAGAAGAGAATATTGAGAAAATTAAAAATTGGAGGAGCTCATCAGCCAGGTTATTTTTGTTCTTGTTAATTAACAAATTCATCACCTCACCTATTTATCATTTTTTTTTTTCTTTTTTGGTGAGAACATTTAAGTTCTACTCTCATAGCAAAAACAACCAATGGGTCAAAGAAGGAATCAAAAGAGAAATCAGGTATTTTGAACATGCTCCAGAAGCTTGAGAAAAGGAGACGGCAAAAGTAATGAATCTAAACAACATCTATACAGACACTCAGACAAGATTGCACTTTCCTGAGGAGCAGACATCAGGCCCACTTAGAATCCGTGCAGGCAGGACAAATTTCGTTGTTATTCATTGAACCACTAAAAATAACTCACCTTTTTCAGCTACGAAAGATATTGAAGAAAAGGAGTGGAAGAAGAGTGATTGCTCACCCACTATGAACAGAAGTCAGACAGAGAGGAGATAATTTTAGTTACACTGTCTTAGAACTTACTGGAGAGGGTAGAAGAGGACTTATGCATTTAAAACCCTTTTCTACCAGAGCAGCTGAGACTTAATTTAGTCCAACCGTCTTTACCTTGGAGTCAAGTCTAAATGATGGAGGGCTTGCATAGCACCACGGCATGTGTGTAGGTGGCTCCCGGTCTCTGATTGTCTCATGTCCATGTCTGCATGTGTTGAGCTGTCCATCACCCCTCCTGGTCTCAAGCATTGATCAACCGAGACCACTCTGGTGTCTCCACTAGATACTTCTGTGTGATGTTTGGGGGAAATGAAGTAATTCAGCTTCTTTCTCTACTGCCCTGAGTCTTTAAAATCTCTGTGCCTAGACACTGTCTCTCCTCGGAGCTAGGAAAAGAATCAAGAGCGCAAAGCACAGGAACTCTAGGCTGCATTCCCTGACATCTACTTTCTCAGCCATTCTCTGCTCATTCTCTTCCCTTCTGCAAACCCGGGAAAACCTTTACTAGCTTTGAGAGATGGGAAGGGAAACTGAATCTTTCCCTCCTAAAACCTCAAGTCTTTTGAGTCAGTAAAAGAGCCCTGTGATATTTTACTTTGGAGTCTGAAATCAGGAACATTACTTTGTTTCTCTGTACACTGTCACATCACTCCTTTGAAGTGGTGAAAAGAGGGGAAATTAAGAAAAGGGAAAATGGCTAAGAAGGAAAATAGGAAGGGTTAATTTATATTTCAGAAATTTCATGTATATATTTGGAATATATATATTTGTAAAGTAAAATTATATATCATGTGCTATATGTTTTATAAGCAGATTTATAAATGAGGTCATATGTAATATTATGTTATATATTTATAAACATATATATGTGTAAAATCAGACTATAATGTATAACTTGCATTTCAACTTTTTAATTTAATATTTTATCATTTTCTATAAGAAATATAGAAATAACTAACTTATAACATATAGTACTCAATTGAAGAATATAAAATATTTTAATATTTCCTTTAAATGAAATATTTAATACTTCATTTTAATAAATGCCTAATTTTTCTAAATAAAAAGTAGATTCTCAACAAATATTGTTAACCCAATAAATGCCTGCATGATGGACTTTTGGTTGGGTTTCTATATTCATTTCATAAATTCTGCTACTGCAAAAGTTATGGTTTAACATTTCCTCTTTCAACACCACTCCAAAATAATTGACCTAAAATTGAGGTTAGGAACTTCTTTTTTATTTCAATTTTCTCTTCACCTTAATGAAGAACAGTCTAGATCATAATGGATTTCTCATTAAATAATTGCCAGATATCTATTTTTAAAAACCTGCTGTGTTCCCATTTTAATTATTCCAAGTTTGCGTTAAAATCTTTTTATCAGTTGTTGTTTAATATGTTGATGATTCAAAATTTAAAATAATTAGATTATATTTATAGTCGCCAAAATTCAGAATTGCTTATGAAAGGTTAATTGAGAAATAATTACATTGTAGCACAGTATGTGACAACAGAGATTATGAGAAGCCCGCAATCTCAGGGTTGCTTTCTCTCTCCAAAATGCTGCTGCTGAGTTGCAACTATTTTTTGTGGCCTGCTATTTGGTGCTTACTCCTGTCACTGAATTTTGAATAGCTATGATAGATATAGGTCATGTAATCTTTTAGTCTGGGTTTTCATTTGCATGGCCTCTTAAAGACAATCCGGTTATATTTCATTTTCCTTCCAGAAGTCTTGCAGCTGTACCAAAGCTGCCAAATTAGGTGCTTCATTCTCAATATTTAGGTTTTATTTTATGTAACCTACACGTGCCAAGTTCATCTCCAACTGTATCACATGATGTACCTTGCCCCTGAACTTCTTTCTTGCTAGTGGTTGAGAGTGGTGTTTGGTGATAGCACAGAGCGGGAAGGATCTATACAAAAATTGGCAAAAAATCTGTAATAGAATTTATCTTAACTTCTATTTTCCTGTATTGTGTCATCAAGGGGATATAGAATATAATGGGACAGAGACATGTCAGTGACTTAGTGCAGGTGAAGTGGGTGACTACCTTAATAGAAGGAATTTATCATCTTAGATGTATCTCTGATAGGAAAATGTCAGCTTTCACATAAAAGACATTTAGAATGGCTCCCATCCTAATAGAAAACTGCAAAATGCTATAGTGCAAACAAGGAAGGGATGGCTCTCTTGTGCTGTCAGGGAATATTTCTCAGAACTGGGTTTTAAAGAATAAATAGCAAGTCACCATTTTTAAGCTTGGAAAGAATTGTGCATGTAAAGTCAACAACATACACACGCACAAATACATGGAATTATGGAAGTGCATAAAGTATTGGTTGATTCTGAATGTATGACATGGTGCAAGGCTATGCGAGAAGAGAAGATGGGGGTAGGAAATCAATCCAAATAGTAGACTAGCTGCAGATTGTGAAGGACGCTAAAGTTTTAGGACTTGATTCTAGCCATAGCGTTAAGAACTCAATAATTGCTAAACTTGTTCTTTCTAATTTCAGTGAAAACAACATAGAAAGTGTTTTTCAAATGATAAATTTGAAATCCTCTGTGATTGCTTCTAATTTAACCCCTGGCAATGTTTCAAGAATAATTACTATTTAGATCACTATTCAGCAGTTCTCACAACTGACAGAATTTGTTTCAAAATAAGCCTTCGGGGTTCATCTTCAGAGAGTTACGCCAAGAGTTGTATCGGTCAGCTTCATTCTTTGTTTAACATCTATGTAAATCTATGGAAAGTCCTAAGGATATAGAATATTAAGAGCTTACATCGTTGTCATTAAGATTCTCTTTTACATTTCAAGTCCTCATTCAGTATGTATATCCTTGCAGGACATAAAAGAAATAACCTTGCTATTTCCCTGCAGTGTGACCTCCAGTAAAATTTTTGTAAGTTTTTAATTTGCAGCAAGTTTTAGATGAATGGATTAGAGACAGATGTGTGATCAGGCTATAGTTTTACTACAGGTCCATTTAATTCACCTATGTTCCTTGCACATCCCAACACGTTAGCATAGTTTCAGTACCATGGTATTAACTGTTTTCACTCTTCTTAACGAGACATTTTATGTTGAACTACCCGCAGGATCTAACCATGAACTGTGAGAAAAGAGTTTTCTTGGGATCCAAATGTTGGTCATTTTTCAGTTTGCAAATTGAGTGCCAAAGATGGCAATGATGATGTCATTGTGATTTTTACCGATACGAGTAACCATGCCGTAGTAAATACCTCAATACCTAATGCTGCTGTAGAGTTGGACAAGGAGAATGCATTAATGAAAGTCTTCCTAGGACAGCAGCCACACTTCTACTACCTTCCCTACCTGATGACATTCCTGAAAATAGCCTGTCAAAGATAACACAAAGAGTTGGGAAAACTTTATGGCAAATTTAACTGAGAAATAACTGTTTTCTCCATCGAGAGAATTGCCTGATAAATGTTGTGTAGAATTTAAAAGTCATTCTAAAATTACTTTGAAAGAACTGACTGCAAATGACAGTCCCCAAATGCGTTTTTTCCTTCTTCTTCTTTTTCTCCCTGTCATTGCCAACTCAGAGCATTAAGAAAATATAACGCTGAAAGGACGACTCCTGTGAGATGTGAAAATAATTATATGTTCTGCCTGAACTGATAGGCAGAGAAACATTCCATCTCAGATTCTGTAAAGCATGTCAATTTCGGGTTTGCATGTTTTCTGTTTCTACTACCTGCCAGCTGGAGAAGCAGTGATTGGAAAACAAAAGCATTATCCCTATAGCAGGGACCCTTGAAAATTGGATAGATGACATACTTTTCCAATTTTAGTGTAAAATAAATGAAAAGTGATGTTTTTTTCTTGCTGTAGGTTTTTGGGTAGATAATAGAAACAGTTTTGCAAATCTAAGCCTCAATAATTTTACTATAACGAGTTCTATTGCATTAAGAATACAGTATTAATAATACATATTTATGGAGTTAATGTGATTTAGAAAAATTGTCTCTAGAGTGGAATTACATGATATGAATGTAGTTTTTCACTGACTTCAATTTTTAAATCCAAGTTTATTTCTGATTTGAAAGAAATGCCTGATAGAGTAAATTAGAAACATTTGAAAATGCATCAACTTTTTAAAATTGTTGGGTGCTCTAATACTAGTAGTGATTTTGCAAAATTTCCATTACTTGGCAACATTCCAACCTCTCATGCTCTGCTCTTGACAGTTCCCAGGTCCCACTCTGACTTTTATCATATCTGGTAGACCAAAGACTTCTTTTGCTAACCTGAAATAAATTGCTCTTCTCCTACCTTTTTTTCTTTTCTTTTTTTTTTTTTCAGGTCTTGTACAGTTTGAGTAACACTGAAATTTAAAAAAAATATTTTAAAGCAAGTGTTAGCAAAAAAAGTTTATCCCTTGGCGTAGGATAAGAATATATTGATGAATGTGATTTTTTAATAACATTTTCTGATTATAGCAGGCATACATCTATTCCATAGAAAAAACTTAGGAAAATTCAGGAAGACATTAAAAATTCTTCTAATAATGACTCATTAACATTTTTGTACCTTTTTAGTGGTCTTTTAGAAAAAAATTAAGGTGTTGTTTGTCAAACTTATTGTTGGATAAGATTTCGCATGTAACTTTTTTTCCACTGGTGATTTTTTTGAGCTTTTCTTATGTTATTAACAGATAGAAATGCATGAATGCCTATTACTGCAACATAAAGATTTGTAATCAATTTTACCATTTTCAAATATTTTCATATTTAGATTGTTTTTCAAATTGTTATTAGCATAAGGGAAATACAGATGGCTCCAGATTCCACATATATATTAGAAACAATGAACAAACAACAAAAAATAAAGATACCTGAAGTCTGTATCTCAAATACCGTGAGAAATACAATGCCCTTCTCAGAATTTGTATTGATTCTTGGGGGCTTACACTGACATGTTTTCTCACATTCTTGTTTCTTTTCCCTTCTAGTCTCTCACTGTTACTGATATCTTGTGTTCAGTGACTGAGATTTTCCCCTTCATGAGTATTCCCAAATCTGGAGAAAGTAGTCCCATTCTTCAAAAGCATCACTAGCACAAGATTGTTCTATTTTGGTGATTTTTGTTAAAGGAGTAGGGAAATGGGGAGGATTACACGATAGGAGAGGAAATTATTTAAAATTGAACATCATATACTTCTGCAATAAAATTTCTCAGAAACTCCCGCTACAGAGACTTTCCCACTTGTCAACAGTTTTTCCCAGGCTCTCTGGCATCCCACCAGAAAACTGAATATTCTTTCTCCCCATCCCTCCCAACTGCCATTTTCCAGCCCTTTACTCCTCCACTCTTCTCTTCCACTTGTTAATCTCCAGCTACGTTATTTTTCTCTGGCTATGCCTAACACTTTGAACACCTCACATTTTATTACACAGGACAATTTAAGCCATACCCATATGCCATTTAAGCACAGTAGTCCTTGTCTTTCTTAGCCAAAAGGCCCATCAAAGTCCATTACAGTATTGTGTTTTGTTTTGTTTTATTTGAAAGAACCATTTATTGCACTAGAGTGATTAATTATATTATTATCCAGAAGGTAGAAATAGCCAATCATCTATTTATTTAATAACATTTATTTTCACAGTATAGATAAGGCAAAATGAATTTATCAACACCAAAAGGAATGACAAAATCTCTAATTACTTCCTTAAGCGAGATTAGCACAAGTGAAATTATTGTATCAAAATAAAAAAGAGATTCTGTACATCAAGGAATTTTGTCAGAAATTGTAATATTTTTATATTTCTACCAGTAGTATATAGTTGACTAATTATAAAATGTTACCACTAAAATAGTTATCAATTTGATAGGCTAAAAAAGAAATGATCCATGACTTTACATTTCTATTTCACTACTAAGGAGCATAAATGTATGTGCTTATTGTCTCTTTTGTGACTATTTCACCAGTGTCTAATACTTGTATGTTCATTGAGAATGACATTATTACTCAGTACATTATTTCAGTTACTCTGAATTTGATTAGACACATTCCTAGAGGAACGTTGCACTGGAAAATGATGTCATATCTTGTGGATAAACTAAATATTGTTGCACTGCCTAGTAGTTAATTTCACTGTTTACCTTTGAAGTGCTAGTCTTTCTCCTTGAGGATGCAAATAACAGAAAGTCCAACACATCTATTCCTCCCTCTAGCTCTGTGCATGGGCAGTGCGGTTAAACCAGAGACTTCTGTCCGTGGAGGCAAAGTCTGAATTAAGACAAGTAATACATGGACAAAGGGGAGACTGTGGCAAATGGGGGAAGACACATGAATAGATAACAACAACACTGGGAAATATATCATCATTCTTTTTCCAAAGAGCATTTCAATTCAAAAGAATAATACTTTTAGCTCTTTCTTCCAGATGGAATGTCAATACTCAGTAAGTATCCAGATACCGTGTCCCCCAAGAAAGTAAATTGGATTGAAGTTAAAATAAAGTTTTACCAGAGTATTTTACCTGTGTGTTTTGGAGAAAAAAGAACAACAAATAGCATCCCTTGATAAACTGACTGTGTAATAGTAACTTGGAACTATCATTTATGTCATATTCTACTGGTTACGCTTATCATGTTGGTTCTTTTATATGCCTGAGAAAAATCCCGTTTTTAACTGTACAGAATATACTGTTGAGAGGCAGCCAGCAACTGATAGACTGAGTGCTTTCAACCAAGATGAAGTTCTTGAGACAACTTCTTGGGTATGAAGGGCAATACGTTGCCCCTATTGGCAGAAGTCTACTTTGCTATTTTGACTACAGCAGATAAGAATGTGAATGGAATATCCTATAAACAAGCATTCATAGAATCAGAATAGTGCCCAAGAGTATGAATATTAGCATCATACAATCTTGCCACATAGCATCACTGATGATTTTTCTGCAGAACTTTAGAAAGGCCAGTTTTGATAAGCTTCATGCCTGCTTAGACTGAACTGCAACCAGGAGTTGAATATGCTCAACTGAGACTTGTCCTGGGGGTACTATGATCTCCAGGTGAATACAGTGTACTCACATTGCATCCATGTCACCTGTAATCAATGGCAGAAAGACTTGTGATGACTTAACTTACACTGACCCCTGCGTGGGGGCAATGTAACTAGCAAGGTATGAAAGCTGAAGGGACTCCAAGGGGATGCCTGAACTGAAATGGTCCATACCTGCTCCGCATCGAACCTTGTGACCACACATCTCCTAAGTACATAGATGAAGCATTTTATAAAAGTTCATTATTACCATCTAGGCAAAGATAATTTTCCCCATCTTCATATTTTAGCCAGAGCATCTCTTGTCCAACTTTTGTAAATATTTTTTCATTAAACACACATATATGATTCTTATGATATGCAAGAAACTTTTCTAAGTACTTTATAAATATTAACACATACTTAATCCTCACGGAAACTCTAAGAAATAGGCACTCTTATCATCTCTATTTTACAATTGAAGAAACTAAGGCGTGTTATAAAATAAAATTCAACTGAGTAAATTTTAAAGATCTTACTGGCTTTATTCAACAATTCATGAATTGGGCAGCATCCAGTCCAACAGACAGAAAGGAGCTCCGAGGAGCTGCACAAAATGAAAGACTTTTATAGCCGGAAGGGAGCAGGAGCAAGAAAGTTATACTAGACAAAGAAGCTAGTTGGTTATTGCAGGGTCACTTTCCTTTAGGGGATGTTGGGGTCTATCAGGCATATTACCTAGCTAGCGCTGCTCAGGTGATTCCTAATTGACTGGTTTAAAATTCCATTTCTGGGAGAGGCAAAATTGTAATTAAGTCGCAGTTTGTGACATGAGGCTTAGCGTTAGTGACTCCATTTTGGGCCTGTTGTCTTGTTTTTAACAAACTCAAAGAAGTTAAACACTGTGCCTAAGGTTTCCCACTAGTGAGTGGTTAATCCAGCTTCAAATCCAGGCAACTTGCATCCAGAATCTGCTTCCAGTCGCTGTCTTCACATCAACTATTTATCTAGCTTTCTCCTCTCCTTGATCTCCTATGTCCATTTAGCTTCTCATACAGTACTCATTGCTAAATTTGTGTATTACTTCTTTTAACATTCCGATTTGAACATGCAAGATGCTGTATCTATTTGCCTAAAGTAAAAGGTCATTTCACTTCAGGAGATTCCTCACAGCTACATGTCTAATCCTCCAACCACAGGAGTGGTTTGGTGTGACAAAACACACAAACCGCGGCATAAAAAAATCCACACTGAGATATAAATTGATGTGGAGGTTGTCCTAGAATATTAAGATTATTATTTTTTCTACTGGAATGGAAGCTGTGTATTCTTGCCAGAACACTTGCCCCAAGTGCTATAACAGGACCATAACTCTACATGGCAGGCTTTGAAGTCTCTTTACAATTGCAAATGTAGTCCAGAAACACATAACTTTTCTGACATTTGAACACCTGCTAACATTAAGTGTAGGTTTGAAAGTTTGGACAGACTTTTATCTGCTTAAACTTCACTCCTAGAATATCTCTTAAACATCATCCCATCATCAGTAATTTTTTCCGGGGGCAATAACTGATAGTAATATTGGAGGATGGGCTTATGAAAATGGTACTCACAGAATCCACCTCCAGCTAATACCAGCTATAGCTCTGGGGTATGTTAAACAGGTTTTTTACTTTCTGAGGCTACCAACCACACCTTCCATTAGTAAGTAAAAGAACTTCAAGCCCCCATTTACTTTCTACCACCTGAGTACAAAAAAAAAATGTATTAATCTTGCAGTGGGGAAATATATTTGCTGCCAAACCTCCTGTGATAAATTCTTTTTAAGAATCCTCTATCCTTACCACTTGGAACACCCCTCTCCCCTTCAGAGCAACTATGACTTATAAGTCAAAGTTTCATTTCTTTCTCAATCCCGCCAGTATTCTGGCAACCAGCCAGTAATCTAAGGAATTACAGAATAATTCTGGGTACTGTTTGTTTTATTTATTTATTTTTTTTGGTGAGGAAGATCAGTCCTGAGCTAATATCCGATGCCAATCCTCCTCTTTTTGCCAAGGAAGATTGGCCCTGGGCTAACATCCATGCCCATCTTCCTCTACTTTATATGGGATGCCACCACAGCATGGCTTGACAAGCTGTGCGTCGGTGAGCACCCGGGATCCAAACCGGTGAACCCCAGGCCACAGCAGAGGAGCGCACACCTAACCGCTAGGCCACTGGGCTGGCCCCTCAATACTGTTTTGTACTATATAAATCAGCAGTGAAAGAAAAATGATAGCCAGTGGCGACAACCACAGGAAGATATACTCAAGTGGGAAATGTAGTTTTGCTCAAGTTTCAATGTATCTTTCCCACAGATGGGATAATTAGAGAATTAGGGCCTGGGCTCCTTCACAGTAATGGTGTAGTCAACCTGATGATTATTTTTCCTTCCTTCTAGAGATTCGCCCTATGTCATCACTTCCATTGACTCCAAGCCTACCCCCCTCCATGTGCATTTTTCCTATTTCCACATTGTCTCATCCAGTCCATATAGTGCTTCCTGCTGCCCATGGCCTAGCCAATGACTAAGAACAAGTACCTTAAGTGTGCTGTAGAAGAACTTCTATCCCTCATATCATTCTGTGATACCTGAGAGGGATATAAACCAGGAGAGCACCCACTGGATTATACATATCAGGTAAGGAAAGTAATGGAGCACACCAGGGCCTTAAGAAAAGAATACATAAACCCAATCTTACCATAGTCATGCTGGTTTGGGGCAGAATCTATTCTGTTCTGCCTCTTAAAATGGAGCATATATTTAAAAAACTAGGTGTTTTAAATGTTACCTTTGTCTTTGCAGATCCAGTAGGCTACCACCTATTCCCAACCACTCTCCCTTTTTCTCCTTTTATCTGGCCCATGATTTTACCTCTTCTTAATTCTGAAGATACATCTTACATATCTATTTAAAAACTTCTTAACTAAGAAATTAACAAATAAAAATTATACTTCCTCTCTAGTTCCATGAACTGAAAACATGAAAAAGAGACTCTTTGCCAAAAAAAAAGAGATTAAATAAGTTTAGCTGACACTGCAGGTGAGCTTAGGAGCACAGGCACTAACAAGAGGCCTGGCTGTGTCCTGGCAGGGCTATGATTACCAGGCCAGGCTTCAAAGCAGATATCCAGGCACTAATATAGAAAAATAAAATTGCAGATCACTGTAATTATTGAAAACTAAGAGAATCAACTTCCACTGTCATTTTAGGGGGAAGACTAAGTGTTCATGCACAAAATAAAGTGAAACGTTTCTACCATTATTATTTTTCTCCCTTTTAGAAAGGCCATATGATCAGTGCAGAGGCAAAGTAAACATGTTATTATGTATAATGATATCACAGTGGTCTATTTTACTTTCATTTTCTCTTTCTTTAATCTTCTTATATTTAGATGGTTAATGCCCTCATGTTAAGGATGAGAAAAAAAAAATCCTCAGGCACAAATAATAAACTCGTTTCACAATTTTAAACTCTAGATGTCATCACTGGATCTTGAACTCAGATTTTCTGGCTCCAGAACCACGGCTGTTTCTTCTATGAGACATTTGCCTCTATTCTAAGTCATTGAGGGCAAAGGCTACACCATGCTTCCTTATTCATCATGCCTGAATATTACACAGCTTCTTGTTTGTATATACTCAATTCCTCCTGGCCGATTTAATATATTTTTTTAATTTGCTTTATATTATTTTTCCAGAGAAGTTTATATTTGGGCCTTAAGCTTTTGAAAATAAAGTTTAGAGACATGATTTAATTTAAATCAAGGCAAAGAAAAGTTTGATTAAAACAGGTGTATAAACAGTTTGAATAAAACAGGTGTATTCTATAGGTAAATGGAGCAGCATTACCCAGAGTCATTTATTATGTGCTTTTGCATAATTTGAAAATCTTACGATTTCTAAAGATGATTATAAAATATATATTGACATATGTTTTTTGAGTATTAAAGAACTGGTTAGATTGTTTAACCATCTAAATCTAGAATTAGAAATAAAAATTTCTTCCATATTGTAAATAAGAACTACACATCTATAACGTGTACTATAAATATTAGCTTCTCTAAATTTGGGCATACTAGAATTTGGACTTCTTAAAATTCATAATACAGGGACTTGTGTCCCATACCATAAACTTATTCCAGAGAAATATGATTTCAGTGTAATCAGATGTCTCTCCTTCACCATCCCAATATTCACTTTTTATTATTTTCATGTAATATGAGAAAAATATCAATGTTTTCCTGGTGCTACTTTTCTGGGCCTCAAAACATTTCCTAAATTCATTTCAAGGGAAGCATCCTACTTGAGCTTTTAGAGTCAAATATCTTTGTTATTGCTTTCTTTTTTTTTTTTTTTCCTGTCATAGTCCCATCACAGTTTCCAACATTACTCATTCACTCTTAATATTTTGCCTTCTTTCTCTAAACAAAACATTTTTTAAAACATATCTTTTAAGTTTACTCGTCATTTTTACCTTATTGCTAAAAGTTTATAATGTTTTTCCTTATTTTACCTGAATTCACTTATGATTCTTCTAGCATCTTTAAAAATATCCATCTTCTTCTCTTCTTAAGGATTAAATTTGTAAGTGAAGATGAAACCTGGTCCACTACACTCTAAAAATCAACCAGAAAAATTTTGATCATAGGAGAAAGCAAAGTAAACACTACTGTAATCCTCATTTGGTTGCTGGGAAGCAAAACATTTGAAGAAAGATTGAGTCCTTGGATTGTTCTCCCTCTGCATTTCATCCAGGGCTTAAGAAAACTTGATGTGCATGTGCTATTGATTCAGACCTCTGGTCCCCATGACCTCATTATCTGAAAAAAGTTCTTGAAATAGAGTATACCAGACAGGTTTTCCCTCTTAAAACACACACACACACACAAAACTGAAGATAGGGTTTGAAATGTTCCTTGAAGAAAGAAAAAAAAAACTAGATATTGTTAGAAATCCAAAGTTCTTTTACTACTTTCCATTGGTAAATTTAGAAAGAGATTTTCAAGGGCATACCTCATAGTACTCTAATTAAGACATAAGTTATTTCCAAAGGATGTAAATCCCTGCTTATTGGAGTTAGTATGAACAACGGAAGTCTGAATCTATGAATTCATTTTTCTAATCAAAATGGTGATACATTTTTTAAAAGTAATCACATTTGTAAATGGACCATTCAAAGTGCTGCTTAAAGAAAAAACAAACGTATAAATCAATAAAGCAAGCTTAAACAGTTATAGTGTCATCCTTACTCTTAAAACTAGGGGTTTTCTGACATGTTAACAATAAAATTAATGGACAAAAGATCCTAGGCAGATAAATTACTTCAATAACAAACCTTAGTAGTTTCAAATTACATTTCGTAACGTCTTGTTAATTTCTGCCCCCAAACTAGCTCCTTCTCCTTCAAAGTCACCCTTTTCCCTCCATCCTTCAGATTGGAACTTAGTAACCTTCTATCTTGTTTTTTTCCTTCAACCTTTTTATACTACTTCCAAAATTCTAGACAATTTTATCTTGAATATGTGTCTCTCGTTCATCCTTTTCTTCCCTGTGTGGTCTGCCTCTCTCTCCAGGCCTCTTGCCATCCCAGAGGTGAGTTCTGAGTGTGACCTGATACCTCATCCACCTTCCACCTAAGCCAGCCCTCATATTACTCTCAGTCAAGTCTTCTAAAGATGCTGTTTACCACACGCTGCTCCCCTCACTAGGGCTTTTTAATCACTGGCTGTCTGGTGTGCCATATCAAGTACACATTTTCTTTCCTTTCTTCAACATCTCCCAAAGCCTCCTGCGTGCTCTGTGTCGGGAACTGTGCTAAGCAGGAGAAGACAAGACACAGCCCCTGCCATATTTGATTTTACAGTCTAGTAGAGAAGACAGCCACTGAATAACTAGTTACAAGGACATTGAGTTTTATAAAGGAAAAGTGCAGCAAGCCATATGAACTTTTAAAGGGGGCCTTATTATTTTTATTCCAAGTTACATACTATTCTTCCCACTACACTTTTCCGTAGCATGAGCATTCCTTAGCCATCAGGCCTGCTAAAGTACTTAACATTCACTAAACACATCACGTTATTTCATAACTCTGTGTTATTCTCCATCCTTCTGCTATACCAAATCCTTAACAACCCAGAGAAGACAGCACCCAGGATACAACACCTCCTTCTATGGTTCCTGTGTATCCTCTGCATACTTCTATTATGATACCACATTATATGTAATTATAGTTTGATGTATCTGTCTCTTCTCCCAGGTGGTTAGTCTCTTGAAGGCAGGAACTATGTTTTACACGTTTGTACCATTCCAGCATCTAGCATGATGCTTGTCATTTTATTAATCACCTAATAAATGGTGTGTTGGATTGCATTGCATTGTTTTTACATTATAGTTGTTTTCTATTCTCTTCCAAATGGATTAGCAGGTAGTAAATTAAAAGAATTACTATAACTCATGCTTTCTATGGTTCCACCCCAGTGAACCTGGCACATGTCCTGTGTACCATATTTCTCACCCACACTGAAATCCCTTTACCTTGCCAAGCCCAGTTTTGCCCCCATAGGCTTGTTCATACCATTTACTTCCTGTATTGTGTTGTTTTGTGCTTCTCAAACTGGTGTGCATATCCCTCTAATTTTGGAAATACAAAGCTCCATGTAATTATTAGATAAAATAACAGAATAAATATAATGTGACTTCTGGGAGCATTAGTTTATCTTTAATATTTGAAGAGAAATAAGTAATTTAATATGTAAGTCATTTTGAATATTTTTTAAAATCACTGCAGATGTATCATATAATACAGTACAAAATTTAAATCATTTCCAACGTGAAACATGAGATTTCCATAAAATTTTAAACTTACAGGGTGCTGTTTGAGCTAAACTTTGACATCTCTGCATGATTAAGGTACTTTGGTGAAGGACTGTAAAGAGCTCTGAAATTTAGTGGAATGAGCGTGGACTTTGATGGTACCAGGTCTTTATACAAACCAAGGATCTATTTCTTACTAGCTGTGAGTCCTCGAAAAATTAATTTACCTCTTTGAACTTTAGTTTCTTCACCTATGAAATGGTGATAATAACTACTTCAGCAGGTTACTCTGAGTATGAAATAAGATGAGGAATGTAAAGTGCTGGTACATAGTAGAAAAAGTATGACCGTGTCCCAATAAATAATTTATAGAGAATGTAAAAGTAACGTCTAAAGAAATCGAGAATATCCTGTCATCAGTAATATATTATAATTATCTTTAAATTAGAACTTTCATAGCCGTAGGTTTTCTTTGGGCACAATATTAAGAAAATTAGTAAAGGAGAACCATATGTCATAAGGAAATGTGCTGTCGAATAGTTCACATCTATGTATAAGTTTAAACTCAATTTTATTTCAACTAAAAGAACCACCACCTGGTCGGTGTCCAAGGTCTCTTGGAAATGGATTGGAGGTTTCAGCCCAATGCTTAAGGGACACAAATACCCGTAATAGGATCAACCAGAGGCTACTACCAGATTTAGCACTCTTGTCAATTGCTCTAGTGGAAAGGCCAAGGTTCAAGTGGCGCAGAACAAAACTCTTCTCACATTAAGTACTTATCTCTTAAGCAAGGCCTTTGAGAGGATTTCAGTTCCTCAGAAAAGAGTATTGCAAATCCTTCTACACTACCATATCAACAAATACGAATGTCAAGTGATCAAACTGGTCAACAAACTGAATAAAAGCAGATGGCTAAAGGCAAAAGATGCTGTTCTGCCTTACCATTTCAGACAAAAATTAATAATCAGCATGGCCTAATCACCCCTCCTCCCTTCTCAAGGAAAAAAAATGCTGGCTAGGATGCCAAAATAATTTATACAGTATGGATGAAAGTGTAATGTCTTTTTGTAACTGTAGAGAATTTTCCATTTTAAGTATTTCCATAAACACTTTAAAACAGAAATCTTAGTACTTTCAATTTATTAGGTTCTTGAATTACCTCTCTTGCCTTTTTCTGTGAAATTGGCATGATTTCGGACAGGCAATTATACATCCATTTAAAACCATAATTAATCCTCCTATCATTGTTTTTCATAGAACTTAGGGAAACCATTGTCTTTACTGCTTAATAGTAGGAATCATAAGAAAATCACCGTAAAGACAGCGGCATGATGTGAAATAAAGATGTTTTTTGAGTGTGTTTATTTCCTGAACATGCATTTTAAATGGAGACTTCACTGTGTATAACAATGACGTTCACTGGTGATGTGGAGTAAATTGATTTCCCTGCAGTCATTTAACCAACTGAACTGTAATTGGAAGTGCAGTCCATTAAGGGCAAGGGCTTAAATTCCTTCTTCCGTTGTGTTTTCCACAAGGTATGTGTGTGAAATTGTCTTACTAAACAACCGTTAAAGAAAATTATTGCCAGGGCCGGCCCTGTGACGTAGCGGTTAAGAGCGAACACTCCGCTGCTGGCGTCCCCGGTTCGGATCCTGGGCACGCACCAACGCACCGCTTGTCAGGCCGTGCTGTGGCAGTGTCCCACATAAAGTCCAGGAAGATGGGCACGGATGTTAGCTCAGGGCCAGTCTTCCTCAGCAAAAAGAGGAAGATTGGTGTGGATGTTAGCTCAGGGTTGATCTTCCTCACAAAAAAAAAAAAAAAATCATTGCCAGGTATAAGAATTCTTCATTCATTGTGGTCATATTCTGAACCAGATTTTTATGGAACTGTAGTTGAGGAAAAAACATTACTGGGTAGGATATCTGATAATTTATTTTTAATCTCAGTGAAACCAGAGGTATGTTTATTCTCTCCAGGATAAAGAGATCCTTTGGCATATTTGCTTTAAAAATGGTACAAATAAATAAACTATGGTACATCCAGACAATGTAATATTATTCAGTGCTAAAAAGAAATGAGCTATGACACCATGAAAAGACGTGGAAGAATGTGAAATGCATATTACTAGTGAAAAAAGGCAATTTGGAAATGCTATGTACTATCTGATTCCAAATATATGACATTCTGGAAAAGGCAAAACTGTGGAGAGAGTAAAAAGATTAGTGGTTGCCAGGGTTAGGGGACAGACAGGGATGAAAAGGTAGAGCACAGAGGACTTTTGGGGCAGTGAAAATACTCTGTGTGATACTATAATGGTAGTTACATGTCATTTTACATTTGTCAAAACCCATAGAATATACACCACCAAGGATGAACCATAACGTAAACTGGGGACTTTAGGTGATTATGTTCTGTCAATGTAGGTTCATCAGTTGTAACAAACGTACCACTCTGGTGTAGGATGTTGATAATCAGGGAGACTATGCGTGGGGGGGGCAGGGAATTTATGGGAAATCTCTGTACCTTCCTTTCAATTTTGCTGTGAACCTAAAACTGCTCTAAAAAAGTAAAGTCTTAATAGAAAAATTTACACATCCTTAATACAGAAAAGTATTTATTTATTTATTTTGTGTGAGGAAGATTAGTTCTGAGCTAAAATCCGTTGCCAATCCTCCTCTTTTTGCTGAGGAAGACTGGCCTGGGCTAACATCCGTGCCCGCCTTCCTCCGCTTTAAATGGGACGCCACCACAGCATGCCTTGACAAGAGGTGCTTCAGTGCACGCCTGGGACCCGAAGAGGTGAACCCTGGGCCGCAGAAGTAGAGTGCGCAAACTTAACCGCTATGCCACCAGGCTGGCCTTGAAAAGTATTTTTTAAACTAAAAAAAAATGGTACAAATATATTTCACAGAGCAGCTTTGTGGCAATATCTCATGTTTCATATAACAGCTCCATAAATAGCTATTATCTGGGTTTTGATGAACATACTAGAATTTTCATCAAAAGTAACTGCTTTTATAAAGTCTAGATGTGTTTTGGATTTTTCTCAATATTTTATTCCTTCGTTATTGCTAAAGCCCAGATAATGTAGTTACTTTGTCACCAAATTCTGATCACTCTATTTTTCTAAAATTAAGTAGGAGGTAACAACTGCATTCTTTTTTTTTTTTGTAATTTTTTGTTTATTGCAGTAACATTGGTTTATAACATTGTATAAATTTCAGGTGTACATCATTATACTTCTTTTTCTGCATAGATTACATCATGTTCACCATGCAAATCCTAATTACAACCCATCACCACAGACATGTGCCAAATTATCCCTTTCTCCCTCCTCCCTCCCCGCTTCCCCTCTGGTAACTACCAATGCAATCTCTGTCTCTATGTGTTTGTTTGTTGTTGTTGTTATCTACTACTTAATGAGGGAGATCATATGGTATTTGATCTTCTCCCTCTGACTTATTTCACTTTGCATAATACTCTCAATGTCCTTCCATGTTGTCACAAATGGCTGGATTTCATCGTTTCTTATGGCTGAGTAGTATTCCATTGTGTATATATACCACAGCTTCTTTATCCATTCATCCCTTGATGGGCACTTAGGTTGCTTCCAAGTCTTGGCTATTGTGAATAATGCTGCAATGAACACAGGGGTGCATGTATCTTTACGCATTGGTGTTTTCAAGTTCTCTGGATAAATACCCAGCAGTGAAATAGCTGGATCATATGGTAGTTCTATCCTTAATTTTTTGAGGAACCTCCATACTGTTTTCCATAGTGGCTGCGCCAGTTTGCACTCCCACCAGCAATGTGTGAGAGTTCCCTTCTCTCCACATCCTCTCAAACACATGTTGTTTCCTGTCTTGTTAATTATAGCCATTCTGAGGGGCGTGAGGTGATATCTCATTGTAGTTTTGATTCGTGTTTCCCTGATAGTCAATGATGTTGAACATCTTTTCATGTGTCTGTTGGCCATCTGTATATCTTCTTTGGAGAAATGTCTGTTCAGGTCTTTTGCCCATTTTTTAATTGGGTTGGTGGTTTTTTTCTTGTTGAGATGCATGAGTTCTTTATATATTTTGGAGATTAACCCCTTATCAGATGTATGGTTTGCAAATCTCTTCTCCCAATTGTTAGGTTGTCTTTTTGTTTTGTTGATGGTTTCCTTTGCTGTGCAGAAGCTTTTTAGTTTGATGTAGTCCCATTTGTTTATTTTTTCTATTGTTTCTCTTGCCTGGTCAGACATGGTGCTTGAAAATATGTTGCTGAGACCGATGTCAAAGAGTGTACTGCCTATGTTTTCTTCTAGAAGTTTCATAGTTTCAGGTCTTACATTCAAGTCTTTAATCCATTTGGAGTTAATTTTTGTGTATAGCGTAAAGTAATGGTCTACTTTCATTTTCTTGCATGTGGCTGTCCAGTTTTCCCAACACCACTTGTTGAAGAGACATTCTTTTCTCTGTTGTATGTTCTTGGCTCCTTTGTCAAAGATTAGCTGTCCGTAGATGTGTGGGTTTATTTCTGGGCTTTCAATTCTATTCCATTGATCTGTGTGTCTGTTTTTGTGCCAGTACCGTGCTGTTTTGGTTATTATAGCTTTGTAGTATATTTTGAAATCAGGGAGTGTGATACCTCCAGCTTTGTTCTTTTTTCTCAGGATTCCTGTAGCTATTCAGGGTCTTTTGTTGTTCCATATAAATTTTAGGATTCTTTGTTCTATTTCTGTGAAAAATGTTGTTGGAATTTTGATAGGGATTGCATTGAATCTATAGATTGCTTTAGGAAGTATGGAGATCTTAAGTATGGTAATTCTAAAAATGGAATATCTTTCCATTTCTTTGTGTCTTCAATTTCTTTCAGCAATGTTTTATAGTTTTCGGTGCACAGATCTTTCACCTCTTTAGTTAAGTTTATGTCTAGGTATTTTATTCTTTTTGTTGCAATTGTAAATGGGATTGTATTCTTAATTTCTCTTTCTGCTACTTCGTTGTCAGTGTATAGAAATGCAACTGATTTTTGTATGTTGATTTTGTATCCTGCAACTTTACCATATTCGTTTATTACTTCTAAAAGTTTTTTGGTGGATTCTTTAGGGTTTTCTATATATAAAATAATGTCTTCTGCAAATAGTGAGAGTTTTACTTCTTCCTTTCCAATTTGGATCCCTTTTATTTCTTTCTCTTGCCTGATTGCTCTGGCTAGGACTTCCAGTACTATGTTAAATCGGAGTGGTGACAGTGGGTTTCCTTGTCTGGTTCCTGTTCTTAGAGGGATAGGTTTCAGTTTTTCACCATTGAGGATGATATCAGCTGTGGGTTTGTCGTATATGGCCTTTATTATGTTGAGGTACTTTCCTTCTATACCCATTTTATTCAGAGTTTTTATTATAAATAGATGCTGTATCTTGTCAAATGCTTTCTCTGCATCTATTGAGATAATCATGTGATTTTTATTCTTCATTTTATTGATGTGGTGTATCACGTTGATTGATTTGCGAATGTTAAACCATCCCTGCATGCCTGAAATAAATCCCACTTGATCATGGTGTATAATCTTTTTAATGTATTGTTGTATGCGATTTGCTGGTCTTTTATTGAGGATTTTTGCATCGATATTCATCAGTGATATTGGCCTGTAATTTTCTTTCTTTGTGTGGTCCTTGTCTGGTTTTGGTATCAGGGTAATGTTGGCTTCGTAGAATGAGTTAGGGAGCTTCTCCCCTTCCTCAATTTTCTGGAAGCATTTGAGACAGATAGGTATTAAGTCTTCTTTGAATGTTTGGTAGAATTCATCAGGCAAGCCATCTGGTCCTGGACTTTTATTTTGGGGGAGGTTTTTGATTACTGTTTTGATTTCCTTACTGGTGATTGGTCTATTCAAATTCTCTATTTCTTCTTGATCCAGTGTTGGAAGGTTGTATGATTCTAAGAATTTATCCATTTCTTCCAGATTGTCGAATTGGTTGGCATATAGCTTTTCATAGTATTCTCTTATAATCTTTTGTATTTCTGAGGTGTCTGTTGTAATTTCTCCTCTTTCATTTCTGATTTTACTTATTTGTGCCTTCTCTCCTTTTTTCTTGGTGAGTCTAGCTAAAGGTTTGTCAATTTTGTTTATCTTTTCAAAGAACCAGCTCTTGGTTTTATTAATTTTTTCTATTTTTTTTTAGTCTCTGTTTCATTTATTTCTCCTCTGATTTTTATTATTTCCTTTCTTCTACTGATTTTGGGCTTTGTTTGTTCTTCTTTTTCCAGTTACTTTAGGTGCATTGTTATATTGTTTATTTGAGATTTTTCTTCTTTCTTGAGATAGGCCTGTATTGCTATAAACTTCCCTCTCAGAACTGCTTTTGCTGTATCCCATAAATACTGGCATGTCGTGTTTTCATTTTCATTTGTCTCCAGGTATTTTTTGATTTCTTCTTTGATTTCTTCATTGACCCTGTCGTTGTTCAGTAGCATTTTGTTTAATATCCACGTGTTTGTTGCTTTTCTGATTTTCTTCCTATAGTTGATTTCTAGTTTCATACTGTTGTGGTCAGAAAAGATGCTTGGTATTCTTTTCAATTATTATTCAATCTTCTTAAATTTATGGAGACTTGTTTTGTGGCCTAATATGTGATCAATCCTGGAGAATGTTCCATGTGCATTTGAAAAGAACATGTATTCTTCAGTTTTTGGATGGAATGCTCCGTATATATCTACTAGGTCCATCTGTTCTAGTGTGTCATTTAAGGCCAATGTTTCCTTATGGATCTTCTGTTTGGATGATCTATCTGTTGGTGTAAGCGAAGTTTAAAGTCCCCTACCATGATTGTGTTAACTGTCTATTTCTCTTTTTATGTCTGTTAATAATTGCTTTATATATTTACGTGCTCCTACATTGGGTGCATAGATATTTACAAGTGTTATATCCTCTTGTTGGATTGTTCCCTTGATCATTATGCAGTGCCCTTCTTTGTCTCTTTTTTCAGTTTGTGTTTTAAAATCTATTTTGTCTGATATGAGTATGGCTACCCCAGCTTTCTTTTCATTGTCATTTGCGTGGAGTATCTTTTTCCATCCCTTCACTTTCAGTTGTGAGTGTCTTTAGGTCTGAAGTGTGTCTCTTGTATGCAGAATATATATGGGTCTTGTTGTTTTATCCAATCAGATACCCTATGCCTTTTGGAGCATTTATTCCATTGATGTCTAGAGTAGCTATTCATAAGTATGTACTTACTGCCATTTTTTAACTTTTTTTTTCTCAGTGTTTTAGTAGTCCTTCTCTGTTCCTTTCTTCTTCTATACAGAATTGCTGGTCTCTTTAGTTTGAACTCTGTCTGAAAGCTCTACTCTTTCACTCCCCTCCTCCCTCATGTTATGTTTTTGATATCATATCTAAACTCTTTTTTGTGCATTTGTATCCATTACCCTCTTATCATGGAACTAGATAATTTTTCCTATTTATGGTCTTCTCTTTTCCCCTTAAATCAGTCCCTTTAACATTTCTTGTAGCACTGGTTTCTTGGTGACAAACTCCTTTAATTTTTGCTTGTCTGGGCAATTTTTGATCTCTCCTTCCATTTTGAATGATAACCTTGCCGGGTAGAGTGTTCTTGTCTGTAAGTTTTTTCCTTTTAGCACTTTAAATGCATCATACCACTCTCTTCTAGCCTGTAAGGTCTCTGCTGAGAAGTCAGCTGATAGCCTTATTGGGTTTCCATTGTATGTAACTTGACTTTCTCTTGCGGCTTTTAGCATTCTCTTCTTATCTTTAATTCCGGACATTTTGATTATAATGTGTCTTGGTGTGGCCCTCTTTGGGTTTATCTTGTTTGGTGCCCTCTGTGCTTCCTACACCTGGATGTTTATTACCTTCATTGTGTTAGGGAAGTTTTCATCTATCATTTCTTGAAATAGATTCTCTGCCCTTTGTCTCGCTCTTTTCCTTCCGGGACACCTATAACACGGATGTTAGTGCCCTTGACGTTGTCCCAAAGTTCCCTTAGACTGTCCTCACTCTTTTTAATTCTTTTTTCTGTTACCTATTCAGCTTGGGTAATTTCTTCCAGTCTTTTGTCCAGCTCGCAGATCTGTTCTTCTGTATCCTCTACTCTGTTTTTGAGTCCCTCTAGTGAATTTTTCATTTCCAGTATTGTATTCTTCATTTCTGATGGGTTCTTTTTTATTTCTTCCATTTCTTTGTTGAAATTCTCACTGAGTTCATCCATTCTTCTCCCCAGATCAGTAAGCAGCCTTAACACTCTTTGTTTGAACTCTTTGTTGGGTAGGTTGCTCATTTCTGTTTCACTTAGTTCCTTTTCTGGGGGTTTGTCCTATTCCCTTACTTGGAATGTATTCCTTTGCCTTCTAATTTTGTCTCTTTCCCTGTGCTTGTGTCTATGTATTAGGTATGTCAGCTACGTCTCCTGCTCATGGATAGGTGACTTTATGTAAGTGACGCCTTAGGAGACCTGCAGTGTGCTTCCCTCAGTTCTCAATGTTCCAGGGGCGACCCCTATGTGAGCTACTTGTGTCCTTCTGTTGTGGCGTGTTTGCTCTCCCTGTAGGTGCCCAGGGAGGCTGAGCTATGCTCCTTGCCAGCTATTGTAATGCTCAGCTGCTTGTAGTTGTTGTGGGCACTTCAGTCTCTTTATCGGGTGTGGGGAGCTCCAGCACAGTTGGCTGCAAGTTCTAACACCACATTTGTGTTTCAGTATTTCTTTTAAGTGAGTAGGCCCCCAGCGTGGCAGGTTGTTAGGCTCAGCGGCTTACAAATGCTATAAGCCTCCAGTCTTTAGGTCTCTTGTCAGCTCTCTGAGGATTGCAGCTGGGTGGAGCTGGCCTCAGGCACAGGAGCACCCAATTGTTTCAGGCTTTAGAAGGTGGGGCAAACCCCCTATGTGGGTCTTTGAGAAGCACAAGTCTTTTGCAGCTGACAAGCCCTGCTGCCCACAGGTCCACACACACAGTCAACATAGTCCTGTCCCGCGTATGCGCCTTGACCTCCTGAAGTGGACCCAGTCTCTCCACGGCGGGAGCCCCACACACTCCACCACTGCCCCACACTCTCCACCCACTCCTTGTGCACACCCTGCCCCACTGAAGTGGGCTCAGTTGCCAGGTTGCAGAGAATCCAGTCACCAATCTATGTATGCCCACAAGTTGCCTGAGGGCTTGTTGTTGGTTGGGGCCAGTCTCTAGGGTGGGCTGCCTGCCCTGGCTGAGCTGGATTAAATTGGTGCTCTAGTGGGGGGGGCAGACCTGGGCTAGCAGGCCCCAGGGAGAACTCCAATGGTGTCTGTGTCAGCACGCCCACACCAGGCCACAATAATGGCTGCTGCCAATGTCCCAGTCCCTGGAGAGGTGCACTCAGAGCCTATCAGGTGAGTCTTTTTTCCCCAAAGGGCTATGCATCTTTCTTTCTGGTAATTTTAGGTTGCTTTCTAAAACCGGTGAGTTTGTGTGTGGGCCCTTTAAGAGCTGGTTTTAATTTCTTTGTGAACTAGCTTTGCTGAGGGTACTCCCCAGCATTTTAGTAGTAGGCAAAGTCAGATATTATGCCACTTGTCTCCATTGTGCTGGGTCCACAAAATGCCCCCAGTGGGGGCGCTCCCCGGCTCAGGGCCCCGCTCCTCCAGGGAGGGCTGCAGACCTCTGGGCTACTCCTGGGCAGCCGTGAAGCTGGCGGCTTGTGAAGGTGGCATTTTTCCTCTCCATAGGGAGTTTCTGCCTCTTCCCCCTCAATTAGGATTGTCGTTTGTTGCAGGAGTTCCTCTTTTCCAGTTTTCAGTTCTCCCTCAGGGGTAATTTTTCCACGAGTACTTGTAAATTGGCTGTGTCCGCGGGAGGAGATGAGTTCAGAGTCTGCTTACACTGCCATCTTGACTTCTCAAATCCTAACAACTGCATTCTTTACTCATGGAATTCTTTACTTTTCTATCCTTGAAACTGTTCACATGGAATATTATTCATTTAATAAATGCACTTAGCAGAATGAGCCTTCAAAAAGATGCTTAGCTAATTGTATTCCCCCATTCCTAAAACTCGGTCTTTAGTCACTTTTACAGTCTACATTGAGAAAACATTTTCCATATTCCCTTTTAAATTGTGTATTCTGAAAAATATTTACATGAAGATATAATTGATCTTGTTTTGTCTTATTCCACATGATCTTCACTATATTTTTATAGATAAATGTAACTGATGACATGATGTTCCAAGCTATCCTTACTATAATTTTTTCCATTATTTTTTGAAACCAGGGTATACCCTTCTCTTGCTATATTCTGGTCATAATTCTTATTCCTACAAGTCCATAAGACCACATAGACCTGTTAATACTAAATGTTTAGTTCACTATATTTATTGATCATAATGCATAATCTGGTACATAGACATCTGAAGCCACGCATATTGTCAGGATTCTTTTCTTATGTTCTTCTGAGAATTATTGTTATCTATGTGATGTCACTTTTGGTCTTCTTTTCAGGTGATTTATGACATCTATATTGCTCAAGTTTAATTTTACCTGGGATATTTACTGCTTTACTATTAATCCTAGTTTAAAATCTTTGGATTAGGGTTAGTTTGTGTGTGTGTGTGTGAGGAAGATTGTCCCTGAGCTAACGTCTGTGCTCATCTTCCTCCATTTTGTATGTGGGAGGCTGCCACAGCATGGCTCAATGAGTACTATGTAGGTACCTACTCGGGATCTGAACTCGTGAACCCTGGGCTGCCAAAGTGGAGTCTGCGAACTTAACCACTATGCCACGGGGCCAGCCCCCATAGATGTTTTTTATTAAACATTTTCTTTGGGTTTTTATGGAAAGCACTTGGCCATTGATGAAGCACCCATTAATCTGGTAACACAAATTATAGTGAAGAAAAACAATTTTCTTTATGCCTTAATTTGTATTTTCCTCACGATTTATTTCTTCTCCAAAGGCATGATTTTGATTGAAATAATAAACGAAAGTAATCATCTGTACATGTGAGTCTTTTGAATTTCTAGACAGACTTCAAATTTATAACCAGTGTATTTCAGGTTCCTCTGGCCTCATAGAAGAAACTAGTAGTGAACCAGTGTGTTGAAATATGGCAGGTTTCCCATCACATATGGGGAGCTAAGTTATATGCTTATTTTTAGTGCCCATAGGTTAAGTTTCCTAAAAGGATGTCATGAAAAGGTCTTCAGTTATGAACTCAAAAAATACAGTCCATGAGTAGGCTACTGGAATGGGCCTTAGGATATGGAGAGAGAGCTTCTAAGATTCAAGAAGATAGTCTCTCTGCCATTCTCTTCAAACTCCAATCCAGGTTTGGAGACTCATGAATTCATATAGCTAAAACCAGGGTTTATCTTTGGTCATTTACTATTGGCTGATGTTAAGGCCAGGTTTCCTGAACTCCCCAGGATATTTTACCACAGATTAAGTGTGAGTAGAAAAATTTCAAACAACAAATTGCTTAACCTTAGAGGTTGGCTGACAAGGATACATGTTCCATTTCTGTAATGTAGAATTGTTGCTGAAACTAGATGCCTATGCTGACGTTACATCTTCCACCAGTCTGCCTCTTAGTGGGGCTAACATGATTAGTTTTAGTGACTAGAATTTGAGTGGAAGTGTCACTTCCTGGACTGAACTGGTTGGGATGCACTATACCTTCTACATTCTTTATTTTTGCAAGCACTGGAATCTTCAAAGTCATGTGTTGAACATGATAGATTCTCAAGGTGACTCAAAATGGATCCTTGGATCAGTCCTTGAAAGACAGAAGCCCAGAAGAGTCACATAACCAGAAACATCTTCATTGTACCTTATACAAGGGAGAAGTAAAATATTATTGTTTTAGTCTAATGAGATTTGAGGTAGAAATTTAGGTCATTGATATGACATATATATGTACATACCTATACATACATGTATACATGTATATATATGTAAATATATAATATAATACATGTACATATATGTAATATAAATATTATATATATAATATATATCATACATATCTTTACTGAGAGGTAAAGAGGTGTGTATGTATATCTATCTATCTGTCTATCTAGTAAGTAGATGTCAAGGAATTTGCTTACGTGACTGTGGAGGCTAGCTAAGCAGGCTCTTGGACAGGAGCTCATACTGTAGTCCATGGGTAGAGTTTCTTCTTCCCCAGGGAAACCTCCATTTTGTGCTTATAGCCTTTTATCTGATTGGATGAGGCCTGACCAGATTTTCAAGGACAATCATCAGCAACTATTATAGATGTAAATCACATCTACAAAACACTTTCACAGAAAAACCTAGATTTGTATTTAGTTGAATAGCTGGCACTATAGCTCAGTAACTTCACTTGCATAACTAACCATCACAGTCCACCCTTTGTCAACTTGGGTTGACATATACATCTCCTTAAACCAAACTAAATCTCAAAACAAAAACAATAACAAAGTCATATTTCCACCTGGTACAATACAGCTGTCCTTTGTATACAACCATAAATGTACTGACCCTTTCCCCAGGAGAGAGTTCAAAGAATTCGTATGATGTTCACTCTTCTCTTTGATATCCTGAAAATTAAATACAATGATGTAAGTTTGGCTATTACTAATATACTAATATAAATTTTGTTATATAATAAGGGAATACAAGAAGGAAGAAAACAAAAATATTTGCTTAATATACATATTCAAGAACATTTATCACAAAGTGAGGAAGAAATACTAATAACAACTATATTCCTCACTTCTGCAACTGGTCACATGGTCATAGCTGGTACTTAAACTACCTTCTTCCACTACCCATTCCGTATTTCCTTTGCTCTCAGTAAGCATCTCAGCTGGTCATGGTTCTTTGCCTGGTGGTATCACCCAAACCTTCATTCCTCAAAGATCTGGACCATTAGCAGATCTTTGAGTTGTTATAGTTTTCCATTGACTTCAATCACAGGGCATGGTAATACTAAGAGAAGCCCTAAGGAATTTCCTGTGTTCCAGACATAGTTTTTCTTACCTGCCTTGTGTAGAGCATTCAATTTCCCCTTGGTAATCAGGATCAATCACACCAGTCAGTACAATAATTTCATTTGTTGCCAATTAATTCAGGGACATGAGAGGCTTCATGTGTATAGGTGGCAGTCTTAAATTCTTTTTTTTTTTTTTAAAGATTTTATTTATTTTTCCCCCAAAGCCCCAGTAGATAGTTGTATGTCATAGCTGCACATCCTTCTAGTTGCTGTATGTGGGACGCAGCCTCAGCATGGCCGGAGAAGCGGTGCGTCGGTGCACGCCCGGGATCCGAACCTGGGCCGCCAGCAGCGGAGCGTGCGCACCCAACTGCTAAGCCACGGGGCCGGCCCTTAAATTCTGATTTAATGGAATCATTGTTTTGTCTCCTAGTGGAAGTGTTCTTTCCTTTGGATCCAAGACATCTAGACCAGAAGAGTATATGGTCACAGAGACAGAAAGTACAAATTTTTCTAGTGGATCACTAGGGATAATAGTGATTACCTCTTGATCCTGGACCTGAGAATTGTGGTAATGATAATGGACACAGATTTAGAGCATATACAGCCTCCTGGAGGACATTGTCCCATCCCTGCGAGATATTCCAGATAGATAGCACTGTATTTGAGTTTGCAAAAGGTAATTCCACAATTCTATCAAGCCGCTTATTTTGGGATGATGGAAAACATGATAAAACCGGTGAACTCCATGGGCCTGGGCCCATTGTCACACTTCATAATAAGTAGAATCAGCAGTGTCTTGCAAGGCAACTATCTCAGGAGAGGCCATAACATGCAAGGTAGGGTTAACCTCTTAGATGGGTGGAAAATCTGCTTCTGCTGGAAAAGAAGACTCAGCAGAATTTAGAGGGTCAGTGTCCTCAGCTTCATGGTATTTTTCCGTATGTCCACATTCCAATTTTTCAGGATTCCATTCCTTACCAATGAATGCCTTCCTTTAATGAAAGATTCCTTAGGAGGTTGGAAATTCAATTTGTACTGTAATTTGCCCACATTCAGGATGAGACCTTGGGTTTGGTTTTCAGAAATCTTAGCCCTCTGGCTATAGGAGATAAAGTTTTCCTTCAGAGTGCATATAGACATTTTCAGGTCATTTGTCTAGAGCTTGAGATATGTTTTTAAGCCCCAAACTCATCCTTTTCTTTCCCCACAGTCTATGGTGCAGTCAAAAGCAGCCAGCCAATCTCTTTATACTTCTTAGTTTGACTAAAATGGAGGTTGGGCAAAATAGGTGAAGAGGATTAAGAGGTACAAACTTCCAGTTATAAAATAAATAAGTCATGGGGATGTAATGTACAGCACAGGAGATATAGTCAATAATATTTTAATAACTTTGTATGATGACTTGTGGTGATCATTTGTAATGTATACAAATGTCAAATCACTATGTTGTACACTTGAAACTAACATAATATTGTATGTCAACTATACTTCAATAAAAAATAACATTCTTGGGGTGGCCCCATGGCATAGCGGTTAAGTGCACGCGCTCTGCTGCTGGCGGCCTGAGTTAGGATCCTGCGCCCGCCGACTCACCGCTTGTCAGGCCATGCTGTGGCGGCATCCCATATAAAGTGGAGGAAGATGGGCATGGATGTTAGCCCAGGGCCGGTCTTCCTCAGCAAAAAGAGGAGGATTGGCATGGATGTTAGCTCAGGGCTGATCTTCCTCATAAAAGTAAATAAATAAATAAATAAATAAATAAATAAATAAAAAATAACATTCTATATTAAATAAACACTTAAATATCTGATTCCTAATAAACACTGTGTGAAAATTGCCATCTCTTTAAAAATCTCAATTTTTCATCTATTTGTAAATTCTAAACATGAAATGAAAAGGGCATGATGTGTAAACTATCTAATATTAATGATGTGACTCATTTAATCATGGAGAATTAACATAATATAGTTGTATTCAGTCATCTAAGTTTAAAGAAAAAACATAAAAAAGATACATATATTATAGCAAAAATGAATCATATAGGAATATAAGGAAGATATAGTATAACCTGAAATATGACCACCATGGATATCACTATTAGGGCTTGAGTGCATAGTAGAACTTTGTCATTCACCAGAGATATATTCTAGGGTATTCTGAAATTCATAATTGTGTAAAACTATAGCATATGATTTTTATTTTTATGATTTGTGGCTTTGGACATTAAATGTGTTTATATTTTAGTTGAGAAACAATCCATAGTGTGATATATATGCTAGGTGGTTATTAAGCATTGAAGAGATACAGTTTTGACTATATTGTTAGAGTATAGGTTCAAAGTAAAAATTGAGTTATAAACTAAGATTTGTATCCTGTATACATTTTTCTTCTTAAATTATGCAAATTTCTAAGAATATGCCAATACTTGATTTCGTCTTAAAGATTTAGAATGTGGTATTTTGTTTTCATTATTTTAGAAATTATAGATATGCTTCAGTGTTTTTATATATAATATACCTGTGTCATATACAGTAATATATATTTAAACATATATATGTGTATATATGTCAATATTTTGAATATGATTCAAAATTTCTGTGTTTGTTTTACATCAGTTGCATTTTTTTTATAGATTGATAGCAGTGTGGTAAAGTTGCTTATTACTGTTGTGTTTTTGTCCATTGTGTTGTGTTAAGAGAACTCTAGAACAGTCAACGAGACCTAGTAGAGGAGGTACAAGAGCTGCAATGGCCATTAGTCTCAGGGTTTCTTCATATCAAATCTTATAATTCCTCAGCCTTATCTTTGTATTTTTTTGAATATTTAAAAATGATTTTGCTACATATATATTTTGTTCTGTGCTTTTGTGATATACTTCTAATATTGTTGTTTGTGAGATTTAATAATATGAAATGGACCTCTCTGATCTATGTACTTATTTTCTTAAATATACTTTGGAAATAATTTTGCCATCTTCTTTCACTTTATCTGCATCTCCCTGTTGTATTACTGCTCATCAATTATTTCTAAATTTTATATGTTGTCTTGGTTGTGTTAAGTCTCCTGTGTTAGAAGCCTTTACTTAGATTTCCTTAAAAATGTTTTACTATGCAAATAAGACACATTAATTTTAGATAAATGGATGTGCAAAAAAAAAAAAGAATTATCTATAATTACCTCACACCAGAGAGTAACACAGTTTACATATTGGCATATTCTTTCAGATGTTTTATGTACATATACTTATTGCTTATTATATCAAAAGCGAAACCATTTTGGTACTGCCCTGACTTTAATAAAAATGACTACAGTATTTCACTAGTAAATAAAAAAACACCAATGGTCAATTACCAGAGTTGATACTTATTGTTATAATATTTTCAATTTTATCAAATGAATTTTAATGTCAATTTTCGTGATTTTTGTTTATATTTTGTACTTTTGAACTGTAACTGCAATGGATTTTGTTGGTTGATTACCTACTGCTGAATTTATCTTATGATTCTGGATTAAAATGTATTTGTTTAATTTTATGTAATTATTTGAGTATCTGCCCTATCAATTCATTAAAATTTATTTGGGACTTTTGCATCTAAGTTCATTTCTAAAATTGGTCTCTAGTGTGGTCATTTTTCCTAGGGTTTTATGTCAGCGAGGTTTTTGTTGTCGGGTTTTCTTTTCCTCTATAAAAATGGGTTGAGATGATTTCTGTCTTTAAATGTGATAAAATTTAAATAGCTTATACTGATATTCTGAGAGTAGGCCCTCTTCCAAATTTTCCAAGTATAGCCTGAGGATTCCTACCATGTCTGAGAACCTTTCAGGGGTACACAAAGTTCTTCTTTCCCAGTGACGTATCTGAGTGAGTCCAAATTTTCTTTGTATATTAAATCAAAGCAACGTGAAATAATAGATTGAATGCAGAAGCAAATATGAAAAGCCAGCTGCTGCTTCTGTTCAGCCAGATATTAAAGAAATTTAGGAAAATGTAAAATCACGCTACAATTCTCACCACATTATTTTCTTTTGGAACATGTCGCCCTTTTTTCATAAAAAACGGATCATGTGAGCATTTAATGAATTATTTATTATAGCTTAAAATAAAATAATCAGTATCTTCAAAATTCAGTTTTAATTTCTCATATCACATCTATAGATATAAGCCACCTAAACAATAGTTTTTTGGAATCCTCAAAAATATTTTAACATATGGAGGATTCTTTTTACCAAAATGTTGAGACTTATTCCACTAGCTCATTAAGTACATCAACTTTCTCTTTTTCTTTGTTGTAGAGGATTTTTCCTCTATGGAAGAATGCATGTCTCAGATCGTCATAGATTTAGATTGTCAGACGTGATGCATGTTGCACCAATAAGATGAACATACAAGTGGTTTGGAGAGTAGAAATAAAGTATTATGAGAAGGAGACCATTCATTTGATGACTCTGACCTTTCTGCTAGCAAGCATGGTGAGAGAGCCATTAGATTTTACTGTTGAGCTCTATCAGAGTTGCTTTTGTCAAACCTCTAGCTTCATAAGGACTGGGAGAAAAATGCAGAGCACCCATTTCACAGAGAAAGAGGCATAATCCTAGAACCAATACTACAGACGTAGATTTTTTTTGTGAGGAAGATCAGCCTTGAGCTAACATCTGATGCCAATCCTCCTCTTTTTCTTTTTGCTGAGGAAGATTGGCCCCGAGCTAACATCCATGCCCATCTTCCTCCACTTTATATGGGACGCCGCCACAGCATGGCTTGACAAGCAGTACGTCAATGCACGCCCAGGATCCCAACCTGAGAACCCCAGGCCACTGAAGCAGAGTGTGCGCACTTAACCGCTTGCGCTACCGGGCAGCCCAGCAGAGGTAGATTCTTGATTGAGCATTCTCCTGATTGTGTCAGGACAGCAAATCCTAGGGTGTGAAATGTGGCTCTGGGAGTTGTTCCTAGAAGCTAAGCAAGCTTCTAATTCTTTAGTTTTTGCAACAATTCTATAAATCAATTCAACAAATCTACGATACATTATGATTTATTATTCCCATGCAAATAGCTGGCATAGATTCTGTTCTCTGCAACTGAGTCCATCAGATACTGTTACTATTTCTTGAAATATGCTAAATCTCGCTCTTACATCTGTCAAGCCTTCAGCATATTTTGAGGAATAGATTTGGCCAGTGTCTTCATTGATTTATAGCTATCTTTATATTTTATAACTCTTCTTGATGAATTTTGATGATATGTATATTTCTAGAAAATTACCCAATATTAGGAAATTTTGAAATCCAGTAAGTATAGAGTAGTGCTAATGCTGAGTATCTGTGATTGAATCCCACACGGATAGTGTTGTCCTTTGTTTCACCCTCTTTTTATTTGTTTTTGAGATATATCCTGAAAATGCTCTATTGTCTTGGTCAGTTCAAGAAATTACCTCTTGGGATAATTGGCCAATTCTAATTTTTTTTTTGTTTTCAAATTTGCTTATGTCTGTTTTAACTTTATTAAATACTTTTGCTTTGATCACGACTTTTTTTATCAGACTCATTATATGAGTGATTAATTCATGACTTTTTATGAGTTCTTTTGAAATAAATGTAATTATATTATTTATACTTGTAAATATATATACGTTAGTTTTTCTTTCCTTGCTTAATGACTGAAAACGTTGTGTAGGCAACCTGCTGCTATTGACTGGCTTTCAACTTATTCAAGTTGATTATATTTTGTAAATTTTCACATAATGTTTTAGTGCATAAATATTCATAACATATAGAGCTTGCTGTTAATAGTTTGCTTTATCAATATTAATCTTTTTTTCTCTTAACTACTTTGCTATCCTGCATTTCTGTGTCTATCTATCTATCTACTTGTATATGTGTGTGGACGTTATGTGTATACACATATACACACATACTATTTTCTTATTTATTGGAGTCCACAATTAAAAAAAAGAATTATTATATGTCACTATGTGTACTTGTAAAAAGTGTAAAAGATAAATCAAATCAAATTTATAATAGTTTATCAAATCTAAGTATTTTCATTTTTATAATAGTTTTATCTTCTCATACATGCTTTATGACCAGTGTTTTGTTCTTTTCTCAGCATACAGAAAGGTTTACTGATTTTTTTTCATACCTTCCAAGATTGCAAAAATATTTTCATCTGTATTTATCTGGCAGCATTAAAAAGAACATGATATTTTGGGGCTTATTATTAAAAAGAATGATTATATATTTTTTATTTGGACTAGTCCTTGCTTAAGTAAAGTTGATGATATTTATACAGAAAGTTTAGATTTAATAACAGATTTTTGGTATTGTGTTACTTTTTTAACAGTATGTACTTTTTTTTAAAGATAATACTATTTTGTTTAATATTATAACATGTCCATCAATTATTTTATTATTTTGCCCAGCTATATTGTTGAGAGCCACTACTTTCATACCATTTTTTATTTCGCTGTTCTTGAGTTCTCACTTTTTTTCTATTCTAAAATATCCATTTTTAAAATTATTTTATTGAGGTCACATTGGTTTACGACGTGGTAAATTTCAGGTGTACATAATTATATTTCAGCTTCTGTATAGACTGCGCCATGTTCACCACCAAAAGTCTAGTTTCCATCAATCACCATACATATGTGCCCCTTGACCCCTTCTTCCCTACCCCCATCCCCTTCCCCTCTGGTAACCATCAATCTATTCTCCTTATCTATGTGTTTGTTTGTTTATTTTCCACATATGAGTGAAATCATACAGTATTTGTCTTTCTCTGACTCATTTTGCTCAGCATTAATACCCTCAAGGTCCTTCTAGGTTGTCACAAATGGCATGATTTTGTCTTTTTATGGCTGAGTAGTATTCCATTGTATATATATACCACATCTTCCTTACCCATTCATTCGTTGATGGGCACTTAGATTGCTTCCAAGTCTTCACAATTGTAGATAATGTTGCAATGAACATAGGGGTGCATGTATCTTTTTAAATTAGTGTTTTCATGTTCTTTGAATAAATACCAAGAAGTGGAATAGATGGATCTTATATTTTTTCTAGCTTTATTGAGGTACAATTGACAAGTTATAGTCTCTTCAATAAACGATGTTGGGAAAACTGGATATCCATATGCAAAAGAATGAAACTGGACCAAACTCAAATCTTAACCAAACACAAATATTAACTGAAAGTGGATTAAAGACTTGAATGTAAGATCTGAAACTAGAAAACTCCTAGAAGAAAACGTAGGTGGTAAGCGACTTGATTTTGGTCTTAGAGATGACTTTTTGGATTTGACATCAAAAGCAAAGATGGCAAAAGCAAAAATAAACAAGTGGGACTACATCGAACTAAAAAGCATCTGCTCAGCAAAGGTTACCATCAACAGAAAGAAGAGGCAACCTACTGAATGGGAGAAAATATTTGGAAATCATATAACTGATAAGGGGTTAATATTCAAAATATATAAACATCTCATACAACTCAATAGCAAAAAACCAAAAAATCACATTAAAAAATGGGCAGAGGGTCTGAATAGACATTTTTCCAAAGAAGGTGTGCAGATGGCCAACAGGTACATGAGAAGGTGCTCAAGATCACTACTCATCAGGGAAATGCAAATCAAAAGCACAATGAAATGTGGTTTTGTTAGAATGGTTATTATCAAAAAGACAAGAAATAACAAGTGTTGGCAAGAATGTGGAGAAAAGAGAACCCTCATGCACTGTTGGTGGGAATATAAATTGGTGCGGCCACTATGGAAAACAGTATGAAGGTTCATCAAAAAATTAAAAATAGAACTGCCATATGATCCAGCTATTTCCCTTCTAGGTATTTATCTGAAGGAAATGAAAATACTAACTCGAAAAGATACATGCACTTCCATTTCCTCTTAACTTTGAATTTTAAAAAAATGTTCCCCATTTATTTTCTGACCCATTTATTTATTGGAATATTAATCTTTTTTATCAAATTATTTAAACTCCATGCACTTAGGATATTACCTTTTTGTGTTTGTGGAGTTTTCTGGTAACTTTTCCTTTTATTTATTTACAATGGCTTTATATATATGCACACATATGTATATAAATAAGTATATGTATTATAAATAAGCTGTACATACATGTGTATATATATTCTTATTTATTAAAATTCATAAATATTTTGGTCAATGATTTTGCCCACAACTTTTACACTTATGCAATTGATCCGTGCTTGCATTTGTTCATTCAAAATATAATTTTTGAATAACTATTGTATTGTAGGAACTGGGAATATAAAACAAAAAAGAAAAGAGGCAAAATAATCTGTGCCCTTGTAGAGCTCACATTCTAAGTTAAGGAGACAAATATTATGCAATATAAATAAAATATACAGTATTTTGAAAGTTGTCTAACAAAGGGCTTGGGTAATCACCACACATTTCGCATGTTATGGTGTAGGACTTAACTTACCAGTGAAATGACAGATTCCAGAAGACTTGTGCTACAGAAAGGTGTACATCAATCAGGCTTGGTGTTATGCAGATTGAGTTGTGTTCCCGGAGAGTGACTTCCCTCCATTGCTGTTCCACATTTAATGAGGACCCTAAGGGACAGGTAGAATCTGAGCATGTAGTTCAGGGATTTTGTAATTATCACTGGCTTTGCCAGGGAGATCAAACAATCTTCAGCTGAAATTAGATGCCCAAAAGAGTTACCTACCTGTGCCGGTAACCTGGAGGCTTTCATGGAGTTGAGGCTAGGAGTAAAGTCACTGAGGGGAAGGGGGGAGTAGGTAGTCCCATTTGGTCTGGCTGTATGTTACCAGGCAACCAGAGAAAGCTGTTGTAGTCATTCAGTGGGCAGCAGGAAAGGGACGTAAAAATTATCTGAAGACTGGGAATGGTTGCTATTTTGAAAAGAGTGCTCAGAGAAACCTTCATTTAGATGCCAAAATTTAAGTAAAAGCTTGAAGTAGCTGAAAGAGTGAGTCATGTGGCTTTTTGGTTAAAGAGCATTGCCAGGGGATGAAACAGCAAGGGCAAGGGCCCTGATCTTGTAAGTAGTCCTAAGGGCTTTGGCATTTACTCAGAATAAGTAGAAGAGCTAAGGGAGGATACAATATAAAAGTAATATTCTGAATACATCTTTAAAGATCATTCTAGCTGTTGAAAATACTCTGTTGGGGAATAAGAATATAAAGAGTGAGATCACTTACAATATTATTTAAATAATCTTGGTGTGTTATTCCAGGTCTCCTGAGAAGTAGATGCCAAGACAGGATTCCATGTAGAACAGATTTATTAAATGGAACACCTGTGAGGGAAAATGGGCGGCGGCTAGAGGAGGTGTGGAGAGCCGAAAGACTGAAGTGAAGATCTGACCCCTGGAAAAAGGAAGGAAGGGAGGAAGGGAAACAAAGCAGAAAGAAAGGTTCTTCTTTGATTGCGTTGTGCTCTGAAAGTTTTGGCAAGACCGACAGGGAATTCTAGAATCAACGTCACCTGTCACATGAACCTCACATCTCTCGGGAATGTGTCTGCCTTAGATCCCGGCTGTGTTCAGTCATTGGCTGGGAGCAGCCCATGGAAAACACGTCTCCAGCATACATGTAGACTTGGATTTCAGAGTGCAGCAGTTGGAGCCATTTCAGTCAGCTTCCTGCAGTGAGAGTTTGGAGTGGTGTGTTTTCCTGGCCGCCACACCAGGTTGGCAATGATTGTGGCTTGGACCAGGGTACTACCGGTAGAGGTGATAAGAAAGGACTCTTCGGAAGATAGGGCAAACAATATTTGATGAAGGATGGTTTGTGTGATGAGAGAGAAGTAAAGGAGTGATCTATAAAGAATTTATCAAAACTAGCTAAAATTAGTCTGTAGGAAAGTGCTAATTCTAATTCTGACATTTAAGACGAATTTATTACCTTTCTACTTTAATGCATTGTTCTTCTTAACAGTTTAGAACTTCCAAATTTTTATGCCATCTGAAATGGTTTTGCTAGGTACTCTCATTGATACCAAACATGTTATCTTTTTTTTTAATGAGTCTCCAGAACATGCATATTTGCAATGTAGATGGTTTTTCCATGTAAAACCTTAGTTCTCTAACTGGGATTTTTATAAACAAGAGCTACTGAGTTTCTCTAAATTTTCGTCTGCTAGAGGCAAAGATGTTACTTTATCTTTGTATCTTTGGAACCTAGGAAAGATCCTGGAGATGAGATTAAGTAAATATTTTAGACCTGTGTTGAATTTAAGATACTTTTTAGGGTTTACAAAAGTAAAAAAGAGTTTAAGAGATGCATTTTTACAAATAATTCATATCAATAAAAATTATATTTTGTAAGAAATAAATTTAAATATTCATTGTAAAATACATATATGTCAGTATGCACACACACATTAGTAATTCTCAGATTTGCTGATATTCTTCCTGTAAGATGCAATATTTTGAGAGCTGTGAGTCAAAGTTTGAGTAATGTCTTCTCGTTTGAGTAACTGAGTTTAGGTGAAACATACCCAGTGGCATCTGAAGTGCGAACTTGCCAACCAATTGAAATGATTGAGCATATTTTATTTTTTATTTCTCCTCTCTAAAAGCTGTGTTGTAGCTGGAGCACTCTCAAAATCAAATTTTTTTTTTCTCTAGAGAGTGCTGGTTTTTTTTGTATAAACTCAAGTACTTTTCAGTTTAGTATGTTATTTATTTCTCCTGGTAGTACATTCGGTTACCTAATAAGTTTTTTTTACTACCTTAAACTGTCAGAATTCAGTAATTCGTATTTTTTGTACTTAGGAATAATTTAAGTAACATCACAGTCTTTGTATTCAACAGTCCATTAGTGAAAGTATAAGAATTGCTATAGCCCAAACAGATTTATTACTTTTAGTCTTGTGTTTTTACTGTAATTTGAGGAGAAATGTGTCCCTCTCCCATACGCTTTTCCATAAAATTTCTTAGCAGCAGCATCAAATAGCACATCTGATTGCTGACAAAGCTAATAAATTAAAAAGAAATGCAACCTGTGTGTCATTAAGTTAGATTTTGGGAAAGTAGTGGAGATTAATGCATGCAATCAACCCAGTGCTTTAATCACCTTGGTTTGTCTGCAGTAATTTAGGTGAATTTTCTTTACACTTTGTCTTGCCTAAAACTTTCGAAACATTTATGTAAAAGTTGCACTGTGCTTGTTCTAAACGCTATTAGCTACCAAATAATGGCAGAATCACCTGCTGATTTACTGCTTAGTGTTATCAGAAATCTCAACAGAAGTTTTCCGATTGTGACTCTAGAGCTTTACTCAGTGTGTGTACAGTATACAAAATCCTGAATGATGGCCTTGTATGTCTTTTATCACTAGGTCAGTGAAGGTATTTATGTCTTCTCTAAGTCATGTAAATAAATTTTGTATGCACAATTGTTGAAAGTTAAAATTAATAAAATTGTATAAGTATTTAATATGTGCCAATTTCTATGTTATACAGCAGTTTTCTGTTGGGACAGTTTTGTGTCTCAGGGGACATCTGGCAATGTCGTGAGAAATTTTCGGTTGTCAGAATTGGGAGTTGCTACTGTCATCTAGTGGATTGAGGACAGGCGTGCTTATAAGCATCCTGCAGTGCATAGAACAGTGCCCCACAACGAAGAATTATCCTACTCAAAATGTCAATAGTATCAAGGTTAAGACCCTATTCTAGAAGTACAGTCATAAGCAAGACGGAACTGTTCTCTCACGTAAAATTTACAGTTTAACAAAAGAGTATGTGTGCTAGCAAGCATTAATTCATACACTATTCACTCATAATATTGAACAGTAGACTTATGTTAAAATCATAGTTAATTTTATATTTTGATAGATTTAAAAGGATCCAATTAAAAATACCTCTTTTCTTCACTTGAGTTTGGGACCAATTAAAATGTAGAGATGAGAAATAAATCATCAGTTTTACTACTTGCAAATGTTAGGATGGAGGATGTTCCCTAAATATGCGACAACGCAATCTTCTTACTTATTCAGCTTATCTTTTTGTATTTTCTCCATGCCATTGTAAGAACATTATCATTTGTATAAACTCTCTCCAAGCCTCCACAGAAAAAATCTGAAAAGGTATAATGATTAAAATTACAACTTGTAGAGTATGACTATACCATTTCTTCACATTAAGTTATGCTTCTTCAAGTGATAATATTACCTATGCCATATAGTTTTGCAAGGATTAAAATCTATAACACCTACAAAGAGTTAAGAATAAAAACTCAAATGTGGCAAGTGTCCCAGTACTTGCTGGTCACTATCATCTTTTATAATCACATCTGAAACTAAGAGTTTTGAAATTAAACAAGAATTCACTTTCTTTCTTCATTCTTCAAGAGGAAAAAAATTATTTAAGCAAAGATAGGTATTTTTTTTGTGTGTGTGAGGAAGATTGGCCCTGAGCTAACATCTGCCAATCCTCCTCTTTGTGCTGTGGAAGACTGGCCCCAGGCTAACATCCGTGCCCATCTTCCTCCACTTTATATGGGACGCCTGCCACAGCGTGGCCTGACAAGCGGTGCATCGGTGCAGGCCCAGCATCCGAACTGGCGAACCCCGGGCCGCCGCAGCGGAGCACATGCACTTAACCACTGGCACCACCCAGCCAGTCCCAAAGATTGATATTTTTAAGGGAAAAATATTAATAAACAATTGGTAGTTGGTATATTTGTAATGTTCTTTATTTTATATTTTATGTTAGAAACTTAACTCACCAGAAAGAAAGATTAGATGTCTGCTCGAGGGCAAGTTTGCTGACTATAATCTCCCAAGGAAATTCATTAGTTTTCCCATGGTTCTATGTTTGTAGGAGCAAAGCAGAAATAAAATGGACCTAAGAGTCAAAAAATTGGGTGGAAGTGAAAAATTCTGTGATTAGCAGATTACCCATTCTTCAATTGAAGTAAGGCAAATCATAGTGTTATCTACTTATTTTACTACCTAGGTAAACAACACATTTAATCACAGTGCTTAATACAGGTAATTTTACTCACTATTTCATAAAACTGGAAAAATTATTGTACTACTTTTACTGGACATAGGATAACAAGATACATAAAAGAAAGAGGAAAAACAGTAAGAGTAAATAGAGAAGATGCAGTTGGTAAGGTAGACATTTTGTAACTGTATCACTCATTTCACTCAGAAAGACAAATGATAAATATTTATTTCACTTATTTTGATTGAAACTCGTTTGCCCTTCTTATAATTTTTAATAATTAACTGGGAGTTTAGGAAAATATTTTAATGTTTTTTGTTTTTTTTGTGAGGAAGATTCATCCTGAGCTAGCATCCACTGGCAATCTTCCTCTTTTTTTTTTGTTTTTTGTTTTGCTTGAGGAAGACTAGCTCTGAGCTGACATCTGTGCCAGTTTTCCTCTACTTTGTATGTGGGATGCCTCCACAGCGTGGCTGATGAGTGGAGTAGGTCCACGCCCGGGATCCAGACCCATGAACCAGGACTGCTGAAGTGGAGTGTGCAGAACTTGAACCACACGGCCACGGGTCTGGCCCAAAAATATTTTAATTTTTACATTCATAAAGGTTATGTCTCTAAAACCACATTCCTTCACCTTAATTGGTGTTATTGATTTGTGAAATTGCAAGAAGAATCAGTAAAATTTGACTTCAAAAATTTTTCAAAAAGATGAACATAATCTGGTGCTGTCAGATTTTCTCACATATAGTATGAAACTTGTGAGAACAAACATGAACTAAATACTTTCAGGAAATCTTTAGCTAAAATATCACAGCATCATCTTGTCTGAACAGCTACATACACACAAGTAGAAATGAATCTCCCAAATAATAAAACATTTTAAAAGATTGATAACTAACATTTGAATTTTAATATAATACCTTTAATTTTGTCTTATCTGTTTCTCAGTAATCAATAAATTCAACTTAATGTTTAATTTTGTTTTAAGTTGCCTGCTAGTTACTCAAAATGAATGAGATAGAACACAAGGTTAAAAGGTCTGCTCTTAGAATCCAACTTTATTTTTTCCTGCCTCTTTTACAAAAAAGAGTTCTTAGTCTTTATAGTAATTCTGCACCTAATTTTCCTCATTGACAAAGCGTAACTGTCAATAAGGTAATTTGTAAATATGCCTTTCAGGTGTTTTTTGACTTGAAATAAAGTAGTTATATACTTATGAATTATACAGCTATAGCTTACTCAATTGTGATAAGCAAATTATTACTTTGTGGAGTAGATAAATCTTAATTTAGACTGGAAAATTTAATTACTATATATTAAATAACATTTTTCTTTCCATCCTCATCATGTTTTTCTAAATATATTTCCTTACTAAGGAAAAATCATGCATCTACAAGACATGATAATATAGCACTTGGGAAATAAGAAAATGTGTGCAATTTTATTTATAAAGACAATTTCCAAAAAATTGTTACAATACAAAATATCAGATTAGAAAAGTAACTTTTATTTATGTCTGATTATACTAGAAATGATCATTTATTTGACTTAACATATTTCATTGAACATCCACCCAAGACTTAATCTCCTGACTACGTGACCCTTTAATATATTAAAAAGGAATTAATAATTCAGATTCTGATGTTTGGAGTAGTGTGGAAACTAACAGCTTTGTTAAATAATGAATTATTTGAGTTAGAGTGAGGAGGTGATATATAAGCCAGAGACACGGTCCCTAAATATATAAATATTTATTTTCCAAAAGGAAATTTATATCTAAAATTAAAACAATACAGGCTCTGTAATTTAAATATCTTTCTAATTTATTTTATAATACAATAATATTATGACTACAAAATAGACAATTTAATTTCCAAATTTCAGTGAAAACGTTTTAACATCTCATTTGGATCTTATTTACAAAACGTTACCATGTAAAAATAGAAAATTTCCCTCAGACTATAAGTTTTCTTTCTTCCTAAATCCTACCTCACTCTTACATTTCATGAGTTTACTGGTTACCGTATTTAAGGAAACATTAGCTTTCTTCTCAATACTTCTATAAGTCTCAGAAAGTATTAACTCAATTAATAATTTTTTAGTGATTTGGCTCATACTTTTGGTTGATAAATCCAAAAATTGTGATTAATCTGTTTCTTCCTTGCCTGTTTTCAACATAGAGGATTGAAAGGCAAAATACTTACTTTTCAGAATACCTTGAAACTAAGGGTGTACAGTATGACATTAACAGAATCATTAGGGAGGTTTCTTAAGACAGCTTTGCTTAAAAAAGGGACAAATCCCAGAAGAAAATATGTTGGTGGCATGCTTTCATTCTTTTTCCTTCCTTAAATGAAAATGAGATGTATGGGACTATAGCAGCAATCTTGCATACATGAGGACAAAATACAAGCATAAAAAAGTAGTAGCTAGTATAGAGAAACTGAGACAGAATGAGTTTTAGTTCCTCGTGTCACTGCTGAATAAGTCAACTGAAATCAGAAAATGCGAGGGGCCGGCCCTGTGTCTGAGCGGTTAAGTGCGCGCGCTCCGCTACTGACAGCCTGGGTTGGGATCCCGGGTGCGCACCGACGCACTGCTTGTCCCGCCATGCTGAGGCCACGTCCCACATACAGCAACTGGAAGGATGTGCAACTATGACATACAACTGTCTAATGGGGCCTTGGGGAGAAAAAGGAAAAAAAGCAGGAGGATTGGCAATAGATGTTAGCTCAGGGCTGATCTTCCTCACACACAAAAAAAGAGAAAATGCCTACTTCAAGACTGCTAAGTGAGAAAAATAAACCCTTATACATTTCAGCCTCTATAAGTCCTTTTTCTGATACTTGCTAAACACATTCCTCACTGAGACAAGTACCTACTATATAACATATGCATTAAACTTAAAAAAATTATTTCCCCTTCTCATTAAAAAATGGCTCTTCAATGAAGGCGCTACATCCTCTACAGTGTGTTAGGTCCTCTTTTCTCTTTACTGATACTTCTAGACCATTCTCCTTTCCTCCTGCTTAAAACACTCCAGGTTTGAATTCATCTTCAAACCATATTCACCCACTATTTTTACTTTTTTTGACAGTCTACTAACATTTTTCTCTCAGGTACAAAATGTGAAATTTTCCTATGGATAACGACAAGGTTATGTCTTATGCACATGAGGCATATGAAAATGCAGGGTTTATGTGAGGGCCTCAAATCTCCAGAATTATTTCAAAGTCTGAATATCAAAAAATCGAAAGCACAGTCCCAGTCTTCCACTGCTTGCAAAATCCCAACAACCCATTTTAACCTCCCAGAGAGAAATTCTAACTTTTTACTAGAGAAAATGAAGGGTCTCCAAGGAAGAGATCTACATTTCGATAATAAGTAATGCCTACAAATAAAATGTATGTCTGTGTTTTCAGTCAACAAAAGTGAAGGCAGCAAAGCTCAGAGGTCCAACCATAGCCATAGACATTCTAATCAGCAGCAACACAGTCAGTCTCTTCCTCTTGAATATAAAAAACAAGCCAGAGACTACCAGGCATATGAAGAGAATCTGCAGCATGGATGAGATACCAAAAGACACAAATAAAATAAAACAAACAAAAAAAGCAAAGGAACAAAAACAAAAATAAACAAAAACATACAAGGAAAAAATACGCCCCCTTAGGCCAGGAATAATAGATTATCTCTCCAAGTGAAGTTCTGTGGTATACCTCATGCAGCAGATGTTCTCTAGGTTATGAATGATTTCCTTGCTATATTCCAGGGTTGCATAACTCACATGCTCTCTAGGAAGCCCTGACTCAAAGTGTGTGTGTGTGTGCGTGTGTGTGTGTTTTACTGTGAGTAAAATCCTCTTGCCATGAACATCATAATAAGGATACTCAAGAGATAAGGTCTCGTCCTTCTAGCAAGCATCGTGAGTCTTTTTACCCAGAGACCCAGTTAAACAAGGATATTAAACCAAGTCTTCTGTATTTTTTTCTTTCCCGTGGGGGCATCCATCTGGTAAAGTGAACACGTGGGTTACAAGACAGCTTTTTAAAATCCTTTCTCCTATCTCCAAATCAGTGGAATGGATAAAATTAAAAAGACTGATCATGATATGTATTTTTAAGGATTTAGAGCAACTGAAACTCTTATATATTGCTGGTGGGAATGTAAAAAGGTACAACATTGTTGGAAAACCATTTCATAATTACTTAGAAAGTCAATTATACATCTATTCAATGATGACTCATTTGCACTCAGAAATTTAAATAGAAAGATAAATGAAAATATATATTCAAAAAACACTTGTACAAGCGTGTTCATAGCAGTTTTATTCATAATAGCCAAACGCTGAAAACTATAACCATGCAATAGAATGAATAAAACATTGTGTCACATTTATGCTAAAATACTATACAACAATGAAAAGGAAGGAAATACTGATACATGCAACAACAGGGGTGAATCTCAAAACACTATGTGGTGTTAAAGACAACAAAAACAAAGATTACAGATAGTATGTCTTCACTTGTGTGAAGTTCAAGAGCAGGTAAAATGAATTTATAATCATGGAAACCAGATCAGTCATTGCCCCTGAGCAGGGGCAGTGTAATATCATGGTAGAATTGACCAAAGGAGGCAAAAGAAAGCATTTGGGGCTAGTTGAAATAATTTGCATCTTATTTGGAGCAGTGGTTACATAGTTGTATGCAGTTGCCAACGCTCATTGAGTAAACATTTAAGATTTATTCATTTTATTTTCAGTTTATTGTTTATTATACATCAATTTTACATATGTATAATATGTTTACTTTATATACATAATAATTTATGTTTATTGTACATATATTAAAATATAGAAAGGAAAGAAACTTAAGAAAATTCTTAATATATTTTCAAAAGTATAAAAAATATATTTCTTTCTAGAAAAATAGGCAAAAAGGGACACAAAGGAAAAGGAATCAGGCTGATATCATATTTTCAAGTTTTTGTGGATGTTAGAAAACAATAACATGACTTCTTTATAATTCTGAGGGAAATTATTTTTAAACTAGAATCCTATATCCAGTTAAATTTTTAAGCAACATGAGAGCAGAATGAAGACATTCAGACATTAAAGAACTCAAAAAGTTACTTCCTTTGTGCGCTTTTTCCAGAAAGGAGTGGAAGGTAGGCTTCCTACAGGAGAAACATCCTAGAAAGGAACATTGGTTCCAAGAAACTAGATTAAACCTTCTTCTCTCACTGAATTCAGACACACTAGCCTTATTGCACTATCTTACAATAAATACATTAGGTGTTCTCTGCCTCAGGACACTTGTACTTTCTTATCACTCTTCAGGAAATTATTGTTTCCTAGATATCTGCATGGCCTGCCTCTTCAACTCATCCAGGTTCTATTCAATTATTATCCAATCTTAGAGGACTTTCCTAACCATCTCCATCACATAGCCACCCTCCCTTACCTGCTCACTCTCTAACCCCTTATCCTCTTTAATTGGTCTTCGTAGGTTTCATCTCCATCTGATGTTAAATGTAATACATAAATGTATGTCTTAATTGTATTATATATGTGTATTGTATATCATATATAAATATTACATAATTCATTAAATATATAAAGTGCTTATTTATTATCTATTAATAAGAACGTTAGCTCTATGTTAACAGAGATTTTGTCAATTTTTTTCACAATATCCTCAGTACTTAGAAAATTTTTTGATGTATAATAACTATTGAATGAATAACTATCTTTTATTTCAGTCATTTTAAAAATTATCTCACTGGTCCACTCTACTTCGCTTTGTCCTTGTGTGAATATATCTCTTATAAATTTTGCTATTATTTGTAAAAATCCTGAGAGGAAGAGGAACGTGAGACATGTCCAATCTTCAGACTCTTTCATGAATCACTTTAAAACAGTCTTCTATGGTCAGACAGAATTTCCCAAAGGAAGAGCTATCAAAGCTATGGCATGACTAATACGTCGATAGCAACTTGTTAAAAAAAGAAATGGTGAAATGTGAATAATAAAACTTTGGCCGTGCTGCTAGGATGTGATGGTGAGATTATTATTTTGCAGAGCGCTATAGGCCAGTGTATTAAATCTGATCCGAGAAATGAAACTAGCTAGACTACTGGGAAGACGTCCAAACAGTTTTTGGTGTGTTCAAGCCCGATGGTCATTTATTCACGTTTTCATTTTACTTGACTGAGAATATTGATTTAATTTAAACTGGATGAAATTGTATGTACTTCAGTTTATTTCACTGGAGTCTAAAGTCGGCTTCCACCTCCATGTTGTAATGTTATTTACTTTAAATAGATGACAAAATTTTTTCTGTCTTCAGTGTTTCCCAAGAGCTAGTGACATGTTGTATTACACTTTTGTGTCACGTGCTCACCATTTTCTGCAAAGGCCATTTGTGACTATATTTGTTTTATAGTTCCTAAATAATTAGGATTTGATGATTATATCAAGAAATTGAGCAAGTTTTGTGAGAATCACAGATTACAACGACATTTTCTGTTGATTAAGTGGTGCTCCTCTTTCATATATGGCATTATAATATTTTTTGCTTTACATCTTGGAGAAGAAGCTCTTGATACAGGTCTTTTCCCATTTCTCTTGTTAGTTAACAAGCATTCATTATTGGCAAGCCATCTAACCTCTCTGCTATTTATTTTCCTCCTCTGTAAAGTAAGGATGTTGACCTCAAAAAGTGGTTTTCAAATTGTGCTCCTGGGAGCTCTTGTTGGAGTTCAATGTTCCTTCAGGAACTATCTCACTGGGGTGTGGAAAGGATTAAGGGCAGAAATTGATCAGGTAGGATTTTGGAGGCCTTCCCTTTCCTTTTCTTCCCCTTCTTGAATGCCCATCAAACACCTCTCCAACCAGAATACTCTACTTTTATTTTTGTCTATTATGCTTACATATGAGGGTTAGTTTTATTTTTTTCCTACAAAAATAACTTCAGTGCAAAATTTGAAGACTCTCATACTAGTAACAGTATTGATCCTTTATTGTTTATGACCTTGCATACCTACACAATGCCTTCTACCTGCTAAGGATTTCCTTTTTTGTTATATTTTGTCTATACTCAGAGATGAGGTGCATACCCAGTGCAGAAACATGCCTTTTCAGCCTTGCATCCTCAAAAGTTAGCTTAGTATGAAGCTCCAATGGGTGTTCAATGAGGGGATGGTTATTGAATGCATTGATGAATTCATAAATATATTTCAAAATAACTTCATTACCCAAACTTCCCTCTATATATTTCACTGGTGATAATTTAAATTAGGTTATATTCTCAGTTTAGAATAGGGAATATTTTCATAACCATCAACTTTAAACATGTCTCTCAAAACTCTGACACCAACATACTAGAACTGATTATAGAATATCTGTTCATTCATTTAATGAGAAGCATTAATTTAACACCAATTAATTAAATACTGATTTAATTAGTACAAAGTATTAATTAAACCAAGTGTAATTTCCCTAATTATTTTCTATTGTATCCCTCAATATACTGAGTGAGGCCTCTTTTCTTGAGTATACAATCAAATAATCCAGATTTCCTCACTTCTTATGACTATCAAGATGCATTTCAGAAAAGTGTGAGTTTTGCTAAGGTTTTCACTGTGCGACAGCATACTCTGAATGCTAAAGTTCAGGAATAAATAATATTTTCATCAATGCATAGAGAAAAATATATTGGATTAATTATAGTCCTGAATTTTTTAGGGAGCTTCCCCCGACTTGACAGAACTTTACATTTGTGCACTTCATGCTGAGTGGAGCAGGTATTATCACTCACTATAGGGATTTCAACTTTCCCAGAACTGTCACAGCAGAGAGGTTACTAGGGACAAATCACTTAGTAGCCATAGGCTCTACCTGTGTAGTGAGTTATATAAGGATTATCAGGACAATTCAGAATGAATAATAGCAACTATTTGTAAAAGCTAAATCTACCTTCTTATAAACAACACTCAAGTCCATGGTGATAGTACAGCAATACAGAGAGTATTATTCCCAATGTGTGCCACCATGATGAGAGAGAGAGAGAAAGTGAGAGGCAAAGAAAAATGGAATTGTTGCAGATCCACGCACCCACTCTGATGCTTTCAAATTTATTACTTTTTAATTTTTTTGTTCTCTCTCTAATCTATAAATTAAGGCCTCCTAGGTCTTGGGATCTATTTGTTATGTGAGGTGGGAAAGCAGGTAATCCAATCTGTAGTTTATTTTTAATGTAACAATCTTAGTTTGAGACTCTGTAGTTTTCTGCGTTTCACCTCTTGTAATTGAATAAATGTGACAAAAATTAATAAGAGAAACTACACATCTCTGTGAACCAATGCAAGGGGAGAGATTTAGAGCCACCTTTTTTGTTTTAACTAGCGCACTGACAATGAGTTTTTGGCAAATTATTTTTATTGCTTCTTTGATTCTCTCTCTAACCCTCCTCCATTTAACTTGCACTCATCCTTCGGGTCTCTGCCCATACTTAATTTTCTCACTCTAGTAGACCAGATTTCTGTCTCTCAGACATCATCCTCTCTATATATTTTTCAATTAATAACTTTATCTTTCAGAGCAGTTATAGGTTCACAGAAAAATTGAGTGGAAAGGAGAGTTCTCATTTATCCTTTGTCTATATACATGCAAGTCGCCACAACATTCCTGCACCACAGTAGGATGTTTGTTACAGTCAATGAACCTGCATTGACATATCATTTTTATTCAAGGTCCATAGTTTACCCTAGGGTTCACTATTGGTGGTGTACATTCTATGGGTTTAGACAAATGTATAATAATGCATCTATCCACTATTGAAGTTTCATACAGAATAGTTTCACTGCCCTAAAAATCCTCAGGCTCCGCCTATTAATCCCTCTCTCCACCCAAACACCTGGCAGTCACTAATCTTTTTATGTGTCCATAGTTTTGCCTTTTCCAGAATATCATATAGTAGGAATCATACCATATGTAGTCTATTCAGATTGGCTTCTTTCACTTAACAATATGCGCTTATAGTTCCTCTGTGTCTATTTATGGCTTGGTAGCTAATTTCTTTGTAGCACTGAATAATATTCCGTTGTCTGGATATATCTCAATTCATCTGTTCACATACAGAAAGATATCTTGCTTGCTTCCAAGTTTGGGCAACTCTTTAAATATTTCCCTCCACTCTTTTCTTACTTACATGGTTTCTGAGGAGAATTTGGATGTAAATCTTATCTTTGCTCTTATATTGGTAAAGTGAGTTTCTTTTCCCCTCTGGCTTCTTTCAAGATTTTTTATCTTTTTCTGAAATTTAAGTATGTTTCATATGCCTCAGTGTAGGGGTTTTTTTGTGTTTTTTTTTTTTTTGGCATTTGTTCTGCTTGGTGGTCTCTTAGCTTCTAGGATCTACGGTTTGTTGTCTGACAACTTGAAGGAAATGCAGAGTCATTTCTGCTTCAAATATTGCTTCTGTTCCTTTCTCTCTTCTCCTTCTGGTATTTCCGTTATGCAAATGCTTCACCTTTTGTAGTTGTCCTGCATTTTTTTGGATATTCTGTTTTGCTTTCTTTTTTCCAGTTTTTTCCTTTACTTTTCAGTTTTTGTACTTTCTATTGTCATATCCTCAAGCTCAGAGATTTTTTTCTCAGCCATGCTCAGTCTACTAATGAACCCATCAAAGGCCTTCTTCATTCCTGTTATAGTGTTTTTGATCTTTAGCGTATCTTTTGGATTTTTTTCTTAGACTTTCCATCTCTCTGTCTGCATTATCCATCTATTCATGCTTGTTGTCCACTTTTTCCATTAAGCCCTTAGCTTATTAATCATAGGTCTTTGAAAAAACCTGTTCTATTAATTTCAACATTCCTGCCATATCTGACTGGTTCTGACACTCGTTCAGTCTCTTCTAACTGTGATTTTTTTTCCTCTTAATATGCCTTGTAATTTTTTGTTGAAAGGTGTATTGCGTAAGTGGAGCTTGGTGAAGAGGCCTTTAGTAATGTAGTGATAAGGATTGGGGGAGGGGGAGCTTTCTATACTCCTATGATTAAGTCTCAGTCTTTTGGTGACTCTGTGCCCCTGGACTGTTAACCTCACCTGTGCATCTCAGTTCCCTCTCCGCGCTAGGTGGGACTGGTTGGCTAGGAGAGGCTGTAGTTGGGCATTTCCCTCCTGTCCCATGGAAGGCTAGAGAGAGTTGGAGGTGGATATTTCCCTTCCTCTAGGAAGGTTAAGTTCTGATAAAACTCCAGCCGATGAGGCTCTGGTGAATTAGTTTCTCCTGAGGGCAAGCCTTAGGAAGAAGAATAGAGTGCTTTGACATATTTCAAAGTGGTTACTTTTTCCCTCACTTCCCTGCCTGAAGGAAGAGGGAATTTTTCTCTGATATTCACTTTAGACCCTGGTAGAGCTCCTGGATGTAGAACTCACAAAAGTGTGGGTGCCTCCCGATGGCTGAGTCCCCTTGGACTTTTTAACTCTCAGACTTGTCCATGCTGAGCCTCCATCAATTTGTCATTGACAGTTCAGGTTTTCCTACCTGAGCCCTGGTTCCTACAGAGTTTCTCTTCCTGGATTTCTGCCTGGTAAGTTGTGGTTCCCTGTTTCCACCCGTCTGTCTCTCCAATACTGGAGGCAGTAGTTTGTCCTGTGATCTCACTTCTCTGACATCTCTAAGAGTTGTTGGTTGTTTTTTTCAGCTTTATTGGGTTATAACTGATGTATAACATTGTGTAAGTATAAAGGGCACAACATTATGATTTGATACACTTATATATTGTGAAATGATTATTGCCTAAGGTTAGTTAACACCTCTATCACCTCACATAATTACCTCTTTTTTTGTGGTAAGAACATTTAAAATTTACTCTCTTAGCAACTTTCATATATATAATACATTATTGTTAACTATAGTCACTATGCTGTATATTAACCCCCCAGAGCTCTTTCATCTTATAACTAGAAGTTTGTACCTTTTGACTAACATGTCCTCATTTCCCTCACACCCCAGCCCCTGGCAACCACTATTCTGCTCCCTATTTCTATGAGTTTGGCATTTTTAGTTTCCATATATAAGTGAGGTCATACAGTATTTATCTTTCTCTGTCTGACTTATTTCACTTAGCATAACACCCTCAAGGTCCATCCATGTTGTCACAAATGACAGGATTTCCTTCTTTTTATGGCTGAATAATATTCCTTGTATCTATACATATACCACATATTCTTTATCCATTCATCCATTGATGGAACTTAGATTGATTCTGTGTTTTAGCTACTATAAATTATGCTGCAATGAGCATAGGAGTGCAGGTATCTCTTCAAGAGAGTGACTTTATTTCCTTTGGATATATATACCCAGAAGTGAGATTGATGGATTATATGGTAGTTCTATTTTTAATTTTTTGAGGAACTTCTGTATTTTTTCCATAGTGGCTGTACCAATTTGCATTCCTACCAACAATGTATAAATGTTTACTTTTCTCCACATTCTTGCCACACTTGCTATATATTGTCTTTTTGACAACAGTCATTCCAACAGGTGTGAGATGACATCCATTGGGGTTTTGATTTGCATTTCCCTGATAATTAGTGATATTGAACACTTTCCTTGTACCTGTTGGCCATTAGTGTGTCTTCTTTGGAAAAATGTCCGTTCAGGCCCTTTGCCCATTTTTTTAATTGAATTATTTCTTTTTTTGCTATTGAGTTATATGTGTTCCTTGTAAATATTAGATAGTAATGTCTTATGAGATTTTCAAATATTTTGTAGGTTGCCTTTTCATTTTGTTATTTTTTTTCCTGCTGTGCATAAGCGTTCAGTTTGATGTAGTCTCACGTGTTGATTTTTTTCTTTTGTTGCCTTTGCGTTTGGTGTCATGTCCAAAAAAATCAAGAACAGTGTCAAGGAGCTTTTTCCCTATTTTTGTATTAGGAATTTTACGGATTCAATTATTACATTGAAATCTTTAATCCATTTGAGTTAATTATTGTGAATGGTGTAAGATAACGGTCCAATTTCATTCTTTTGCATGTGAATATCCAGTTTTCTCAATACCATCTATTAAGACTGTCCTTTCCCCATTGAGTATTCTTGGCTCCCCTGTCAAACTGTGTATTCCCGGGTTTATTTCTGGGATCTTGATTCTGTTCCATTGGCCTATGTGTCTGTTCTTATGGCAGTACCATGCTGTTTTCATTACTATGCCTTTGTAATATAGTTTGAAATCGAGTAGTCTGATGCTGCCAGCTTTGTTCTTTTTTCTCCGGATTGTTTTGGCTATCCAGGGTCTTTTGTTCCATACAAATTTTAGGATTGTTTTTTCTATTTCTGTGAAAAATGCCAAAGGAATTTTGATAAGGATTGCATTGAATCTGTAGATCACTTTGGGTAGTATGGACATTTTAACAATATTAATTCATCCCATCCATGAACATGGAATATTTTTCCATTTATTTGTGTCTTCTTCAGTTTTTCCCATAAAACTCTCATAGTTTTCAGTGGACAGATCTTTTACTTTTTACCTCCTTAGTTAAATTTATTCCTAAGTATTTTGTTCTTTTTGATGCTATTGTAAATTGGAATTTTCTCTTTATTTCTTTTCTCATGTAGTTCATTGGTAGTGTATAGAAGTACAATTGATTTCTGTATGTTTATTTCGTATCCTGCAATTTTACTGAAGCTGTTTGTTAGTTCTAATAGTTTTTTGGTAGAGTATTTAAGATTATCCATATAGAAGATCATATCAGCAAACAGAAACAATTTTACTTCTTCCTTTCTGATTTGGATTCCTTTACTTTTTCTTGCTTAATTTCTCTAGCTAGAACTGCCAGTACTATGTTGAATAACAGTGGTGAGAATTGGCACACTTGTCTTATTCCTGATCTTAGAGGGAAAGGTTTCAACATTTCACTCTTGAATATGATGTTAGCTATGGGCTTGATGTAAGTTGTCTTTATTATGTTGAAGCATATTCCTTCAACAACCAATTTATTGAGAGTGTTAAAGTGAGATGATGTTGAATTTTGTCACATGCTTTTACTGCATTTACTGAAATGATCCTATGATTTTATCTTTCGTTCTATTAATGGGATGTATCGCATCTGTTGATATGCATATGTTGAACCATCCCTGCATCCCAGGGATAATTCTCACTTGATCGTGGTGTATGATCCTTTTAATGTGCTGTTGAATTTGTTTTGTTAGTATTTTATTTAGAATATTTGCATCTTTATTCATGAGAGATACAAGTCTGTAGTTTTCTCTCTTTGTAATGTTTTTATCTGGCTTGGTATCAGGATATTGCTGTTCTCATAAAATGAATTTGAGAATGTTTCCTCCTCTTCAGTTTTTTGGAAAACTTTGAGAAGGATTGATGTTAATTTTTCTGTAAATGTTTGGTAGAATTCACCAGTGAAACCATCTAGTCCTGGACTTCTCTTTTTTGGGAGGTTTTTGATTATTGATTCATTCTCCTTACTCATTATTGGTCTGTTCAGATTTTCTTTTTCTTCATGATTCAGTCTTAGTAGGTTGCATGTCTCTAGAAATTGATCCATTTCCTTTTGGTTATCCAATGTGTGAGTGTAAAATTGTTCAGGGTAGCCTCTTATCATCTGTTGTATTTCTGTGGTATCCATTGTAATGTCTCCTCTTTCATTTCTTCTTTTATTTATTTGTGTCTTCTCTCTTTTTTTCTTCTTAGTCTAGCTAAATATTTGTCTATTTCGTTTATCTTTTCAAAACACCAGGTCATAGTTTCATTGATCTTTTCTATTGTTTTTCTGGTCTCTATTTCACTTATTTCTGATGTGATCTTTGTATTTTCTTCCTTCTGGTAACTTTGGACTTAGTTTGTTTTTCTTTTTTTTTTTTTTATTTTTTTTTATTTTTCCCCTCAAAGCCCTAGTAGATAGTTGTATGTCATAGTCTCACAGCCTTCTAGTTGCTGTATGTGGGACGTGGCCTCAGCATGGCCAGAGAAGCAGTGCGTCCGTGCGCGCCGGGATCCGAACCCAGGCCGCCAGCAGCGGAGCACGCGCACTTAACCGCTAAGCCCTGGGGCCAGCCCTGTTTTTCTTAATCTAGTTCCATGAGGTGTAAAGTTAGGTTGTTGGAGATCTTTTTTTTTTTTTTTTTTTTTTTTTTTTCTTAATGTAGGTGTTTATCACTATAAACTTCCCTCTTTGAAATGCTTTTGCTGTATCCCATGAGTTTTGGTTTGTTGTGTTTCCATTTTTGTTTGTCTCAAGATGTTTTTTGATTTCCTTTTTGATTTCTTCTTTGATCTATTTGTTGTTCAAGAGTGTCTTGTTTAATTTCCACATATTTGTGTATTTTCCAGTTTTTCTCCTGTTATTGCTTTCTAGTTTCATACCATTGTGGTTGGAAAAAATACTTGAGCTTTATTCAAATATTATTTATGTCCTTATAAAAGAAGAGATTAAGACATACAAAGAAAGACACCAGGGTCAGAAACACACACAGCAAGAAGACAGCTATCTGTAAGCCAAAGAGAGAGGCCTCGGGAGAAACCAAACCTGCAGACACCTTGATTTCAGACTTCTAGCCCACATAACTAAGTGAAGATAAATTTAAATAGTTTAAATCACTCAGTCTATGTTATTTTGTTATGGAAGCTTTAGCAAACTGATACAGAGATAAAACAATTTTGTTTTGAAATCATACAAAATACATTATTTTTTTAAAAAAGCATATGTTTAAGATTTTCCTCTCTTCTTTTTTGACCCATTTTCCCTTAGAGAAATAGCTTCAATTTTGGAGACCCCTATACTCTAAAACAAATCTTTAATTATTTTTATTATTTAGGAAGAATATATATACATATTATTTTCTGATTGAATATCTTAGAATTCTTTTATTAGTCTAATTCAACACCTTAACCTCAGGTGAATGTTATATTTTTTAGAGTCGAAATATATTCCATATGAAGATATTTATATGTAACAACTCTTTCTTTTCTTTAGTAGTCTTACAGAATCCAATTGAATCTGTATCATCTATATCATTCTAGAAGATCTAATGTGTGGGTTGTCTATTTGTTCACACTTGTTTGGTTGACTCTATTGAGGAAATATTTTCTTGTTGAGAACAGAGAACATACATTTTCTAAAATTTTTATTTCTTCTTTATTTAAATCTATTTTGGAGATTTTTGCATATTCTCTGAACATTGGATCGTTTTTCATTCAGAAGCTGTTCATAGGTTTCCTTACTTTAATCAGTTTACTCATTCTTACAAAAAACTGATTCTGATTGCTCTGTGTTGGTTAATAATACAGAAGGAATTTTCACTCAAAACTTTTCCACAAGATCTATAGATTTATATTCTATAGAGAAAAAAGTCTATTAGGTACCCTGTGTGGAGGGCAAGACCACCACTGAAACAGGCAATTTGTTTCTTTCTGACTCTCTAATTCTGAAAGGAATGAGAGTCCTATTTTTACATGGTTTTCAGGTTTGTGTTATAGTACAATTCTTATATATATTTCATACAACCGTACTTTCAAAAATAAAAGAATTATATAAGTGATGTGTTATCCAATTGGTCCCTACCTGCCCTTGCTGCATATGTGTGTGTGTGTGTGTGTGTGTGTGTGTGTGTGTGTATGCACGTGTTCAGGCATGAACATATGCATGTTTAAATTAGGGCTAGTATTGAAATTTGTAGAAGGGAGTTGGAGTAGTCTATGGAGTGTCCACTGTACTTATGTGTCCAGTATCACATTGCTCAACTTTCCATCTACTTTTCCCATCTCTACGTTATTGGAGACTGCTGGTAAGTATACGTACAATGGAGAGAACCAAGAAGTACAAAGCAGGTGAAAATAATTGTTACAATTAGATATAGTAAATGAATGAGAGTCAGAGACACACAATGAATATATAGTTTGATTAGATTGGGGTTATACAGGGAAGATTCCTTGGGAACATTGTCTAGGTTAGAATTTCTGTAGACTAGCAAAGGAGAAGAAAGGGCAAATTTAAAGTGTATTGAATGTCTTTAAAAAGACTGGCAAATACAGAAAAATAGTATGTGAATTAAAAGTAGGTAGAATGATGAAATTTCTAAACATTTGTTTATTCTACAATAATAAATTTCTTTTAAAAATAGTTTTATGAACTTTTATGCAATAGAGGTATAGAACTTTCTTAAATAAGACGGACTTAGACATTACTAGTTTCATTTTCCCTTTTTTATTTTAACTTTTTTTTGTGTGTGTGGAGGAAGATCAGCCCTGAGCTAACATCCATGCTAATCCTCCTCTTTTTTGCTGAGGAAGACAGGTTCTGAGCTAACAACTATGGCCAATCCTCCTCTTTTTTTTCCCCAAAGCCCCAGTAGACAGTTGTATGTCACAGTTGCACATACTTCTAGTTGCTGTATGTGGGACGCCACCTCAGCAAGGCTGGAGAAGCGGTGTGTCGGTGCGCGCCCGGGATCTGAACCCAGGCGGCCAGTAGAGGAGCACGCACAATTAACCGCTAAGCCACGGGGCCGGCCCCTCATTTTCTCTTGTATGTAGAGGAATCATTCTTTCACTCTTGATTTTGTATTCTACTTTATTTATAAAGAATCTTCATAACATATTAATAAGGTCTTGTATTGATTTCATGTTTCATTGATAGTAATTCAAAAACTATCATTCACCATGTGCCTAAGCCCTGCACAGTTTAGAGAGGAAAGCAATTTTGTTGAAAGGAAGTTGCTTTTGATTTAAACTCTAAGAATTACAACCCAAATTTAGTAGAACCTTCAACTTCAAAGTGACAATGTACAGCCAACTCTCTCTTGAAAGGTTTCAGCTTTCACTCTCTCTCTTTCATCTGCAATAAATAAATAATCCAAATCTGTCAGATGCCACATATAAGAACTTCAGATTCTGGGAAATTCAAGGCTTTTCCTTGGATGACTCCACAGAAATACTTTTGGCTAGGAGTGGAGATGGGATTTCTTCCCAGAGACAGTTCCTGGGGGCAGATAGTGTGTGTGTGTGTATGTGTGTATACAGACATAATCCTCTTCTGTCCAGTATGCTCAAACTGCTTGAAAACGGATCTTTCTCTCTCTCTCTCTCTCTCTCTTACTTTTTTGTTTTTGTTTAATTTCCAATCCACTGTATACCTATCTAGAATTTTTTCAAATTTGAAAATCACTCAGGTATTTGAATTTATTTATATATTATTGGTACAAACTAGAAATGTCTACCATAGCTCAACGGATGTTGTGCTGTGCAGCCAAGAAAATAGAGGATAATGCAGCAGATGCTTCTCTGCATGTATCAGATCAAGTTTAGATTTTTAAAAAAGAGATCTGACTTACAAACTACTAAATTTTGGGTTTGAACTGCAGATAATTCTCCCCTTTTCATAGGGAAGAATACTAAATTTAAATTGACATCACCTCCATTTATTTTCCTCCATAAAATTGACTAGTCTTAGAATATTTTTGGTATTTTTTCTTTCTTTCTTTCTTTCTTTCTTTTTTTTTTGTGAGGAAGATTAGCCCTGAGCTAACATATGTCACCAATCCTCCTCCTTTTGCTGAGGAAGACTGGCCCTGGGCTAACATCCAGGCTTATCTGCCTCTACTTCCGCCACAGCATGGCTTGATAAGCGGTGCATCGGTGCACGCCCCGGATCCGAACCCCAGGCTGCCCAAGTGGAGCATGCGCGCTTAACTGCCACACCACCGGGCCGGCCCCAGAATATCTTTGTTTTTTTAATGATGACTTAGATTATGTAAACCTTTGTTGCTTTCTGAAGAAAATCATACGGCTAATAATAATGTAATTGGTATTGTGGAAAAGCGTTTTGAGTTGTAAAAAGTTAATATATCAGTACTTCAAGTGCATAAAACATATAGTAACTTGCATAAAAGTTATAAAAATCATGTTCTGAGGCAAAGATTTTATAAATTGTTACTGAGAAAGCTTGCTTGGCTCATTTATTAAAAATGATGCCTGAAATTATTAATGAAATTTAATATTAAGAAATATGATTTTATGTCATTGTTTTTGCTTAGAATAACATTAACTTATTTGTTTTTTAAACCTGCAGTAGAGGAAGTTTAATGGGGAATCTGCTGTTGTTAGACTTTGTTTTTGTATCTAGTTGTAAATCAATAATTGAATGGTGCACAGAATATATTACTTAATCAGTCTTTAAAAATAAATAAAACATTGCCAGCCAACATTGAGAGATTCCACTACATTTATTTTTTCATACAGAAAATAAAATACACCACCATTTTAGCAAAAAAAAATTATTTTAAATAGTCTTAAAATCCTTAAGAAATTGAACAGACAATTGACTACAATACACTTAATTAGATAAAAGCAATTCTTAATTTGGCATAGTTTTTTAGAATAGAAAATTGCAAATAAACTAAACTTTATGATAGTAAAATTGAAAGTTTACCCAACCTCAATCTCAAAACCTCTTGACAGTAATGCAAAAGGACAATTACAAGGCTGTTTGTTGCAGCATTTTTTGACTCTAAAACCCAGGAAACAATCTAAATATTTATCATTAATCATTTTCAAACAGAATAACATCATGCAAGAATTTAAAAGAATAAACTACGTTTTTATATATCAATGTGGATAGATCTCCAAAACAGAAGGTCACTCAAGAGAAGATGCAGATTGATTCAAAAAGAATAATGTAGTTTATAAAAAAAAGTATAAAAATAATGTTTTACATTGTTAATAAAAATGATATCTGTTTATAAATATAGAAATTGTGAGCTGGAAGATACGCATGAAATTTTTCACAGTACTTTTCTTTTGGAGGGAAGGAGAACTAAGCAGAGTGAGTAAAGAGAACTTCAACTAAATCTGTTATAATCTATGTTTCTGTTTTCTATTTTCAAAACAAGAGGAAGTGATTTAACAAAATGTTTAAGGTAAAGCCTGCAGTGGTGGGAACATGGCTGTTTGTTATATTGTTCTTTACAGACACCTTCATTTAAAAAATTTCTCAGACAAAAAAAGAGAACTATTTATTCTTTGCAGGAAACAAAAGTTTCTGCTTTCTAACATGTTTTAAGAAACCATCATGAAGGTTATCATACAGAAAACAGATAAATTTGTTTGATAATGGAATCAGAGAGTAATGGATCATCAGAAACAAATTCAGACACATTGATGATGATGTAAGTCAACCTATTATTTTTTTAAATAAGAAGATCAAAATCCATAGGGTTTAAAATATGCACAATTGCTCATAACTCATATATGTTAAACATTTCTACCAAAGGGGAAGTGAATTTGGGTTTGAACTGTGGTCAGACTGCTCTCCTGAGAAGCTTTCTCAAGATTTGGATACAATTCATAATCCAAAACAAGGTGTCATGAGAAATGATGATATTTGCCTTAGGCAGTATTCTTGAGCAAGAGAAAATCAGATCACAACGTCAAACTTGTGCAACACTGGAAAAATAGATATGTTTTATTAAAACAAACAAGATACACTGTAAAAATACCAGTATTTGTGAAAAAGTCCTTCTGGACAGAAGCAGCTCATTCTTTATGTTCCTGGGGCAAGAAGCTTGGCTCTCATGAAGCATAAGCAATCTGCCTCTCAACCCATGAGAGGATAGAACTTATTTAAGATCTGCCAACAACATATTACTTGCACTGTATTACTTTTTGTCCTTCAGGGGTAGGGGTTTCAACTCAAAGTAGTATTTATTCTAAATACCACAGTAATATTTTTGTAGTCTTCAAATTGATTTTGTGAGTAATTCTTGTCTCATAGACCCATCAGAGTGACTTTAGGTTAAGGGGAGCCCTGAGAGTCAAGAAAGACCAAGGATCTCAATGAAACAATGTGACTTCAGAGGAAAACAGTTAAAATAACGAATTGGCTGCAATAGGGGCAGTAAGTAAAAGAATTGCCTGACTCACAAGAGACAACCGAGCCTGGAGTAATGAAACTACTTTGTCTATTGTCGTAAAACTGTTCAGTGAAATCGTCAGATCTCACTGCCGTTATTGCCTACAACAGGGTCAGAGGATGCTCACTATAAAGAGTAAGTAATTTCTTACTATGTTTTTATCAAACATCAATACACATGTTAACTAACCAATAGAAAATTTGAAGACAAAATTTTCAGTAAACCCATTTTAAAACCTTAAAAAATCTATGCAGTTGAACTCTTTCTGTTAAAATATAACAGCAACATATTTAGGACATGCCCTTAATTAAAACTCTAGCTACATAAGTCCCAGCTGAGCTTCTCATGTTTCCAAGTTGAGCTTTGAATGAAAACATTTATTTGCTTTCATTACAGTAATCTGTATAGACACAAACACTACTCCAAATAATCTAACAAATGAATTAGCAATGCTAATTTTTAAAAATTGAAATGTGTGTCCATTCCACTAAGTTGTAGCTGTGTTTACAAGAAGTGATCAAATCTAACATTGAAAAAATTTCCACCTTTTTCCCGTAAGAATAGTTTTATTAATGACCTAATACACGTAAAGTGCTTTCCTCACAAAAAACAGTGATTTTCAAAATGTTATTGCTGAGGAAGAAGAAAATTGCTAAGCTTCTAAAGGTATATTAACCATGGCCAACCCTCAGGGTATCATTTACTTTGCTTGGAAAAAGTTAATTGTTGAAAGATGCTCTAATGAGCGAAAACAATAATGCATTTAAAAATATGTGCACTGATTTCCTTCTCAGCCATTGGTACTCTGATAGGTTTCTCAGTTACTTCACATGCCTGCATTTCTAGTGCTTTCATTCTGTTGAACTCATACTTTACCGAACTTCTATCGCCCTCTTTAAACTGGGGTTAATAATTACTTTTGCCATCTTCTTTTCTTTCGTCCCAGTAAAGAATAGGTCATGACTTACGCATCATTAACTTTTATTTTCAACTTCCTTTTTTAAATAAGATTCTAGATCTCTCGTTCCGTTTTACTGTTCTCAGTGTAATGCATTTTGAAGAAAGCTTCCTATTTTAATGGCATGTTTCTTTATTTTCCTTTTAGGAATTTTTGTTCAGGGACTTATGAATCCTCTTCATCTGGTGGCATTTTTATTTCTTCTGAACAGCAACGAACTATTGGTATTATTAAGTGTCATTTTAATATACATTTTTTATTTTTGTTTTTAGATTCTACAGATGACATCATACAGAATTTGTCTTTCTCTGTGACTTATTTCACTTAGTATAATGCCTTCAAAGTCCATCCATGTTGTCACAAATAGCAGGATTTCCTTCTTTTTTATGGCTGAATCATGTTCAATTGTATATATATATACCACTTTTCTTTATCTATTCATTCCTCAATGGAACTTAGGTTGATTCCATGTCTTGACTATTGTGAATTATGCTGCAGTGAACTAAGGGTGCAGGTATCTCTTCAAAAGCGTGATTTCATTTCCTTTGGATATGTACCCAGAAGTGGGACTGATGAATTGTATGGTAATTCTATTTTAATTTTTTGAAGAACTTCCCTACTGTTTTCCATAGTGGCTATATCAATTTACATTCCTACCAACAGTGCACAAGGGTTCCCTTTTATCCACATCCTCACCAACATTTGTTTTCTGTTGTCTTTTTATTACAGATATTCTAACAAGTATGAGAGAATATCCCTTTGTGGTTTTGATTTGCATTTCCCTGATGATTAGTGATGTAGAGCACCTTTACATGTACATATTGGCCATTTGTATGTCATCTTTGGAAAAATGTTTATTCAGTTCCTATGCCCATTTTTTAATAGGATTCGGGATTTTTTTGCCATTGAGTTGTATGAGTTCTTTACATATTTTGGATATCAACCCCCTATCAGATCCATGGTTTCTCCCATTCTATAGGTTCTCTTTTCATTTTGTTGATAGTTTCCTTTTCTGTGCAGAAACATTTCAGTTTGATGTAGTCCTACTTGTTTTTGCTTTTATCACCTTTTCTTTTGGTGTCAAAACCTAAAAGTCATTTTCAAGACTGATGTCAAGGAGCTTAACCTCTATGTTTTCTTCTAGGAGTTTTGTGGTTTCAAGTCTTACGTTCAAGTCATTGGTCCATTTTGAGTTGATTTTTGTGTACAGAGTAAGACAGTGGTCTAATTTCATTCTTTTGCATATGTCTATCCAATTTTCCCAACACCGTTTATTGAAGAGATAGTCTTTTCCTATTATTGGCTTTTTTTTTTTTTGTGAGGAGATCAGCCCTATGCTAACATCTGCTCATCCTCCTCTTTTTTTGCTGAGGAAGACTGGCCCTGGGCTAACATCTGCCAATCCTCCTCTTTTTTCTGAGGAAGACTGGCCCTGGGCTAACATCCGTGCCCATCCTCCTCTGCTTTATATAGGATGCCGCCACAGCATGGCTTGCCAAGCAGTGCATCAGTGGGCGCCGGGATCCGAACCGGCGAGATCCGGGCCACCGCAGCTGAGGACACACACATAACTGCTTGCGCCACCGGGCCGGCCCCGGTTTTCCTTTCTTAAATTAATTGACCATATAGTGTGAGTTTATTTCTGGCCTCTCTATTCTGTTCCACTGATCTATGTGTCTATTTTTATGGCAATATCATACTGTGTTAATTACTGGAGCTTTGTAATAAAAATCAGGAAATATGGTGCTTCCAGCTTTGTTCTTTCTGAAGTTTGCTTTGGTTTTTTGGGCTCTTTGTGGTTTGATACATATTTTAAGATTGCTTTTTTATTTCTGTGAAAAATGCCATTGAAATATTGACTGGAATTGTACTGAATCTGTAGATCACTTTGGGTAGTATGAACAGATCAACAATATTAATTCTTTCAATCCACGAGCCTGGAATGTATTTCCATTTATTTGTGTTCTCTTCAATTTTGTTCATCAGTGTCTTACAGTTTTCAGTTTTTAGCTCTTTCACCTCCTTGGTTAAATTTATTTTTAGGTATTTTATTCTTTTGGAAGCAATTGTAAATGGGATTGTTTTCTTAATTTCTTTTTCTGATCGTTCATTGTTAGTGTACACAAACACAACTGATTTTTGTATATCGAGTTTATATCCTGCAACTTTATTGAATTTGCTTATTAGTTGTAACAGTTTTATGATGGTGTCTTTAGGCTTTTCCGTATATATTATCATGTCACCTGCAAATACAGACACTTTTACTTCTTCCCTTCTGATTTGGATGCCTTACTTTCATTGTCATTTTAATTGTAATGTTCTTCAAGTCCCAATCTAATTTTGGCTTATGACAAATTATAAAAACCTACAAATTAGGGAGCTTTTGCTAACTGAAGTACATAGTCCTTCAATCACATTGTTTTGGAAAAAAGTTATTTTTGTTTTGTTAATTAAAAATAGCACTTTTTGCAACTGATGTTATGCATTTTATCCCCATATAATGGACTGTGTGATTTGCTTGGCATACAAGAAGTTAGACAACTTAAAGCACAGTGAAAATCAGTCCTCGCTCTCTTGTCCCTCTAGGAGCCTCTATTCAATATAAATTTGACATGTGTTAGATTTCAATTTGAGTAGGATATCAGTAAATTTCTAGTTTATCTGCTGTAAAACGCACAGTTAACATAAGTGTACACAAAAAATATTGACATTCCTGAAACATTATAAAGATGTAATGTCTTTATGTGTGGACTTACCAATATTAAATGTATTCAGATTAAATATGATTGTTAAAATCATTCCTTTTCATTTGATTATGTATGCAGTCATAAGCAGCATTTAAATTACTATCCTGGTAATAATATCATGCAAGTCTGTTCATTTTTGCATGTTAACTATACATACAACCACTTCTGACATTTGGATGAGCTTCACTGATTTTCACTTTGATCTTCTATTTTAGATCTAGTGGAATGTTAAAGACATGAACCCTAAGCACCGAGGCTAAAATAATTTTGCTTGGACATGGCCCCAGTCCAGTTAGAGATCTAGAATAGCTCTAGAGCACCCCTTGTTTCAGTGGGGAAAGAAAGAAAGAAATAGTGTATCTAGTGTCATGATTTAGTTGGAAAATATTGTGTTAAATGGATGATAAACACGTAAAAATCTAGGAATGTATTATAACTAATAGCAACTCTATTTTTTTTCTTGCATGTAGTTTGCATCCAAATATCAATGAAGCAGTCTTGAAAAATATATAGGGCAATAACTTTTAGGCAATCACATCAGTGTGGGTTTTATAATAATGGGAAAATTGGAATAATTCAATCAAAGCCTCCCATTATTTTATCATAGCAATTAGAGATTACAGATGTATTTTGAATCCCTTTGCCTAGCACAATTCCTAGAATATGGTGTGCATTCAACAAATGTTATTTCCAGTGAGTCAATAAATTCTTCTCTGGCGTGGAGGAAGGTATTAAAAGGAAATTTCTTTTAGATGTACTCTCACTGTGGACAGAGTGGAGGTCTGTAGGCATAAATATCCTCTTTACAACACACACTCCTTCTCCATGATAAGTGGATCTGAATTCACGGCACTTTCTTTTTTTTCCCCTTTTGTTAGGATGCTTAGCCAGCATCCCTGATAAATCTTCCATCACTTTTCTCACGTTCTAGGCCTGGTATGTTCTCTCCTACTCATCCGTGTACTGACAGTAAGAACTCTAAATTGCGGAGCTTTCTGATGTTTGTCATTTTTTTTGTACACTGTACTTTGCTTTTTGTAAAGCACATTCGTGTATAATTTTGAAAATCATTTGTAAATACACATAATAAATGTTAACTTTCTCATTGTATTATAATTCAAACAACTTACACGATGTAACAGTTCCCCTTTGCCCCTTCCTCAATCAAAGACACCTCTTAAAGGATAATCCTTTTATCAATTTTGTGTGAATACTTTTATGCATTTATATACATAATGAACACATATAACGATAATTTTTGTTATGTATTATTTATTTTTAGTATGTCTTATTAGTGATTATCTAAATGGTGTCATCCAGGAGCTACTTTTTGATTGTCTGGCTCTTTTATTATTATATATATATATATAATATATGCATGTGTATATATAGATATGTATGCATATATATGTGACATATGTATGTTATATATATATAAAACAATTATTCTGTGTTGGTGGGTACTGCTATGTCAAGTGAAGCCATCTTCTTCTTTTAAATTGATATATAATATTCTGTAGTACATATGGACAACACCCCCTCTTCATTCTTTAAATTGGACAATCTCATTCTTCTTTGGTGGCCATAGTAAGACAGAGAGTGTTGTGGAGACAGCAAGATGCTTCTATGGTCAATCACAACAATGCCAGGTTAATTCCAACATGATGCTAAGGATTGAACTTCCTGGCCTCCCAGCCTAAAGACAGGATGTCCTCAGAGGAGGTGAGAAAATGCAATTCTGATAATGTTAATTTACTTCTTCTGATGGCAAATAGTTCAGTGGGAGAAACAAGACGACGTCAGTGTTTTAGATTTTCTGAAACATACACTTGGAATTACTTATTTAAAAGTAGATCCAAATCCCTCATGCTTAGTTCCCTCCATTTAATCTAACCAAGATTCCAGCCAGAAAATCCCTTGCAGTGATTTGAAAACCCCCAGGTGTAGCTTCATAATGTTGCCTGATCTTAGCACAAACTGGTCTTATAAATTCATCATTTTAACATGTGAATATAATATGGAAAGTAATTTTTTCTAGTTAATGAATTTGATACCTGCAAAGCCTATCCTTGTTGATAAAGGTACTACTACTTGTTTTCCTTCTAAGAGTGTGAAGACAATATTATTTGTCTTTTATTCTAATTACATGTAGAACCAAATGTTTACATACAGGTATATCAGTTGGTATTAAACTAATCTGTTTTTTCACTGCTTTTAGGTTTTACTTAACAGCTTTATTGAAGCATACTTGCCATACCGTGAACTGCACATATTTAAAGAGTCTATAATTTGACATAAGAATCCACCTATGAAAACATTGCTACAATCAAGATAGTGAAAATATGAGAAGTTAACATATGTTCTCAAAGCAGGCTACATAATTTGCAGGGCCCAGTGCAAAATAAAAATGTAAGATCCCTACTGGGGACAAGGAAGTAAATCTCCTTTCCCAAGGGTTCACTGCCCCAATTCCTAGGGGACAGGAGACCTCTAAGGGATGGCAGCCTTTGTGCTGGAATGTGTTTGGTTCCTGGATCTGAGTAGCCAAGAGGGCCCCTATGGGTAGCCTGCAGAAAGTACTGTGATGCTGCCAGCCCAACAAAAGCAAAAATAGACAAATGTATCTACTTTTGTATTTCATGTAAGAATGAGAGTACTTTAGTTTGGAATGATGGAGTTGAGACCATAGCCCAAAAAAAAGACAAGGCTTCTCTTTCCAATCTCCAGTCAAGTTTAGCTACAGACTTATTAAAGACTTTATTATGTCTTTTTATTCACATATATTTTAAACTCAAACTTAACATTGGGCTTGAGAGCCAACTGTACACCTTGTAATTTCAACTAAGGAAAGATATTGAGTTGTTAACATGAACTTTCCCTATAAGCATTAACTGTAGAGTTATTTCAATTTTTTTGCCTAACTATACACCCTAAATGGATTATTAAACAAATATTCATAAATCAATGTGAGTGAATATTATCTGTGGGAAGTGTTCTGGAACCATAACTCTTTCACTATAAATCAGTAAGATGAGAGTAAACAAATGAAACAGTTATGATTAAAGCACTTTTACAAAAATTCAAATTCAGAAATTATTATGCACACAAAAGGATTTAAAAATTACAGACATTTATGATCTAAAAATGGTGAATATTTGAAAGATACTGTACAACATCCCAACTTGTTAAATTATGATCTCCTCAGAAGAGATTATGATGACCTCCACAGAAAAACTGATATACTGATACACATTTAGAATAAATGTAAGGATATATATAAAGAACAATCTTGAGATTCAATAATATTCTTTTATTAATTTGTTGCTGTATGCAGAACAGCAATATTATACTGCATTTCATCAACTTAAAGATAAATATTTTTCTACTTTTTAACATCTCTGAGTGAAAATGGGCTATATCTTACAATCAATAGCAGCTCATATCTTAATTGGCAGTAATTTTGTCTTTCTTTTTTTTAAATTATTATTATTATTTTTTTTTGTGTGTGAGGAAGATCAACCCTGAGCTAACATCCATGCTAATCCTCCTCTTTTTGCTGAGGAAGACCAGCTCTGAGCTAACATCTACTGCCAATCCTCCTCCTTTTTTTCTTTCCCCAAAGCCCCAGTAGATAGTTGTATGTCATAGTTGCACATCCTTCTACTTGCTGAATGTGGGATGCAGCCTCAGCATGGCCAGACAAGTGGTGCACTGGTGCGTGTCCGGGATCCGAACCCGGGCGGCCAGTAGTGGAGCATGAGCACTTAACCGCTAAGCCACGGGGCCGGCCCAGCAGTAATTTTTTCTTAATACAGGAAATAAAAGTATACTTTAAAAATGACAAATTATGGTATTTTAAAATAATGGTACTTATTTGCATAATTTATTCAATTTCCAAAGAATGTATGATGCCCACATTAATTTTCAGACCCTGCCAATGATGCAACAGCCATCCAGATATCTGAGATCTGCTTGCTTGGTCTACAGGTTTGGAATACATGCTCATAGTCTGGTGTAATGCAAAAGAAATTTTTACTTGGTGACAAACACATGCTTTTTTCTCAGAGAGGGAAATGACTTATGGAGGATACTCTGTCATATCTCTGTTGCAGAATATGTATTTTATACCACGTTTATATCCACATAAATAATGTCCGCTATAAATGATGAGATGAATATATAATTTATTTTCTATATCAGGGCACTTTAAGAATAAAAGATTCTTTATAAACATTATGTTGGGTTAACAGATATGAACAAGTGATATTCCAGGCAAGCTAAGATGTATAGTCACTCAATCTATAGAAGGTTAATTTAGAAACAGGAAATTATTTCTCAGAGGACATAGCCTGCTCATATGTAATTTGTTCACAAAATCAAGCAGTGGTTATTTAAGTATGGTCTGCAGACTCATGGAGTCTCTGAAATTTTTTCAGGGGCTCTGCAAGTTCAAAATTATTCTCATAGGAATATTAAGGCATTATTTGCATTTTTAAGTGTTGAAATTTGCATTGATGGTGCAAAACCAATGGAAGAAAAATTGTTGCCACCTTAGCATGAATTAAATAATGCACTAAATTGTACTAGTAGTCACTGTACTCTCTGCTCTCATGAACTCACAATAAAGAAAAGTAAGTTTCAGCTAAAAATGCCCTTGATGAAGAGTTAAATGTATTATTAAATCTCAATACCTGTATATTTATATGTATGTGTGTGTGACAAAATAGAACGTACACATTTAGCACTTCTGCAGCATACTGGAGTATGATAGTTGTCAGAGGAAAAAGTATCAATGTGATTGTTTGAGTTTTGAGCCAAAATAGCCTCTATGCTTTGGAACACCATTTTACTTGAAAGAGCAGCTGACAAACTATGCAGACTTGGTATTTGGCAGATATTTTTTCGCAAAAGAACAAAACGGGTCTGCCACTTCAAGCATACCAACTGGTAATTCCTTGAGATAAGATTTGAGTTTTCGAGGTAAAATTAGAATTTTGGAAGACTTTTGTCCACCATCTTAGCTTGATAGCTTCCCAATACTGAAAGACTATGATGAGGTCAGTGGAGATACTAAGGAATGTGACTTTTTGATTCCCACTACCTGGAGTACACACGATGTGTAATTCTCTCTCCTTGAGTGTGGGTGGAACCTGTGAATAGGATGGGATATCACCCTAGGGATTATTTTCCATGTCATGGAAAAAGGAATTTTAAAAATGTAATTCAGGTTCCTACTCATGTCTGTGACTTATCAAGAAGGAGACTATCTGAGTGGGCCTGACCTAATCTCCTGAGCCGTTTAAGCCAGAAACCAGAAACTGAAGCAGTCAGAGATGCAAAGTGACAGAGAGATTTTTTTTCTGGCCTTGAAGCAACAAGCTATATTGTTATGGAGAGAGCTATTTAGCAGGGAACGGCGGGCATTTTCTGGTGGCTGAGAATGCCTCTGATTAACAGCCATCAAGAAAATGAGGACCTCAGTCTTGCAGTATCAAGCAAGTAAATTCTTCTATAATGAATGAGCTTAGAGGAGGGCAAGAATCCTCCAATGAGATGGCAGCTCCTGTCAAGATGTTGATTTCAGCTGTGTGAGACCCTGAGCAGAGAATTCAGCCATGCTGCTGGAGACTACAGAGCCATGGAAACTGTAAGATAACAAGTTTGTGTGGTCTTAAGTCACTAAATGTGTGATAATTTGTTACACAGTAGCATAAAACTAACACAGCCAGTACTGGATTCCTTCAGTTGCTTTTGTTTAGTTTTGTTTTTGATCGTAGAATTTTTTTCCTCCATTTTCCTCAGTTTTCACTGTATATAGAATTCTGGTTTGTTAGTTGCCCTGTTTTTTTTTTCCCTTGTTTGTTCATTTGTTATTCTCTCTGCGCTTTAAAGATGTGACTCCATTGTTTTCTGCCTGCCATGTTTTTTTAAGGAGCAGCTTGCGATAATTCTTATCTTTGTTCCTGCATCTGTAATATATCTCTTTTAAAACTGTTTTTAAGATTTTCTCTTCTATATTTGGATATGACATACCTAGGTTTGTATGTTTGTGTGTGTGTGGGTTTGATATTTATACTGCTTGGAGTTCTCTGAGCTTTTCTGGATTCTTCATTTGGCGTCTGTCATAAATTTTGGAAAATGTATGACCGTTATTTCTTCAAATATGTTTTTGAGCCACGGCGTCTCCCAGTCTTCCTTCTGAAATTCCAGTTTTGTCTACATTAGACTGTTTGATGTGCCACAGCTCTTGGATGCTCTGTTCTTTGTTTTTGCACTCTTTTATTCTCTTTATGTTTTAGTTTGTTTTTATTTCAGATGAGTAATTTCCAAGTTTACTAATTCTTCAACTGTTTTGAGTCTTCTAAAGAGTTTACTAAAGGCATTATTTGTCTGTCGCTATGGCTTGTGTTTCTAGCAAGTATATTTGAAGTTCTCTTAAAGTTTCCGTCTCTCATCTGATTTTGCTTGTTGTCTACTTTTTCTCTTAGATTTTTTAACAAGTTAATTACAGTTATTTTAATTTGTTTTTCAGATGGTTCCAACGTCTTTCATATCTGAATGTGGTACTGATGGTTGCTTTGTATCTTAGTAGTATGGGTTTTTTTTTTCTTGCTTTTCAATACGTTTCACAATGTTTTATTGATAGGTGAAACTTTAGTGTGACAGTAGTAACTGAGGTAAATAAGTTTTCTACCTGAAATGGACACGACTTTCTGCTATGCCTTAATGCTGGAATTTGAGTTAATCTAGATAGGAGTTCGGCTGGGTTTGAGATTCGTTATTGTCATGTTTACCCTCTGTGCACCATACACTTTAAATTCCTATAGCCATACCTGTTGGTTTGCCAGTGAGGGGGAGGAAGAGTATCCTCTACCCACTCTGGGTCCTTTCTGGCTGGGCTACAAATTAAATTGATATGAGACAGGGGCCGGCCTGGTGGTGCAAGAGGTTAAGTGCAAGCGCTCCACTATGGTGGCCCGGGGTTTGCCGGTTTGGATCCCGGGCACGCACCGACCCACAACTTGGCAAACCATGCTGTGGCGGCGTCCCATATGAAGTGGAGGAAGATGGGCACTGATGTTAGCCTAGGGCCAGTCTTCCTCAGCAAAAAAAAGAGGAGGATTGACAGATGTTAGCGCAGGGCTGATCTTCCTCACAAAAAATAAAATAAAATGAAATAAAATAAAATAAAATAAATAAAATAAAATAAATTGACATAAGACAGAATAACAGGAGAAAATCAAAGTTTTATAATATGTATACGTAGGAAAAACTGGGTAATTTGACAAAATGGTAGAGGTTTTCCTCCTAAATACTGTATTCAGGTAAAGACAAAGGAGGATGCTGGGGGTGGGGGGAGTCAGCTATGGGAGATTACCAGAAAAGCACAGTAAACAAAAGTAAGATTATTATGCAGATTTAAGGCCTCAACTTCTGAACTGATAAGTTTCTAGAGATGAGGTCATCTCCCCTTCTTCCTGGTACAGAGAGAGAGATACCTTTACAAATGGAGATTTCCCTTACAAATGTAAATGTTTGGTAAACAGAACTTTGATAAGAACAAGCTTAGCAAGGACCCTTCCAGTCTATCCATACCCAGAGTTATCTATGGTGATGGCCTGTCCTGGGGACAGGCCTCTTATCTTAAATTCTTTTAGGCAGTTTAGGGGAAGGTCAAATGTCCTTCATGATTCTTCTGAGCCTTTATTGTCTTCAGCTCGAAATAATCCACATACCAGAGTGACACATCTTGAGGCGGCCTGCCCTGAACCCCATCACCAGAATAATGTCTGTTGGACTCCCAACTTCAAGTCTGATAGTTGAGTTAGACCTCTTATGCTTGTTTATTTTTGATCTCTCTCCCAGCAGCGATTTATTATTGGAAACTTGTTGTTGTTGTTAGTACTATCAAGGCCATTTTGACTCCTAGCGACCCTGTGTACAGCAGAATGGAACCCTACCTGGTCTTTTTGCACCATCTTATCTTCCAGCGCTATATCAGACAAAGCTCTGCTGCTATTCATAGGATTTTCAAGGCCAATTTTTTTCGAAGTGGGTGGCTAGGTCTTTTCTCCTGGTCTCTTGTAATCTGGAAGCTCTGCTAAAACCTGCCCACCATGGGTGACCTGCTTGTATTTGAAATACCAATGGCATAGCTTTCAGCATCACAACAACATGCAGCTGCCACAGTATGACAACCGACAGACGAGTAGTATGGTTCCCGGACTGGGAAATGAACCCAGGCTGCAGTGGTGAGAGCACCAAATCTTAATCACTAGACCACCAGGGCTGGAAGCTTGTTAGCTTGGTTGCATAATGTGGTTGGGGATGAGGAGACAGAGGCGATATTCTCTGTTTTTTCTGAATAAGCTTTAGTCTTCATCAGTCACAGTGTCCCTGAGTCTTCTGAGTGTGACTTTTACAGTTCTTCGGCCCCTCCCCTCACTCTAGTTTTGGGCCCAGTTCGTTCTTTTGCCCCTGCCCCAGGAGTATTATTTTATCATGTTTTCTTCCCCTAGTGGCATAGAATTTTCACCAGTGCCCTTAGGGCAATGATGTTTGTAGCCGTTCTCCCATCTTACTAATTCTTCTGTGCTGTAATGGAGATGGTGAAAGGGTTCAGGCAGGGACTTGTGCCCATCCACCACAGCTTCTCTTCCCCTCCCCAGGTCACCAAAACAAAAATTTTTGTCGTTCTCTCTCAATTTTTTATGTGTGCCTAGTGGTGTTCACAGAGAGAAAGAGAGGGCGAGAGAGCCTACAAGTGAGTGGCAATCTCTCCAATTTCTGCAGCCCCAAAGAACTTTCCACTATTTTTTGGAACTTGCATTTTTGCATGCTTCTCACTGGTGCCTGGTTGTGTTGACTCCAGTGTGTACTCATGTCACCTTTCTCCCTGCATGCACTTGTCTTCTTTTAGATCTAGGGCCAGTGGGTTGCTCTGCTCTATAATTGGTTGATAAAAAACGTTATTAATTTTGATTTAGTGTGGGCTTTATCATTGTTATTGTCATTGTAAGGGTGTGAGTGACTCTCTTTCCAACTCTCTACATCCTATGGCAGGAACCAGAACTCCCATTTTTGTTTTGAAAAATGTATTTTTCATAAAATGTTATTTTTGGTAACATAATATATTTTTGTTCTTTTACACAAACCAAATTGTATTTAAATTTTCTCAAATTATTAAAGAGTAATATGTAAAGATATAGCCCACAAAAACAAAAGCTCTTTTAAGAGGTTAAGAATATACTTATTAAGAGTATAAAGGTGTTGTGGAACCAAAATGTTTTAGAATCTCTGCTCTAGACTTATATGGAGATCAAGGAATAGCTCAAGCAAATGAGCAGATCTGCCTGTGTGTTTTTGAGTCTTATATGCCCTATTGTACCCCTCCTTGAAAAAGAGTGAGAACTTTGAAAATATCCCCATTTTTAGGGAGAATAACTTATGTGAAGAAGGTTATATTTGAAGAGTGTAGGGGAATGGAGATTGCAGTATTTTTAAGCATAAACTTTAAAGTTGTTAACTTAATCCTTAAGAATTACCTCTGTTTTACTTTGGCCACTGATTTCTCTGAAAATGTTATAACAGCGTTTCCTTAGGCAGAACCAGGTACATAATGGCAGGGTCCAATCCAAAATGAAGAGTATGGGACTCTTGTTTAAGATGATAAAGAATTTTAAGAGGCGACAGAGCACTAAACCAAGCATAGGGCCCTTCTCTACATGGGGCCCTGTTTGACTGAACAGCTTGAACACCGTGAAGCCAGCTCTGGTCTAGGCCCACCAGAACATGGAACTCGAACCAAATGTTTACTCTTGCTGCTACACATCCCTTTTCTTACATTTTTGTTGTTTTTGTTTGTTTTATTTCATGATGTGTTCGCCCCTAAAATGAACAGCTATCTTTCTGTCTTAAAAACCAAGATTTTCCCAAAGCTTCATGTTAGATTTTCAAAGTAGCTGTCTAACCCCAAAGTTTTAATGGTTTTGTATTTTTTCCCTTTATCATTCTCCAACCAAGTGTATGTTTTTACACAGCTCTCCTTCCGATCCTGGAATCTTTATTTATTTATTTTTATTTATTTATTTTTTGTGTGTGAGGAAGATCAGCCCTGAGCTAACATCCGTGCCAATCCTCCTTCTTTTTTGCTGAAGAAGGCCGGCCCTGAGCTAACATCTATTGCCAATCCTCCTCATTTTTCTCCCCAAAGCCCCAGTAGATAGTTGTATGTCATAGTTGCACATCCTTCTAGTTGCTATACGTGGGACGCTGCCTCAGCATGGCTGGACAAGCAAGGCATAGGTGCACGCCCAGGATCTGAACCCGGGCCACCAGTAGTGGAGCGCATACACTTAACCGCTAAGCCACAGAGCTGGCCCACTGATCCTGGAATCTCTAAGAACTGCAGTTATGATGTCCTTTTAAATTCTCCAAGCTGATCTAATGTTGTGGAATATTGTTAGATATAAAATATACATGCAAAAAGAGAAAAGATAGACATAAAATATGACAAAGCATAGATAATATAAAGGAATATGTAAATATATAAAGACATATACTCATAACCATGTGAAATGAATTTTCACAATTAGGAAAAGCAGATAAAAGATACAACTTAATATGTTTCTCTACCAAGTAGTATCTATGTGGTCTTCTATGCACCAAGATACCATATTAACGACTTACATTTCACATTTGAATTTACAACTTTTATTCTGCTTATCACAATGTAATCCTGTTATTGTTGTCACGGATGTCTTTTCCAGTAACCTATGAGCTTCTGTAGGGCAGCTATGTCTTATTCATGTCCAGCCTAACAAAATGGTTGACATTTTAATCTAAAAGAGTCAATGGATAAGTTCAGGCAATGATATAAACTTATATTGTGTGCATGGATGGGATTTATTATCTAATCACAAATAGTATGCTAAAATAACGACTTAGGGCTGGTGGCATAGTGGTTAAGTTTGTGCACTCCACTTTGGTCCAGGAGTTTGCTGGTTCGGATCCTGGGCACGGGCTGGCACACCACTCATCAAGCCAAGTTGTGGTGGTGTCCCATATACAAAATAGAGGAAAATCGGCACAGATCTTAGCTCAGAGACAATCTTCCTCCCCCCCCCAAAAAAACAAAAAAAGACTTAAAGAGAATCCACTTAAAGAGTGAGTAAATTAATAGTAAATTATGAAAAAAATTTGCTTGGAATTTTATCTTAAAAATATAACTCAATTTATGAAAATTATTTTTGCATGTGTTGAGCAAAAACTTGATTTATCATTACTTGCATGATCTAATACTATGGCAAATAAAATTTGAATCAAGGATTAATTTACTGATTAAATTTTGTTTCCAAAGGTATTATGTGGTAGTGTGATAAAGTATTTCTCGCTTCACATTCTCTTCTATAGCATGTTCAGAAAATTATTATTTAGAAAAACTGTCCAGGATCTTTAACAATTTTTCAAAGGTTCTAGATCTTTTGATCCTCAAACCATTCTCTTTTGAAGTGTCAAACATGTTGTCAAATTTACTTCTTAAACTATTACCCATTTTAATTCTCAAAAAGACTCCTTTGTCAATGCCTTGTAGATGATTTGGGCAATTCTCCAACAACAATTTCATCAACCTCAAGAAATCTTGCATCTTTCTCAAGATCTGTAATCTAAAGTTGCTCACTTTTTCTATTATATTTGCACTCTAATGTGAGATGTTCTGTACATTGAGATTCAGTAAAAGTTTGACAGGCAACATCCAACTGGAATAAATTCTAATGTTAATTGCTGAGTATTTGGTTGGAGACTCACTTTAAGTACTTAGTTCATTAGCAAATATTTGCCTAATAAAACAATTTTTCTTCTTAATGAACCTCGTAATTCTAGAGACTTGGATAATGCATGGTGAGCTAATGAAAGCAACTGTGTATTTGGGAGATCTAGCTTTTATTCAATGGCAACAAAATTGATGTTTTTTGTGTGTACTATTCAGAATATTTTCCTTGGAAAGTGTAAGGCATTGTGTTATTTGTGTGTTTATGTATGCATATATATTTATGCATATCATACACACACACACTCTGAGTTTCTACCCAATGGCCAAAATCAGTTAATTAGCTAAACGTGCTCCTAAGTATTACATTTATAAAATGGTAATGCATATATCAAGTAAAATATGATCCTTAGCTAGAAGTCTAGCTTTAATGAATTCCAGCATTAATCCCATATGACTCATCTGTCAGGAAGTGTGAGAATCAAAACTGCTCCTTTTGTTGTGTTTCATTCACTGTGAAAACAGAGCAAAGAACAGTCCCTTTGGCACATTCATCAAAACTGTGATCAGGCTGATTAAAATGCAGATATACTGGAGCTTTTCTTTTGTCTGCAGTCCAGCAGTGATATCTGATTTATTTGAATCTCATTAACACTCTGTTTCCATGCCTTCTTTACTATTGTTTGCTGCTGTTGCCGGCATCTAATTAAGCAAGCACAACTGGAAATTTTGTATGCACATTTGCTCTATACGTTTCTCTGATATCATTTGAAATCTGTCTTCCTACCAGTAATGTGCTCCTCAGGCATAGCATGAGGGCGCAAAGGTAATTTGGTGTTGTTCTGCGTTGTATTACTTTTGTGTGAGGAGTCATGAATTTTATACATTTTTAAATTGAGCAATACTCTCCATTTGTGATTTCTTTTAAAGAATTTGCCCCTCGGTATACAGGCTTTTGATGTCTGAACAACAAAGCCTGCATTTCACGGGATATTTATTATTCTGATTTCAGTGGTGATCCACATTGTATATTTCATTTTTATTGCACCCATTTTCCCTAGTCTGTTTTCCATATGGGTTTTCCCATTTTAGTAATTCAGATCCTGGGAAAATCAGGTTTGCTAAGCGTCCTCTTTCAAAGCCACGTTCACTTTACATCACTTCAGGTTTCTCAATTATTCTACTAAATTACATTTTCTAGCTGTTTCTCTTTTACTCTTTCTAAAAAGATCCACTTAGCTCTCCAACTCCCACAAATAAAGAGACAGAAAGTAGAAAAGAAAAATAGAAATACATCAGAGAAATATAAAGTTATTTTAAGTCAAGATCAACTTCCTCATTTTATGTTAATTTTTATACTACAGAATTCCAAATGGGAATCTTTGAGACTTAATGTCCTTTGTATTAACTTCATGTCTATGTAGTGTTTGCTTCAGTGCCATGAACAGCAGGGAATATATTATTTATTTTGTGATTGTGGCCCCCTACTCATGTTAACCAAAATAATTGAATTCAAGCCTTAGTAATTGTGAAAGCAATTTGGATATAATCATATTTCAATTACTGTGATGGTGTAACTCCAAATTACACCATCTGATGCTTCTAGAGGGAAAAATATGAACAAAAGGAGAAAATTTACATCAAATATCTTTTGAAAGGTTAAAAAGGGAAAAGTAATTATTGTTTGCTTTTTGATGGGAAGTTAAGTGTATATCAAACACATATATTTAACAGCATACACCAACTGTTACCCTACTTTGTTATCTCAGTGAATTTGTATATTTAAATTATTCCTCTTATGCTTTTTTACTTATGGATACCATGTATATATATCTGATCTTGCCTAATTGTAAGAAGTATTCGATTAGTTAATTACAGTCTGAAGATGAAGATCTAACATTTGGTGGTAAGAGTGTGGAGAATAGACATTCAAATATATTATTTGTGTGGCTATAACTTGGTGCCAACATTTTTGAGGCAAGATTTTAGGATGAATTATGCTTGTTTCGTGGCAGAATGATAATACTTCTAGGATTCCAGCTACAGAAATAGTAACATTAGTACAAAAAGACACATCTACACATACATATCTCTTTATCATTTATTGAAACATATGTTGTAACTGCAAAATATTGGCAACAATTTAAATGACTATGGTAAATGATTCTAAATATAGTAGAGAAATTGAATAGAATACTAAGCAGCATTTCCAAAAAAAATTAAGGTAGATTTATATCTACTGAACTAGGAAACGGTTCATGGTATTTTTGTAAATGAAAAATTAAATTGCTGAATGTTATGTGTTACATTATTCCATTATGTAAATGTATTGTGTACATGTATATATGTTTATACATAGAGATGTATTTCTATGACCTGGGTGAGGGAAGACACCAACCTGCTAACAATGGGTTCCTATGGGGTAAATACTTGAAAAAACAGGGAAAAGAGTTTTCTTTTCTGAACTTATATAATGAAAAAAGAAAATGGAATGTTTTAGATGATTTTTACTATTTAATAATTTTCAGTTCTTTCCAAAAAGATCACGCAATTCTCACAATCAATAATACTTTCCAGTTGCGCTTTCATGGTGTTAGGCAGTGGTGCAAAAGTTTTAGCCTGCATATAAATATCATCTATTAGTGTTGGTGACCGACAGACAAATACATTTCAGCCCTCTTCCCTTGGAATTCTGATCCAGTTGAGAAGAATGCAGTGGCTTAAATAAACTAGATCACTATATACCTCTTTTTATCACAATCTGACACATCTAGGCTACCAAGGCAATGCTGTTTGATGAGATCATTTAAGCACCCAGTTTTCTTCTTCCATATTGTTGTTCTGTTCTCCCCAAGATGGTTGTGTTCTTCAACATAGCCAGAATTGGATGACTGCATATCTGGAAGAAGGAGAGAAAGCCCAAAGAAACAATCCTAGAGGCAGGGGAGACCTTTGAGTGAGTGCGTATTTTATTTCTGCTCTCATTCCATTGGTGAAAACTTGGTAACATGACCACACAAAGGGAGTGTGTGTAGTGTGTGTGTGTGTGTGGGTGTGTATGTGTATGTGATACCTTTTCCTTTATCCTGCCCCTAGACCACCAGTTAATGTGTTTCATGTATAAGTTTATACTTGAATGTAACCTTGAAAAATGCATTATTTGTGTCAAATTTTCTTTCAGTATATTAGAGTGGATGACTGTGTACTTTAATTAGATGCTAACTACCACAGCATGAAAAAGTAATTGTCTTCTGTCCATTAGAAAAATGATGTTACAAATATTAATAAATAATAAATTTTGCTTCCACCTTTACGGGCCATATCAATTGAAATGTTGCAAAACACATCAATGTTTTCTTTCATATTCTAACAGGTTTAGTTCTTTCAAAGTTCAAATAATGTCGTCACATTAATTAGAATCTTCAATCAAAATATCACTTATACAAATCTACTCACAAGTGCTCCAACAGTGGCTTTTAGCCAGTCGTGCTGTGAATGATGTTATTATAATATACCATGGTTTGTTTTAAAATTACTAGTGTTCTGGAAGAAGAAAAATAAAATCAAGGCTCTCGCCATTTTCTTCTAAATTTTAAAAGGCATCATCACTATATAGTTAAATACCTTTGGCTCTTTTGTAAGAATATGTGTATATTTTCAGATTTTTGTAAATTATGTATCTGTACCAGGAAGTGGTACAGTCTAAGTTTTATGGATAGTAATATTTCTTAAAGAAAACAAGTATTATTTTCTACAAGATTAATATAATTCTTTTGGATTTCTATCTAGTATTTTAACATTTCACTTTCTTTAATCTCATGTATGTAATTACTTTTAACAAGGGCTATCTAATTTAGGTCATTTCCTAGTGATGCATCAGTGAGCATAAATTGCTACTCACTTGTGTCAGATTTCATTCCTGCATCAATGACCCATAGAACCACTTATACCACAAATGTAAAATGATTCTGTTCACACACAGCAGTTTTCTAGTTTCCCTAATTATTAAAAAAAAAGAGAGCATTTAATATAAGATGTTTTGCATTCTACTCCAGTAACCTATTGAACTAAACTATCTCTTTATTTCCATGCTAAATATTGTTGCTCTTTACACTTTCTACTGTCCAGTCGCATCTCAATTCTTTGTTATTAAGCTTCCGTCCTGATAAAGTATTTTCAAACTGCTCTTTCAAAGATCACTATTTAGTTAAATAACTTTGGCCCTTTTTCATTCTCAATCTTAGCTTATAGTCATTATTGAAGAAAATGCGGTTTAGTGATTATACCATATTCACATAAGCTTGAAATTAAAATTCTATCTTTGCCAATTTCTGGATATATGCCTTTAGATAAGTTACTTAAACTGTCTGAGCCATGTAACTTACTGTGGCTAATACTACTCTTTTAAAGAGATTCTGTGACTTTAAGTGAGATAAGGTATATAAAGCACTTAGTACAGGATCTGGTACATATTAATGATAACTATTCATACTAGACATGATTTCCATTCTCAATATTCTTGACTGTCATTTTCTGTGAAATATATGATATCAGTTCTCACCCTACTTCTCAGATTACTTCTTCTTAATCTCTTTGGTCATTATTCCTTCCTCTCATTTCTTGTATTTACATATTCCTCAAAATTTTTAGCTGTCCACAGGCTCCCCTTGGTGATCGTATCCTCTCTCTTTGTTATGGACTGCATATTTATTTCCCCTCAAAATTCATACGTTAAAATCGCAATCCCCAAATGATGGTATTTGGATACAGGGACTTTGGGAGGTAATCAGGTCATGAGGTTGAATCCCTCATGATGGGATTAGTGCTCTTATACAAAGAGACTTGGGAGAATTTGTTTCCTCTCTCTGCTATGTGAGAATACAATGGGAAGACAGCCATCTGCAAACCAGGAACCAACCTCTCACCAGATACCGAAATCTACCATCACCTTGATCTTGGACTTCCCAGCCTCGAGGATTGTGAGAAATAAATGTTTGTTGTTTATGTCACTCAGTCTATAGTATTCTGTTATAGCAGCCTGAACTGGCTAAGATACCCCTACAACCAAACTCACTTCTCAATTCTAATCATTTGAATTCTAGAATATAAATCTCTAAGCATGTCTACTCTCTTAAGATCACCTCTTAAATTTCATATTTCCTTCAGAATATCTCTAAATATCTGTCTGATAGCTCAGTCTCCACATGCTCCACATTTCTAAATTCATCTGGTTCCTAAACCTGTTCTAATTATCCTCAAATTTCAGTTAGTGCTATTTCTGTACTCATGGACTAACTTTTGAATTTATTGTAATCTTCTCCCATAATCATTTGCCTAATAACATGAATTCTACCTTCAATATAATCCATTCATTCATGTCTGTCCACTCTGTCACACTGTCACTCAAGCCCTTAGTATTGTCTTCTGACTTTTAGCCTCTCCTGCATCATTTTGCGTTGGTGCCAGATTAAACCTCTCTATCCACACTCCAAAGATTTAGTGGTTTCTCAATAATCAATTAACATACAAGGATAGCCATGATTCAGTCCTACCTATCTTATCATCAGTAACTGACCCTCAATATTGGTAACTGGAAATAAGTTAAAAACAGAAAAAATTAAATTATTTTAGATGAAAAGGGAGCAGAATGATGAATTGTCTAAAAATCCTTTTATGTGAAGTCTTAGGAATGCTTTACCTGTATACGAAAGTCACAAGTGATACAACAACTTTTTACATACAGTACTTAAAAAAGTATACATCTAGTAAAGGGGTACTGTCCAGACATTATACTATTTTAAAAAATCTGCCAAAATCACAAGAGGGTGGTTCTTGAAACAAACAGAGACTTTTTAAATGATCGAAGGTATTGTCAACCTCCAAAGTTGTGATACTCCCTTCCCTGCAAGTAGTTAATTGTAACATACACAACATTATTAAGAAGATCAATAAAATACTTGTCTTGTGAATTTGTGAAATTATTTGTGTAAGGAATTACCAAAATTTTATTCATATGGGTAGAGGCTAAGAATCCTATGGCCAGTCATGCTTTGATTTAAAATGTCAAGTAAGGTTACTAGTAGTCATTTTGAAAGTTGAAAGAATTGGCTGAGGGAAATAAAGGCAATTATAGGTAGTTCTGTGTGATGTGCCCCGTATATCTATTTGCCATCCATTGTTTTATTTCAAATGTTGTTGATGAATAGTACAGGTGCAGGAAGGGGCAAATTCTGGGAAATGATCGATCTACTATAAATATGGTTGTTTCAACCTAATTTCATGAACTGAAATATTCTTTGTGAGTGTTCAGAATGAAGGAAAATATATTAAAGACTGAGCCTTGAAAATGAAAGACAAAATGAGGATTTTGCTTTACCAAGTCCCTTATTAAAGTATAAATTCACCAGGAAGGCTGATACCTTAAACTTTGTTAGCTAACACCTTGGGTTTCAGCTATCATGTTAATTACCAGCTTACACTTTAGCAAACACTAGCAGCTATATGCAGCCTGCCCTTGGGAGCCCAGAAAGGAAAAGGTGAGGTGTCAGTAGAGGCAAATGAAGCTGAGTGTGGAGAGAAGAGGTGCCGAAGATTATGAAACCCACTGCATCGTTTGGTGACGGCCAGCTTGCCACTTAAAATACCTTGCTTGTTTTTTAAGAATAAAAACTGTTCCTGAGATAGCTGAAGTTAAGTACAGCAGCAAAGAGTTTGTGTTCTCACCCCAACCCATTTTCCTCACCTTCCTTATTTCCTCTCACCCTTCAGGGAGAGGTTGTCTTTGGTAAGACAGTGATACATAATTAATTATTCATAAAAGTTGGCTCTGAGAGAAAGGTCCTATTAACAAGAGAAAAACCTTGCTGATGCTCCATTGTAAAGAATTTTAAATACTTGTCAATGGTATTTATATTACCATAAAAAGTCCGTGAATATTCTTTAGGGTGAAGTCAGGAAAAAAATATCACCATGAATTTGAAGATATCATAGCCAACCACGGGGATGTGGGAGATCAAGATTTGGCCACCCTGAAATATATCTCTTTACCTTGATTGTTTTCTCTGAGGGACATTTGACCTCTCCCACTAACTGCCTAAAGAATTTGACATGGTGGCTCCTTCCTGGGACAGATCTATCATGATGGCTGTAAAGGTAATGTAGGATAAAGGTTACAATAGAAAAGGCACCAACAAACCCATCTTATCAGAAGTTCTGTCTCTCTGGCCATATTCTTTGGATGGCCCTGCGAGGAGTTGCCAGACAATCATTTACAAGGGAAGTCTCCATTTGTAAAGATATCTCTCTCTCTGTATTGGGAAGAGGAGGGATGAGCTCATTTCTAGAGACTTATCAATGTGGAAGGTGAGGCCTTGGGGCTGCATAATAACCTTACTTTTGTTTACTGTGCTTTAGTGGTAATCTCCTGTAACTGACTCCCCCAACCCCCAAAATCCTCCTTTGTCATTGGCTGAACATGGTATTTAAGACGAGAATTTCTGCTATTGTGTTGAGAAACGCAGTGTCCCTGCTTTCTCCCATGTATACATGTTATTAAACTTGGTATTATTTTCTCCTGCTAACCTGTCTTGTTGATTATTTGGCCAGCCATAAGAACCTTAAGGGAAAGGGCAGAGGGAGAGTCTCCCTCTTCCCCCGACAGTTTTGGCGAGCCAGGCAGAAGCCACACTGGCTGGTAAGTTGCCTTCTCTGGCTGGAAGACCTGCCTTCTCCCTGGACTACTGCAGATGATGAGATACGGGAACGCCTGACGAAAGCCGGCAAAAAGGTAAGACTTCTTACCATGTCAGCCTCCCGGAATCTCTTATCTGCGGAGTCCGGCGGAAGGAAATGGTGAGAATTTTTTATCTTTCTAAATTTAGATTGGCAGGAAAAAATATTTGGGAAATTAGTTTCTTGTGTTTTTAGTGACTCTTGGTTTAAATTTGGTAGAGTACTCTTGGTTTTGATCTTGATCCCTTTTCCTCCCAGAGGTAGTCTCTGTTTTTCTCTTTTGTCTGTGTCTTTTGTCATAAGAAGGAAATACCATAGGGGAGGACGCAGGCATAGGCCCTATAAGCCTGCTGTCCGGGCCGGCCCCACAGACTGCTGAGTTTGCGGGTCTCACCAGACCGGCGTCTACAAACTTTGCTGTGGGTTAATATGCACATGAAAGGAAGGTCATTGCCAAGGGCATCTTGGAAGCCAAAAAGGCCGCAAATTTGGTGGGCACGGGTGGAGCAGTTAAGAGCCATTAGGGCGCTCGCCACTTTCAGAAGACTCCCGTGACAGGATAAGTTGGGTCACGGAACGGGGTGGATGACACAGGTCCCCTGCCAACTGCAAGAAAATGTCCTGTGCAATGACGAGGTACTCTGTAAAGCACACAGTCCCCAACCCTGCGGCACCTCCCCCGCTAGGTATTATTCTGGCTCCAAGAGACCTAAGGCGTGGCTAAAGCTGTCATTGTGCACATAAAAAAGAAAAAAAAAAAAAAACCAGATGAGGTTTTTCCTTCTGTCTTGTTCTGTGTCCTGAGAAAACTTGGCTTTGTGACCAGTGAGAATATTCTCCTTGGTCTCCACCATACGGAAGGTGCATTTACCGGGGTGCACCTTGGTGGCCAGTCGAGTAGACTGGGGTTCTGAACTGTCTCTTTGTCCGGCTGTGCCAAGCTCTCAGGGGAGTTTGTCATAAAGGGCCCAGTCCATAAGGGCTTTTGTCGTCTTAACCATCGTTGCTTGTTAGTGCTGGAAAAATCCCATTCCAGTATCGCCTGCCCGGTGTCACAGATTAGCGGGTCTGTGACTGGAGGCGTCCCACACTGTTGTGGGAGACCGGAGACACCGTTTTCACTACACCATCCTTACCGCCTGTGCAACGAAGGTCTTTACTTTTTCTAAATATCTTTGGGAGTGAATTCTGTGGATCATGGGGGCTACATCATCTGCGCCCTCACCAGGGACGCCTCTTGCGTCCATGGTAGATTTATTCTAAGCGTGGAAAGTTACCTCAGGGTCTTTCCTTAAAAAGGCTTATTGGTTCGAGTCACTATTGGAATAAATATACAAATGAAGATCCTACTCGTCAATGGCCAGACGACGGATCCTTTGAATTGGGAAAACTTCTAAATTGGGGAAAGAAAAAAAAAATGTTTTGAGAGCTCTCACATAATTATATATTTGGTACCTAAAAAAAGGCCAAAAAAAAAAGGAAGGGAAAAATTTGACTAGCCTTAAGACCTTGACTCAGGTTACAATTGAATTGAGAACATATAAAAGTGTAAGTGTTGATAAGATTATAAAGGTTAAAATGTTTGAGCTAATTTTATATAAAGAGGTTACATCAACTTTGCCTGAGTATGTTTTAAAATGTCTGACTGGGAATGCTTCCCTTGTCCAAAATTAGAAGACCAAGACCTATTGATAAAAGTCTTAATGATAACTATGTTTAAAGGTATAAGAGGTGATGAAATTTACATAAAATTTTGTAGAAAAAAACTGATGTTATTTCTATTACAGAACTGATTAACAAAAATAGTAATTTAAATGATGGCTAATTTTATCTGAAGTCTTATGAAGTCTTGTAGGCAATCTAAATAATTATTGGGAATAAGTAACTAAATAGTTGTGAAAAAGATGAATGTTGGATAAACTTTAAACAATAATTATGTGTTATGGTGGTTACTGCTTCCAAACTCTTTTTGGTAACTTAAAACTTTAGAGTTTTGCTAAAGTTTATGATAAAAATTCAATTGAGTATCTAGATCATTTCCAAATAAGATATTAGACATTGATTGCTAAATGTACGTTTGTCTACTTTTGGCTTTTCATTACAGGAAAACTAAAAGGTGTTTTGGGTCTATTGATAAACATGTGTTTTATTAAAAGATTATACTATAAAGTAACATATTTCTAAAAATTATAAAGTGTTTATAAATTTTCCAAGCCACAAGATACTAATGTAAAAGAAAGTTTATAATTGTTTAGTTTTTACTTACAAATTGAGGTTTCTAAATGTTAAAATTTCTAATTAGTGTATGTGATTAAAAATAAAAAAAAATTAAGAAAAATATGTCTGTGTACAAGGAAAGTAAGACGTATAAAGCAGGTACAAAGAATGGAAATGTTTTGTTTGGTTGATTAAAAAAGATAAATTTGTCCTCAAGTACTAGAAGGGAAAAGAAAGACATGGGACAAATTCTGAATGTAAAAAGAAAGTTATAGAAGGTTTGTGGAAGATGAATTCTGGAAAAGGAGTTTTTGCATGGTCAAGTTGGCTAAGATTGAAATAAATTTAATTAAATAAATGAGTTTTAATAGCAGAAGTAATCTGGTGCAAAATTAAAATTTGATCTTCTGTCTCTTAAAAGGATAATTTGCTTAAACTTAATAAAGAGGTTAAAAAAGATTTTTCTTTACCTTTGAGTAAGTCTACCTAAAAAAAAAAAAAAAAAAAAACCTGTTAAAATAATTTCCTGTGTTCAAAAGACTGAAGTCTCTCTATTAAGGCTTTTTGGACTGTTAATGCTCTGTTTGCGTTGACTTTTTATATTTTTGACAAGCTCCCCAAAATTCATATCTTAAATAAAGTCTTTTTTTTACTTTTTTTCTTTGAAAATTTTCAAAGGGCCCTGGAACTTCTCAAAGAAATTTGCTCTCTTCCTATAAAGAAAAAGATACTTAACTTATTAGGCTTATTCAGTATGTTAAATTACATAGAAAACATTGTCAGACAAGTGATGATAAGTCTGCTTAAGTGCTATTATGTGGGCAAATGTTATTGATATAGGTGTTTTAAAATTGTATAACATTACTGAAATGCTGATCTGTCCTGATTATCAGTCATAATTCTGGTTATTATTATTTTAAAGTGTTGTATGTCACAAAATTAACCAAATTTCTTTGTCAATTGCCATTTTGAGGTCTTGTTGTTTATAGATTTATTTCTTTGTTCTAACGCTTTTACAAAATGTTTCAACTTCAGAAAAATTCATGGAAAGGACTCTGACATTTACACTGGAGTACAGGTTTCTGACAAACTTTCTGATCATAAAACTGAACTAGGTAAAAAATTATAAAAATCTGATGGAGAGACTAATAACTTCATGAAGCTGCTAACAAAAAGATTAAGATCAAGAATAGATTACACAAGACTGAACCAACTGATAAGGATGATTATAATTTTTATGATTTTTTGTTTGAAGTATTGCTGAATTTTAATGTTTTGTTTTTTCAGATTTAAAAAAAACTTTTTCTCTTTTCTCCTGAGCTAGCTATGACTTATAGCAATTTGGTAAATGATACTTTTGTAAGTAAAATTGAAATATTTATCTTTTTCTCTCTACCTGTTCCCTCGAATTTAGAAACTCTTAGTAAGTGAGTATTGTTGTTTTCATGGCAATATAGTTATTTACATAAGTTCAGTAAGAATCTGTTCTCCTTATAACAGGACACAATTAAAAACACTGGTTCTATTACCAAGGTTGTGACTGGAACATCATATTTGCAATATAACCATACAGCTTTTGAGGAATGAAGATTGGACTTTATAGAATAAAGCCACGTGGAAATATTGGCCTGGTACCTTTATGTTCCAAGCAGCACTTACCAAGATAAGTAAAAAATGTCACTTACATTTTTTAAGGTACAAGGAACCTCAAAATATTTTGGGGAAACCTCAGAAAAAAAGAATTCACCCAAATCTATAGGTATTACAGGAAAAGTCTAATGACAAAATCCTTGGCTTGGCTTTCCTGGCCTCGAGAGACCTTTGAAGTTCAATCTGAGATTCCTTATAAAAAGTTCCAGCAAAGCAGATTTAAAAGAGCCTATGTGATCAACTGCTATTCTTACTGTACTTATGTAAATAATTAGGCCAACTCTATTAGAACTAGACTTATTTTACAAACTAGTTTTAATTTTGCTATCTTAGTAAAAATGAGGGTGATTTTAGAGAAAAAAAAATTATATTTCAGTAAAAACTATTTCAGTATAAATTTGCGGATATTAGATCCTAGTTTTGTTAATTGTCTTTTGAGGTTTTTATTTTATATCTGTTGACTGGACTGGATCCTGATTTCTTCTAGTCTCCTGAAAAATCTGACTACAGATGTCCAAACTAACGTTTTTGATTTTTTTCCATCATTTTCATTTAGAATCACTGAAAACTAAACCTGCCCTTTTTCCTGAAGCCTTACAAACTGAAGCTGATGGACTTGATATAAACTTAAGCGATGACCTGACGACACCATCAGAGACATTTAAACTGCAAAAGATTCTTTGACGCTGACACCTAAAAATCTTCTTAACTGGTTGTCCTCTTATCTCAGAAATACGTTTCCAATTTGCTCCAACCATTAACCTTGTTTTTCTTTTGTTTCCATAGAAATACTTCTATTAAATACTTGATTGCTTGCTTCCACAATATAGGCGTAACCTTGAGAGCCCACCTGCATCACCACCTTCCAAAATAAACTTAATTAAACTGATCTATTATCAGGACTAAGAAATGTGTTCAGTGAGATGAAACAATCTACCAACTCAGCTTCTAGACTATGAAACTTCTTTAAGTTTCAAAAGCACTGTGAAACTTTTAGTTTCAAAGGCGGGACTGTGGGAGATCAAGATTTGGCCACCCTGAAATATATCTCTTTACCTTGATTGTTTTCTCTGAGGGACATTTGACCTCTCCCACTAACTGCCTAAAGAATTTGACATGGTGGCTCCTTCCTGGGACAGATCTATCATGATGGCTGTAAAGGTAATGTAAGATAGAGGTTACAATAGAAAAGGCACCAACAAACCCATCTTATCAGAAGTTCTGTCTCTCTGGCCACATTCTTTGGATGGCCCTGCGAAGAGTTGCCAGACAATCATTTACAAGGCAAGTCTCCATTTGTAAAGGTATCTCCCTCTCTGTATTGGGAAGAGGGGGGATGAGCTCATTTCTAGAGACTTATCAATGTGGAAGGTGAGGCCTTGGGGCTGCATAATAAACCTTACTCTTGTTTACTGTGCTTTAGTGGTAATCTCCTGTAACTGACTCCCCCAACCCCCAAAATCCTCCTTTGTCATTGGCTGAACATGGTATTTAAGACGAGAATTTCTGCTATTGTGTTGAGAAACGCAGTGTCCCTGCTTTCTCCCATGTATACATGTTATTAAACTTGGTATTATTTTCTCCTGCTAACCTGTCTTGTTAATTATTTGGCCAGCCATAAGAACCTTAAGGGAAAAGGCAGAGGGAGATTCTCCCTCTTCTCCCGACAGGGATAAAGCAAGAACTGGAGAAGGGGGAATCTGAAAACAGAGCAAAAGAGACTTTCATTAAAATGATAATAGAGCAAAAGGAACAAGAAGACTGAAAAGAAAGGACTGCTTGATATCCACCCACATGGAGCTCTGTGTGGATTCAAGTGTAGGGGAAACTCTTTTTAAAAAGATTTGGTTCTGGGGCCAGCCTGCTGGTGTAGCAGTTAAGTTCAAGTGCTCCCCTTCCACGGCCCAAGGTTCGAGGGTTTGGGTCCCGGGTGCGGACCAATGCACCGCTTGTCAGGCCATGCTATGGCGGTGTCCCATATAAATAGAGGAAGATGGGCGCAGATGTTAGCCCAGGGCCAGTCTTCCTCAGCAAAAAAGAGGAGGACTGGCAATAGATGTTAGCTCAGGGCTGATCTTCCTCACAAAAAAAAAAAAATTGGTTCTATCCTCTGAAATCTGCTTTTCTGTATGTCTAAAAGCAAAATAACTTTATTTTTAGTAAGTAAATGCAACCCGTTATTCAAATGTTGTGGGGTATAACTTCAGTATCATATATGTAAGCTTTTATTTGACTCATCGTGATTTCTCATTTATTTTTTACCACCTAATGTTTATATGTTGAGGTATAATTTAGTTGAAGTTAAATGCACTGATCTGGGTTTTGCAAATACATGCACTCATGAAATGTACTCACAGAAAGTACCCTAACCCCTTTCCCATTTGATCCCCAAGAGACCAGCACTGTTCTGATTTCTTTCAACAAGTATTAGTTTTGCTGGTTGCAGAACTTCATGTAAATGGAATCATACCATATGTATACTTTTGTGTCTGGCTTTTTTCTCTTAGGGCGTTAAAAAAAAGTTTGAAGTCCATCAGTTGTGTTGCATCAGGAGTGAGTTTTTTGTTGGTTTTTGTTTTTCTTGGTGAGTAGTATCCCATTCTGTGGATAAACCACAATTTGTTTATTCATTCTCCTACTCATGGGCATTTGGATTATTTTCAAGTTTTGGCTGTTATCAATGAAGCTCCTAAGGACAATCACATATAAGTTTTTTCTTGCACATATATATTCATTTCTCTTGGCTATAAATACAAATACATATATAGAGAGAGACAGAGAGAATTACTGAGTCATAGGGTGGAAGTTTGTTTAATTTTATGAAAAAATTTTTGTTTTTTAATTTTTTTATTGCAGTATCATTGGTTTATACATTATATAAATTTTGGGTGTACATCAATATACTTCTATTTCTGCATAGATTACGTAATGTTCACCACCCAAATACTGATTACAACCCATCACCATACACATGTGCCTAATCATCCCTTTTGCCCTCCTCCCTCCCCCCTTCCCCTCTGGTAACCACCAATCCAATCTCTCTATGTGCTTGTTTCTTTTTATCTTCTACTTATGAGTGAGATCATAAGGTATTTGACCTTCTTCCTCTAACTTATTTCACTTAGCAAAATACCCTCATTGTCCATCCATATTGTCACAAATGGCTGGATTTCATCATTTCTTATGGCTGAGTAGTATTCCATTGTGTATATATATACCAGATCTTCTGTATCCATTCATCCCTTGAAGGGTGCTTAGGTTGCTTCCAAGTCTTGGCTATGATGAATAATGCTGCAAAGAACACAGGGGCACATGTATGTTTATGCATTGGTGTTTTCATGTTTTTTAGATAAATACCCAGCAGTGGAATAGCTGGATTGTATGGTAGTTCTCTTCTTAATTTTTTGAGGAATCTCCATACGGTTCTCCATAGTGGCTGCACCATTTTGCACTGCCTCCAGCAATGTATGAGAGTTCCCTTCTCTCCACATCCTCTCCAACACTTGTTGTTTCCTGTATGAAAAAATTTTATACTGATTTCCAAAATGTTTATATCATTTTACACACTCACCAACCATGTATGTGAGTTTCAGTTGCTCCAAATCAGTCTTTTTAAATGTGGTATTCCATTGGGTATGAAGTGGTATCTCATTTTGGTTTTACTTTGCTTTTTTTTTTTTTTAATGACTAATATTACTGAACACTTTTTCACAGGTTTTTGGGCCATAAGTATATTTTCTTTTGCAAAGAGAATTTTCAGGTCATTTGCCAATTTTTAATTGTTTTCTTTTTATTAGTAAGTTGTAGAATGCTTTATATATCCTGGATACAAGTCATCTATCTGATATATTTATTTAAACATTTTCTCTCAGTCGGTGGCATTCTTGTTAGTTTTATTAAAGATCTTTTTTTGAGGAGCAGAAGATTTTATTTTGTTGTAGTTTATTTTGTCAATTTTTATTTTATGGGTAGTGCTTTCTGGGTAATGCCTGCTTTTATGTAGGCAAAGAAATCTTATCTACAAAGAGAGGAAAGATATCGTTATATTTTTTTTCTATAAACTTTATAATTTTAGCATTTACATTTATGTTTGATCCATCATAAACTAGATTTTATGTATGGTGTGAGGGGTAGATAAAGTTTAATATTTTGTCTGTGGATAGCCAGCTGTCACAGCATCATTTGTTGAATTGTCTCTCCTCTTCACATTAAATCGCTTTGGTGTCTTTGGTGATAAATCGATTTTGTACAAGCAGAACTATTTCTGAGTAGTCTATTGTATCCCATGGAATAATTTGTTTATTTTTATTCCAAGACTACACTGTCTTGTGTACTGTAACATTACTGTTACAGACTCAAAATAAGGTAGTGTAGGTTCTCCAACATTGTTCTTTTTCAAGATTGTTTTGGCTAGAGTCATGCGTTGCATAATGATGTTTCAGTCAACGACGGACTGCATATGCCATGGTGGCCCCATAAGATTAGTACCATATAGCCTAGATGTGTAGTAGGCTATACCATCTAGGTTTGTGTAAGTAAACTCCACGGTGTTTGCACAACCACAAAATCACCTGAATCTCAGAATGTATCCCCATCGTTAAGCGACACATGACTGTATCTTAAACACTCTTCATTTTCATATAAATTTCTTCAAAAAAGTCTGCTACTATTTCTTTTTTTTTTTAATAATTTTATTTATTTATTTATTTTTCCCCTCAAAGCCCCAGTAGATAGTTGTATGTCATAGCTGCACATCCTTCTAGTTGCTGTATGTGGGACACAGCCTCAGCATGGCCGGAGAAGCCGTGCGTCAGTGTGCGCCCAGGATCTGAACCCAGGCCTCCAGCAGCGGAGCTCACACACTTAACCGCTAAGCCACAGGGCCGGCCCACTGCTACTATTTCTTCTCAAATTTCATTGAATATAAAGATCAATTTGGGAAGAATAGACATCTAAATAATAGATTTTTTAATTGATGAGCATGGTGTATGTCTCCATTCATTTATTTAGGTCCGCTTGCATTTATCTTAGCAATGTTCTATAAGTTTTAGTGTAGAGTTATTTTATATTTTTTTGTTGAACTTATCCCTGAGGATTTTTGTTTTACTTATTAGTACTTTTAAATTTAATTTTATAATTCTTCCTTGATTTTTTAAATGTTGACTTTACATTCTTCAAATTTGCTAAACGCAGTTATTAGTTTTAACATTTTTGTAGATTTCTTAAGATAATATATGTGAGTTATTAGGCTATCTGATAACAAAGATTTACTTTTTTCTTTCTAATTTTTATGCCTTCTAATATCTTTTCTTATTGCCCTAACTCTTACATTAAACCACATACTTGAATTGAATCTATCTATCCAGATATGCAATTATATATATATTTTACGTATTACTGTTTTCCAAATATTTTGTAGTTGAGTTTTGGTCTCCCCATTGGAGCCACAGTTGCTTGGAAGAGTTTCTTTGTTTTTAATATGTTACAGAAATTTTTGTTTCTACTGTTATGAATATCTAGTTTTTGTGCATTTTTATAAGTGATTTGGTTGTGAATTATTAAAAATTTTAGAAGTTATAAAAATTTTATTAGGCCCGTTCTTGTCATTAGTGTATAGTAGCTTTAAAAAAGGTAATGAGGATGGAGAGTGATAGACAATTCTGTCAGAAAGAATCAGATTTGAGGAAACAAAGATCAGGAATCCAGTTTGTGACATGATTATTTTAAGAACTTTTGGGACAACCCAGGGACATAGAAAGTTGAAAATTGGCTCTGTAAGTCTGGAGATTAGCAAAACAATTTCATAATGCCCCTTGTTTAAGTTGTTTTCAAGTAAATAATTGGCATCAATCATTATAAAATGGTATTTAATATTATATCCTGCAGAATTATGCTTATCCATATTATAGTTATCCATAACTTTATGATTTGGTACTTTTATAGGAAAAGAGTGTTATTGACATTGAAATTAAGAAATTTCTTAATTAGATTCAAGATTTTTTACTTAGTAAAAGTAATTGCCATTATTTGGAAATATCACATTACCTTGAAATAGCCAACTTACTGATAGTGAAATATTTCTGCAATCCTTATCCATGATTCCTATTCATTTAGGATTCCCTAATGACTTTAGAATTTTTATCATATTATACTACTCAAAATTAAGAAGTAAATAGCTTTTGGTCAAGATCTTGGACTCCTGAGAGAGAGAAAGCCTGAGATGGAACCCTGGATTTTCCATTTAGGAATTTCTTCATTTTTTCTTCCTCAGTTTCCTTATCAACTTCAAAGTGTTGCTATGAAGATTAAATGAGTTAATTTTTTTAAGTACTTGAAACAGTTTCTGGCACAGAGAAAGCAATATACGTGTTTAATAAATTAAATAAGTTAATAATACATTTGAATTTCACCATTCACAGTATTGTTAGAAAATAGCAATGGTTATTACTTCTAAGAAATGGCAGTCGTTTTTATTATTTCATAAAATATTAATATCATATTAAAAACTGATGCAACTTACAGTATTATTTTATTGACTCTCGCCAGTTAGTAGGCTGGAAAATAAATCAAAATAATAATAAAGCAGTCATTTGATAAATATTTTCTATGTACTAAACACATTTTAAGTCTCTCAACAATTTTGTGAGATGAGTTCCATTAGCCCTATTTTACATGTGAAGAAGGCAAGGCTTAGAAAGATAAATTATGTTACCATGGTCACATAGTAATAGTGTCATAAGTGAATTCAGATGAATGACTCAAATCTTAAGACATGTACACTGACTTCCCAAGTGCCATATTCAAGCAACTAGTATTCAAACTCTAACAGTAGCTTGTAAATAATGTTAGTGAAGTGAAAAAAACAAAACAGAAATTTTGTTTTACTCAAATCCTTACCTACCCTCAAATTCAAAGAACCAATTCTTTAGAAACAAACAAAAATCCACAACCAAGTAAAACACAGGCGAGGTTGGAAAGTATTATCTGATTCTCTGTCTCCTATTAACACAAACTCGGGTAGCAGGCATTCAATATATGTTATAAAATGTATGAGTAACTGATAATCAATCACAAAACCCCATGAAACTTCTTTTCATATGTTTAAAGTACCCTTCTCTCAATTAAGGGATAGTATACATATAAAACAAATGCTTTTTATTCACAAAACTTTTACCAAGTCTGCAGATTTAAAAATAAAATATACAATCAAGTTCGTTAGAAAACTATTTATCCAGTCTGGGTTGGATTTTCAACCTTTCCAGTAACCATCTCAGTGACTTATATGAGAAAATTTACATTTTAGTGACTCCACTTTACTTTTTGAAAAGTGGGATTATTAGTGTTGTGTCTCTCCCTCACGCCCGGACAAAAAAAGAATGTTGAAAGTATTGTCCAAACACTTGGAAGACGACATTAGATTTAGGTTGCAGAAACAATAAGAACAGATTTCTCATATCATGAAAATTGTCATTATTGAGAAATGTGTAAATTTTTCAGGACACTTCAAAATCAATGTTAATCTAACTAAAAGAAGAATGGAACTTCTCAGTATACTAGAATTTTATAGTATTTATTTCATCCTTTAAAAGATATACGTTAGTAACTAAAAACATAAAAGATGAAACCGTATACAACATTACAACCAGTGTGCTTTTATTACCATTTGGAGAGTTTAACAGCATGATTATTAATTAAAAGTTAAATAATTTATTTATCACTTTCCGCGTTTTTCTTTTAAATGAATGTAGGATGTCCAAGATAAAAATATTTATTTGGTTGTTTCCCATGATCTCTCTTAATTTGAAAGAGCATTTTGATTTTTATACAAACTTTGTTTCTAAACTAAAACTCTCAATCACCAATATGAAGTTCCCAGGTAAACCAGTATTAGCGTAGGTCTCTAGAGGTAAAATATTTAACATTGTCTTTAAAATTCATTTTCTTGAGATAAGAGAAAATGTAATTACCTAATGGTATTAAGAAATGCAGATAGGTATCTATGCAAATAGAAGCCTAGTAGACTCAGTATCAACACCAAGGCCGCAGCCAGATGGTCATTCATGATCACCTAAGTCAAATATGGTGGCTTTATTATTAATGAAGGATATTTATATCCAAACATAAAATATATGCAAGTATCTCTGCTTAGAATATTTTCTCTTCTTTTCTATCTCACCCATCTGGCTAGAAGTCTGACCTTCAAGGTCTCAGTTTAAATGTTACTGTCATAAGGGACATTTCACTCACATCACCACCAATTCCTTCCCACCTCCAGGCTTGGTAGGCCATCATCTTACTTGTCTGCTTGTTTACTTCAAATTCTTTATTAGTACTTAAGCATGGCTGAAATTTAAAACTTACTCATGTATTTGTTTACTGTGTGTCCCCAATGTAGGCTATAAGTCCCATGAGAGGAGGGGCTAATTCTCTTTTTTATTTTATTTGGAAGTTTACACAGTATTTGATTCTCAGTAAATTGTTTTTGAATTAATATTGAATAAACTGAACAAAAAATCATTTGAGAAGACCTAAAGAAGACCATTTGTGAACTGTTTGAGTGATTGCCACACAATAACAGGTGCAGATATAACTAATTAGTTTCATGTATAAATAATTACTGTGAAAATAATAATATACATCATTTTTTGCTCATTACTCCATCCTCATAATGTGGCCAGTACAATCTTCTAGCCACTAATAGGTGAATACAAGTTTCAGTCCTGTGGCTACTTTTCTTCCTGTTCTCTAACCTGCGTTACGTATTTCTTTGTCTCACAAGGATTTTTTTCCAGTTGACTAAGGGGATTCTCTGACTCGCTTTGCATTTACACGATTTTAATTTCCTCTAAATCTGCAAACTCAGGGATGCAGAAAATGTAATATTTTTAAAATTTTTGCTTTGTTTTTTTCTGTAATTTATCTAAATTTCTGTGTTGAACCCCTATTATTTTAGGTGGCAGAAACATTATCTTAGCCAACATAGCAATTCAGCAAATCCCTTTTGCTCTGAACCGGATACAGGTTGTGGGGTGGAGTGCTTACAAATATGTGTGTAGGTACCTCTATATTTTGATCATCATCTGTCCATGCTGACTTCGACTCTTCATCATCTTTGGTATTCCAGTTTTGGGCCATATGAGTATTATTGTAACATACTTTATCCCCAAATAGGCAAAGGCCTTTTTGAATCTGACCTTCATCCTACATCTGGGAAGATGGGAATATTTCTATATGGCACGAGTAACATTCTACTACTTCTTTTCTATGATGGTCTTTGAAGAGCTCCATGAAGAGGGTATAGGTCTCTGCTTTCTCTGAGAAGCCAATACTGATACTGGCTCAAGACAAGGTTGACATAAGGGAAGCCATATTGCAGAAGAGAAACCCTATTGTAGCTTTGAATAATCTCTGACTAACTAACCCTGCTGGATATGCACCCTCCAGGAGATCTAACTGCTCTGTAGATTTTACGACCCCTGCTCGTGCATGTACCTTCCGCTGCGATAAGAGGATGACTTTGTTCTTTTGAGTTCCTTAGGAATGTGATGACCCCCAAACAGAGAGTCTGTGCTGATAGCCATCATCAATGATAACTGAAAGATCTGGTGTGGCACTCCCACTCTGTAACACCGGAGGGTCAACATTCCTAACCCCCTCCCCTATAACCCAATGGCCTGTATAACTGCTATAAGATCTTGTGCCCCCTTAAGATGGTTCTTTCAAACATTAGTCAGCCATATTCCCCCTTGCTAGCAAGCTGTAATAAACTTTCTTTTCCACCATCTTGCCTCTTGACGGTTGGCTTTTGTCTCGAGCAAATGGTGCCCTTTGTGCGGTAACAATACCTAATAATTCCTTGCTTCCCTCCTGACTCAGCGTCCCCACTGTAGTTCTCTTATTGCAACTGCGATTGGTCTATTTTAGAGGTTTTATTTATTTATTTATTATTATTTTTTAATATTGTGTAATCTCATGGACTAAACTTTTGAAGCCCAAGTTGTGTTTTATTGTTTTTGTGTGTTTTTTCTTCTCAACTACCATCATATCAAGGTCTAGCGGCAATGATTATCTTGGAGAATAACTGCTAACAACAGGAAAAGAAAATATCAGGGAATAATTGCTTAATATTTCCAAATATCACCCCATCACATATAATTGCATTGTAAATGTCTGTAAAACCTTAACACAATATATACGTACTTAGCACTGGGGCTAGGGCAGCTGCTTCACTACCTTTGCTTTATCTTGACGGTTTCAGCATATTATCTTACGCTGGGTTCAGTTTCCTACATTCGCCATCCTTGGTAAGTGACTCTGTATCTGTTTTATACCTACTATAGGGGAGGAAAACTTTTCCTTTCTTCCCTTCTAGGTTCTTTGGCTGGTCTAATAATAAGATTGACATAAGACAGATAAACAAGAGAAAAATAAATTTCCTACATAAGGGAACCCCAAAGACATGAGAATCAAAGACAGTCAGGCAATTGAGGCTCATATGCCATCTTGAGCTAAGAAGAGGGTAGGGGTCTGGGGCTTCAAAGCAGAGGGAGACAATCCATAGGAAGATGAGAAGAGGAAGTGTTTGGTAAACAGATGGTTGCCATGGCATGCTGATAAGTCTTTCTGATAACAAGTTATCTTTAATATCAGCTCTCTTCTGGTACAGACCCTCTAAATTCTTTTAGGCAGTTAAAGGGAAGGTAAACAGCTCTTCCTGCATTTGTTAGGCCTTGATTGTCTTCAGCTCAAAATAATCCACATGCAGAAGTGGCATATTTTGGGGTCACATATTCTGCTCCCCCTGAATATGGTATTGATTTACTTTGGCCAACTCTTCTCCTAAGTCTTAGCTTAGGCTTCCATTGTGGTTGCATGTAGACAGGCCACTATTGTCTTTCTGGTCTCACAAACACCACTAGAATTACTTGTTCCAAGACTGAATCCTTTTACACTGGCCAGGATGGTTCACTCCAAGTAGTGACTTCACACTCCTCAAGATCTCTGGTTTCAGTGACACCCTCTACTCCTGATATGTTGTTGTACACTGAGAGATCTGATTTCCACATCCAGTAGGATGAAGGACCTATTTACGCTGTTTCAAGATTTGGTAAAGAAAGAAAACCTTAGGAGCAAATTGCTTCTACGAAAATCATATTCTCAATGAAAACGATAGCTCCACTACTCTATGGATTTTAGTGTTTCCTCTTTTAAACTTTTTCCATTTATCAGAGTTCATTGGTATTAAATGTCCGTCTTAAACATATCAATGGCTACCTACCATTAGGACAAAAAAAGCTGCACAATACTTTCAATCCCTAAATTTCTCCTGTCTAAGTGCCATGATTGTACAGGAAGCTGAAAACTCTCCTAACTCCGGTGCCCCGCCTCTCTCTTATGTGTTTACTCTAGTACTTCAGCTAAAACATGGTTTTATTATTACAATCCCCTAATATTATACGTATCACAAGATTATTTTACTAGCATATTCCTCACCTCATCATCTCATTGGTAAACAGGTGACTCAATTTTTCGCTACTTACATTAAAACTGTACAGATTGCTGATTATTGATTACTAACAACTCTATTTTTTTTATTGTAAGAAATAATCCTTCATAGATTCACTACTAGTGGTCATTTAGACTGAAATTTGATTCTGGAGATTTCTAATTTTAAAACCAAGATGTAAGGAAAGAAGTCAGAAAAATTTGAAGATGTATTGCTCATTATATAAATGCCCTAAGTCTCTCCAGATTTTGTATATATTCCAAGTTAATATAGCTTTAGGTAGGGTTCTTCCAACGTATAGTGAGTTTCTCTCTCCACTCTCAGCATTTTTTAGGTTCAATTTGAGTCCTCTAATTAAAAAGAGAAACATTGACAGTGTATAAAATACAAAGCTAGAGCTCTTAAAAAAAAATAGAAGTGCAAATGTATTTACATAAAATTGGAAAATATCTACAGCAAACATTCAACCAAGTTAAGGAATATATGCAACACGTTTGTAGGCAAAGGGTTTCCTTGACTTTCCAAGCATCCTTAAAAATCATTTTTAAATAGACAAAAACAAGTAAAAAAAAATGGACAAAATATTGTACAGGCAGTAGTCAGGAAAAAAATAAAAAGGGGAATCAACAAGAAAAGATGTTCAATCTCACTGTGAAGTAAATAAGGAAAAAAAGCAGATACCATTTTTATACATCTGGCAATTATTCGGAGGACGTAATTTGGCAAAATCTGTCAAAATTAAAATGCATAGATAAGCCCAATAATTCCAGGGCTAGGAAATGACAAGAGTCTATTTATACCAGTATGCAAAGATAAATTCAGTACTTTTTGATAGTGTAAAGATTAAAAACATCTCTACATTGTTGAATTCCTAGTAGGAAGTAGATGTGGACACTTTGATAACTATTTGTTGGATTACTGAAAAATTGGATCATAAAAATAGATTTAAAATACTTGTGTAAATTTAATCAAGTATATTGTTGAGCAGTTATAAAATATAAAACGTTGTGCTAGGGATATGAGAAGTAAATAATAAAATTAGTGTTTAACCTTACTGACCTTATAAAGCAAGTTCAAGAGACTGTAAAGTTAATTTACGTAATAATTCTCAAAGTCATTAGCACTTTAGCATCAATCCTCCATGAGATTAATTAGGACAAGAGGTAGTAAGCAGATGTTACATTATAAGTTTATTTTCTATGAACACCTATCTATGAGTGGTTTATTGTATTAGTTTTCTATTTCTGAGTAACAAATTACAAAAAACATAGTGACATAAAATAATACCCACTTGTTATCTATAGGTTCTGTAGGTCAGAACCCCAGGAGGGCTGTTCTGAGTTCTCTGCTTAGGATCTCACATGGCCTTAATACAGGTGTCATCTGGGGCTCCTATACGGAGGCTCAGAAGATGAATCTCCTTTCAAGTTCATTAAGATTTTTGCAGAATTCAGTTCTTTGCATTTGGAGAACTGAAGTTCCCATTTCCTTGCTGGATGTCAGCCAGGGGCTGCTCTCTGTTCATAGGAACCACCCACTTTCCTTCTCAAGTGGTCTTTCCATATTTAAACCAGCAAGGACAGGTTGAGTTCTTATGCTTCTAATCTCTATGAGCTCCTCTTCAGCCATGCCACCACTGCTGCTAAAGGGTTTATGGGAATAGATTAGATCCACCCAATAAGTCTTCCTTTTGATTAACTCAAAGTCAACTGGTTAGTCACTTTAAACACATTTGCAAAATCCTTTTTTGGCATGTCACAAAGGAAATGATCTGGTGTCATATTAGAGTCCCCTGGATTAGGGTGGGAATTATTGAGGGAAGGGGGCATATTTTAGAATTCTGCATACCACAGTCATAAACCTACTAGATTAAATATTATAATCAGGGTTAACTTCAAGAAGATTTTGCCTTACATGCTTACCTAAATCTATAAGCAACAGTCTATTTTGAACTAGTTTTTTAAGGCATGTAAAGGACACTCAATATATAAGCTTTCCTTTGATTACATTTACCAATCTACATAAAGATTTAAATTTAAGACCAATAAAAATTGAGAGAAAACCTGAATATGAGAATAAATTAGATCCAGAAGGCCAGGCTTTGCCTGAGAACAGGAAAACTTCAAGACTCTATTTCAATAAGGTGATTTTTAAAGATCAGGCAATTTTAATATTTGTTACGTTCACATGTTGACAGCACATGCCCTCTTATAGCTACAGAGAAGCAAATGAGTTTAGAACCTAGGTTGCAAGCTCAATTAGTTAAAACTGAAAGCTGTAAGATGACCTACATCATTAATAACACTCACATCATGAATTGTAATGTGGATTTCAGAGTGTTTGGGGGCTGCACACCTTCATCAGCAATATTTCTAGTTGAGAAGCTAATAGAAAAAACTCAGAGAAAAGATAAATTTCTGGTTTGCTATAGTGAGATATATAATATCAGCCTGGACATACAAGCAGCTCTGATATCCCCCACTCCTTTTCCACCTCAAAAATTCTGATTTATCCATCAAATATTAGCTTAGGTGCTACCTTATAGGAAATACTTACTCCAGTGGTAACAGACAGATCGAATGCTTCTTATCCTGGTTACTACTGCCCTGTATACGTGTCTACATTAAATCAATTATCATCTTAAATCACAACTTTTTACTTATGTATTTTGATTGCCTCACTTTTTATGCAGTCTTCTCAAGGCCAGGGATGTGCATTTTCATCTGTATCCATAAGTGCTCAAAATTAAATAGTAGATGCACAGTTCATATTTTGTGAATAAATGCTCTACCACCCAAATATTTTTTGATTGTAAAATTAGCCTACAATGATTGTTGTAGTTTAAAACACAGTTGTTCTTTACACACTCTTTGTACTCCGGAGGAATCTTTAGTTATATGTGTCCATCTTTATGAGGGATGATATAGGCATTTAGTACCACAGTTAAAGTGCAGTAGATACGGTGTGATTTCATGATTTAGGTCGGACCAGTTAGATCCACGAAGTTGTGAATTTGGCCTTTGTGCTAATGAGAGTGTTTAGGGAGACTGTTCCTGTGGTGTGGCTTCCCTGTGTCCATGAAAAATTCTACTGGCATTTTGAATGGAATTGAATGGTTTTTACATAACTTGGGAAAAATTCCCAGCTATAATAAAGTTTTAGTATCCATGCATGTGGAATATATTTGTACGTATTATTTCATTTATTGTTATTATAGGTGTTTCCCAAAATTTTATTTTTTTAATAAAGATCTAGTATTTCATTTGTTAAATAATTAAAAATATAATTTATAAATAAAATTTTGTTGAATTTTTGTTTTTGCTAGCAAATATGTTGTTAATTTTTGTATTTTGATCTTATAGTCTTAAAAATTCTTAATTTTTCATTCTTATTTATAATATTCTATAGTTTGGGGGGTTTTACTTAGAGAATTATAATCTAAAATATTTTGTTTTGTTTTCAAATTTAATGCTTTTTATTAAATGATCTCACTGCAATGATGCAGCTAATATTCATTTTTACTCAAATACTTCAGTGTGTGTTTCATAGTTAAGAGATTCTCTTGTAACTATCAAAACTAGAAAATTAGCATTGATACAATACTGTTTTCTAATTTGCAAACCTTACTCAGATTTTGGCAATGGATCTAATAATGTCTTTATAGCAAAATAAATTTCATAATTATGAATTACATTTAGTATTTGGCATGTCTCTTTAGACTCCTTTAGTTTAGAGAAGTTCCTGAATGTTTCATTTTATTTCATGAATTTGCCTTTTTTGAAAAACACGAGCTACACATTTTGTAGAACATCCTCCAGTTTGGTTTGTCTGATATTTTCTCATGATTAAATACCAGTTCTATATTTTTGGCAGGAGCACAGAAGAAGTGATGCTGAGTTTGTCTCAGTGCATCACATCAGGAGACGCACACTGTTGATTAATCCCGTTATTGGCAGTATGTAACTGTGATCATTTGGTTTAGGAAGTGAGTGTCAAGTTTCTCCACTGTGGTTACATCACCAGTTTACACTTTGTAAGTAGTAAGTATCTTATGGGTAGGTAATTTGAAGACTTAGGTACTTTGTACTCTTGAAATATTCCCCCACTGCTTTTAGTATCCATTAATAATTCCTGACAGATCAAATATTGTGGTTGTTACCAAAGGGTGATTTTCTAATTCCCCCATTCCTTCTCATTGATTTGTTGGCATTGTAGTATAAGGAGTAATTTTCCCTTCTTCTTTTTTTTTTTTTTAATTATTTATTTATTTTCTGATTTGCAGTTGTGTAGATTTATTGAGTCTTACTTTAGTCAATTGGTTATAATCCTTCACTTTAATATTTATTTTGATTCTCAGATTTCCCTAGTTTGTCCAATAGGTGAAATTTTTTCAGATTTGACCTTTTCAAGCCAGATTTTTTCCTTTTAACATGGCCTGCCATTCTTTGAGCAGTTTCTTTTTTTGGAAAAAGGAAATATCCCAGGCTAATCTTATGCTTCTTGTGCCCTAAGGTCTGTAATCAGCCATGTTTCCAAGGATCCCTATTTCTTATTATTGGAGAAAGATATTCAATAACCAAAATGTGGGTGCTAGTTGTTTTCATTGCCACTGTGATGTCATTGCATCCAGACCCTCTCACTTGACAGAATTAGAATATAAAATATAAATGTACATTCAAATACACATATCCATACAGGCACAGACAGATAAGCACACCCAGGGCCAGCTAGTTTACATAGTTTAAAGATATGTAAATTGACGGCTTAAATCTAGTCAAACCTGTTAGGCAACCTGATTTGGCTAAGTAACAAATGGAGCATAAAAGACTCCAATAAAGGTATTTTCCTGAGCTCTACTGGGATAAAGATTCTGCATGCAAACCTTGCATGCAGTGGTTCATAATCTAGAAATAAAACTCTTCCTGTGCAGCTAAAAAAGGATCCTGGGTCTCTGCCCTGAAGTCTCTGAGCACCCCAAAGCTTGCCTGTGATTTATTTCTCCTGCCCTACCATATTCTTGCCTGTATTAAAGCCCTGCATATTTATGCTCTGCAGAGTCTTATGATTCTTTTCAGTTATCCAACCTGTGTAATTTTTGCAACATATATTCACCCACCCATATCTATATCGATTTCTGTATCATGCTATCCAAAAATGCTTAGACAAAACCATCAAATTACATTGATAATTCTAATCCCATTCTAATGCCACAACGTTGCTATCCTTGACCTTTCCATATTTGTAACTCCCTACTCTGACATTGAGAAATCTAGTTCCCATTATCCAAATTATATTCACTCATTTGCTAAAATTTTGAATGCACAAAAAGTAGTTTAAGAAGTTGATTTGATTCATTTGAATCTATGTTAAATTTATAGATTTTCATCCTTTCTTTATGGGTTGTATTTATTTATTTATCTATTCATTTATTTATGAGTATGTGACCTATTAAAATGGTTTGAAATGGCAAGACTGTTGCAAAAAGACGTATTCAGAGAAGTGTTATCTTCCCTAATTCCCTATACATTTTCCATCTCATTTCTCCCCATGCCCTATAGGTAACCAGTTTTATTAATCTCTCAGTTACCTTTACTGTGTCTTTTTGTTCAAAACTGCAGATACATGTGAATTTTCTTATTTCTCCTCTTTTCTTGCACAGGAAATAGCATACTATAGCTCTGGGGTCAGCACATTTTCTATAAAGGGCCGCATAACAAACAGTTTAGGTTTGTTAGGCTAAGAGGCAAATCAAGGATATTATGTAAATGCTTCTATAAAAAGAGAGAAAAAATCCACAAATTTTAATTGATAATTTTAAAATATAAAAATTAAAATTGCATACAATTTTTGCAATACATATTTCCTAATTAGAAGAATGAAATTGTTTTGCGGGGTATTTTTTAAAATTAGGGCTCAAAGTTAACGTTCTCTATTAACAAAATTGATTGGAAAACTTCATCTGTTAATGCTGATCTGCAGTAATCAGATTTTACATATGTCATCTTTGAAGAGGTCTTTTCTCACCAATAAATGTTGCTAAATTCTGTTGTCAATCTGTGAGCCTGTGGTTTTCATTGAGCATATTTATCACTTAGAAGGCATTTATAGAATTATATTAAATTCTTCCCTGGATATGTACCTTTAGCATGCCATCACATTGCAGATCAATCACTTCCAAATGAAGGGTAGGTGGAAGCTCCTCAATTACACAGTTAAATGAATTGTGAAATATAAAAATTTCCTTTGTGCTTACATCAAGGTCTGAAAAAGGCTGTTGACACGTAATTTGAACTTAGAAAATATATTTGCTGCAAATTTTCGTGGGAATGGAGATCTTGCTCTTTGTTTTAACTTTTGACAACATGAAAAGTATATTAAGTAGCTTGACATTACTTGTGATTCAAACATTAGTCACTCTCAAAATGACTGCTACAATGTAAGTTTCACATATAAACACTATTTTCCCTCATAATTTTAGATTGAATTCACTAAGAAATATTTTCAAGTATATGATAAAAGCTAATTTCCAAAACCATTCAGTGCTCAATAATAGTAGTTGGACTGGTTCTTCTGATCCAGAAGAAATTTAATCTTGGCCTTGAGTTCAATAAATTGAAACAAAACTTCACCATCGCTAAATCATTACACTTCTGTATTGTAGGATAAATAAGAATATTAATTTTCAATTATCATAAAATCTCATAGAATTAACAGTGATTAAGTTCACACATGTGAATGACATTCACCATTGCTGCTACTGGCTTGATAACATGTACTCGAGTCACGTGTTTTCCTCCACATATTTTCCTCCTTAAAGTACTTGCTGATAAATAATACAATGAATACGATAGGCTTTTAAACACCTTAATTTTTCATAATCTATGTAAATTTGTCCAAGGAAGCCTTTTTTTTTTCTGCTCCACACATATTTAGCATGAATTTTAACACTTCTTAGCAGATTCCACTTCAGGTTGTAATAAGTTTTCTCAATTTCTTCTAAAATGTGTTTGCCTGTAATTGTTCATGCCGGCTGTTCATGGAAGGTAGTTCTCTAATTTTTCAATCACTTCATACTTGCATTGATTCCTTGAATAAATAACTAAGCAGAATCAATTATATCTTTCTGTTCTTCAAAATCTAATGCAGACAATGTAAAATCAATTGCCTTGTTTTTTTTTTTTTATTTCTCACAAATATTTATTTAGTAACTACTAAATACAAGATGTTATAGCATATAGGGTAGTTTATTTTCTATATGGGAACTATTTTATTTTATATTAATTCAGATTATTTTAGAAATACAAAAAATATTATATTCGGTGGTTAGCTCCTAATTAACTATTGATGTTGCTCTGAATGTTCTCAACTCTTCAAGAAACTATTCTCTCTAAAAGTCTCATATTCTTAAGTTTATTTTGTCTGGATATATTTCTGTGGCTGATCAATCAAATAGTGTTTAATTAACCACCCATCAGTGAATCTCTTTCATTGTGTGGCTAGCAGATGAACCACTTGAAACCTTACTTTCATCATATCTTCACTTTTAATTTTTATTTTATGAAGAAATTATGCTGTGATAAGCAATTCTATTATACATATTCTAATATTTCTATCCATTGCTTTCCTGTGAATTGAGAAAATTGTGATGAGTGCTTAAAATTCAAAAAGAAAAACACAAACAGTCCAGATAAAAAAATAGGCAAAGGAATTGAATTAATATTTCTTCAAAGAAGATATATAAATGGCCAATAAGCATATGAAATGGTGCTTGGCATCATTAGTTATTAAGGACATGTAAATCAAAACCACATTGCAGCATTATTCATAATAGCCAAGTCTTAGAAACAACCTAAGTGCTGATCAACAGATGAATGGATAAAGATCTTGTGGAATACTACTCAGCCATAAGAAAAGATGAAACCTTGCCATTTGCGAAGACATGAATGGACGTTGAGGATCCGTTATGCTAAGGGAAAGAAGTCAGACGGAGAAAGCCAAATACCATATGATTTCACTCCTATGTGGAAGATAAAACAACAACAACAACAAACAAACACATCGATACAGATAATAGACTGGTGGTTACACAGGGGAAGGGGGGGTAGGAGGAGGGAAAAAAGGGTAAAGGGGCACATTTGTATGGCGACAGATGGCAACTAGACTTTTGGTGGTGAACACGATGTAGTCTATATAGAGGTTGAAATATAATAATGTACACCTGAAATTTACATAATGCTATAAACCAATGTGACTTCAATAAAAAAAAAAGAATAAAACCACCACAATGAGATACCACTTCATACTCGCTAGTATAGCTTTAGTTAAGGAAACAAAAAAGAAGGAAAATGACAAATGTTGGCAAGGCTGTGGAGAAATTGGGACACTTGTGCATGGCTAGAAGGAATGCAAAAGAGTGTAGCCAGTTTGGAAAACAATTTGTCAGTTTCTTAAAAAGGTTAATCTAATTTTACCATTTGACTCAACAATTCCACATTTAGGTATTTATGCAAAAGAGATGAAAACATGTATTTACACAAAAACTTGCACATGAATATTCTTAGAAGCATTTTTTGTGAGTCAAAAGTTGGCTCATGTCTGACACTAGTACCTGGAGACCAAAAGAGCACTTTGCTCTGTCAGTCGTAATGGGTGTTTATGCAGCTCAGGTTATATAAGAAGTCTTGGCACCAGTCTGTCTCACAGTGAATTCATTTGGACCATTGACTCATTCTATAGTTTTTTACCCCAGTCCCCGAAAGTGTTATGGAAATATTATACTTAAAAACTGAAAGAATCCCTGATGAGTTTCCCTATTTCTGGAATCAGGGGCATTATAGTACACAGAACCTTTAATTATTGCCTTTTGCCAAGAACATTAAGACAATAGCAGTATCATACCTCTGGTAGAATTATAGATATTAGAGAGATGCAGGGATGATGATTCCTACCATATCGTCACTAGAATCGTGTTTTGGCTAGTGCAAAAACCAGATGGATAATAATGGTAAATTACTGGAAATGTAGTCTCGTTCTTATGCCAATCTCAGCTGTGGCTCCAGATGAACTATATCTACTCTAACAAATTAATGCAACCCCTATACAGCTATCTGCCAGTATTGACCTAAATAATCCTTTCATTTCCATTCATATCAGAAAGATACTCAGAAGCAGTTTGTCTTTACATGGCAAAAGCAGCTTTAATACCTTCATTGTGTTAACTAGGGGTTAAGGTAACTCTCCTCTTAGTCATATATTGTCTGGAGAATCCTTGATCATCTTAATATCCCACAAGATACAAAGCTATGCATTAGAGTAATTATATTTTGCTAATTATTCTTGATGAGCCAGAAGTAGCAAGCACTCTAGATGCTTTGGTAAAACACTTGCATGCTGGACAGAGAAAGATAAATCCTGCAGAATTTCTGGCTTGCCATATTGATGAAAGTTCTAGGAATCCAATGGTCTTGGGAATATTGATGTATTTTTCTAAAGTGAGGTAAAATTTGCTGAACTTTATACCATGCACCACAAAAAAGTCAGATCTTTGAGGGGGTGCCTTTTGAATTTGGGAGACATCATATACCATATCCTAGAAAGCTTCCTATTTTCGGTAATATCAGAGACAAAAAGAAAAAGAAAAGTTTCTACAGTAGGTCTAGGCTACCACATAAGCCCTTCTCCTGCTTGGGCCATATGACACAGCAGACCCAATGCTATCAGTAGTTATTTTGTCAAACATAGATGCTAGATACAGCCTTTGCTCAGCCCCAATAGAGAAATCACAGAATTGACAATTAGAATTTTTGGAGAAAGACCATCCTGATTTCTAGCAATAACTGCTCTCAATTCAAACAGCAGTTCCTGACCACTGCGAGGTCCTAATAGAGACTAAACAGATAATTACAGGACACCAAGCTGCCCATCGTGAACTGTATGTTATCTAATCAAACAAATCATGAAATTAGACATCGATGGCAGAATTTTTTTATGAAATTGAAATGGTGTAAGACCAGGCCCAATCGGGTCCAGAAACCAAAACATACAAAGCGTTGAGAAGCTCCCTTGCTCTCTTTTCCTACTATTTCACTACCTCTCTCTCAACTCACTTCTATGACTTTATGAGGAATTTACTCTAACAAGAGAATGGAGATGATGGGAAGGCAAATACAAAATGAAAAGATAGGGATTGAGAAATTATTATTAGACAAAGTTAAATTCAAGGTGAAATGTATTAATTAAAATAAAAAGAGGGGCCGGCCCGGTGGCGCAAGCGGTTAAGTGCGCGCGCTCCGCTGCGGCGGCCCGGGGTTCGCTGGTTCGGATCCCGGGCGCGCACCGACGCACTGCTTGGTAAGCCATGCTGTGGCGGCGTCCCATATAAAGTAGAGGAAGATGGGCACCGATGTTAGCCCAGGGCCGTCTTCCTCAGCAAAAAAAAAAAAGAGGAGGATTGGCGGATGTTAGCTCAGGGCTGATCTCCTCACAAAAAAAAAAAAATAAAAAAAAAAATAAAAAAATAAAAAGACATTTTGTAGTGATATAAATATAATCCATAGCAAATATCTAAATATCACAAGTCATTTAGATAGCCTCAAAATCCATTAAACATAACCTAAGTCTAAGGAAAAAATAATATGAATGTGATTGTAATATGGGCCTTAAAATCACCTATTAGTCTATGAAATATCACGTGGGAAAGAATAGTATATAAAGGACTTAATTACTGAAGTTAATGCAATTGATAAACGTCACATTTTGAAAATACTTACTTTGTCTACTTTTTATGTCCCTAATATTAAAAAATAACAAAGCAAACACTTATCAAACCAGAAAAAAATCTTTAATAAATAGTTAAATTTCTAAAGAGTTAATAATTTTGAGCAAATATATAATATATAAAAATACAATTAATATAAAAGAAAACAAACCCAAAATTATTAAAATATTTTTTAAAGGCATTCTTAAAACACTTTTGATTTAAAGTTGGAATCTATAACGTAAGTTCCAAAATATATATGATAGATATATATCAACATGAGAATGGAATCCATACCTTAAAATATTAATTACTAGTTAACTGATAGATATAAATATATAATCTGAAATGTTCATTTCACTGATAGAAGTTAGAAATATATTACTGGGTGTATTAGTTTTGTATTGCTGCTGTAGCAAATTACCCTAAACTTAGTGCCTTAAAATAATACTCATTTATCATCTCATAATTTTGTAGATCAGAAATGCAGGTAGGCTTGGTTAGGTACTCTGCAAAAGGTCTCACAAGGCCAAAATCAAGGTATCAGAGGCCTGGACTCTTATGTGGAGTACTTGAGAGAAAGTCTGTTTCCATGTTCATTCAATTTATGGGCAGAATTCAGTGTCCTGTGATTGTAAGACTTGCTGGCTGTCAGCTAGGATTCCTCCTCAGCTTTTAGAGGCTGTTTGCATTCCTTGGCTCATAGCACCCTCCATCTTGAAAGCTAGCTGTAGCCTATCAAATTCTTCAGATATCTCCGACTTCCCTTTCTACCACATCTCTCTGACTTTCTGGGCTGCCCTCAGCTAACAGATAATTCTGCTTTTAAGGGTTCATCTGATTACATTGGGTCCACCAGATAATTTAGGATAATTTCCCAAATTTAATGTCAACCCTTAATTACATCTGCAAAAATCCCTTTTGCCACGTAACTTAACATACTCACGAACGTGACACTAGAAAGCAGGGGCGAAGGTCTGAGGGGCAAATTCTTCCTACCGCACTGGTGTGCAAGACATCTTTCCGTTGTGTATTCTCTGCTCCAAAAGCTAGGCAAAATTAGATAAAATATAAAAAGAAATGATAAAGAATACCGTGGTTAGCTCAAAAAGCATGTTGAACATCATCATGTATGAGAAAATGAAAATACATGCCATCAACAAGCATATCTGAAAGTACCAAGTATTCTGGTCTACAGTTCTCTTTTACTATCAAGAAGAACCAGCTAGGCATTCAGCTGTGGTAGAGTGAGGGGATTTAAAATGCTCCTGTGAAGCAAGATGCTTTATTCATGGCCCTGTCACTACCTTGAAAGGGAAGCTGCAATAAAATTATACTGATTGCTGTCTGGGGCTGTAGCTTATAGCAACTTTTGTTCTACAGCATTGAGAGGACATGGAGAGTGCCTCCTGATAAATCCAGCTATCCCATAAAACCCAAACTATTATTATGACACCCAGTTCTGGAAGGCGCTGGGAGATTATGAGTTCAAAATCTCTATTTAGTGAGGGTTGAGTTCAGAAGAAAGATGAAAAAGATAATAATTATATATATATATATATATATATAGCCACTCTAAAAGACAAAATGCAAAATTCCAAAAAAAAAAGAATAAAAAAAATGCTTACAAAGGAGGCCAAAATAATCTAGCAGAATAGTATATTGAAAAGTATGTCAAACACTGTAAAAAATATAATAAAAAAATTTTGAATGACATTACTTTCTTAAAAAATAAATGAATTGTGAAAAAATAAATAAGCAAAATTAAATAAGTTAGATATCTGTCTAAAATCTTAGATATGATAAAGTTTTAGTAATGAAAATTTAATAGAGGAGATAAACCCTAAGCACAGTAAAAAAGAGAACTGAGGACTTAGAAGACAGTTCTGAGAAATTCATGTAAAATGTAAAACTTTTCTTCAACTTTATTGAGGTATAATGGAGACATTAAACTGTAATATATTTAAAGTGCACCATATGATGATTTGATATACATATACATTGTGGAAACATTCCCACCATCAAGTTAATTAACACATCCATTACCTCACATAGTTACCTTTATTTTTTTTTTGGTGAGAACACTTAAGTTCTACTCTCTTAGCAGATTTCAATTATACAATACAGTATTAACAACTAAGTCACACCATGCTATACATTAGATCCTCAGATATTATTCATTTTATAAGTAAAAGTTTGTAACCTTTTACCAGCTTTGCCCTATTTCCCCCAACCCCCAGTCTCTGGCAACCACCATTCTGCTTTCTGTTTCTGTGTGTTTGAATTTTTTTTTTAAGATTCACGCAGAGATTGCCAGAGACTGAGAGGTGTGAGAAATGGGGAGATATTAATAAAAGGGTTTAAACTTCCAGTTATAAGTAAGTTCTAGATATCTAATATTCAGCATGTTGACTATAATTAACAGTACTGTGTTATATAAAGTTGCTAAGAGAGTAAATCTTAACTATTCTCACCACACACACACACAAATTGTAATCATGTGAGAAAATAGATGTGTTAACTAGTCTTATTGTGGGAATCATTTTGCAATATATATGTGTATCAAATCATCACATTGTACTTCTTAAACTTACACAATGTTATATGTCAGTTCTCTCTCAATTAAGCCGGAAAAAATTAAAAAGTAGAGTCCACATTTAAGTGATACCATGCAGTATTTGTCTCTCTCTGTCTGATTTCACTGAGCATAATGCCTTCCAGGCTCATCCATGTTGTTGCAAATGGCAAGATTTCCTTTTTATTTAAGGCTGAATAATATTCCTGTGTTTACGTGTGTGTGTGTGTGTGTGTGTGTGTGTGTGTGTATTTATTTATTTACACCACATTTTCTTTATCCAGTCATCTGATGACGGGCACCTAGGTAGTTTCCATACCTTGGCTATTGTGAATAATGCTGCATTGAACATGGGAGTGCAGGTATCTTTTGAGAAACTGATTTTGTTTCCTTTGGACATACACCCAGAAGTGAGATTGCTAGATCATATGGTAGTTTTATTTTCCATTTTTGGAGGAATCTCCGTACTGTTTTCCATAGTGGCTGTACCAGTTTACATCCCACCAACAGTGTGCGAGGGGTCTCTCTTTCTCCACATCCTTGCCAGCGCTTGTTCTCTCTTGTCTTTTTGATAATGGAATCCCAACAATTGTGAAGTGATATCTCATTGTGGTATTCATTTGCATTTCCCTGATGATTAGTGATGTTGAGCACCTTTACATGTAACTGTTGGCCATTCATATGTCTTCTTTGGAAACATGACTATTCAGATAGTTTGTCCATTTTTTAATTGTGTTATTTGTTTTTTTGCTATTGAGTTGTATGAGTTCCTTATATATTTCAGATATTAACCTCATCAGATATGTGGTTTGCAAATATTTTTTCTCATTTTGTAGGTTGTCGTTTCGTTTTGTTGATGGTTTCCTTTGCTGTGCAGAAGCTTTTTAGTTTGATGTAGTCCCACTTGTTTATGTTTGCTTTGGATGTCAAATCCAAAAAATCATTGCCAATACCAATGTCAAGGAGCTTAACCCCTATGTTTTTGTTGTTTGGTCCCAGTCTCTTAATAGTGTTGCTGTCAGCTAGGAACACCTGAGGCACTTGCCCAGGCCCCTGTTACTTGTAGCAAGCCCCCATCGAGGTTTCCCTGACGGGAGCCAATGTCATGGCTTGACTGCGTCTTGTGGTTCTTACTATGATTGCAGGATGCCTTTCAGCAAAACCCCCCAGGGAACTTTGAAGAACGAGATTTATTACTCTCAGGTCCTGGAGGGTATATGGCATGCCCAAGGGCCACACAGCAATGTCAGGGTCAGAAGAGAAAGTGGACCTTGGGCTATGCCTTTGTTAGGGTTACACAATGGGGAGTCTAGGGTTTTATGAGTTCACTCTTTATCGACTAATTTAAAGTATAAGAGCAGGAATTAGGGTATAGGTGGGAAAAGCAAAGTCACTTAAATGGTCAGTTATCTAGCTTAGCCTGGGCTTTCTGCAAGACAGAACTTCATGGATGGGGGCAGCCTAATTCCTCATCCAGTTGTTTTACTAGTAGCTATGTCATATAGCTGGCAAAATGTTTATTCCAATAGGATGCCTCTGAAATTGATGCCTCAGCAATCAAAAGCTTAGTGTCAGGAACTCACACTACAATCAAAAAGCTTAATGTCAGGCATTTACACTACAGTTTTCTTCTAGACCTTTTGCTGTTTCAGGTCTTACATTCAAGTATTTAATCCACTGTGAGTTGCTTTTTGTGTACTATAGAAGATAGGGGTCCAGTTTCATTCTTTTGCCTGCAAATATCCAATTTACCCAACACCATTTATTGAAGAGGCTATTGTTTCACCGTTGAGTATTCTTGGCTCCCTTGTCAAATATTAGTTTGACAATATTTAAATATTTAAATCCAGTCAAGTGGGTAAAGAGTCAAGAAAGTTCACTCTGCCCCTGTGGGAGGATCTGCAAAGTTACAAACCCATGAGAATAGGGAAAGGCAGACAACTAGGAGGCAATTATTCAATTTGCCATATCCTCCATCATAGTGATAGACTTTTAACTTGCCTTTGTCTGAAATGCATAGTTTAGACTGAGGAAAACATACCAAAGGCAAAGGAGTTTTGAAAACCACAGTTATCAAACAGGACCTAATGGAATCTATAAAACTCTCCAACAAACAAGTAGAAATAGTGCATTGTTTTTTGCACTTTGAAGAGATATTTTAATAAGTGGGCCATTAATTAAGATATGTAGAACTCCTCAATAAGTGTTAAATAATCAAAAGCTTACAGGCCTCATTCACAAGTTACAAATCAATTATATTTTAGAACAATAAACAGAAGTTTTAAAACCCCCATGAAAGAGCTTTAAGAAACTAAAAGCTAATTTTCTTAAGAGCCAATAAAATATTTAAACTGCTAACAGAACTATGAGATAAAAAGAGAAAAATACAAAATATTAAGAAGTAAAAGAAGCAATAACTATAGTGAAAATAGATACTTTATGTATGAGATTAAAATGAATTACTTAATTCCAATGAATTTCTAAAACTAGGCAAAATGCATATTTCTCTAGACAAATGAAAATTACCAAAATAGATTTGAAAAGGTATAGAAAATATGAATAATAAATAAAAAAACATTAATAAAATTAAATCTGTATCCTTATCATTTAATTGGAGATAATACAAGTATCAACTTATTTCACATGGTAATATTGAAGATGAAAGAAAATGATTCATATAAACTCTTAATACAGTATTGGCACAGAGTAAGTGCTTGTTCATTTTGTTTTTTGTTTTTTAATATTATCATTACTGTTTATTGACACATGGGAGTAGGCCCTGGACATTTTGCACTTAAAAATCTCATCTTTTTTTTTTCTGAGTCCCTCCTTCCCAGGCCAAAGGCACTCAAAAAAGTTCCTTTAAGTCTCAGACCTCTAGGTCTTATATTCCAACCCAGTCTACCAATGTCCACAGAGTTCACCATGTTATTATTTTGGAGGTAGATGAAAATGATATCTTTTGCTTTCTTTTGCATTTGTTCCTGTACATATTTAATCTCCTCCAAGAAATGAGTGGCAAGTGTGATTCTGGTATACAATTCAAGGATTCATCATTTCCCTGACTGTAACATGCCAATACCATCAAAATTCCACACTGATTTCTCATGGCAGAAGTACATTTTTATGAGTACTTACATATGGCCAGAGCATTTAGGCTAGAGTAAAACAGAGATTGTCAGGGAATTAGGAGGTAGAGCAAGTGTTTCTCTCTGAAGGCTTCCTACAATACATTTCATCTAATCGAAAAAAAAATTAATAACATTATGTATTTGCTTGGCAAACAGAGATACCAGCACGTAACACTGTCTGGAGAAAGTTAAAAGTATGGTGTTTTTAAGAAACAGTCCAGAAAATGTGAAATAATAATCGTCACATGTAGAGCATATTCACTTAATATTTGTAGAACATAATTATATTTAAGATAATCTATTTGATTCTCTTAAGTGTATGGTTAATACATGTTTGCTGTCCTGACCCCAAGCCTCAATAGTAATTCAATATAGAATAGAAAAAAGGACTCTCTTCCAAAAGGGATATAGACAATGATGATATGCTAGGAGCTGATGAATCACACAAGTGTGATTTTGCTCCTTCACAAATATGCTTCATAGAATGAATCAAACACTATCTTCTTGGGTGATCTTGAAAAATCACCCTTCATTGGCTAATTAACTATGAGCTGACAGTTCTAGAGTCTGTGGTTATATTTGAACGTATTGATTATTAGTAATTTTACTTACTGATAAAATTGTATCAGAAGGAAAAACCTCAATTTGATCATATTTTAAAGTCCCTAGAGCACCGCAGGCATGTTATACTTTATTTTAGCATGCCCAATTGCCATAGCAATTGTACAGAGCTGTGCTCTCATCCAGTATGGTAAATGTCAATGAGCCAAACCAGTTTTAAGTCCTTTTTACCCTTATCTAGAGATAAGACTCACCCATTTAGTTTTAAAAATCACAGTATATGTCACCATATTAATGAAGTTAATCGTTTGATTTCATCCACTTCACACTTTATTTGAAGCCCTAACCAGTAGAGTTTAGTCAAGGTATCTAAAATGTTCTTTGCTGTTTGAGAGGAGCTAAGCTATAAAGCATGTGACAGATAAAACCCATTAAGTAGAAATATACTTCCTAAGAAAGATGTTTAAATGCAGCTAAACTGTAGTGAAGGAAGAGTCTTAAAAGTTACCCTAACAGCTTTATAAAACCTTTTAGTTATAAATGCAAATACAGTGGCAAGCATATTTGATTCACGTTATGCTGTGATCATTATTACCATTGTATTCTTACTAAGCATATCTGTGAGTAGCTGGCAATATGTTTATCTTTTCAGCATAATATAAATGTGTCATTTTGATCTTGGGAAATGTAAGATAAAACCTTAGAGGACATTTGTTTCTAGTGGTATAAAATTTGCAATTCATGTGATAACACTTTCACATGGAAAAGACAGGAAGTTCAGAATCTTGATACCAAGATTCAAAGATGAAAAATCAGTGCAGGACATGTTGATGTGTATAGTAAACATTCATTGCATTGTCATTTACGATTGGAAGACAGCAATCTAGATAGTAGTAGATGCACTAGACAGTTCTGATACTGTTTTTGACCACTTTCCTTGGAAACATAACATGTCATTTTCATTGAATCAGGACTTGGTTCTCCAATGAGCCAACGAACACAGATTTATATTACTGTCTAACATTCTCTACATTGTAATATCTGCCAAACACGGAACTGTAAAAAATAATTTATATAACATCATCAGTAGAAAAGAATATACAGCAGTGACAAAGTAAAAACAGTAACATCATTAATTTGGAGTCTGGAGGCCAAAAGAGGGAGCTCTTATGCCCTAGCTGATAGCAGAGCCCAACAGGAAGAAGAAAGATTTCCTCTTCTTGACTGGCAAGAAGCTCAGCCAATGAGAGACTGTCACAACCCAGCAAATGAAAAGTCGCTACACCTAAAACTGTTTGTTTACAATAGCCCTCCCTCTTCCTCTTCCCCTCTATGAAAGAGGTTCTCCTCCCTTGCTGCTGGGGGACTTGCACATGGCTCCGCATGGTTGCAGACCTCAAATTGCAATTCTTCACTGCTCTGGATAAACTCATTTTTGCTGGAGACATAACTGACTGTCTACTTGTTTAAAGTCAACACTGTCCAAACACATGGGTATACTGACATTTCATGACAAAGCTTTCCACCAAAGAGGATGTTTTATGAAACCATCAACTCTCGCATAATAGTATACTATTCCTTGTTCTTTGGAGAATACAGCTAAAAAGACTGTTAATCATTTTAACATCTGCAAAAGGAAAAAAAGTCTTAATTTAAGCTATTGATAAGAATGCATCTATTGTCCCCATTTTAACGACAAGATACACCTGAAGCTCTAAAAACAATCTATTTCTACCAAAGATCCTTTATGATGTTTAGTAGGAAATGTGTAATTTAGTTTTCATATTTAACAATATCAAACACCAAATTTTTCAGTTATTTGGTAAGTGTTATACTTCAAATAAGAGACATTTTTTTCCTGTTGTGAAGATACTATGCAGAGAGGTAGGCAAGAAAATTATACAAAAACACTGTTTATCTAAAAGAAACAGATGTGAGATATTTCTTATCACCTGAATCAGTGATTTCCAGGATTGAAAGTCGTATTGGTACCATACCTTGTATTTGCTTGTTCGACAAAACTATTTCAGTAGATCACAGTCAGGTATCTGATCGTAAGTTGAGTCAGTTGTTTTTCTGTACACAGTCTCGGGGGCTACAAGTATTCATCTATCATGCTCTGTTTCAGTCCATGGTTGAAATGGAAATACAGAGTTATTGGATCTCAACATAGCAAGCTAGGAGCTAGATATCTGACAAGAAAATATTTCAATGTCCCATCTCGGTTCAGCTGCTCTATGAAGTGGCTTTGGACAATGCTCCAGTGAATACTATAATAGCATGAGATGACAGATGCAACGCTGCAGCGTATTAGAGTGGGGCTGAGTTAGTTCAATAAACTTTCAGAGAATGACAAAGAGTGTATTACAGGCACTGGAAATAATTTTCATATAGAACCCCACATCTGATTCTTATCAGTTGTCTTGATAAACACATCACAGAATCGGCCCATACCAACTTGATTTTTTTCATGCTCCTGGGCTAAGGACTAAGTTAGATTCCTCTTCAAATTCAAATTATGATCCTTTATGTCCATTTCATTCAATATAGTTTTATACATTTCAAGAATTTCTTGTCATAATATGCCAATAAAGATTTTCTATTCATAATTTCATTGAATGAATAAATATGATAAATGTCAATGAATGATCAAATAATAGAAGTGTAAGTGTCCTTGTGTTATTCATTCCATCTTTGTAGTTCTAGGCTCTAAAATCTATGAGGTATTCTTAATAGATAGTGATCTGCCTAGCTTTTAAGGAACAACAGTGTGAGCAATTCTGCAATCTGCTTATGCGATGAAATTGACTATTTTTTCCTTAATTGGCGTGATTGCCTCATTGCTTGGTAGAAATAGACTTATTTTCTCATATTATATTGTTTCAGAGTTTGAATTTTTCTATTTACTTAAATGCTATTTGCTTCAAATTCTCTAAGCACTACATCTTTACTTGTGTATGGCTCTGACCATTCGAACTTGCATTTGTTTATGTACATATCCTCCTTTCAAAAATGTAAGCATTTCAAATGTAGCATCTATGGTCTGTTCTTTTATCCTCATCACTGCCTTATGGCACCTCGAAAAAGGTAGAGGGAAGAAGGAGGGACATTTTCTTACACATTTGTCAATACATGGAAATCTCTCTACATTTAATCTCATTGTAGTGAAAACAAATATCTGACCTCAGAGGAAAAGCACAGTATTGTCACCCTTACACACAGAATAATTCTTTATATATACAAAGAACAGTCATTAATTCCTAGTAAAAGTAGATTTTACTTTGCCCTTTATATTTGGTCTACGTTTACCATGTTTCAGAGACAGTTATTGGAAAAAATGAAATCAGAGTATAATCCATTTGAAAAGTAAAATTACCCATGATTGTTTGAGTATAGAAAAACTGTGTCAAAAACAAGTGTGTATCTTCTTTTTCATAAATAGTAATATTTCTAAGAACAGATACTGGAATGAGGCCATTTAGTTCATTTTTTCATTTTCTTATATATTTGGATTGATTTATAATGGAGAACTGTACTCGTGCTGGATTTCATTTTAGGGAGAAAAGAAAGTAATTACACTTCTACATGTTTTAGCAGATGAAGCAGGTTATTTTATCCTTGTCTCTTAAGCTAAAATAGTTGAACTACTATAATATAATGAATACTTTCATTCCAGGCTATTTAACAGATCCTCTCAGTATACAAAAAGGGAATTATGCATGCAGACCAGTTTCTGGAAAATTCTAGTTAGAGAGACGATAGCACCTGTTTCTTCCTGCTTTCTCTGTAGTCACAATAACAAAAGGATGTTTAAAAGAGATGTAGACTTTATTATGAGAAATGTATCTAGCAGGATAAAAAAATGAAAAAAGTTGGTTTGTGCACATGTGAATGAGGTCTAGAAGATTAGATACGAATCAATCTGTGCTTCATAAAAAAAATAAATAAACGTTTCTGCAAAAAATGTAAAAGAAATCAGATTCCAAAGCCACAAATTTTTATTGCCAAGCAGGACTGCTTTTCAGAACCCTGCATCTGTTATAAACAGACCAGACGGATATATACAGAAATAGAAAGCTTCAGAGAAAGGGTGTGATTCACATGCCTTGCTTTAATAGCAGTACCAAGCTTTCTTTTGAGGTAGATCGGTCTTTGAAGCAGGTGTCCTAAAGGTGCCATCATACTGTTGAAACTAAGCCAGTGTTTGAAAGCTTGCCAGCTTGAAGGCCATTAATTGACAAGCTGTGAAAGTCCAGCACCGCGGGAAAGAAAATTACACAAAGAGGTGAGCCTTGATTCCTCGCACCTCACCCGGAGTAACAGCAGAGGGAGCTGCCAATCTTTTCAAGAGCGAACACTATGTAGTGTGCGATTTCCACGATGGTCCTCTAAATAAGAATTTCACTGGGCAGAAATCACTATACTCTCTTTAATTACCTTATGGCAGTTGAGTTATGTAATTTTCCCAAAGTACTAATTTGGATTATTTTGGAAAGAAAAATGAAGAACAGAAAAAAATAGCAACTTGCTGATAGTTCCTAATTGCTAAGATTCGTGTGGTGGCCAAAAGAACATGACACTGTGGTTCTCTGATAAGGGCAATAGGCAGAGTTAAGCTCATTTTAACCACAGATATTGCAGAGCTATTCAAATCCCTCCTTGTCTATAAGGATTATTTTTTGTGTAAATATAGTTAAGTTTCTCCTCGTCCCTTTCTGAGAACGTGCCTCAGAAGTGCAGTAAGCTTTGAAAGTAGGCCCACTGAGCCATTGTGAAAATTTTGTTACAGATTTTTTTAAAATGCAGCAAAATGATTATATAGCACCAGAAACATTTATTCCATGTCAGCCATGACTTGAGATGAGGTGCACATCGTCTCTTCACTTGACTGCTCACTGCCTCAGGCAATCCTTCTGAAAATACAGCAGAGAGGTAAGCTACAGAACAGCGGAGAACCTGGCAATGCTAAATGGTGAGAGAGCCTCGTAAGAATTCGAAATTGGTAATTAAAAAAATCATTCTGTCTGCTACAGAGGCAATTAAACATGGTGCCCTGACATTAAGGAGTGTCTCATTGCCTTTGCTGAGTGAGAAGCTAACCTGGTAGACAGTGGCCTCATGGCTTTGATTTCTATGCTATACACAGTTTCATGCTTAACAGGCCTAGCTGAGAAAACGATTTGGAAAAATGGGCATTTCTACTTCCCACTAGCAGCATCTTAGTTTTTCTTAAAAAATATAGTCTCCTTCTCTTCTCTGCTGCATTGAAGTAGGACAGGAAATGTAAAGATATGGGATTAATCACATTTACATTTGCATTTGTATAAATGAGAATATTGAATGATCTCTTTAAAAATGTCAGAATCTAAAAAGCCCTCTGGGGAGTCATTTAAATAACAAGTGTATCTGCCAGCTACAAGGTGGACACTTCTACAGCACTTGGGATAATGGTGTCATATTGTTTGAAGACATATTCCTTATTCAGAGATTTCAAGGTAACCTATTTTGTAACTGCTGTACTATTTCTAGTAAAGCAACTTCAAACTGAAATATTTTTAAATCATAATTTAAGATTGGTTTTTCAAGCAAAGCTTTCAGCGATGTCATTTGTGTCACAGATCGTTCTAAAATTATGGTTAATCTGGTTTTAAATATACTTGAATATCTCTGTTGCAAACAGTATCTTTTTAATTTTATATTTTGAAATGAATTTGGATTTAAAGAAAAGTTGCAAAAATAGTACAGAGGCTAGCCATATCCCCTTCACCCAGCTTCTCCTGATGTTAACATTTACGTAACCATGGTGCATTTATCAAAACTAAGATATTAACATTGGTGTAACACTATTAACTGAACTACAGACTTTGAACATATGAATTTTGAATTTCCCCAGTTTTTCCTCTTTTGCTTCCAGGATACAATTTAGGATATCATATTGCCTTTAGTTGTCATGTCAACTTAGTCTCTCCTAATCTGATAGTAGTTTCTTGGTCTTTCTTATTCTTTTATCACTGATATTTTGGAAGAGTACTGCTAAGTTACTTTGTTGAATATAGGTGTGTTTTCTCATGATTACAATGAGATTATGAATTTTATGGAAGAATACCACAGAGATATGTGTCTTTCTCATCTCAGGATGTGCGTATCAAAATGACTCAGTGGTGATGTTAACCTGATCATTTCGGTGAGGTAGCGTCTGCCAGATTTCTCCACTGTAAACTTAATGTTCTTCCATTTTCTAATTCTGCTAGTTAGAATTAAGTCTCTAAGTCCAGCTACAGTCAAGGAGAGCGGGGTGAATTTCCACCTACTGGAGAGAGAATTATCGAAGAGTTTACGGACATATGTTAAAATCACCACAGTAATTAATAAATATTTTGGCTGAGATAATTTAAGGCTTTGCAAATATTCTGTTCCTTTGGTATACGTGTGTCATTTCTTTCTTAAATGCATTTCTGACAGTTGGGTCTTGCTTTTTTAATGCATTCTGACCATCTCTGCCTTTTCATTTGAATATTTATTACCACTTTTTCACCTGATATGATTATGTTTAAATTCAACATTTTTCTATTTGCTTTCTATTTGTCCTATTTTTTAAACCATTTTTCTTTTTTTTCTGATTTCTTTTGGATTATTTATTTTTTATGATTCCATTTTTTTCCTTATCTATTGATTTATTGACTATATCACTACGTTTTGTTATTTTAGTGGCTTCTTCATGGTTCATCATAGATATCTTTAAATTAGTATAGTCTAAATATGTGATTTATAAAAGCCTTAAAATAATATGCTTTCATTTCTTCCTTCCTATTCTTTGGGCTATTGAGGTCATACATTTTACTTTTACATATTTTAAGCTCTACTGTATATTGTTATTAATTTTGTTTAAATAATCAACTATCTTTTAAAAGTGATTTACGTAACCTTGTGCACCTTAAACTTACACAGTGTTATATGTCAATTATATCTCGAAAAAGTTGGGGAAAAAAAAGGTCATTGGTTGCCAGAGGTGGGAGAGGAGAGTTGAATAGGCAGAGCACAGAGGAATTTTAGGGCAGTGAAATTACTCTGTATGATATTATAATGATGGATACGTGTCATTAGACATCTGTCCAAACCCATAGAATGTACAACACCAAGAGTGAACCCTAAGGCAAACTATGGACTTTGGGTGATTATGATATTTCAGTGTAGGTTCATCCTTGGTAAAAATGTGATGAGTGATGTTGATAATGGGGGATCCTACGAATGTGTGGAGGCAAAGGGTATATAGAAAATCTCTGTACTTTCCTCTCAATGTTCTTGTAAAGCTAAAACTTATGTAGAAAAATTGTCTTCAACAGTATATATTTTAAAAGTGATTTATCTAAAAGGAAAATGTGTTTATTATTTACCCATGTAGTTATCATTTCTGATGCTCTTCATTCCTTGTGTAGCCATCCATATAGCCATCTGGGATCATTTACCTTGTGTCTGAAGGACTTGGTCATTTCTTCTAGAGTGGCTCTTTCCCTAATGAATTCTTTCAGCCATTGTATCTACAGTAGACTTTACCTTATCTTTGTTTTTGATCGCTATTTTTTCTGAGCATCAAATTCTAGGTTGACATCATATTTCATTCATTAAAGATTTTGCTCTGCTGTCTTCTCGCTTGCACTGTTTCAGAAAAGCAACGTGCTGTCATCTTTATCTTTGTTTCTCTCTACATAACAAGTCTTTCTTCTCTGGCCGCTTCTAAGATTTTCTCTTTATTACTAGTTTTAAGCAATTTGATTATAATACATTTTGGTGTAATTTCTTTATTGTTCTTATACTTTGGGTTCTTTGAGTTTCTTGGATCTGGAAAATTTTTAGTCACTATTCCTTCAAGAATTTTTCTTTCCCTCCTTCCCAGTTTTCTTTCCCTCCTTCCGATTACAGCTATATGAGGTTACTTGAAGTTGTCTCATGGTTCACTGATGCTTTGTATGTGTGTGTGTATACTTTATTATATATATGTTTTGTTATATTTATGTTGTATTATATATCTGTATTACTTTATTATATATGTTTTATTATATATATGTTGTATTATATATCTGTATTATATATAAAGATAGTATATTCTTTATTTTCGCTTTGTTTTGGATAGCTTATATTTTTATGATTTCAAGTTCAATAATCTTTTATTTTGTAATATTTAAACTGCTATTAAGCTCATGTAGTGTATTTTTCTTCTCAAATATTGTACTTTTTATTCCTAGATGTTTGAATATATATATTTACAAGTTATAATAACTCTTTTAATATCCTTGTTGGCTAATTCTGATGTCTGTGTCAGTGATGAAAGGGTGTCTATTGGTTGATATTTTTTGCAATAATGGATCATATAGTCTTGGTTCTTCGCATACCTGGCACTTTTCGATTGGATGCCAAACGTACATTTTACCTTGTTGAGCGTGGCACAATTTTGTATTCCTATACTTATCCTCGAACTTTGTCCTAGGATGCAGTACTATCACTAGGAATCACACTGACCCTGTGGGGACTTGATTTAAAGATTCTTCAGGCAGGACAAGAGCTACGTTTGCTCTAGGGCTGATTAGTCCCTTCTGAGAACTCTTCTCAGTATCTTGTGAATTATGAGGTTTTCCAGTGTGGTTGGTAGAAATAAACAAATAGAAATAGAAATAAATATAAAATGAAGATTTTTTTTTAAGTTCTGTATCAATGTCAGGTACTGTCCCCTCTTATCCTTTTGTATCATTTTCTCCCTGGCCCCAGGTAGTTTCTTCATAAGCATGTGCTGATAAATATTCTTATCAATACTCTAGGGGAACCTTCTGTGGGTGATGTCCAGAGTTGTCCTTCTGTGTGCGGCTCTCCTTTCCAGCACTCTATCCTATGAAATGTAGCTGCTTTTTCTTTCATAGGTTCTCAGATGTCGCTCCATAATTCAAGGTGTCTGCTTGATCTGCCCAAGTTCCCTCTCATTGCATTGTGGCTTGAAAACTCTTTCAAGGCTATAAACTGTGGCAATCATAGGGTTCTTCTTATTTGTGTGCCATCTCTCAGGATCACTGTATTTTGTTTCATGATGCCCAGCATCCTAAAACAACTGTTTCATTTTTTTTCAGTATTTTTATTGTTTTAAGTAGATGGATAAATCCTCTCCCTGTTATTCCAACGTGGCCATAAGTAGGATTCCTTCAGCTCTTCTTGATTCTATACTGGATTCACTTCAGCAGGTATTTTAAAACTATTTTAACTTTCTCCTCTTCTCCAAAAGTTTAACATATCTCTATGACCTCCCTCCTGAGTTTCAACCTCACTTTACCAGCTGCCTTGTAGATATTCCAAAGCAATTTAGTCTTTCTGTCTATCTACCTATCTATCTCTCTATCTATGAAAAAAATCCCCACAAAACAAGCTTAAAAATACTGAAATCATGGGGCCAACCTGGTGGTGTAGTGGTTAAGTTTCCATGCTCCACTTTGGCGACCCGGGGTTCGCGGGTTCTGATCCCGGGTGTGGATATACACACCGTTCATCAAGCCATGCTGTGGTGGCATCCCACATACAAAATAGAGGAGGATTGGCACAGAGGTTAGCTCAGGGACAATCTTCCTCAAGCACAAAGAGGAAGATTGGCAACAGATGTTAGCTCAGAGCCAATCTTCCTCACCAAAAAAAAACTGAAATTACACAATGTAACTTTTCTGAATAATTGAATTAAACTAGAAATCAGTAAGATCTAGAAAATTGAAAAATATTTAGAAAATACACAACTGACTTCTAAATAATGCATTGGTCAAATAGGAAGACAAAAGACAAAAGAAGACAAAAAGGAAGACAAAAGAAGTTAGAAAATATTTTGAATTGACAAAATTAAAGCACACCATGTCAAAATTTGTGGTATGCAACTAAATCAATGCTAATAAGGAATGTATAGCACTATATGATTATATCAGAACAGAAGAAAGGTCTCAAATCAAGAATCTAATTTTCCACCTTAAAACAGTACTATTTCAGATTTAAAATTTGAAGTTCCACAGTTTACAGTGTGATTTGCAGTTCCTGATGTATATAGCCTTATTACTGGTTTTACTTTATAAAGAAAAGTTTATAAAATATGTGAGATGTTGTAAATTATGTTTTATGTTGAAAAAAAACAAAAAACAAACCAAAACAAAAAAATCTTCACATCAAATTCATGCTGCCTTTGAGCATGAATTCTCTTGTGTGAAGTACCCTACTTTTTCCCTTCCACTTGCCCACACTTTAGTTGTTCTTTAAGGCCAAGTTTAAGCCTCAACTTCTTCAGCTTCTACAAAGTGCACAAAGTTCTGTCTTTAATGAAGTCCCTCTATTATGCTGTGTAGCAATGTTTTGGAATGAACCCAGGTTAATTCCAATTTAAAAATATTTTTCAGCTCGCCACCTTCTCTTCATTCAGGCCACTGTTGTATCTCTGGAAAGAGAACAGTGCCTGGAACAGAGTAGATGCTCAATAAGTATTAATGAATGATACTTGCTTTAATTGCTAAACATGAGGCTAATTAAATTAGGCATTCCTAGTATCTGGATTTAAATGAGAAATGCAAGGATCCAAGTAGAAAATCTATTAACCCTTCATCATCACCTCTCACTTCTCCATCTTAGGGATAGTGCTCATGTCTAGAGCACAGTTATAATGGATTGCTATGGAAACAGTGAGATTGACCTCTTTACTCAGTTATTCCTTTGGACTTGGCATAAAGATTTCCCTGCAGTGATCAGAAATTCCACATCACAAGGGCCCAGGATGTTGTCATAGCATATTTCACAATCCCTCTTTTTTTTTTTTTTTTTTTTTGTGAGGAGATCAGCCCTGTGCTAACATCCGCCAATCCTCCTCTTTTTTTGCTGAGGAAGACGGCCCTGGGCTAACATCTGTGCCCATCTTCCTCCACTTTATATGGGATGCCGCCACAGCATGGCCTGACAAGCAGTGCGTCGGTGCGCGCCCGGGATCCGAACCAGCGAACCCCGGGCCGCCGCAGTGGAGCGCGCGCACTTAACCGCTTGCACCACCGGGCCGGCCCCACCTCTTTTGATCTTTTTAAAGTGATTACCTTCAACATTTTACTTTGGGAAAGTTTTGCTATTTCAATTTAATTTAAATATTTTGAATTCTATGTTCTATCAAATCTCACATCCCATTTACGTAGTGAGAGTGCTTTGTTCCAATAACTGAATTGGTAGAATAGATTTATATTTTTTTTGTAGTCATATTTCAGTAATGGTCTACACGAAACACTGAATTCAGAGAGTACTGAGTATTTAGTTTAATGAAACAGTTAAATATAAGTGATTTGAAATTAACATGTCTGTTTTTCAAATTCAGATCTGTCACCAAGGTAGGTGAAGTTGGAAGCTATTGACCTTACTAAGACTCAATTTCTTCCTCTATATAATAAGAACAATAATAACTAGTTCTTAGGTTTACTTTCAGGATTATAAGCAATGATGCAAACCCTTGCTAGGAATAGTAGTAGGAATAACAACAACAGTTGTATTAGTACAATTGTCATCATCATCAAAGTGTTTAATGATATTAATATAATATTTAATATAATAAAACTCCATAAAATAGTTATATTACCTGCTTCTTGTAGAAAAATGTATGTAGCGATTTGTAGTCTAATAAGGATACTTATAATTAGGTCTAATAGTAACTAATGAATGATTCATTCCTTCAAGTACTTTGTTTTTGATCCCAGGCTCTATTTCATACTCAGTTGACTCAAAAAACTAATTTATGATGACAAGCGTAACAGATTATATTGTATAACATATATCATTAATTGGTTAGTGAGTTTTCTCACAAAACACTTCAACAAATCTAGCTGTATTTCTTACTTTTCCACTAGTGACTGAATTCACCATATATCTGCTAAATTAACAGCACCCTAATAGAGTTTCTGACTTTCCCAAGGTGAATGGTGATAACTTACACTGCAATGACTCTGTTTTTACCCTGAGCTGAAGGCAACACAGATCTTATTAAGATCAGAACTACAAACGGAGAAAAAATAATCAAGCTCTAGAACAAAAAATGTATATATCTGCCTTTCTAATCTCTTGTGTTTTGTTTTGTCTTTCTGCATTCAACCTCATTCTGCCACTGGAATTGACTTGCATACTGAATTTTGTTATAGTGGTGACTCAAAGTAAAATATGCTTGGTAAAGATTTTTTTTTAAACACATCTGTTTGCCTATGTAGAGTATCTTAAAATTATCTTTGGGAAAAAATGAAAATATTTATTCACACCATGACCATATTAAATATACTTCTCATGCTTACCTTTTGAATAATTTATTTATTCATTCAATTGACAAGTGTCTTCAGAAATAAAACATCACTTTGCTGAAGAGTTTTGACTTTCACATATTGAAACAGAGAAAAGAGGCAGGCATTTGGCATCGTATTATGGGAACATTCAATATGTTCTTTATATACGAAGTTTGAAAGAATTTATTTCAAATATATCTTAATAGCATGGTGTAGTGATAAGAACTACCTCATTATATTATGCTATAAATGTATGCAACTCTGAAAATAAATGCTATTGTTAAGACTTCCGCTGTTGGAAAAACATATGTTGAAGTCTAAATCATTATGACAGATATTTTATTTGAATTTGGTGAATTTGTAATCTTTTGCCTGGTTTTCCCAATTCTTGCAATTGATGCGCAGATCTGTAGGAAGAAACCACTTACGTGCATGCATAGGGCCATGCATGGATATATACATGTGCACACACACACACACACCAACTTTCAGTCATTTCTTGCTGCATAACAAACCACCTCAAAACACAAGGACTTGGGGCTGGCCCGGCAGCGTAGTGGTTAAGTTCACGAGCTCCGCTTGGGCGGCCGGGGTTCACAGGTTCTATCCTGGGTGCGGACCCACGCACCACTTGTCAAGCCATGCTGTGGCAACATCTCATATAAAGTAGAGGAAGATGGGCACAGATGTTAGCCCAAGGCCAATCTTCCTCAGCAAAAAGGGAGGATTGGCAACGGATGTTAGCTCAAGCTAATCTTCCTCACAAAAACAAAAAAACCAAACATGCAAGGACTTAAAACAATGACTATTTATTTCCTCATGATTCTGTTGGTTGATATTTGGACTTAGCTCAGTGGACCCATTCTTCTGCTGATCTCAACTGTGGTCACTCATAAGTCTGTAGTCATCTGACTGGGTGATCCAAACAATGACCTCTCTTACATGCATATCGATTGTGCTTGCTATAGGCTGAGACTGTCTCTCCATAAGATCTCTGATCTTCTTAGAAGTTAGTCTGAGTTTCTTTACATTTCAATTTCAGAACATCAAGATGAGTAGAGCAGAAGCTGCAATACCTCTCGGACACTGCACAGTGTCACCTCTGCCATATCCTATCGGTCAAAGCAAACCAAGCACAGGGCCAGTCCAGATTTAAGGGGGTAGAGAAAGACTCCACCTTTTAATTGCAGGAGTAGCATAGTTCCATTGCAAAGATGCATCTGTACAAGGATGGGAAATATTATAGCAGCTACATTTGCAAACAATCTACCATATCTGCTGTAAGTCGTCTATTTGTTCAGGCAATGACATGGAAGTTCATAGAACCAAGGTGGCTACACAGAGCAGGTCATAACCATGCACAGCTTTTCTTTGTAGATGACTGCTTAAGTGCTCTGATTCTGTTGTTGTCACTTTCAAAATAGGTAAGATCTGAGCCAGCCTCCATGGCCTAGTGTTTAAAGTTCGGCACTCTCCGCTTCCACGGCCAGTTTGGGTTCCTGGGTGCAGAACCAGACCACTCCTCTCTCAGTAGCCATGCTGTGGTGGCAGCTCACGTAGAAGAATTAGAAAGACCGACGGCTAGAGTATACAACTGTGTACTGGGGCTTTGGGGAGGGGGGAAAAAAGAGAGGAAGATTGGCAACAGATATTAGCTCAGGGTGAATCTTTCCCAGCAAAAATAAATAAATAAATTAATTAATTAAAAAAATAGGTAAGATCATGCATTTATGCTATGCTTCCACCTTTTATTTGCAGCCTACATCAACATTCTGTTAGAACCTATATTAAGAAACTGCATGCTACTGTTTAAGGAAATGTTTCTAGATACTGCTCTGTTTTGTTTTATTTTTGTAACTTACTTGTTGTTTGGTTGTTTGATTTTCCCAAACTCAGAAACCAAAAGGAGAAAGAATGGTCAGTGCCTGGGTATACCTAAATCACGTGTATGACCACAACTTTCCAGTGCCCAGAAATCCCATACTCTTGCAGTCTGAGACTTTTAACTTGAAATAGGAGAAGCATTACGTCTTATGCTTTCCTGATTTTCATAAAGCCTTTTAGATATATATCCCAGTCAAGTATGAATCATTTGTTTTCAGTATGGTGACTATGTAAAATACTTAGATGATTCTGTTATAAATGTTTTTCTGGACTTAAATTTTATGAGGCTCAATTAAGTTTTACATAGTTAAGCATAATATTCCAGAAATATTACTTGTCTTCTTTCAATGGCAGTTTTAAGATTTGTGCCTCCAACTGTGACTCGAATTTAATACAATTTTAGCAAACTATGTTCTTCATCAAATAATTTTAAGAAATGAATTTTTGTTTTTTATTAAATTTGTCCATACTGGCTTCATCACAACAAGACTATGTAATTAAATAACATTCAAAATGATAATGGCATTTTCTTTTTTTTATCATTTTGATTTGATTGCTAAATTAATAATAAACGTTATTGTTGGATGTTAAAATATCAGCACTTACCAAAACAATGAGTTTGATTCTCTTATCTAGACACGCCCTACACTACATTTAGAAATAAGTTATGTTTCTAACATATGAGTTGTTTGAAAATGGAAACATGTTTCAACAAAGAAACCATTATAAAAAATGTGATTTGGATTCCTGACAGTCTACAGAAGGACATGTTATCCACAGTGTGGCTTAAATGTAGTCTAAGAATTAATGAATTTATTCACTATCTTAGTCAGTAGACCCTAACTAAACAACTACAGTGTGCTAAGAACTATTCTTGCTTTTGGCCTAAAACTGTGAAAGAGATAGGTGGCAGCAAGGTCTTCAGTAGTGGATGGGAGTAGTAGGTTCAGATTCTGGGTTGGTGACCCTGTACTTTTTGCCGGCTTATTTGTGGATGGCGATACAGAGGCCTAAGTCAAATGATGGGGTTGTTTTTCAGGTTTAGTGGTGATGAAGAAATATCAATTTTGCATTTATTTATGTAAATTTAAATATTGGTATAATTTAGAGGCATCATATACTTTTATAACTTTTCCTAAAGACATATAAAACATTACATCCAAGAAGATATTCAGAGATCAGCATCTAGTTCTCATTATTCAGATTGGGATAGTGAAACCCAGAAAGGCTATTAGAGAGTGACAGTTTTTACAAAGTAGGTTCTAGAATCCTAAATTCTAAGTTCCAGTTTAGTATTATTTTCAAGATACTATGGCAATAGTTACCAACTTGTAGGCATATATTATGCACCACATCCTCTGCTTGGTTTCTTATCTTTGTCATTTTATTTATCATAGCAACTGTAAGATTAAGTAGCATTATCCTGAATTTACAGATAAGAAAAGCTAGATTCAGTGAAGTTATTTAACAAAGCTAATATAAGGAATCTTTGGAATGAAAAATCCAAGTCTTTCTGATGCCAAAGTTCAAGCCCTTAACCACTTGAGGACACTGGCTGATAGGCCCCTCTGCCTGATTTTCTGAAAGAGAGAAAAAGAGGAAGAAAAAAGTAGTTTAAGTTTCCATCATCGTGAAACTGATAGTTTCTCTTCCTTGCACCAACAGCTACCCTGCTTCAGGTAGGACTGACTTAAAAATATCTGTTCTAGAAGTTAAGACCTGACTATTACATTTTTACCTACTCAGATTTGTTTTCAGAAATCCCCAGTATATATCTTTGTTCTAATAATGCTGGTCAATATTCTCCCCTAAACAAAAACAAATATAGATCTATATTGTTGATTTAGGTTATACCTAGAATTTTCTACCCACTTTTCCTTTGGCAATGTAAACCCCACATTTCTTTGAAAATATCAAATTTCCTTTTTATAAGCTTAGTATCTTTCCTTTGCTCTAGCATTTAGATATCTTTTAAAAGAAATTCTGCCTTGAAATTCTTCTTCATTTCATAGAATAAAAATCTTATTTCCCTAGTTGCTTTGCAGAGTGATCCAGCTTTTATATAATATGATCTAAATTTTACATATGAATCATGTAAGTATTTAACTTTTTAAATGCCATCCCATTACCAGTTCAATATGCTTTCTTATTTGTGATCCAAGTGCTGTAAACTGTGTGGAATGGTGGGAAACAGCTGTGTCTCACTTCGGAGGCCAGGTCAGACAGGATGGGGACTGCCCACAGAGGCAGCACACTGTAATGATTGTCTTTGGGTTTGGAGCATTTTTAAAGTCATGTTACTGAAAGGGTCTCCAAAAAATGTGTACTACCAAGGAGGCTAGATGAACATACACTTGGGTAGGAAGCTGCTACCCAACAGCCCCTTCTGAAAAAATGGCTTACTTGATCTTATTTGGTCATAGATGCCTGGAATGAGATTGGGTTCTCTAGCTGTAGGAAGCTCTCTTTAGAGTGCCCAGGGGACTATGAAGTAACCTGGAATGAGAATAATACCTATATGAGTCTCTTAAAACTGGATAATGAAAAGCTAAATGAATGAAATACTCTTTAAGAGTAGTTTGAATGGGAAATGAGATTGAGTCAGTCATTGGTAGTGGGAGTAGCAGATAAATGTCATCCACAGAGAGGACAGTACTCATAACTCCTGTATAAGCAGAAATCTGGAGTCTGTGGCAGGGATCATGGAAGATCTCAGAGTAGCTGAATTACCGAATTGCACGCTAGAATAGGGAACAACACCTATCTGCTGCTGGACCAGCAGATAAGGCATATGACTAAAGCTGCTTTGGATTTTGTATTCCTTCTTTCCCACAAGCCTGACCCTCAGGCAGTTGCAACTGTTTTCTTTCCTTTTTAGATTTTTCAAGTCACAAACCCCTACCATAAATCCAGGTAATTACCATCTGTGCAAATTAAAAGTGCTTGCCTAGCATCAGAGCCAATAAAGACTAGATTAGGTATCAAGGGAAAGGGGTGAATATTAACACTACAAGGTCTGTGGTTAAATGGAGTTTGAGAGAGGGCACTTAAGCACAATTTCAAAACAAGTATACAAGTGATCAATCCAACAGCACCAAATACACAATATTAATTTTGTGCTGAGCCTACTGTAGCCTGTCAAGGGTGTAGAGGTATAGGTTTTTAAAAGCATTTCAAAATTCTGGGCAATTACTAGTTTGAACATTGATCAGTGATATTTAAACTGTGCTTTAAACTTTCTTATCAACTATAATTCTAATAAATGTTTGATTTACCAGTATTTATTTTAGCAATGGGAAATGTGATTTTCTAAAAGTAATTATTTGAATCTATCTCATGTTTGTTCATATTTATATTCAAAATAGTGTATTTAAATTTAGAAATAAACTTGATATGTAACATGTTATGCTAAACGTTTAATAATTAGAAATCTTTCTTCATTATATTTAATTTTTAAGATAATAATATACAAAAACTTGCTAACTTAAGAAGCAAAACAAACAAATTAAGGTGGTTTTAAATTACGATTTGAACTGTCATGTGAAGTTTGTGAAATAATGTTGTCTACTTCATTTATCATTTGGCAGAAAAAGTAATTACATTTTTGGAAAGGTCTTCAATTCATATTCTATATTCATAACATGGAAAACTATGGAAAAACTGACACTTCAGCATGTAAATTTCAATGTTATCCACAAGTGAATTTCTGTAAAATAGAGAATAAATGTGATTGAAGCACTGCTATAACAGCTGCATAAATCATCTTCTTTATCTTGATTCTTATTGCTTTATCAGAGAAGCTAATTTTCAATGCAGTATAGAAATCTGCAAATTAATAGCATATTCTTTCTTTCTCTTCTCTTTGATTTGTTTATACTCATAGTTCCATGTTTTCACTAATGATTGAAAAAAGTGTGTTTGTATGGGTGATTGGAGGAATATACACGTTAAATCAATGTTCAATAGAATAAGAATAATAGGACAAAGGAACTCTAACTTTTTTTCTGGAAACCCAATTGATAAAAGTATATCAAAGAGTAAACTGAAGCCCTAAATATTTCACTAGTATCTTCATTTAATGTTAACCCAACAGATAGTAAATATATACCTTGGTAATAAGTGCTTACTCTTTTAGATTTTGAGAATATTGTAGTAAATCTATTCGAAGTAATTTTTGACCTCATGAAATGAAAGGTGTGATCTTTGTCATACTACCAGAGTGAGACCATTTCTTCAGATGGCTTCGTCTTCCATTCCTTGAAATAACACCTGTTTCTAGAATAATGTGGATTTACATAATGTATTCTTATTTGAGAGTGCAACAGTCTAATAGATTTACCATAGTAGGTGTCAGGGAAAATGAAAACATAGGTTATTTAACATGTTTAGGTGGGAACAAAGGTTAAATTTTAACTCTTTAGTTTAGCAATGTGCTTTATTCTGAATAAAATGACAAAAGATAATAATTCCCCTTAATGGGAGATAGTATATTTAATCCTATTCAAATAACTCTCATCTATGAATCCTTATTAAGAGTCAGTTGAATGCACGACAGTGTAACATATCTGCTCCTATGACTTCTCCTCACACGTCTTCACCTGGGAATAGGATGAAAATGCAGGGCGTCATTACAGCGTATTCATTTAACACCTAATTATTGACCATTCTTTGTCAATATGTTGCTAAATACCAAGAGGAATTTAAGAAGTTTGACATTGTCCATGACTTCATAAAAAATAGAGCTTATGGTAAAAATGCTCACCTTCCTTAGCCCACTTTCTTAGCCTTCAGGCAGGAACATGAAGAAGAGCAGAATGACTGCTCTTCTAGAAACGTTTCTAATTTAACAGTTTTCCAAATTAGGAGGCATTTCTCTTACAACTCAGTGTTACCTGGATGAGTGTAGAACCTAAGGTTCAGAGAGTAAGGAGACAGGAAGTATCCAATAAGAGAGAGAAATACATTTAACAAATTATTTTAATGCAGAAAATACCTTGACAATAGGTAAAGGGACAAAGTAAAGAATATATAAAGACTTGGAGTCACAGAAAAACATGAATTTTTAAAACTACAAGTGATTATGTACAGCTAAAATTAGGAGATATAGATATATGTGTGTGCATGTGTAAATAAATATAAATAAATATTTAGGAGCAGAGGCACCCATTAAAATCTATTTTAAATATTTGAAAGTATATGGGCTAAGATAACGGAAATGATTTTGAGAAAGAGAGAACAGATTCCAAATATATTTGTAAGCAGATTGTAGAATATTGGTAACCAATTGGCTGCTGAGGATTTATGAAAAGAGAGGACTGAATCATAGATAATTATGTTATGTTCATCTTTAAAAAGTTGCAGACGGTGGTGTCATTTACTTCTATAGGAAATTGGACAGGAAAAATGGAAAGATATACATGCTTGTTGGAAGAATGGGGAAATGGAGATAAGCTATAGAAAAATAGGAGATAGCTTAATACGTAGATATAGATATACTGGATTGCATTTGAGATATTTGCGGGACAACTAGCTTGAAATAACAATGACAGCAAGCTTTATTAAGTGACAAAGGAATCTCAAAATCAAAGTCCAGGCTAGAGGGTACTAATTTTGAAAATCTTTAAGAAAAAAGTGGTGGTTGAAGCCATACACATGGATTAATTTCTCAGGAAGAATAAGTGCCTTGAAGAGAGCAAAGATCCTGGCTTGGAGACTGAGGGACACTGACATTAAGGAAGATGAATCTATAATATTGAGCACTTCAAGTGGGTGGAGGAATCTCAAAACAGAGTACCATTACAAATGCCAAAAAACAACAGTCTTTCCAGAGGGGAGTAGTCAATAGTGTCATATACTGGAGAAAGATTAGATAACATGACTATAAAAATACTTAAAAATCACATTTGTAAGTTGATCGCGACCTCAGTTACAGATGAATTATTCTAGGTTGACAGATAAATGGAGATCGAGTATAATCTTTTCCTGCAATATATTTGTCAGTGAGGGGGTACAGAGAAAAAGGAGGCAATTGGGATTAAAACAAACAAATATAAACAAAAACGAAAACCCTGAGGAAAAAGAAAAAGCAAACTCGAAATACACTTGAAATATACTCGAAATAAGCCAGACTTATAAACTTGTCATTTACAGGGTGATGCTGGTTTAGAACTCTGAGCACTACCTTTTTAGGTGAAAAGATATTGAAATATGACCAGTGGCTAGGCCATAAGCTCTACAGGGACAAGTACCATATCTGTCTTTTCGCCACTTTATTGCAAATAACTAACCTAATTCCAGGCCTGTATTATGTTTTAGTAATGGCTGGATAAATTAATTTCCTTAACCTACTCAGTGGCTTCTCTTCAGTTTGATTCTAACTTAATAGAAACAGGCCTTACTAACTGTACTAATTACTTTGTGTCAGATGAGACCTGTGTTCAAATTCTGGAAACTGAGACCCAAAACAACAGTAGTGTTACCATGCTAGGGGTTTATATTTCTCTCATATGAAAAAAGAACAAGAAAGGCAGACCAGGTTTTCAGCTTGGAGATGTTGTTAAAATTCTAGACTCCTATTTTCTGGTCTATATTCCTTATTGGGTGGCTTCCATGCTCAAGGTTATCTTGTTACTACAAGAAGGGCTGCTATAACTGTTATATTCATATTCCAGGCAAGAAGGCAGAAAGAAGATGGGGACAAGAGCAATTGCCTCCTGAGTCAGCCCAGCCAAAGACTTTGGCTTATATGTAATTAACTAGCCCTATCTGCAAGATAGGATGAGGAATACAGGTTTTTTTAAATTGCATATTTATACAAGCCCACAGCCAACATCATACTTAATGATGAAAGGCTGAAAGCTTTCCTCTAAGATCAGGAACAAGACAAGGGTGCTCACTCCCACCATTCCTACTCAGCGTAGTAAAGGAAGTCCTAGCAAGAGCAATCAGGCAAGAAAAAGAAATAAAGGCATCTGAATCAGAAAGGTAGAAGTACAATTGTCTCTGTTTGCAGATGACATGACTTTGTACATAGGAAATTCTAAAGACTCCGCCAAAAAGCTGTTAAAAGTAATGAACAAATTCAGTAAAGCTTCAGGATATAAAATCAACGTACAAAAATCAGTAGGATATCTATCCACTAACAATGAATTATCTGGAGAAAAATCCCATTTATAATAGCATCAGAAACAATAAATACTCAGGGATAAATTTTTGTTTGTTTGTTTGTTTTGTTTTTTTTTAATTGGTTTATAACATTGTAAAAATTTCTGGTGTACGTCATTATACTTCTATTTCTGCATAGATTACATCATGTTCACCACCAAAATACTAATTACAACCCATCACCATACACATGTACCGAATTATCCCTTTCACCCTCCTCATTCCCCCCTTCCCCTCTGGTAACCACCAATCCAATCTCTGTACCTATGTGTTTGTTTATTGTTGTTATTATCTACTACTTAATGAAGGAAATCATATGGTATTTGACCTTCTCCCTCTGACTTATTTCACTTTGCATTATACCCTCAATGTCCATCCATGTTGTCAGGGATAAATTTAACCAACGAGGTGAAAGAACTATACACTGACACTATAAAACATTGATGAAGAAATTGAAGAAGCTCCAAATAAATGGAAAAATATACCACGCTCCTGGATTGGAAGAATTAATATTGTTAAAATGTCCATACTATCCAAGCCATCTATAATTTCAGTGCAATCCTCATTCAGATTCCAATGGCAATTTTTACAGAAATAGAAAAAATAATTCTAATATTTGTATGGAAGCACAAAAGACCCTAAATAGCTAATACAATCCTGAGAAAGAAGAGCAAAACGGAGACATTATGCATCCTGATTTCAAACTATATTATAAAGCTATGGTAATCAAAACAATATGGTATTGGCACCAAAAAAAGATACATCGACTAATGGAACAGAATCTAGAGCCCAGAAATAAACCCATACATATATGGTCAACTAGTATTTGACAAGGGAGCCAAAAATACTCAATGGGGAAAAGAGAGTTTCTTCAGTAAATGGTACTGAGAAAATTGGATATTCACATGTAAAAGAATGAAGCTAAACCCCTCTCTTACACCACTCACAAAAATTAACTTGAAATGGATTGAATATATAAATGTAAGACCTGAAACCATAAAACTCCTAGAAGAGAACATAAGGGAAAAGCTCCTTGACATAGTGGTCTTGGAAATGATTTTTTGCATACGATACCAGAAGCACAGGCAACAAAAGCAAAAATAAATAAGTGGGACTATATTAAACTAAAAAGCTTCTACACAACAAAAGAAGTGGTCAACAAAATGGAAATGCAGCTTACAGAATGGGAGAAAATATTTGCAAGCCACATATCTGATAAGATAATATCCAGTATACATAAGGAACTGATACAATTCAACAGCAAAAAACCCCCAAATAATCCAATTTAAAAGTAGTAAATTACCCAAATTGACATTTTTCCGAAGAAGATATACAAATGGCCGTGAAAGTGTAAACATGAAAGGGTTCTCAACATCACTAATCATCAGGGAAATACAAATCAAAACCATGATGAGCAACCCAGCACTTCCACTTCTGCATATATATCCAAAGGAAATGAAATCACTATCTTGACGAGACCTCTGCACCCCCATGTTCATTGCAACATTATTTACAATAGCCAAGACATGGAAACAACCTGTGTTCATAAATGGATGAATGGATGAAGAAAATGAGGTATATGTAAACAATGGAATGTTATTTAGCCATAAAAAGATGGAAATCCTGGGGCCGGCCTGGTGGCATAGTGGTTAAGTTCATGTGCTCAGCTTTGGTGGCCCGGGGTTCACAGGTTCGGATCCTAGGTGTGGACCTACACACCACTCATCAACCCATGCTGTGGTGGTGCCCCACATACAAAAAATAGAGGAGGATTGGCAAGATGTTAGCTCAGGGGCAATCTTCCTCAAGCAAAAGGAGGAAGATTGGCAATAGATGTTGGCTCAGGGCCAATCTTCTTCACCCCCCCCCACTCCCCAAAAAAGGAAGAAAATCCTGCCATTTGTGACAACCCAGATGAACCTAGAAGGCATTGTGCTAGATGAAATAAGTCAGACAGAGAAAGACAAATACTGTATGATCTCACTTATAGGTAGAATCTAAAAAAAACCTGAACTCATAGAAACAGAGAATAGATTGGTGATTGCCAGAGGTGAGGGGTGGGGGGTTTGGGGTTTGGGGTAGATATGAATGAAGGTGGTCAAAGGGTACAAAATTCCAGTTAAAAGAGGAATAAGTTCCAGAGATGTGATGTAAAGCATGGGGACTATAGCTAACAACACTGTATTGTATATTTGCAAGTTACTAAGAGAGTAGATCTTAAAAGGTCTCATTACAAGAAAAAAAGTGTATCTATGTAAGGTGATGATCTGTTAACTAAATGTTTTGTGATAATCATTTTGCAATATATGTAGAAATAAAATCATTATGTTGCACACCTTAAACTAATACCATATGTCAATTATATCTCAATAAAGCTGAAAAAAATAAAATAAATTGCATATTTTCATCTCCAACATATTCATAATGGAGAATGGAAAAGTAATTTTAGGTAGACAAATATCAATCTCTGATATACACTGTTGTGTCACTAAATGTAAAAGAAACATTGAGTCCCAGCCTTATGTGAGTACTTGACAACATTCTACCAATACACCAGTCTTCTGTCGGGAAACAATTCTTCACTTAGTTACTTCTGACTAATTCTATCTGTGCTCTACCTGGACTCTAGTTTCTTGATCAACATTCTTTCCTTATGTGATTTCAACCACTTAGCAACTTCATAATTTATACTTCCAACCCAGACGTCACTTCTCAAAGACGTATATATCCAACTGCCTATTCAACGTTTCCACTTTTATTTTTCACAGGAGTCGCCATATACCTAGGATATAGAAAATTAAGCTCATCCTTATCTTTCCAAAACCTACATCTTATTCTGTACTCTAATATATATATATGTATTTTATATATATAAAGATGTCCCTCAACACCTATTTTCTCAATCCAGAAAACTCAGAGAAATGTCAAGTGGAGTCAAGTCTTCAATTCCTATGTATTAGATCAAAAGGTCCATTTTCTCATCATTGTTCTCTATGGCACATGATGATATAGCATACGTCATATGGTTCCCAACACCACCCTGGAAAAACTCCTAGAAAAGAGAAGAAAGAAATATAGGAAAATGGAGGGGGGATATAAATATGAGACATTATAGTAATAAAAATCCTTATTTTTAGACAGCTACAGCAATTTTTTATCAAAAGGCCTATGCATGGTGAAATACATAGGAGTAAATCATTCATGAAGTACAAAGATAAATCATTTGTGCAGTATATAACTATAAGGTACTTGTTTGAAATCCTGGTTCTGTAGCCTTGTGTAATATGGCACCAAATCTACCCAGGAGAGTTGAAATATTTTGTGTTTGAGAAATAAAAAGCACTCAAGTACTTCTGCTCAAGACACTTAGGATTCAACTGGATGTTTTTCTTCTCAGGACCCCTTACTTATAATATCTGAGTGCAAACCGGTGGTAGAATTTTTGATGTACGTTCAGGGGCAATATGCTCCTAAATCATTAAAGACATATTAGATTGTTCCTTTTCCCCTGATGACTACCTGCAAGTGAAGAGAACTATAAACTTAAAATGGATTAAAGACTTTAAACACAATACCTGAAGCTGTAAAACTGCTAGAAGAAAACAGAGAGAAAAAAATTCCTTGACATTGGTCTTGGCACCGATTTTTTGGATATGACACCAAAAGCAAAAATCAATAAGTGGAACTTCATCAAAGTAAAAAGCTTCTGCACAGCAAAATAAACAATCAGAAATATGAAAAGCAACCTACAGAATGGAAGAAATTATTTGCAAACTATATATTTGATAAGGTGTTACTATCCAAAATTTATAAAGAACTCATACGAGTCAATAACAAAAACCAAACAATCTGACTAAAAATGGGCAGAGGAACTCAACAGATATTTTTCCAAAGAAGAGATACAAGTGGCTGACAAGTACATGAAAAGATGTTCAACATCATGAATCAACAAGGAAATATGAATTAAAACCACAACAAGATATCACTTCATACCTGTTAGAATGGCTATCCTCAATAAAACAAGAGATAACAAGTGTTGGTAAGGATGAGGAGAAAAAGGGAACATTTGTGCACTGTTGGTGAGAATGTAAATTGGTATAGCCACTATGGAAAATGGTATGAAGGTTCCTCAAAAAATTCAAAACAGAACTATCGTATGATCCAGCAATTCCACTTCTGGGTATAGATCCAAAGAAAATGAAAACAGGATGTTGAAGAGACTTCTGCACCTTCATGTTTATCCTAGCATTATTCACAATAGCCAAGATATGAAAACAACCTAAGTGTCTGTGAATGAATGAATAGATAAAGAAGATGTGGTATGTTCATATACACAATAGACTATCATTTAACTATGAGAAAGAAGAAAATCCTGACACTTGCAACAATATGGATAGATCATGATGGCATTATGCTAAGTGAAGTCAGACAGAGAAAGACAAACACTGTATATCACATGTTGAATCTAAAAAAGCTGAACTCGAAGAGACAGAGAGTAGAATGGTGGTTACCAGTGGATGAGAGGTGGGGAAAAATGGGGAAATGTTGGTCAAATGGTGCAAACTTCCAATTAGAAAATAAATAAGTTTCAGGATTCTAATCCACAGCATTGTGATTATAGTTAACAATACTGTTATATACCACTTGAAAGTTGCTAAGAAAGTAAATCTTAAATGTTTCTTAAAAAAGAAATAGTAATTATGTGACGTGATGGAGGTGTTAGCTAACACCATGGTGGTAATCAGTTTGCGATATATAAATGTATAAAAATCAACAAGGTATACACTTTAAATTTAAGCTTTGACTTATATGTCAAATATACCCCAATAAAGCTGGAAAAAATGTGTTGCCAATGCTGATGACTTTTTCTTGTGTCAAAAAAGAATTTTGAGAATAAAAAAGAGAGAGAGAGAAGCCAAATACTTTGGGAAAATATGTTCTTTCTTGGTGGAGGAGCCTCGGATGGGATACAAACTATGAGGAAAAAAAGCTCATTACATTTCTGATGAAGGATAACATGGAATGTTTTATTTCTTAGAGTGTGTACCAATAATTACAATTCCTCTCTAATTAAGAAAACACCAACTCTATCCTTTTACTCCTCCCTTACGTTTTTGATGTCACAGTTTACCTATTTTTATATTCTATATATGGTAAAAAATTATAGTAGCTACAGTTATTTTTAATACTCTTTCCTTTAATTTTATACCACAGTTAAGTGGTTGACACACCATCATATTACAGAATGAGAGTTTTCTAAATCTGACTGTATATTTATTTTTACCAGTGTGTTATATATTTTCATATGTTTTCATGTTACTAATTTCATTTCAGCTTGAAAAACTCCTTTCAGCATCTCTTGTAAGGCAAGTTTAGTGGTGATGAACTCTCCCAGCTTTTATTTTTCTGGGAAAGTATTTCTTTTCCTTTATTTCTGAAAGATAACTTTGCCAGATAGAATATTCTTGGCAAGCAACTTTCTTCTTTCAGTGCTTTGAATATATCATTCCATTCTCTCCTGGCCTGTAAGGTTTCTGCTGAGAAATCTACTGATAACCTAATGGGGGTTTCTTTGTATGTTACAGTCCTTTTTTCTCTTGCTGCTTTTAGGATTCTCTCTTTGTCTTTGATTTTGACAATGTCATTACAATGTGTCTTGGTGAAGACTGGATAGACATATTGACCAATGAAGTAGAATTGAATGCCTAGAAGTAGACTCAAATCTATGCTAAATTGAATTTCCACAATGGTCGCAAGTCATTCAATGGGAAAAGAACAGTCTGTTCAAAAATGGTGCTGGGAAAACTGGATATATACACGCAAAAGAATGAAGTTTGGACCCTTACCTTATACTACATACAAAAAAATTTCAAAATGGATCAAATAACTAAATTTAAGAGCTAAAATTATAAAATTCTTAGAAGAAGATATAGGGGCAAGCGTTCACAACCTTGGATTTGGCAGTGGTTTCTTAAATTTGATCCCAATAGCACAGACAACAAAACAATAGATAAATTGGACTCCATCAAAATTAAATAGTGGATAAGGATGGTCCTAAATTAGATTACACAATATAAATTGGTATAAATTTCATGTATACAGAATCCTTACATACCAACAGTTAGCACAGCAGTCTTTGCTGTCTTTTAACCTTGTACAAAATATTGAACATTATCTGTCTTGCACGTTCAGGTTTCTTATTTGAAAAATATGTACATTTCTTTAAGAATATTCCAGATTTAGACAATCAATCCAGTGATGCTTGCCCCCAGATCACACACCCATATGTGACTGAAACTTTGTTCCCTTTAATGTTGATCTGTGTTCTAGAGAACAAAGTAGACCTGCCTATCCCTGCTGCAGTCTGTGCCTTTCTGTTGTTTAAAGTGTTCCTGTGATTCCTTGGGAGATGCTGCCTGTATATAGCAACAAAAGACTTAAACCCTCTTTTGTATATAATACTTGAATATAATAGTGTTTATTCCATGATTAACAAGCTGAGAAGAGTCACAGGATATTCAAAAACGAGCATTTTAATACTTTTCGCCAGTGTTGACTGCTCCTTTACTTCAACATTACCCAGTGACAGGTTAACAAGGATTAGAAAATGAACACACTTGTTCTCAGGATATGGTGAACGACAAGGGGATGCACTCAGAACTATGCAAAATAATCTCTACATGAATTTCATGCTTGAAAAATAGAAAGTTTGAGGGAGATCCACAGCTATTAAGTAAATTTCTTGAAAATTAGAAACATAATCTGTAGAGGAATTAGAACGAGTCATTTAGAAAGGCTGCTTGGCAATTATGAATACGTGGAACACACAATGCTTTCGCATCTCTTTGGAAAATAGATTCCTTACTTGGCATCCAGGCCTTGCGTTGTCAAGCATTCCTGATATTGTAAATCCCCATTTGTGAGTATGGCTATTCAAAGAGGTTAAAATATGAAAATGACTTGCAAATCACCATTTGGGGCCTGCATTGCAGAAGAATTAAAATTATAAACATAGCCAAATTAGTATTTTCTGTCTAATTGTTTTGGTTTTAAAACAAAATATGTGTAACACAGATATGTAGGCAATATATAAAAGATTACAGTATAAATGAATCCTGATTGCAGATACTTTTGAGTAGAAGGAGACTTAAATCATACTTATGCTGTTCTGAGAGCTGTTCAAATTTCCATAGGATATTAATTTTCAAATCACTGAGTCCCATTAAAATTGCATAGTGAGGTGATACTCAGGCTCCCTGCTGTGCTAATAATGTGATGGATGGCCAGTCAGGACAACAGAGAGAGAAGAAGGAAAAGAGAGGCATTCCAAGAAATAAACCCAATACAACCATCCCACCCATCATTTTAGGAAATAAATTCTGTAACTTCTGGCCATTTAGTCCCAGTAGTTCACAAATAGTCTTGTTTTAGTTCATTTTATTCATTAGTTCATCAACATTGGCTGCTTTTATTTTACATCATACTGTTACCTAAAACAATATGCATGGATGGCCCTACTTTAATTATGCTTATTCAGATGTGAGATCGAATACCAAATAGACAGGGATGAGGCCTTCAGTTAATTAAATCCCTTCTTTTTGAATCAAGTAAGGTAACTGATTGTAAATAAGAGATTGATCAACTAACCACTGCTTTTAAAAATGTTTAGGGCCGGCCCGGTGGCGCAAGCGGTTAAGTGCGCGCGCTCCGCTGCGGCGGCCCGGGGTTCGCTGGTTCGGATCCCGGGCGCGCACCGACGCACTGCTTGGCAAGCCATGCTGTGGCGGCGTCCCATATAAAGTGGAGGAAGATGGGCACAGATGTTAGCCCAGGGCCGTCTTCCTCAGCAAAAAAAGAGGAGGATTGGCGGATGTTAGCACAGGGCTGATCTCCTCACAAAAAAAAAAAAAAAAAAAAAAAAAAAAAAAAAAAAAAAAAAATGTTTAATTAGGGTCCAGCTTGGTGGCACAGCGGTTAAGTGTGCCTCGCTCTGCTTCGGCAGCCCAGGGTTCGCGGGTTCAGATCTTGGGCATGCACGGACGCATCGCTTGTCAAGCCATGCTGTGACGGCATCCCATATAAAGGAGAGGAAGATGGGCCCAGATGTTAGCCCAGGGCCAATCTTCCTCAGCAGCAAAAAAGAGGAGGATTGGCATTGGAGGTTAGCTCAGGGCTGATCTTCTTCACACACACAAAAAAATGTGTAATTATGTTATGTAAAAATAGCTACATAATCCTATGGGTGGTTCCTCCCACTCTGTTATTCTCGGGGCCTCATTTTCGTAGTAAGACTTTTAAAGTTCAAGGCCTTTCATATACTGAGTACTACTGTTTTAGGCACATTGCTGCATTGTTTCAAATGCCATATCTTCACATACTCCTGATGTCACTCATAAGTAGAAGATAAAAACAACAACAAACAAACACATAGAGACAGAGCTTGGATTGGTGGTTACCAGAGGGGAAGGAGGGGGGAAGGAGGAAAAAAGGGATGATTAGGGACATGTATGTGGTGATGGATTGTAAATAGTATTTGGGTGGTGAACATGATGTAATCTATGCAGAAACAGAAGTATAATGATGTACACTTGAAATTTATACAATGTTATAAACCAATGCTACCTCAATAAACAAACAAAAAAAGAAGCTAAAAGTCTTGTTTGGTTTGTTTTTCCCCTCCCCGATATTGTCAGTCTTTTTTACTGAAGGGAATGTTATCTGAAAAAGACAAGGATAGACTTCTTTTCCTTTTGATTCAATGGCCAAACTTAATCCCATCATTGGCAAAGTCTGTGTGTGGTGGAGAGGGGCCAGATATGTAGATAACTCTAAACAGTTCCTGAATGTTACTTAGCACTCCCACCAAATCCATCATGCCATTTATCTGTCACCCCAATATTCCACACAATTATAGCGTTCAATGGAGAAAACGTGACGACCTCAAATTTAGAGCCATGCCTTATTCATTGTTTCTTCTCCAGCACCTAGCATAGTGCTGCCTTGCAATATAAACTATAAATATAAATATGTGTGTGTGTATACACACATACATATACAAAGTAAACATAAACATGTGTATGTACATACTTGAAGGAGATATATATATATAATAAATATAATATATACATATTCCATCTTTGTTGTTATTCTTCAGTATTATGTTGGCTAATTTAGATATTTTCCTTTCTATATAAACTTTAGAATCAATTTTTCAATATCTACAAAACAGCTTGCTGGGATTTTCATTGGAAGAATAGGTTACTTCCTAACTGTTATGTGAAACCTATGAAATTGCTGATACTTGACTGACAAAAGCAGTATTGTCATATGGTTCAACCTAATGGAATCTAAAATTTCCTAAACCCTAAGATGTAACCTGTGCGATCAATACACTTGAAATGGAAATTGAGGTAAAGGAAGTCTAGTAACCTGTAGAAAACTGTAAAACAAATTAGTAGAACTCAAACTTGAACTTAATCTATTCATTGCTAATTCAGCCCTTTTACAAAATTAATCTTCTCAACCACCAATCCATGCAGTCATTCAAAAAGATGTTTGATTGCTTATCGCTTATTAAGTTTTGATACCTTAGAGTTGCCATGATAAATGATTACTGCTCTGTCCTTGTGACTCTCCCAATATAATATTCTGCCATATGCCTAATACATTATTCTTTATAGAGAAGGCACTCAATAGATTCTTGTCTACTAAGAAATTAATATATTATTTTTACCATCTCCTTTGCACTCACTCTGTTCCTTTATTTATTTTATTTTATTTTTTTAATCTTTTTACAACTTTACTTGTCAATTATACCTCAATAAAGCTGGAAAAAAAAAAAAAAAACAACTCTTAGATTTACTTGGCTACGTGAAATGTGTGGGCAATCTATGTTTGATTCCAGCATTGATTCCATTAGCCTACCTGGTCTGCAATGCCTTCTTCCTCTCTCTCTCTCCTCTCAGCTGCAGTGCTTCTCAAAGCTGCATTCTCAGGTGTGAAGGATAGTTTTTCCAGTTAGAGGGGACCTACCATCATTCAAGAGTACACTAGCCTGTGTAGTCCTCATGGCACAGAGTATGGAGTCTAGCACATACTCGGCAATCAAAAGGCTTTTGTAATTGATCTTCTGACTGACAGAAATTAAACAAAATGTGAGCCCTTCTATAAAAGAGCAACAAGTAACCTTCAATTCCCCAAAATTGACATTTAAAAAAAATTTTCAATTCTTTTTTTTTTTTAATTTTTTGTTTATTGCAGTAACATTGGATTATAACATTGTATAAATTTCAGGTGTACATCATTATACTTCTTTTTCTGCATAGATTACATCATGTTCACCACCCAAATACTAATTACAACCCATCACCTCACACATGTGTCAAATTATCCCTTTTGCCCTCCTCCCTCCCCACTTCCCCTCTGGTAACTACTAATCCAATCTCTGTCTCTATGTGTTTGTTTGTTGTTGTTATTATCTACTACTTAATGAGGGAGATCATACCGTATTTGACCTTCTACCTCTGACTTATTTCACTTTGCATAATACCCTCAATGTCCATCCATGTTGTCACAAATGGTTGGATTTCATCGTTTCTTATGGCTGAGTGGTATTCCATTGTGTATATATACCACATCTTCTTTATCCATTCGTCCCTTAATGGGCACTTAGGTTGCTTCCAAGTCTTGGCTACTGTGAATAACGCTGCAATGAACACAGGGGTGCATGTATCTTTACGCATTGGTGTTTTCAAGTTCTTTGGATAAATACCCAGCAGTGGAATAGCTGGATCAATGGTAGTTCTATCCTTGATTTTTTGAGGAATCTCCATATTGTTTTCCATAGTGGCTGCACCAGTTTGCCCTCCCACCAGCAGTGTGTGAGAGTTCCCTTCTCTCCACATCCTCTCCAACACATGTTGTTTCCTGTCTTGTTAATTATAACCATTCTGACGGGCGTGAGGTGATATCTCATTGTAGTTTTGGTTTGTATTTCCCTGATAGTTAATGATTTTGAACATCTTTTCATGTGTCTGTTGGCCATCTGTATATCTTCTTTGGAGAAATGTCTGTTCAGGTCTTTTGCCCATTTTTTAATTGGGTTGGTGGTTTTTTTGTTGTTGAGATGCATGAGTTCTTTATATATTTTGGAGATTAAGCCTTTATCAGAAGTATGGTTTTCAAATATCTTCTCCCAATTGTTAGGTTGTCTTTTCGTTTTGTTGATGGTTTCCTTTGCTGTGCAGAAGCTTTTTAGTTTGATGTAGTCCCATTTGTTTATTTTTTCTCTTGTTTCTCTTGCCCGGTCAGACATGGTATTTGAAAAGATGTTGCTAAGACTGATGTCGAAGAGCGTACTGCCTATGCTTTCTTCTAGAAGTTTCACAGTTTCAGGTCTTACAGTCAAGTCTTTAATCCATTTGGAGTTAATTTTTGTGTATGGTGTAAGGTAAGGGTCTCCTTTCATTTTTTTGCATATGGCTATCCAGTTTTCCCAACACCATTTGTTGAAGAGACTTTCTTTTCTCCATTGTATGTTCTTGGCTAATTTGTCAAAGATTAGCTGTCCGTAGATGTGTGGGTTTATTTCTGGGCTTTTGATTCTATTCCATTGATCTGTGTGTCTGTTTTTGTGCCAGTACCATGATGTTTTGAATACTATAGCTTTGTAGTATATTTTGAAATCAGAGAGTGTGATACCTCCAGCTTTGTTCTTTTTTCTCAGGATTCCTTTCACTATTCAGGATCTTTTATTGTTCCGTATAAATTTTAGGATTCTATTTCTGTGAAAAATGTTGTTGGAACTTTGATAGGGATTGCATTGAATCTATAGATGGCTTTAGGAAGTATGGACATCTTAACTATGTTAATTCTTCCAATCCAAGAACATGGAATATCTTTGCATTTCTTTGTGTCTTCTTCAATTTCTTTCAGCAATGTTTTATATTTTTTGGTGTACAGATCTTTCACCTCTTTGGTTAAGTTTATTCCTAGGTATTTTATTCTTTTTGTTGCAATTGTAAATGGGATTGTATTCTGAATTTCTCTTTCTGCTATTTCGTTGTTAGTGTATAGAAATGCAACTGATTTTTGAATGTTGATTTTGTATCCTGCAACTTTACCGTATTTGTTTATTACTTCTAAAAGTTTTCTGGTGGATTCACTAGGGTTTTCTATATATAAAATCATGTCGTCTGCAAATAGTGACAGTTTCACTTCTTCCTTTCCAATTTGGATCCCTTTTATTTCTTTTTCTTGCCTGATTGCTCTGGCTAGGACTTCCAGTACTATGTTAAATAGGAGTGGTGACAGTGGGCATCCTTGTCTGGTTCCTGTTCTTAGAGGGATGGCTTTCAGTTTTCCACCATTGAGGATGATATTAGCTGTGGGTTTGTCATATATGGTCTTTATTATGTTGAGGTACTTTCCTTCTATACCCATTTTATTCTGAGTTTTTATCATAAATGGATGCTGCATCTTGTCAAATGCTTTCTCTGAATCTATTGAGCTAATCTTGTGATTTTTCTTCTTCATTTTATTAATGTGGTGTATTATGTTGATTGATTTGCAAATGTTAAACCATCCCTGCATCCCTGGAATAAATCCCACTTGATCATGGTGTATAATCTTTTTAACGTATAGTTGTATGCGATTTGCTAGTATTTTGTTGAGGATTTTTGCATGGATGTTCATCAGTGATATTGGCCTGTAATTTTCTTTTTTTGTGTTGTCCTTGTCTGGTTTTGGTATCAGGGTAATGTCGGCTTCACATAATGAGTTAGGGAGCTTCCCCCCCTCCTCAATTTTTTGGAAGAGTTTGAGAAGGATAGGTATTAAGTCTTCTTTGAATGTTTGGTAGAATTCACCAGGGAAGCCGTCTGGTCCTGGACTTTTATTTTTGGGGAGATTTGTTATTATTGTTTCGATCTCCTTACTGGTGATTGGTCTATTCAAATTGTCTATTTCTTCTTGATCCAGTTTTCGAAGGTTGTATGATTCTAAGAATTTATCCATCTTCCAGATTGTCGAATTGGTTGGCATATAGTTTTTCATAGTATTCTCTTATAATCTTTTGTATTTCTGAGGTGTCTGTTGTAATTTCTCCTCTTTCATTTCTGATTTGACTTATTTGTGCCTTCTCTCTTTTTTTCTTGGTGAGTCTAGCTAAAGGTTTGTCAATTTTGTTGATCTTTTCAAAGAACCAGCTCTTGGTTTTATTAATTTTTTCTATTGTTTTTTTTAGTCTCTATTTCATTTATTTCTGCTCTGATTTTTATTATTTCCCTTCTTCTACTGATTTTGGGCTTTGTTTGTTCTTCTTTTTCCGGTTCCTTTAGGTGCATTGTTAGATTGTTTATTTGAGATTTTTCTTCTTTCTTGAGATAGGCCTGTATCGCTATAAACTTCCCTCTTAGAACCGCTTTCGCTGTATCCCATAAATTCTGGCATGTCGTATTTTCATTTTCATTTGTCTCCAGGTATTTTTTGATTTCTTCTTTGATTTCTTCATTGACCCAGTCGTTGTTCAGTAGCATTTTGTTTAATCTCCACGTATTTGTGGCTTTTCTGATTTTCTTCCTATAGTTGATTTCCAGTTTCATACCGTTGTGGTCAGAAAAGATGCTTGGTATTATTTCAATCTTCTGAAATTTATGGAGACTTGTTTTGTGGCCTAATATGTGATCAATCCTGGAGAATGTTCCATGTGCGTTTGAAAAGAATGTGTATTCTTCGGTTTTTGGATGGAATGCTCTATATATATCTACTAGGTCCATCTCTTCTAGTGTGTCATTTAAGGCCAATGTTTCCTTATTGATCTTCTGTTTGGATGATCTATCCATTGGTGTAAGTGGAGTGTTAAAGTCCCCTACTATTATTGTGTTTCTGTCTATTTCTCTTTTTACGTCTGTTAATAATTGCTGTATATATTTAGGTGAACCTACATTGGGTGCGTAGATATTTACGAGTGTTGTATCCTCTTGTTTGATTGTTCCCTTGATCATTATATAGTGCTTTTCTTTGTCTCTTTTTACAGTTTTTGTTTTAAAGTCTATTTTGTCTGATATGAGTACTGCTACCCCAGCTTTCTTTTCATTGCCATTTGCGTGGAGTATCTTTTTCCATCCCTTCACTTTCAGTTTGTGAGTGTCTTTAGGTCTGAAGTGTGTCTCTTGTATGCAGCATATATATGGGTCTTGTTGTTTTATCCAATCAGCTACCCTATGCCTTTTAATTGGGGCATTTACTTCATTGACGTTTAAAGTAGCTATTGATAAGTATGTACTTACTGCCATTTTTTAACTTTTTTTCTCAGCGTTTTAGTAGTTCTTCTCTGTTCCTTTCTTCTTCTATACAGAATTGATAGTCTCTTTAGTTTGACCTCTGTCTGAAAGCTGTACTCTTTAACTCCCCTCCTCTCTCATGTTATGTTTTTGATATCATATCTAACCTTTTTTTTGTGCATTTGTATCCACTGCCCTCTTATCATGGAAATAGATAATTTTTCCTATTTGTGGTCTTTTCTTTTCCCCTTAAATCAGTCCCTTTAACATTTCTTGTAGCACTGGTTTCTTGGTGACAAACTCCTTTAATTTTTGCTTGTCTGGGCAATTTTTGATCTCTCCTTCCATTTTGAATGATAATCTTGCTGGGTAGAGTATTCTTGGCTGTAAGTTTTTTCCTTTTAGCACTTTAAATATATCATGCCACTCTCTTCTATCCTGTAAGGTTTCTGCTAAGAAGTCAGCTGATAGCCTTATCGGGTTTCCTTTGTATGTAACTTTTCTTTCTCTGGTGGCTTTTAGGATTCTCTCTTTATCTTTAATTCTAGACATTTTGATTATGATGTGTCTTGGTGTGGGCCTCTTTGGGTTTATCTTGTTTGGGGCTCTCTGTGCTTCCTGTACCTGGAAGTCTGCTTCCTGCCTTAGGTTAGGGAAGTTTTCATCCATCATTTCTTGAAATAGATTCTCTGCCCCTTTGTCTCGCTCTTCTCCTTCTGGGACACCTATAACACGGATGTCAGTGTGCTTAATGTTGTCCCAGAGGTCCCTTAGACTGTCTTCACTCTTTTTAATTCTTTTCTCTTTTACCTGTTCAGCTTGGTAATTTCTTCTAGTCTTTTGTCCAGGTCGCAGATCCGTTCTTCTGTATCCTCTACTCTGCTTTTGAGTCCCTCTAGCGAATTTTTCATTTCCAGTATCGTATTCTTCACTTCTGATTGGTTCATTTTTATATCTTCCATTTCTTTGTTGACATTCTCACTGAGTTCATCTAAGGATGCTCACTGAGCCCACATCATTGAGCATCCCTAACACTCTTAGTTTGAACTCTCTGTCGGGTAGGTTGCTCATTTCTGTTTCACTTAGTTCCTTTTCTGGAGTTTTGTCCTGTTCCCTTACTTGGAATGTATTCTTTTGCCTCCTCATTTTGCCTCTTTCCCTGTGCTTGTGTCTACATATTAGTTAGGTCAGCTATGTCTCCTGCTCTTGGATAGGTGAACTTATACAAGTGATGCCTTAGGAGCCCTGCAATGTTCTTCCCTCAGTTCTCAATGTTCCAGGGGTAACCCTTATGTCGGCTACGTGTGTAGTTCTGTTGTGGCCTGTTTGGTCTCCCTGTATGCACCCAGGTAGGCTGAGTTGTGCTCCTGGTCAGCTGTTGTAATGCTCAGCTGCTTGTAGTTGTTGTGGGCCCTTCAGTCTCTTTATCAGGTGTGGGGAGCCCCAGCACAGTTGCCTGCAAGATCTAATACCACATTTGTGCTGCAGTATTTCTTTTATGTGAGTAGGACCCCAGCATGGCAGTTTGTTAGGCTCAGGGCCTTACAATTGCTATAAGCCTCCAGCCTTTAGGTCTCTTGTCAGCTCTCTGAGGATGAGGCTGGCCTCAGGCACAGGAGCACCCAATTGTTTCAGACTTTGGTAGGTCGGACAAACCACCCATGTGGGTCTTTGAGAAGCACAAGTCTTCTGCAGCTGACAAGCCCTGCCGCCCACAGGTCCACACACACAGTCAATACAGTCCTGCCCCACGTGTGCATCCCGACCTCCCGAGGTGGACCCAGTCTCTCCATAGCGGGAGCCCTACACACTCCACCACTGCCCCACACTCTCCACCCACTCCTTGTGCATGCTCTGCCCCTCTGAAGTTGGCTCAGTTGCCAGGCTGCAGAGAATCCAGTCACCAATCTATGCAGGCCCACAAGTTGCCTGAGGGCTTGTTGTTGGGTGAGGCCAGTCTCTAGATTGGGCTGCCTGCCCTGGCTGAGCTGGATTAAATCGGTGCTCTAGCGGGTGGGGCAGACCTGGGCTAGCAGACCCCAGGGAGAACTCCAATGGCGTCTGTGTCAGCACGCACACAACAGGCCACAACAATAGCCGCTGCCAATGTCCCAGTCCCTGGAGAGGTCTCACCTCTCACCGAGATTCACTCAGGGCCTATCAGGTGAGTCTCTTTTCACCAAAGCACTGTACACCTTTCTTTCTAGTGATTTTAGGGTGCTTTCTGAAATGGGTGAGTTTGCACACGGGCCCTTTAAGAGCCGGTTTTAATTTCTTTGTGAACCAGCTTTTCTGGGGGTGCTCCCCAATGTTTTAGTAGCAGGCAAAGTCAGATATTATGCCACTCGTCTCGATTGTGCTGTGTCCTCAAAATGCCCACAGTGAGCACACTCCCTGGCTCAGGGCCCCGAGCCTCCAGGGAGGGCTGCGTAACTGTGGGCGGCTCCCCAGCGGCCGTGAGGTGCTGGGGCTGGTGAAGGCGGTGTTTTTTCTCTCCAGAAGGCAGTTTCTGCCTCTTCCAGCTCAATTAGGATTGTCTGTTGTTGCAGGAGTTCCTCTTATCCAGTTTTCAGTTGTGTCTCAAGGGTAGTTTTCCCACGAGTAGTTGTAAATTGGCTGTGTCCGTGGGAGGAGGTGAGTTCAGAGTCTGCCTACTCCGCCATCTTGACTTCTCACCTCTTTTCCTTTATAAAGCAAAATAAATTTGATTTTTTTGAGAAAATGTAGAGTCCCTATTCATATCTTCATTTACATTGTCCCTCTTATGAATATCGTAATCTGGTTTTTTAGAAATAACATTAATTTTTTTGTCCAATTTGATAAATGCCACATTTCCCATGGTGTTATTTTAGCTTTTGTTTTCTTTTCCATATGACTCTATAGAGTATTAAGGGATCTACTAACATCCATGATGTAAAATCCTAATATTTACATTGTCTTTTTTTTTTTTTTAATTTATTTTTTCCCCCAAAGCCCCAGTAGATAGTTGTATGTCATAGTTGCACATCCTTCTAGTTGCTGTGTGTGGGACACGGCCTCAGCATGGCCGGAGAAGCGGTGCATTGGTGTGCGCCCGGGATCCAAACCCGGGTCGTCAGCACCAGAACTCGTGCACTTAACCGCTAAGCCACTGGGCCGGCCCTACATTGTCTTTAATCACTCTAATACTAGAATTTCATGTAGACAAGACTGGAAAATGTTCTAATTCTTGGAAAATTAAGCTAGTGATAATAATGATACAATTATTTATTCTTTTTATTTTCCTTTCTTATTCTCTTGTGGAGAAATATATGGCTGAGTATATTAGCTGACATTTTTGTTCTTAGTAAATTCAGTGTTTTTCAACATTTGTGTGAAGTTATTTTATATAAATTACTTATAATAGGGAAAATGGTATTTTTGCAGTGCTTTATTTGGACCACAGGTCTATTTGCATTTTGTCTTACAATTTATCTTGCCTAGAATTAGATTGTTGCCTTGTTAAACAGCTGGATTGTATTGTTATTGCTTAATTTGAGAATCAAGTGGAATCTAATTTTCATCTTATTTATATACATGTATAGCATATTACGACAGAAATCACACATTACCTATGGTCACGTTGGCCTCAGAAATTCCTCTGACTCCAAATAATAGAACTTTTTATTTAATAATAATTTAAATGTAGTGTGTTTTATTTCCTTAAATTTGATGCATTAAAGAAGTATTGCAAATAATATGATTATTATGACATCTAACATGACAAAATATCAAATGATATGCTGCCAAAACAGGTGTAATACAAGAAACTGTTGAGTCAAAACCTGAGCAATTCAAGACATTATATAAGAGAGAAAGAGAGAGAGAGAGAGAGAGAGAGGGAGAGAAAGAAAAGAGAAGAAAAGAAAGAAAAGAAAAGAGGGGGAGAGGGAGGGAGGGAGGGAGGAGAGGAAAAAGTGAACATCGTTTCATTCCCAAATAATTAGTAATTTTTTGTCAATTTGGTTGAGAAGTCAGTGCTTCCGATTCCCACCAGAACTTAAATGTCTCTCTTGGATATTCCCACGGTAAAGTAAAAGTTCTTGCTGAAAATGTATTCACCTTTGGCTTTAACACACACATATGAACACATACAGAGACACACATATCTATACACACACACACTAGGACTCAAAATAGGCTTACTGAAATCTGTTACACCATCAATAAGTATATTACAGTTAGGTGCCACTTAATGACGGGGATCCGTTCTGAGAAATGCATCGTTAGGCAATTTCATCGTTGTGCGAACATCATAGAGTGTACTTACACAAACCTAGATGGTGTAGCCTACTACACACCTAGGCTATATGGTACTCATCTTATGAGACTATTGTCTTATATGTGGTCCATCATTGACCAAAACGTCCTCGTGTGGCACTTGATTATATACGGTTAAAGGATAATTATAGCAGCCTTGAAGTATCCTAAATAAACCTTCAGATTAGGTTAGTTTATTCTATGTTTAGGATATTCCCAGAATTCTTTTTTTTCTTTTTTTCCCTCTTTTTAAGAAAAGTTTTAGGTTCACAGCAAAATTGAGAGGAAGGAGATTTCCTATACACACCTTACCCCTACACATCCATAGTCTCCTCCATTATCAACACCCTCACTAGAGTGGTACATTTATTACAATTGATGAACCTATATTAACACATCATAATTATCCAAAGTCCATTGTTTACATTACAGTTCATTCTTGGTGTTGTACATCCTATGGGTTTGGACAAATGTATAATGACATGTATCCAACATTATGGTATCATAAGTAATAGATACACTGCCCTAAAAATCCTCTGTGTTCCACCTATTCATCCATCCTTGCCCACCTCTGGCAACCACTTATCTTTTTCACTGTCTCCAGAGTTTTATCTTTATCAAACTGTCATGTAGTTGAAAATGTACCCTATTTAGCCTTTTCAGATTCATTTCTTTCACTTAGTAATATGCATTAAGCTTCCTCCATGTCTACTCATGGTTTAATTGTTTATTTGTTTTTAGCACTGAATAATATTCCATTGTCTGGATGTGTCACAATTTATTTATCCTTTCACCTACTGAAAGACATCTTGGTTACTTCCAAGTTTTGGCAATTATGAATAAAGTTGCTATAAACACCCATGTGTAGGTTTTTGTGTGAACATAAGTTTTCAACCCCTTTGTCTAAATTGCTGTATTGTATGGTAAGAGTATGATTAGTTTTCTAAGAAACCACCAAACTGTCTTCCAAAGTGGCTATGCCATTTTGCATTCTCCCAGCAATAACTGAGAGTTCCTGCAGCTCCACATCTTCCCCAGCATTTGGTGTTGTCAGTGTTCCAGATTTCAGCCATTCTTGTAGCTATGTAGTAGTATCGCACTGTTGCTTTAATTTGCATTTCCCTGATGACAAATGATGTGGAGCATCTTTTAATATTCTTATTTGCTATTTGTATACCTTCTTTGGGAAGAAGTCTGTTAAAGTTTATGGCCCAACCAGAACTATTTTTTCACCTTAAAGAGCTATTTCTACATGCTCAACAAAGATAGTCACTATTTTCACAGGAATTACTTTGTATCTATTCTCCAACAGCCATCTTTTACTAAGAATAGAATTTTTACAAGATCTAGAATCTATTTATTTATTATTTGTCCCATGCTTACTTACATATGTAATTTTAGAAAACATATAATAAAATCTGCCTAACAAAATATTACTTGGATGAAATACAAATAAAAACTCAAAGTCAAATAAAGTTTGTAGATGTAAAGGAATCTCCTTTCTCAATACTCACATACTAAATGTAATATAAGTTAAACAATAACAATGACAAAAAGAAGGAATAAAAATAAAGAGTCCAATCAAATGGGGCCCGGCCCGGTAGCGCAAGCAGTTAAGTGCATGCGCTCCTCTGTGGCGGCCCAGGGTTCGCTGGTTCGGATCCTGGGCGCGCACCGATGCACTGCTTGGCAGGCCATGCTGTGGCGGCTCCCGTATAAAGAGGAGGAAGACTGGCACGGATGTTAGCCCAGGGCCAATCTTCCTCAGCAAAAAAAAGAGGAGGATTGGCAGATGTTAGCACAGGGCTGATCTTCCTCACAAAAAAATAAATAAATAGTCCAATCAAATGGTATATACTTCAAAAAATGGTGGCTAAAGACTAAAATAGTATATCAAGGCATGTTTTTAGGCTGTTCCTGATCTCGACATTCTCCCTCAGAAGCCATGTTGTGATGTGACATAATTCCTGATAATTGTCTTCATAGATTTAAATCTACAGAAAAGTGAATACAATGGGAATCCTTATGTTTTCTCTCCACTTCTGGGCATTAATAGAATGGCTAACTGGGAGAGGTGCTTGAAACTAGAAACACTGCTCTTAGATAGAAATGAAGATTGTAGACCATTATATTAATTTGGAGAGAATATCAATAATCTAATACGTATATGACTTTAATAGCAGCCACATAATACAGCAGCTCCAGTAACTAAATTGAACAAACTCTCATATAAATTATATAACCCAACTACAAAAGATAGAACTAACCAGAGCTACTCTTACTGTCAAATGATTTATCCAGAAACGGCACCCCAGTTTGCCCTCAGGCTACATAAATGTAGATAGAATTCAACATCTGCAAATCAATGTGATACACCGCATTAACAAAACGAAGGATAAAAATCATATGATCATCTCAATAGATGCAGGAAAAGCATTTGATAAAATTCAATATACATTTATGATAAAAATTCTCAACAAAGTGGATATGGAGGATTTGTACCTCACCATAATAAAGGCCACAGATGACAAAATCCACTGCTAACGTCACACCGAACAACGGAAAGCTGAAAGCTTTTCCTCTAAGATCAGAACAAGACAAGGATGCCCACTCTCCCTGCTTTTATTTAATATAATATTGGAATTCCTAGCCACAACCGTTAGACAAGGAAAATAAATAAAAGGCATACAAATACAAAGGAAGGAGTAAAACTGTCACTATTTGCAGATGGCATGATACTGTACATAGAAAACCTTAGAGACTCCACCAAAAAACTGTTAGAATTAGTAATGAATTCGGTAAAGTTGCAGGATACGAAATCAATATACAGAAAGCTGTGGTATTTCCATACACTAATAATGAACTATCAGAAAAAGAAATTAAGAAAACAGTCTCATTACAATTGCATCAAAAAAATAAAATAGCTGGGAATAAATTTAACCAAAGAGGTGAAAGACCTGTACACTGAAAACTATAAGACACTGGTGAAAGAAAATGATGACATAAATAAATGGAAAGGTATATTGTGCTCATGGATTGGAAGAATTAATATTGTTAAAATGTCTATATTATCCAATGAAATCTACAGATTCAATGCAATGCCTATCAAAATTCCAATGGCATATGTCACAGAGCTACAACAAATCATTCTAAAATTTGTGTGGAACCAAAATCGATCCCGAGTAGCAAAAGCAATCTTAAGAAGGAAGAACAAAGCCAGAGGTATGACGCTCCCTGATTTCAAACTATACTACAAAGGTATAGTAATCGAAACAGTATGGTACCGGCACAAAAACAGACTCACAGATCAATGGGACAGAATTAGGAGCTCAGAAATACACTCACACATATATGAACAATTAATTTACCCCAAAGAAGTCAAGAACTTACAGTGGAGAAAAGACAGTCTTCAATAAACGGTGCTGGGAAAACTGGACAGTCCCATGCAGAAGAACGAAACTAGACCACTTCTTACACCATACACAAAACTTAACTCAAAATGGATTAAAGATATAAATGTAAGGCCTGAAATCATAAAATTCCTAGAAGAAAACTGGAGCAGTAAGCTCCTGGACATTGGTCTTAGCAATGTTTTTGTGAATCTTACTCCAAAGACAAGGGAAACAAAAGCAAAAATAAACAAATGGGACTACATCAAACTAAAAAGCTTCTTCACAGTAAAGGAAGTTGTCATCAAAATGAAAAGGCAACCTGGGGCTGGCCCCGTGTCATAGCAGTTAAGTGCGCGCACTCCGCTGCTGGCAGCTCGAGTTCGGATTCTGGGCACGCACTGACTCACCGCTTGCCAGGCCGTGCTGTGGCAGCATCCCATATAAAGTGGAGGAGGATAGGCACAGATGTTAGCCCAGGGCCAGTCTTCCTCAGCAAAAAAAAAAAAAAGTAGGGGGATTGACATGGATGTTAGCTCAGCGCTGATCCTCCTCCCCGCCCCCCTATAAAAGGCAAAGGCAACCTACTGAATGGGAGGAGATATTTGAGAATCATACAACTGATAGGGATTAATATTCAAAATATGTAAAGAACTCATACAACTCAACAACAACAATAAAACAAGCTGATTAAAGAATGAGCAAGGGATCTGAATAGACATTTTTCCAAAGAAGATGTACAGATGACCAATAGGCACATGAAAAGATGTTCAACGTCGCTAATTACTAGGGAAATGTAAATAAAACCATGATGAGATATCACTCTACACCTGTTGAAATGGCTATTATCAAAAAGACAAGAAATAACAAATGTTGGAGAGGATGTGGAGACAAAGGAACTCTCTTAACTGTTGGTGGGATTGTAAATTGGTGCAGCCGCTATGGAAAACAGTATGAGGATTCCTCAAAAAATTAAAAATAGAACTACTGGGCTGGCCCCGTGACTTAGAGGTTAAGTGTGCGCGCTCCGCTGCTGGCGGCCCGGGTTCGGATCCTGGGTGCTCACCAATGCACCGCTTGTCCAGCCATGCTGAGGCCACGTCCCACATACAACAACTAGAAGGATGTGCAGCTATGACATACAACTATCTACTGAGGCTTTGGGGGAAAAATAAATAAATAAAATTATATAAAAGAAAAAAATAGAACTACCTTATGATCCAGCTATTCCACTACTGGTTATTTATCCAAAGAATACAAAAACACTAATTTGAAAAGATATATGCACCCTTATGTTTACTGCAGCATTATTTACAATAGCCAAGATATATGAACAACCAAAGTGTCCATCAGTGGATGAATGGATAAAGAAGATGTGGTGTGTATATATAATGGAATACTACTCAGCAATGAAATCTCACCATTTGCAATAACATGGATGGACCTTGAGGTCACAACAAGAAAGACAAATACCATACGATTTAACTCATATGTAGAATCTAAACAAAACAAAACAAAAATGAAGCAAATGAATGAACAAAACTGAAAAAAACAAACTCATAGATACAGAGAACAGATTGGTGGTTACCACCAGAGGGGTAGGGGGTAGGTAGGTGGGCAAAAGGGATGAAGGGGGTCAATTGTAGGATGATGGATGATAACTATACTTTCGAAGGTGATCACTTGGTAATGTATATGAATATCAAATTACAATGTACACCTGCAACTTATATAAAAAAAGTTAATAAAGATATATATATATAGACATCAAACTTTATGTAGCCCAGAGGTGAAAACAAACCAATGTGACATAGAATTGGAAAGAAGTCAAGAAATAATCTACACTCTGTTACTTAAACTGTCGTCTGTGGGCTGATGACTTGCCTGTCACTGGCTTACACTGAGAAAGCTACAGAAGTTGAGAGACAACATTTAGGAACTTTGATAGAAATTTGGCATTGTTGAGATTAAAAAAAAGACTATCTTTGGACTCATCTCATTTAACACAGCACATTTCAGTTTAAATGATGTCTAACTTGGGTGGTTTGTCACACATGGTATGGTCTGCATACAAGTCATGCACAGAATTAACAGGTATTGCCCAGAATGGATTAGAAATAAAGTAAGAGAAAAAGAAAACTTGTCTTAAACATTGCTGCTTTGAGAAGCATTGACCTCTTAGATCAAATCAGGGCAGAGCTGCACATTTATAAGCAAAGATACATTAAGATGGCTTTGCAAGTATGCAACTCTACTCTAGAAAGAGTAATATTATGTTCATAGAAGATATAAAGCACCAAGCATGAGGCAAGATTTGGAGTGGGAGGAAATAACTAGTAGAAAGAATGTTTACTCTATATTAAAAATACACTGATTTAATAAAAAATAAATTAAAAACCAGATAACAAAAAGATGAATTTATGTGAAAATATATATTACAGAGCTAAGGAAATAAATTGAAAATCAAAACAGCATTGTTAGGAAATAATTTGTAAATCAAAAGGAAAAAGTTGATAAGATAGAGAGTTAAATTGCTAATAAAGAGGAAAGATTAAGTATAATCATAATGAACACAGAGGAAAATGACAAATAGGGCAAAGCAATTAGAGAGCAGGTAAATGTGTGGAAGACAGAGATAAAATATTATTTTATAATAAAAGTGATCGATATCCTCCAATAAAATATACTTGAGGTCTTCATGAGGGTTGGAAAAAAAAGTGGATTATGAAATCCAGTCAAAATGGATGTTTAAAAACTAAACATATTCTTACCATACAATACAGCAATCACACTCCTTGGTTAGCAAAGGAACTGAAAACTTATGTCCACAGAAAAACCTACACACAAATGTTTATGGCAGCTTTATTTATAATTGCCAAACTTGGAAGCAACCAAGATGTCCTTCTAGGTGAATGGAAAAATAAATGCATGCACATTCCAGACAATGGAATATTATTAAGCTAAATTTAAATGAGCTATCAAGCCATGAATAGATATGGAGGAACTTGAAAGCATTTTACTAAGTAAAAGAAGTCAATCTGGAAAGGCTAAATAGGGTATGATTTCAATTATATGACATTCTGGAAAAGGCAAAACTCTGGAGACAATAAAAAGATATGTGGTGGGCCGGCCCCGTGGCTTAGCGGTTAAGCGCGCGCGCTCCGCTGCTGGCGGCCTGGGGTTCGGATCCTGGGCGGGTACTGACGCACCGCTTCTCCGGCCATGCTGAGGCCGCGTCCCACATACAGCAACTAGAAGGATGTGCAACTACGACATACAACTATCTACTGGGGCTTTGGGGGACAAAAAGGAGGAGGATTGGCAATAGATGTTAGCTCAGAGCCGGTCTTCCTCAGCAAAAAAGAGGGGGATTAGCACGGATGTTAGCTCAGGGCTGATCTTCCTCACAAAAAAAAAAAAGATATGTGGTTGCCAGGGGTTGGGGGGAGGTAGGGATGAATTGGTGGAACACTGAGGATTTTTAGGGCAGTGAAGCCACTCTGCATGATACCATAATAATGGGTACATGTCATTATACATTTGTCCAGACCCACAGAACGTACAACACCAAGAGTGAATCATAATGTAAACTACATACTTTAGGTGATAATGATGTGTCAATGTAGGTTCATCAGTTGTAACAAATGTACCACCCTGGTGGCATGTTGATATTGGGGGAAGCTTTGCATGTGGAAGGAAGGGAGTATATGGAAAATCTCTGTTCTTTCTGCTCAATTTTCCTGTGAACCTAAAACTGCTCTAAAAGATAAATTCTTTTTTCAAAAATCCAGCTAATTAAAAAGATTCAAGTTAAATAACTCAGTAATGGCTAAAACATGTTACAAAGTTTGAGGGTGAATAGTCAATTCATTTGAATTTAGAGCCAAGATTAAACAACTTGGGGAACATTGTAAGTGTTATAATTAAAAATTATGTATTATAATTAATTATAAGATGCAAAAATAATCTAAGTCGAGAATGCTAATCTCTTTATCTTCTATATTAGTGAGTTGAGACACTATTTAAAATTTAAATATACAGTTATAGTTATTTGTCCATTTTAAAAATTTTCATGACCTTAGTGCAGGTTTTCTTAAACTCAACATTATTGACATTTTGAGCCAGATAATTCTTTGTTCAGGGGACTGTCCTGTGTATTGTAATATGTAGCAGCAGCCCTGTCCTCTGCCCACTAGAAACCAATGGTATCTCCCCTTCTACCCGTGTTGTGACAACAAAAGAGTCTCCAGATTATGCCAGATGTCTCCAGAGAGGCAACTCCTCTTGAGAACCCCTGCCTTAGACGTACCGTTTAAGGATATTCTCTTGTGATTGGAAAAATAAATTATCTAAAATAAAGTAATTCTCTTAAATTCACTTTTTTCTTTATCTACTGCATTTAAATTTAATTAAGAGTCAGTAATTTTTGTGTTGACGTATAATTGTATTTTCTTTTGTCCCCCTTGTCCAATTTGGTATCAATAATTACCAAAATTGGCAGTGGGAAGAGAATTATACTCAGAATCTTGACTATTACGTTTTCTGAAACTGAATAAATACATTTATTTCTGAGCCTCTAGGATGACAATGAAAGTAGAAAGTATGAATATGATTAGTTACATAAATCTCATTATCTTAATAAGGGAGCAAAGAGTATTTACAATTTTCCCAAGAGTCTTTAAGTTGATTAAGCATCAGAGAGTTAAGATTAAAATTCATGTAAAACAAGATATTAACATTTCATATCAACCTACCAGTCAATTTACGTAGCTCAGAGAAGTACAGATTTAGAAATTTTGCTTTGGAATGGACAACCTCTGTTGACCCCGAGTTTTATCGATTTAGCCTCCAAATATGTACCGCTGATTACTGTAGCTATGTTTATCAGCAACTGGTGTTTAGATACTCCAGACTAGCTGCGTGATAGACTACAAGTTCTTTTTTTTTTTTTTCTTTTTAATTTTTTGTTTATTGCAGTAACATTGGTCTATAAATTGTAAAAATTTCAGGTGTACATCATTGTACTTCTATTTCTGCATAGATTACATCATGTTCACCGCCAAAATACTAATTACAACCCATCACCACACACATGTACCAAATTATCCCTTTCACTCTCCTCCCTCCCCCATCCCCTCTGGTAACCAACAATCCAATCTCTGTCCCTATGTGTTTGTTTATTGTTGTTATTATCTACTACTTAATGAAGGAAATCATATGGTATTTGACCTTCTCCCTCTGACTTATTTCACTTTGCATTATACCCTCAATGTCCATCCATGTTGTCACAAATGGCTGGATTTCATCGTTTCTTATGGCTTCCATTGTGTATATATACCACATCTTCTTTATCCATTCGTCCCTTGATGGGCACTTAGGTTGCTTCCAAGTCTTGGCTATTGTGAATAACGCTGCAATGAACACATGGGTGCATGTACCTGTACAAATTGGTGTTTTCAAGTTCTTTGGATAAATACCCAGCAGTGGAATAGCTGGATCAATGGTAGTTCTATCCTTGATTTTTTGAGGAATCTCCATATTGTTTTCCATAGTGGCTGCACCAGTTTGCACTCCCACCAGCAGTGTATGAGAGTTCCCTTCTCTCCACATCCTCTCGTACACATGTTGTTTCCTGTCTTGTTAATTATAGCCATTCTGACAGGCATGAGGTGATATCTCATTGTAGTTTTGATTTGCATTTTCCTGATAGTTAGTGATTTTGAACATCTTTTCATGTGTCTGTTGGCCATCTGTATATCTTCTTTGGAGAAATGTCTGTTCAGGTCTTTTGCCCATTTTTTAATTGGGTTGGTAGTTTTTTTGTTGGTGAGATGCATGAGTTCTTTATATATTTTGGAGATTAAGCCTTTATCAGAAGTATGGTTTTCAAATATCTTCTCCCAATTGTTAGGTTGTCTTTTCGTTTTGTTGATGGTTTCCTTTGCTGTGCAGAAGCTTTTTAGTTTGATGTAGTCCCATTTGTTTATTTTTTCTCTTGTTTCTCTTGCCCGGTCAGACGTGGTGTTTGAAAAGATGTTGCTAAGACTGATGTCGAAGAGCGTACGGCCTATGTTTTCTTCTAGAAGTTTCACAGTTTCAGGTCTTACATTCAAGTCTTTAATCCATTTGGAGTTAATTTTTGTGTATGGTGTAAGGTAAGGGTCTACTTTCATTTTTTTGCATATGGCTATCCAGTTTTCCCAACACCATTTGTTGAAAAGACTTTCTTTTCCCCATTGTATGTTCTTGGCTCCTTTGTCAAAGATTAGCTGTCCATAGATGTGTGGGTTTATTTCTGGGCTTTCGATTCTATTCCATTGATCTGTGTGTCTGTTTTTGTGCCAGTAGCATGCTGTTTTGGTTACTATAGCTTTGTAGTATATTTTGAAATCAGGGAGTGTGATACCTCCAGCTTTGTTCTTTTTTCTCAGGATTCCTTTAGCTATTCGGGGTCTTTTGTTATTCCATATAAATTTGAGGATTCTTTGTTCTATTTCTGTGAAAAATGTTGTTGGAACTTTGATAGGGATTGCATTGAATCTATAGATGGCTTTAGGAAGTATGGACATCTTAACTATGTTAATTCTTCCAATCCAAGAGCATGGAATATCTTTCCATTTCTTTGTGTCTTCTTCGATTTCTTTCAGAAATGTTTTAGAGTTTTCGGTGTACAGACCTTTCACCTCTTTGGTTAAGTTTATTCCTAGGTATTTTATTCTTTTTGTTGCAATTGTAAATGGGATGGTATTCTTAATTTCTCTTTCTGCTACTTCGTTGTTAGTGTACAGAAATGCAACTGATTTTTGTATGTTGATTTTGTATCCTGCAACTTTACCATATTCGTTTATTACTTCTAAAAGTTTTCTGGTGAATTCTTTAGGGTTTTCTATATATAAAATCATGTCATCTGCAAATAGTGACAGTTTCACTTCTTCTTCCTTTCCAATTTGGATCCCTTTTATTTCTTTCTCTTGCCTGATTGCTCTGGCTAGGACTTCCAGTACTATGTTAAATAGGAGTGGTGACAGTGGGCATCCTTGTCTGGTTCCTGTTCTTAGAGGGATAGCTTCCAGTTTTTCGCCATTGAGGATGATATTAGCTGTGGGTTTCTCATATATGGTCTTTATTATGTTGAGGTACTTTCCTTCTATCCCCATTTTATTCAGAGTTTTTATCATAAATGGATGCTGTATCTTGTCAAATGCTTTCTCTGCATCTATTGAGATGATCATGTGATTTTTATTCTTCATTTTATTAATGTGGTGTATTACGTTGATTGACTTGCGAATGTTAAACCATCCCTGCATCCCTGGAATAAATCCCACTTGATCATGGTGTATAATCTTTTTAACGTATTGTTGTATGCGATTTGCTAGTATTTTGTTGAGAATTTTTGCATCGATGTTCATCAGTGATATTGGCCTGTTATTTTCTTTTTTTTGTGTTGTCCTTGTCTGGTTTTGGTATCAGGGTAATGTCGGCTTCGCATAATGAGTTAGGGAGCTTCCCCTCCTCCTCAATTTTTTGGAAGAGTTTGAGAAGGAGAGGTATTAAGTCTTCTTTGAATGTTTGGTAGAATTCACCAGGGAAGCCATCTGGTCCTGGACTTTTATTTTTGGGGAGGTTTGTGATTACTGTTTCGATCTCCTTACTGGTGATTGGTCTATTCAAATTCTCTACTTCTTCTTGATCCAGTTTTGAAAGGTTGTATGATTCTAAGAATTTATCCATTTCTTCCAGATTGTCGAATTGGTTGATATAGTTTTTCATAGTATTCTCTTATAATCTTTTGTATTTCTGAGGTGTCTGTTGTAACCTCTCCTCTTTCATTTCTGATTTGACTTATTTGTGACTTCTCTCTTTTTTTCTTGGTGAGTCTAGCTAAAGGTTTGTCAATTTTGTTGATCTTTTCAAAGAACCAGCTCTTGGTTTTATTAATTCTTTCTATTGTTTTTTTGGTCTCTATTTCATTTATTTCTGCTCTGATTTTTATTATTTCCCTTCTTCTACTGATTTTGGGCTTTGTTGGTTTCTTTTTCTGGTTCCTTTAGGTGCATTGTTAGATTGTTTATTCGAGATTTTTCTTGTTTGTTGAGATAGGCCTGTATCGCTATAAACTTCCCTCTTAGAACCGCTTTTGCTGTATCCCATAAATTCTGGCATGTCGTATTTTCATTTTCATTTGTCTCCAGGTATTTTTTGATTTCTTCTTTGATTTCTTCGTTAACCCAGTCGTTGTTCAGTAGCATTTTGTTTAATCTCCACGTATTTGTGGCTTTTCTGATTTTCTTCCTATAGTTGATTTCCAGTTTCATACCGTTGTGGTCAGAAAAGATGCTTGGTATTATTTCAATCTTCTGAAATTTATGGAGACTTGTTTTGTGGCCTAATATGTGATCAATCCTGGAGAATGTTCCACGTGCATTTGAAAAGAACATGTATTCTTTGGTTTTTGGATGGAATGCTCTGTATATATCTACTAGGTCCAGCTGTTCTAGTGTGTTGTTTAAGGCCAATGTTTCCTTTTTGATCTTCTGTTTGGATGATCTATCCGTTGGTGTAAGTGGAGTGTTAAAGTCCCCTACTACTATTGTGTTACTGTCTATTTCTGTTTTTATGTCTGTTAATAATTGCTTTATATATTTAGGTGCACCTACATTGGGTGCGTAGATATTTACAAGTGTTATATCCTCTTGTTGGATTGTTCCCTTGATCATTATGTAATGCCCTTCTTTGTCTCTTTTTACAGTTTTTGTTTTAAAGTCTATTTTGTCTGATATGAGTACTGCTACCCCAGCTTTCTTTTCATTGCCATTTGCGTGGAGTATCTTTTTCCATCCCTTCACTTTCAGTTTGTGAGTGTCTTTAGGTCTGAAGTGTGTCTCTTGTATGCAGCATATATATGGGTCTTGTTGTTTTATCCAATCAGCCACTCTATGCCTTTTAATTGGAGCATTTAGTCCATTGACGTTTAAAGTAGCTATTGATAAGTATGTACTTACTGCCATTTTTTAACTTTTTTTTTTTTTCTCAGCGTTTTAGTAGTCCTTCTCTGTTTCTTTCTTCTTCTATACAGAATTGATGGTCACTTTAGTTTGACCTCTGTCTGAAAGCTGTACTCTTTAACTCCCCTCCTCCCTCATGTTATGTTTTTGATATCATATCTAACCTCTTTTTTGTGCATTTGTATCCATTACATTCTAATCATGGAAATAGATAATTTTTCCTATTTGTGGTCTTCTCTTTTCCTCTTAAATCAGTCCCTTTAACATTTCTTGTAGCACTGGTTTCTTGGTGACAAACTCCTTTAATTTTTGCTTATCTGGGAAAATTTTGATCTCTCCTTCCATTTTGAATTATAACCTTGCTGGGTAGAGTATTCTTGGCTGTAAGTTTTTTCCTTTTAGCACTTTAAATATATCATGCCACTCTCTTCTAGCCTGTAAGGTTTCTGCTAAGAAGTCAGCTGATAGCCTTTTGGTGTTTCCTTTGTATGTAACTTGACATTCTCTTGCGGCTTTTAGGATTCTCTCTTTATCTTTAATTCTAGACATTTTGATTATGATGTGTCTTGGTGTGGGCCTCTTTGGGTTTATCTTGTTTGGGGCTCTCTGTGTTTCCTGTACCTGGATGTCTGTTTCCTTCCTTAGGTTAGGGAAGTTTTCATCTATTATTTCTTGAAATAGGTTCTCTGCCCCCTTGTCTTGCTCTTCTCCTGCTGGGACACCTATAACACGGATGTTAGTGCGCTTGAGGTTGTCCCAGAGGTCCCTTAGACTGTCCTCACTCTATTTAATTCTTTTCTCTTTTAACTGTTCAACTTGGGTAATTTCTTCTAGTCTTTCGTCCAGCTCACAGATCCGTTCTTCTGTATCCTCTACTCTGCTTTTGAGTCCCTCTAATGAATTTTTCATTTCCAGTATTGTATTCTTCATTTCTGATTGGTTCTTTTTTATATCTTCCATTTCTTTGTTGACATTCTCACTGAGTTCATCTATTCTTCTCCCCAGATCAGTGAGCGTCCTTAACACTCTCAGTTTGAACTCTCTGTCGGGTAGGTTGCTCATTTCTGTTTCACTTAGTTCCTTTTCTGGGGTTTTGTCCTGTTCCCTTACTTGGAATGTATTCTTTTGCCTCCTCATTTTGCCTCTTTCCCTGTGCTTGTGTCTACGTATTAGGTAGGTCAGCTACGTCTCCTCCTCTTGGATAGGTGACCTTATGTAAGTGATGCCTTAGGAGGCTTCCAGTGTGCTTCCCTCAGTTCTCAATGTTCCAGGGGTGACCCCTATGTGGGCTACGTGTGTCCTTCTGTTGTGGCCTGTTTGCTCTCCCTGTAGGCGCCCAGGGAGGCCGAGTTATGCTCCTGGCCAGCTGTTGTAATGTTCAGCTGCTTGTAGTTGTTGTGGGCCCTTCAGTCTCTTTATCAGGTGTGGGGAGCCCCAGCACAGTTGGCTGCAAGTTCTAATACCACATTTGTGTTGCAGTATTTCTTTTAAGTGAGTAGGCCCCCAGCGTGGCAGTTTGTTAGGCTCAGGGCCTTACAATTGCTGTAAGCCTCTAGCCTATTAGGTCTCTTAAAATAGAGAGTCAGCTCTCTGAGGATTGCAGCTGGGTGGGGCTGGCCTCAGGTACGGGAGCTCCCAACTGTTTCAGGCTTTGGAAGGTGGGGCAAACCCCCTATGTGGGTCTTTGAGAAGCACAAGTCTTCTGCAGCTGACAAGCCCTGCTGCCCACAGGTCCACACACACAGTCAACACAGTCCTGCCCCGTGTGAGCGCCCCAACCTCCCCAAGCGGACCCAGCCTCTCCACAGCGGGAGCCCCACACACTCCGCCACCGCCCCACACTCTCCACCCGCTCCTTGTGCACACCCTGCCTGGCTAAAGTTGGCTCAGTTGCCAGGCTGCAGAGAATCCAGTCACCAATCTATGCAGGTCCACAAGTTGCCTGAGGGCTTGTTGTTGGGTGGGGCCAGTCTCTAGGGTGGGCTGCCTGCCCTGGCTGAGCTGGATTAAATCAGTTCTATAGCGGCTGGGGCAGACCCTGGGCTAGCAGGCCTCAGGGAGAACTCGAATGGCATCTGTGTCAGCATGCTCACACCAGGCCACAACAATGGCCGCCGCCAATGTCCCAGTCCCTGGAGAGGCCTCACCCCTCACCGAGATGCACTCAGGGCCTATTTGGTGAGTCTCTTTTCACCACAGCACTGTGCTCCTTTCTTTCTGGTGATTTTAGGATGCTTTCTGAAACGGGTGAGTTTGTGCACGGGCCCTTTAAGAGCCAGTTTTAGTTTCTTTGTGAACCAGCTTTTCTGGGGGTGCTCCCCAATGCTTTAGTAGCAGGCAAAGTCAGATATTATGCCGCTGGTCTCGATTGTGCTGGGTCCACAAAATGCCCACAGCGGGGGCGCTCCCCGGCTCAGGGCCCGGCTCCTCCAGGGAGGCTGCCGTACCTGTGAGCTGCTCCCGGTGGCTGTGAAGCTGGCGGCTTGTGAAGGCTGCATTTTTCCTCTCCGGAAGGGAGTCTCTGCCTCTTCCACCTCAGTTAGGATTGTCCGTTGTTGCAGGAGTTCCTCTTATCCAGTTTTCAGTTCTGTCTCAGGGGTAATTTTTCCACGAGTAGTTGTAAATTGGCTGTGTCCACGGGAGGAGGTGAGTTCTGAGTCTGCCTACGCCGCCATCTTGACTCTGCCTCCTAGACTACAAGTTCTATTAGGTCAGGGATGGTTGGGATTTTGCTCACCGCCCTAACCAAAGTGCCAATAACCACTCCAGGTACATAGTATATGCTTAATAAATGTTGTAACTGTGGAAGTGGTCATCCAGTTAAGCTGCAATGTGTTATTTTTGACTCTAAATTATCCATTCAATTCCAAGTTGTCTATTATACAGTAATGCGTTACTAATGACTTTCTAACAATTTTGAGAAATGTTAAGGATTGAATAATTGAAAACAGCCTTGATTAGGTGATTTCCTTTAGTTTTCTGTTCTAAAAAATCACATTTGCTTAAACTTCACTATTTTGTTTTTAATTCCTGGGAATTCATCCAAATGTAAAATGGCATATTAAGCTGTACCTACAGAAGGATAAAGGAATCTTTATTTTAAAAATTTATGAGCAATTTTTGACACTTTTCTCTCTGCTTCCTTCCCTCTCCCTCTCCCTCATTCTCTGTAACACATGGAATTGTGTCAAAATGTGGGAAATCCACCATCTCTGCAAACTGAAATTCGTATTTAATTAGCCTATTTTCAAATAAACAATATTTTTCATTTGGAACTTGAGATTGCAAACTCCTTGAAGGATGAGGCTCTGCAATAATATGGAATCGAGCTCCTCTTGTGGGTTTGGGCCAGGTTTATAATGTTCTCTTAATATGGTTTTGCTTTTAGAATCATCTCAGGCATTACAATTGATCATGTTTATGAGTACTCAGGGACTTTTAAGTATGCAAATTGTTTAGCTGACACATATACAGACTAATGAAATTTTACCAAATATAGAGCTATCATTATGAGGAACCAGTTTATGATATTTAAGTATGCATATCTACAACATATATTTTATTTAGTTATATTTTATTAATTGTAATAAGGTTAACTTGTTTTATAAGGTAACTTTTTACAGCAAGACTTTCCCACTGTGTTTTGCATGATAAACAAAAAACTGTTTCTTTTATAGTCTTCATTATTTCTCTGTTTATAATTACAGTTTTCTCTGTATTTTATTAACATTTTTCTCATAGTTACAAACTCTAAAGTAGTTTCTTGTTCTAAAAAAATCCATTTACATTCACTACATTTATATAAATACATATAAACATATGTTAGTTTATTTAAAAAAGAGTAACATGCAATTTTAGCCTATTTTTGCATTAAAAGAATGCTTCTCCACTGCAGGTGAGAATTCAGATGCAATGATTGGTTGGATCAAGGATTAGAAAATATTCCCCAGGCTCATTAGAAGATGAAGAGACTGCTCAGCCCAGTTCTGATCTCTGTGTATCGCTCTGATGTTCGTTGACTTGCCTCCAGGTAGAATCCAAGGTGCATACAGGATGGTGCCGGCAAGGATTCTGTGATCTTAAAGTCACATAACACTGAAAACCTTTCATTACATTGTTAAGATATTTCAAAACTTCTATTTAAACCTAGGGCTGTTAATACTTGAAAAAATCTCTTACTAGCTCCATCCAGGTGCTGTATCTTGTGATTCTCCTGTCATAGTTGAGGATGTAACTTCTTTCTCTGTCCGTACCTCAACTTCCTCCTGTCCTTAATTTTTTAAATGTTATTTACATTACAATTTTACTTAACTTGCTAGTCAGGATTTCATATTATGATTATGTAAAATAATTTCACTGCCATGATTAGTAGTATAGTATGATTACATTTCCTTTATTCTACAAAATTTTAATTTCCTACTGTTAAAAATATTTAACTTTTGTCTATTTGTTTAGTTTTTTATGCATCTGTTTCTGTATTGTTCAAAAGTGCAAACAGAATTGCTGCATATTTATGAATAATATTTCAAAATGGAAATTGTTTTAAACTTGCTTTGTTATATTTCTATTATTTCTTGGAAAAATTTCACTTTCATGTTTGTCTCATGGCTCCGATCTAGATGTATTGCCCTTTAGGCAAAGTCCATAGTTGTACCAAGACCTTTCTTGGTCATTATTCTCTTAGATCGAATCCCCTGGTTCTTAGATTTCATGTTGTCCTTTTTCTTGCATGCTGAAGCGTACATTACAGTAACTCCTAAAGTAGATTAGGAGCTAGATGTAAATTTACCTTTACCTTCCTAAAGTAAATGGAAGGTAAATTGGTCAGGTTATTAAGGATCTAATAATGTCTTTACTCCTTCTCCACACTTGATGTGTAGTTTAACTTTGGATGTAATGCAAGGAAAATATAATTTTAGGAAAAATAATTTCCCTCTGTATTTTGAGTCCTTTGCTCTAATTTTGTGTGTGTGTGTGTGTGTGTGAGGAAGATCAGCCCGGAGCTAAATACGTGCCAATCCTCGTCTTTTTGCTAAGGAAGACTGGCCCTGGGCTAACATCTGTGCCTATCTTCTTTTGTTTTATATGGGATGCCGCCACAGCATGGCTTGACAAGCAGTGCGTCAGTATGTACCTGGGATCCGAACACGGGCCGCCAGCAGTGGAGCGCGTGGGGCTATGCCACTGGGCAGGCCCCATTTGCTCTAATTTTTTATTTCTCTCCAGTGTTGTTGAGATGTCTGATGACATTCAGATTCTAATTCATTTGTAAGTGACCCCCAAACATCAATACCTCTATGTCATTGCTCTGGAGTTAGTCAGTTTCTCCAAAGAATTATGCTCAAATCTGCTACTCCTGTGTTGTAATTGTGACTCATGGAATTTTGGAGCAGATAGCGGAAGGGTCTCACCATTCAGTAGGAGACTTTGAGCTTACCTTTCTTTTTACCTCATTTCTATTCTACTCTGTCTAATAACCCCAGTTTTCTGCCTTTCACCTTCAGTGAATACAGACAATTATTCTTTGGTTTCTTCCAGAGATAGATGAAAGAAAGTTGCAGGTCTATACAAGATGGGGAAATAGGGTTTCTGCCTTTTATCAATTAGCCAACGAATTTAAGTTAATGCATAACAATTTCCCAATTGCCAGATTTTGTCACATATTTGTGTCTAAAAAATGGAATTTAGTCTGATGATTTACTGAAATTTAGTATAATACTTTATCAAAAATTAATTTATAGGTTAATATTAAGATTTCATGTTATTCTGGCTTTTGAGAAATTCCATCTCAACCTATATAGAAATAAATTTAAACACAAGGTATACATTTTTTTTTAATGGAAGAAATCTGAATATCCCCAAATATGGAAATGATTAATTACAATTTGGCATCTTCACCACATGGAAATAAATGTTCCTTGAGTTAGCAAGGAAGCCATAACCTTTCTTTCAATTCGTCCCTGTTTGGGTGAGTATTGGATTATTATGCAACAATGTGTAGAACAAATGTAGAAAAAAATATCCCTGGCCACTTTAATTATGTTTGGATTATCAATGAGTTCTTATTATTTCTAATTTTTTTTCTTTTTCTTTCCTAAAGTATCTATGTGTTAGTTTTATAACCAGGAAAATAAACTGATTTAAAAATATCTGTGTAGGCAGTATAGCTTTGAATATTTCAAAATAACTGTTAAACAAATTATGACAATTAATTCCATTTATAGGCCTATAAAAGCCTTTTAAACGTTCTAATATATTTTGGGAAAAAATATTAATCATGGTCTAAAAGGTCCTTCTAAGTCCAGACTACTGACTGTGGCACTGATAGTGAAGCCCAAAAAGAAAAGGAGGAGTGTTAATATGTGGTGTTTCTGAGACACATTTAAATGGCTTATCTCTTTTTGCATGTTTCCATGCTCTTTTAGTTCCCTTGATTAAAAGGTAATCGCATTGTTGATCCAAAATAGCTGTTTACAGAAAAAAAGAGCAGAAGAGCAGTAAACGCATGAGAGAAGAAAATGTGGTTACAAAGGCACAAAAATTGAGTTTTTGAGAATCAATTTCATTCTTGTTCTTGAAACCAATTTCCAGTATTTATTTTTAACATGTAGGCATTACTAGCCTTAGCACTTTGGTCTAAGTCTCATCCCTATCACTTTCCAGCTCTGTGACCCTGAATCACAATTTCTTCATTTTTAAAATAAAAATATTAAGAGGCCGGCCCAGTGGCATAGTGGTTAATTCAGTGTGCTCCGCTTCAGCAGCCAGGGTTCATAGGTTCCAATCCCGGGCGCGGACGACGCACCACTTGTCAAGCCATGCTGTGGCGGCATCCCGTATAAAGTAGGGGAAGATGGGCACGGATGTTAGCCCAGAGCCAATCTTCCTCAGCAAAAAGAGGAGGATTGGCAACAGATGTTAGCTCAGGGCTAATCTTCCTCACCAATAAATAAATAAATAAACAAATATAAATATTAATACTTATTCCTGCCTCTGTTACAAAATGTAGTGATTTTTTAAATAAGTGAACTAGAAAATGCAAGAAATTGTATAAATTGAAGATATCAGGATGAACGATACTCTTCCATTCAGGAATAAAAATCTCTAAAGCTTTTTAAGATTATCAACAAATAAATCCAAAAACACACGCTGGCTAAGAATTGAAATTTTAACTATAAATAATAGTTCCTCTTTGACAATGTCATCTCTATTGTGACATAATTCCATACTTTCCATGGATAATTCCTCAAATCTTTAGGGGCTTCAGTTTTACTTCTTGTGACAGTTTGTATACAAAAGGGAGAGGAAACAAACCTTCACACCAATTATTAGACTTTTTTTTTTACTGAAAACATGATATCCAGCTACATATACATCAGAAATCCTTAAGAAATATTTTAATCTACAAATATTTTAATTTAGAAGGCATAATGGACACAGGCATTGTGCACATCAGCAGCATTTTTTAAACCAGGACCCTTTTTACTTTCCCTGGAGAACAAAAGCATATCTCAGCCATCTGTGTTAATCCACAAGAGATAGGTTTAAAGAGGCCTTAAAGATCACGTAATTCAGTTCTTTCATTTCAGAAATGAAGAAGCTAAGGGAGAGAAGGAGATAAGTGATTTTTCCATCATCACCCCATGAGTTTCTGGAGTAATTTGGATGAGAGCCAAGGGGCCTGACAGACTAGCCCTTCCACTGCACCCCAAACTGCTGTCTTATCCTCCTGGGTACAGCAGAAAAGCTGGTGGACATTTAGGAGTGGGCTTTGGGCTCAAAATGATTAAAAGGCATATGAATATATATTTTAATAAATTTCAGCCTTCCATACAAAGTCAGAAAATTAGCTAACCACTTGAAATAAAATTTGCAAAACCCTTACCTCATATTTAAGACTTCCTTTTAAATCTTTCAGACATTACCAATAAATAGTCACAAAACGTGCTGTTCTGGCATAATGGTATTTTTAATACCAGTTTATATTATGCATAAGAAAACACAACTCCCAAGAGGCAGGATGAGTTAGCCGTTCTTTTAAGGCACACCCATCCGTGGGCTTGTTGCTAAATATGAAGCATTTCTCTTACAAATCAAAGTTAACATCCATTAGTTCATGTTCTTTTATTAAACACCTTTCCATTTTCCCCGGCTTTCAAATGGCCAAGCGTTTGTCACACTGAGGAAAGTATGGAGGAGCAAATGGACTTCACAGAGGTTTGTCCAATTTCATGTTGCTTTACATCCTTTGCAATATCACTTTTCTTTATATAGCACTTGACAATATGCTAGAGTGAAAAGAAATTAGCCCTGTGTTTCTTACATTCTCCATTTCTCATTTAATCTCATTCCTATGCTCCTTCTTCTGGTAAAGTGTAGGAAATTCTTAGGCTGTTATCAGACAGTAATTTGCATATCAAATTTACTACTGGTGAATAAGCCTTCATTTGAGAATAATGTCAAGAAAATCACTGCCAGGTCATACTGGCTGGATTTATACAATTGACATTTGATGTTACTCTAAGGTTGTTTCCCAAGCATGCTCAGGGCTAGAAAATAATAATAACCACAAAAATGATCTATTGGATTTATTAAATCTTCCTATAACATAGTATAAATTAGTTATTGTATAGGCTTATCTCTAATTCTCACAAAATTGTGAGGAATAAAATGTGAAAATCGGTACCGTCCTTAGCATCCTTGTTTAGATAAGGAAGTTGAAACACAAGACCGCATGTGGTATAAAGAGCAGAGCTGAGATTCATTTCCATGTCTTCCAGACTCCAAAGCCTGCACTTTTCTACTGTAACCTCATAGAAAAGCTACTGAGTCAGCCTTTATCAAATCTCTGTTAAACAGCTAAGTGTTGGGGCCGGGCCCGTGGCTTAGCGGTTAAATTTGCATGCTCCACTATTGGTGGCCCGGGGTTCGGATCCCGGGCACGCACCGACGCACTGCTTCTCCGGCCATGCTGAGGCCGCGTCCCACATACAGCAACTAGAAGGATAGACACAACTATCTACTGGGGTTTGGGGTAAAAAAAAGGAGGAGGATTGGCAATAGATGTTAGCTCAGAGCCGGTCTTCCTCACCAAAAAAGAGGAGGATTAGCATGGATGTTAGCTCAGGGCTGAAGTTCCTCACAAAAAACAAAAACAAAAACAAAAAAAACACCTAAGTGTTTATTCCATTTTAAAATCTCTGGGGAGAAAATTCACTTTACAAAGTATATATCTAGAATTTACAATATCACCAGTCTTATGCACGTAAGGCAATAAAATCTACTATAAATTTTCAGAAATATTTTTTTATCTTTACTGTGAGACAAATCCTTTGTAACTTAATCTAAATCCATAGTTTTGTATGTGTGCAAACACATACACACACAAAATGTATGTTTGTTTCTTAATCCCAAACAATATATATTTGTTATAAATATGTAATTATAGGTTATTATGCCATTATGTAGAGTATATCATATGACCTTTCATTTAAATTGACTTCCCAGGTTTCTTATTTGTCACATAAATAGTTCAAATTAATTTCTTCTTCCTACCAAGATTTAATTTGTAACATCTTAGTTATGCCCTAATAAGAATTCTACGTTTGTCTTTCTTCCATGTTCCAATTTGTTACAGAAATTAAATTAGTCAATCATGATTCATTTTCTGTAAATCAGTAGTGACAATTATACTCAACTGACAACTATACTTATTCACAACTGGGTTCTATTTTTAAAATCAATATATTGTCTAGATAAGTAAACTAAGCTAGCTGGCTGACAATGTTTATTTTCCTGTACTCACCATTCATGGAAATTAAGCAGTGTATGTAAATGGGCAGTGTATCCTTTCCCCTATTCTCTTCTCAGCCATTTCATTAATTTTCTATGAGGTTCTATAGAAATGGTTAGATAATCCAGAAGGCAGTCAGGCCCAGAGGCTTATGCAGTAGTTTATGGTTTGGAAATGTGAAAAGAGAAGCTTTTGCTGACAAATATTTAGTGTTAGGTGATATTTTGCAGACATTTAATGGGGGAAAATCCTGGATCAATATGTTTGTGTAATGAATGAGTGAGTGAATGAATAAAGGAGTAATACTCTGAGTGTTTATTGACCTGTCATTTTAATTAAACTCTATTACAGAAATCTGTGAAAAGGTAAGCTGAAAATAATTTCTATGAAAGTTGAAGCAAAATACTCCTTTGAAGTCATTATCTACTTCATAAAGCAATATACAATCACTTTTCTAACAGGATAAATAAATGCGCCTTTCTTTGCCCCAGCTACATTTAGAACCGAGTGAAGAGTACAAAGCGTCACAAGATAGATGGATATCAAGATGTTAGCCACAGATGTGGCTAAACGCACGGAAAGGGACATACTTATGCGTCCCCCATGCCTTGAATTAGAATTATTCCCCCAAACAGGAAGTCATCCTACAAGAGTGTGGCCAGCCAAACTAGACTTACAACTTACTGATCAGCAAGTACTCTCCCAAAGATGGAGTAAGGTATGAAGGATTGGGAGTGTGAGCGCCGAGCCAGGCGACCCCAATCCCTTCTCCCAAATTCACCAATAGAATCAAGCCAGGAGTAATGCCGACCGGAGTATAACTCAGATAGACGCTTCTCCCCACACTACACGTGAGATACATGAGGTCCGTTTTCTTCACTGCTGCTTCCCAGGACCTATGACAGTGTCTGATACAGAATATATGTAATTACTGAATGTTAATACAGTGAAAGAATGAAAGCATTCATAAGAGGTTTGGGGAACAACCACTTCTATCTTATGAAATCATTGCATATTAAAATAGAAATGATGATGTATATCAGAATCTTCATTACAAATCAAAATCTGGTTTAGATAATTAAGTACTACCTCCTTTTCAAAGTCCTAGAAGAATGCAACTTTTTTTACTTCATAATAAATCTTAATAGAAATGATTTATGAACACATTCTAATTCTAAACTATGCAAGATACAGATACAGTGACATATATTAACAAAAAGTAAAACCCCTTAATGAATGGTATCCTACCCTACCATACATACTGTTATGATACCATTTTATTTTACTTAATGATATTTGGAATATTTTCTATGTTTGTACGTATACTTCTGCTTTGGTATTTTTAATGGATTCATGGAAATTTAACACATTATTTAACCATTCTTGTATTGATCCAATTTGAATGTATATTCTAATTATTTTGCAATAATGCAGTTAACCGTCATGTGCATGCCATTTTAGGAACATATGAAAATATTTCTCTACAATAGATATTCAGAAGCTGAACTGCTGTGTCAGTTTTGGGAATTTTCCCTCAAAATAGTACGAAGTTAACCTGTGATTTTGCTGTAGATCTTCACTACTTTGGTCAATGTAATTGGTGAAAAATATTTTATTGATGATTTATTTGACACATTCCATATTATCAGGGAATTTTTATCATGTGTAGATGTATTTATTGGCAATTTGTAGTTCTTAGTCTATAAATTGACGAAACAGTCTGGGCTACGCTCCAGGGGAGGTTTCCTCGGTATGTTTCCTTCCTACTAGTAACATTCCCATCAGCCTTCTCCTCTCCTCTGGTCATCCCCTCTAGCTCCTCAGTGAGGTGGGGAGTTCAATCTCAAGTTTCACTTTGCTCCTGGGGCCTTACACCTACCCTCACTGGGAGCCTTCCCCGAGACTGGTAGTTCACTTCCTCTTAAAGCACAGTTCATGATTTTGATTATTGATGTTCTTGGATCCATCAAGAGAATTAGATGAAGAAGAAATTGGCTAAATTCCTAAAGAATGCAGTTTCTTAATAAATTACCCCGATAATTTGTCTAATACCTTCCCTTTGTCATTTGCATATTCTGAACTCAAAGTTCCTTTGGACCACTTAGAGAATTTTTTCTTATATATTTGTTCTTGGTTGTGATTTATTTTGATCGTGTCAGTTTGATTCCATCAAATTATACTTTCCAGAGATTTCTCACAAGAGAAAGCAACTTGTAGTTTGCTTATGGTACTTCTTGTTTTCCATATTTATAATCTCATTTATATTTTCTATGACTTTAAGAGATTTGGAGCAAGAGGTTGAGATTGTACTCAACCTACCATCTCTACACAATTCCCCAAATAAAGTTTCTAAGAGAGAGACAGAGATTGAGACAGAGAGAGCAATTATATATAGATATAATTATATTTTGTTAAGATTGGTTGATTCAATTTTAACTCGAGGGTATGGCAAAAGGGAATAGGCAATTGAGTGTACTCACAATTCTTATGGGGGAATCCTGGCAGTTACGTTAGAGTTGTAGGCAGTCAGTTTCCAGAGAGCTGAAACTGATGTACTCTAAGAAGCCCCTTTGACCACACATCAGGAGAGATAGACAAGCAATATTATGATGCTATGACTAGAGTGAAAGAACAGTGGTTGCAAACATAAATCATATATCGGTGTCAAAAGTAAAGATGTTTTTCATTGCACATGTTGATTTTTCAATTCACCTGAATCTGGGCAACTGTATATAGTGTGCTTCAGGATGAGAAGGAATCAAGATGTATTTATTTAAGGATTATTAATGATTTTATGAACAATACTTTCTAAGAAACTCTTGGGAAGACAACCAAAGGCAAAATAGTAATAAAGAGTAACAGCAATGATAACAAAAATCATAACATAATAGATAGTATTCACTAAGTGATTGCCAATAGCCAGATGCCTTAGTCCATTCAGACTGCTATAACAAAATACCATAGACTGGGTGACTTATAAACAATAGAAATGTATTTCTCATAGTTCTGGAGGCTGTGAAGACCAAGATCAAGGCACAGGCAGATTTGGTATCTGGCGATGGCACACTTCCTAGTTCACAGACAGCTGTCTTTTCACTGTGTCCTCACATGGCAGAAAGGTTGAAGGAGCTCTCTGGGGTCTCATTTACAAGCTCACTAATTGGGGGCCAGCCCCATGGCCTAGTGGTTAAGTTCGGCTCACTACACTTCAGCGGCCTGGGTTTGGTTCCCAGGTGCGGACCTACACCACTCGTCAGTGGCCATGCTGTGACGGTGACCCACATACAAAATAGAGAAAGATTGGCACAGATGTTAGCTCAGAGCAAATCTTCCTCAAGCAAAAAGAGGAAGATTGGCACAGATGTTAGCTCAGAGCAAATCTTCCTCAAGCAAAAAGAGGAAGATTGGCAACAGATGTTAGTTCAGGGCAAATCTTCCTCAGCCAAAAAGAAAAAAAAAAAAAAAGGAAGTAATCTCCATGAGGGCTCTGTCCTCATAACCTAATCACTTCCCAAAGGTCCCACCTCCTAATACCATCATTGGGTACCAACGTTGGGCATTAGGTATCAACATATGAATTTTAGGGAGACACAAATATTCAGACCATAGCACCAGAGACTTTAATGCTTATTGTTACCTGGTATAATTCTTTAAGAGACAAGTAATCCTATTATTTCATCATAGAAAGGAAAAAAATTGAAGTTTAAAGAGACTATGAAGATGAATCACAAGGAAAGCAAGTTCTCAAGACACTTAATGTCTCATGGGAAAGATAAACCATGCAAACAATAACTGCACAGTGGACATTCAATATGCACAGTGGATTTCTAATACTATAAAAGATCAGTGATACTGCTTTCCACATTACTAAAACATGTATTTAATATGTATTCACTGCCAACTTTGCATATTAGAATAATCATTGACACACCATTGACATATTGGCATTATTTTATCACTTTCTTATAGATACCATATAATAGTAATTTTGGAGAAGTGATGAGAACAAAACAAAATAAATAAAAGAGGAAAACGCAACTGATTCTTTACGAAAAATGGTCTCAATTAGATATTTAATTCTTATTCTTGGTGGTACAGAAACAGATAAAGTAAGGATTTTAAAATGAAAAGAATTTACTAGACAGAATTGACAGTTTTTGGATCAAATTCTATACAGGAAATAAAAAGAAACAAACTGAGACATATGTATAGTAAAGTCAAATATTTGTAGACATTTATGAAAAATGGCAAGGTTATTTTTGAGGTTTCAGTTCTTATGATTTACTTTTGAAATTTGAATATTAAAACCTGTGTAATATTTCTCATTCAAACTTTATTATTTTAAATCTGTGACCTTTAGAGTCCAGGTGTAATTGTATTATATTTCCAGCATAGTTGGCTGCCAGCATTGAAATCTATTAGTGAAATTCTCAGTTAGGATTCAACCTAGCTAGGATGTTTTCATTTTAATTATGATCAACATTGGCAGAAGTTTTCAGGTGAATTTACAATACTGACCTTCAACTATATTACACATGAAAACTACCATATATTATGGTACATGGTAAAATTATAATTCTTTTCTTGATACGAATATAGGGTTATTTAATATTTTCTGAAAATTTCTTAGCAATTAGGCAACAGTTGATTTCCAGGTAAATAATAACATTAATAATACTTATATCTGCTATTTTACCTAAGAAGAAAATACGAAATTTTGAAACAGACATTTGAAAACATAGTTTTGCACATTTCTGACAAATACCAGAAATAGGACTGATGTAATCTAAATAGATATTGCAAAGTAATCAGTACAACTGGGAAAAAATAGTTTAAATAGTAAGTGGAACTATTTTTCAGTAAGAATCAAAATACTGGCTGGCCCCGTGGCTTAGTGGTTAAGTGGGTGCGCTCTGCTACTGGCGGCCGGGTTCGGATCCGGGCGTGCACCGACGCACCACTTCTCCGGCCGTGTCCCACATACAGCAACTAGAAGGATGTGCAACTATGACATACAACTATCTACTGGGGCTTTGGGGGAAAAAAGGAGGAGGATTGGCAATAGATGTTAGCTCAGAGCCAATCTTCCTCAGCAAAAAGAGGAGGATTAGCAAGGATGTTAGCTCAGGGCTGATCTTCCTCACACACACACAAAAAAGCATCAAAATACTGAAGTTCCTAATTCAAGCCACCTATAAATTCCAAGACTTTCTAGAATTGAAGTTATTGTTCACATGGCAGCTAATAAAATATCTTATGAAAACAGTAAGCTCATATGGAGAAAATAGTAATACTGTCTAAAAGACAGAACAATTAAGGAGATTTATATATACTGTTATCTCATGTATCATAAAGCTATTTGTGAAAAGGCGTTTTATGCATCACACACAAACTCCAACTGATGCAGGGCCTAATTAAACACAGAAATTTTAATGTTTTTGGATTGTATGACCACGGCTATTATTCTCCAGAAACCCACTTCTAATCCATATACTTTGGATAAGAATGACTGTGATTTCAATTCTCTATTGGCCAGCAGAAAATCTACAAAAGATTAAACAGAAAAATAGACTTGAGGGAAAAAAAGGAGCTTCTTGGAACTAATCCACATAATAACTTGATTCAAAATCACATAAAAATTTAATCTTTGAGTCTGATGAATGTGGCTTTACTTCAAATCTGTGACTCATATATCTAAAACATTTGTGTTCTTGGAATTACTTAAACATTCAGATTATATAATTGTATTTTCCACATAGTTCATGTATTTTAAAACTGACTTTTCTAAATCCCAGAGTCTGGGAACTGATTCATGTTTTGCTATGCTATTTTCCAAGAGGAAAATATTTTTAAACTCGATATTTTTACATTTCTGTAATACATTTTTATGTATTATTTAATATTTAATTTTTATCTTACTCTTCATTATAAAATGGACATGCAGTTATATGAAAGCATTTTGCAAATAGATAGAGTTGATAAAACCAAGGTAGATAAGCACCAGAATTAGCTGGTCATTTTATATGTCTTGGACAAATCTTAGATTTCCAATACATTTTTTAAGGATTTTAGCACTTTTTAGTCAGAATGTTGTATTTGGGTGTTTTATAGTGTATTATATATTATCTTAATCCAGAAAATCATTTTGTTAAACTAAAATGCATTAGTGAGTCCATTAACAACTATTAGATTATTAAAATATATTTTTCGTTATCATAGAAGTAATATTTTTTCTCTTAAAATTAATAATTTTTGAAAATTAGAGTTTTAAAATAAGACTAATGGGTAGGGATAAATCTCAATATAATAGAAGCTAAGTCAGATATTTGGAGGAACTATTTATTTGTTGGAAAGTTTAAAAATCTTTAAAATTTCATATTTATGTAGGTAAGTAATCTTGGTTGTAAATATGTGAAATAACTTAAAAGAAAATCCTTATTAGAATTTAAAATCCAAGAATTTTTATTAGTTTTGTCCATAGATACATTACAATTGCCAACAATAATAGGTACCTGGCAAGTACTCTATAAATAATGGTTAAATGAAATAATTAATATTTTTAAAAAATTTATTCAGTTGAATGACGAATTTAAGATGTATCACTTTGGGGAAGACTAATATCAATGTATTGTTTAGCGTTAAGTCAAAATCTGTTCTAGCTAGTTATAGCATAAAAGCAAAGCCGATTGGGTGTACTAAATGACTTACAAAATCACTGGGAAGACTGTAGAAACTGACTGTAGGTTAATCTTTCAGGAAGGACTCCAAAAGCTTTGCTTCGGGACCAAGACACCAAGAAAGCTAGTTCTTCTATAAAAACCAGCATGTTTATAAAATCACCATAATCAATTAATGGTCCTGATCAGGATGCCACCACAGAAAACCGGACACACCCACAATGACATTTGCCAGCAGAAAATGGCAGAAGCATGCCCTCCACCTCACTTCTGTCATGCAAATCTGTTCAAAGGATAGCGAAAATAACTAAATTGAAATCTTCAATATCTTGCATGAGAGTTTAGGAATGTCATTTTCTGCTTCTGCGAGATGATCATTTTGGGTTTGGGAAGAGAATTCATAATTTCCATATCTGTGTATGTTTTACTATTTTTGTAATATCTATTTTTGCATAATTTATAAATTTCATCTTAGAGTAGCAAGTTAATGTGCTTACATAATATAGATATAAATAAATAACATTATTGGAGATGCGTGCTAAAAAAATGTTATCACTAGATATGCAAGATTAAGAGTTTGTATACTACCTCCCTAGAGAAGAAAGAAAAACAGTAAAATCATGAGTGATCACTGTGTTCTCATAGGGCAATTTACATAAATTGAACACTTAAAACATTATTGTACGTATTTTCTTTCTGTACAATATTTTCCTGTGTGTAGAGAACATGTATTATTCAACTAATTCTGCCTATGGGACATAGTATGTACTTTCATGTTTATTAATGAATGAAAGCATATGTTTGAAGAGCTGTCATGCAGAAAAAGGAATAAAATTGTTTTGCTTTGCTCCATTGTACAGTACTAGAAAGAACTTGGCAATTAGAGGATGAGTGTGTGAACTGGAATTTTCCAAGTATCAGCACTGTCCAAAAGTGAAATAGATTCCACAACAAGCAGCATTTCAGCAGAAAATGAGTGACCGTCTATCAAGAAGGTTGCAAAAAAGATTCTGTTTAGGTGGGTAAACTAGATGAGCTAGTTTAAATTCTGAAGTCCCCTTAAACTTTCTGACCCTATGATTATAAAATTATTTTTGGAAAAAACCCAAGTGTGGAAAGGAGAGCTTTTTAAAATTTGAATGTCAATCCAACAATTTTAGATAAAATTTGTTTAGACTCAGGACTAGAATACAATAGACATCAAGAATGAAATAAAGCTGAAATACATGTTGGCTCTAAGAGATAAGATGTTCTGAGGTATACACCACTAGATTCTATTCTGGGGACTTGCACATTGCAGTCTTTAAAAATTCAAGAAATATATCACTACTCTACTTAAACCTCAAAATATCACATTTAAGATATAAGTCTCTCAACATCAAGTAAACTTTGGAGTTTATCCCACTTAAGAAAATATCAGACACATGAAGGATATGACTCATGTCTCCCTTCAAAATTACATGTGGAAAGTTTATAGAAAGAAGGATTATATCTGTCTCAAGCTCTTTGACATTTTAAATAAGTAATTGTCATACTTTACCTCTATGCAAATGACAAGACCCTGACACGGTACATAATCCATTCGTCTTTTCTCAAAAAGAGAGATAATAACTCAAAGTAACTTGTCAAAGAATCCTGCCGTGATAGTAGCAGACAGAGCAAATACACCTGTCTTCCTTATCTATCATGAGCTGAGTTTGAGTTCATAGTAGACTTATCAACACTTGACAGATCTAGCTTGATTTCCAATAGGTGCATAGCCACTTTGTTTACCTTCCATGTGATGCACACTTTAATTGAGGAAATACGGTCATTGTTTTTAGAAAATATTGAAACAATTATATAATCTGAAAAAATTTTTAACATTTTTTCCTTGATGAAATAATAAAATTCTGTTAGTTATATTATATATTAGTACTAATATTCACAAGCTTAGTAGGGTGAAAATAGTAGAAATTAATGAATTCTGTTACTTGTTCCATGCTGGTCAGATAGTAAGACTGATGATTTAATAGGTTGCTCCCATGTCTACCACCTGTCATGCTAAGGTTGGAGGCAAAGACAGGGCCCTCCTCTCTTTTTCTGTCTCTGTCTCTATCTGTCTGTCTCTTAATTTTGCATGTTTCCTTCCTACAAAATCAAACAAACCCTTCAACTTCTGGAAAGTATCCCTTTTTTCAATGGTTGAAAATCTCTCCCCTCTTATAAATACCATTTCTAACGGAAATTAGTAATTTTACTGAGAACCATGTGGGAGATAAAACGTAAGAATGTATTTTCCTACTCTTTTTGCAGGATTGGCATAAAGGCAATGGAAACACTGCTTAAGGAATAGAGGGTGAACCCACGAGTGGCCTGGACAGGGATTACCCACTATGGTGCCAGAATGCCCTAGGAAGAATATTTACTGGAGGTAGCCAAAGATAAAAATATTGGGGTATATAATCAGAATTGTTGTAAAGTAGAACTGAAAACCTATCCAGTTATAAACAGGTGGAGTGATAGAACTGTGTGAGAATATCAAGTGTGAGAATATGTTAAGGAAGCAATTCAGGACTAAGGTTGTGAACGAAATATGTGCGTCAAATCTCTCTTCTATATTGCTCTGTGTTTAGTACTTCTTGGAGTGAGTGACTACAAGAACAGGGATGGATATGTGCAATGTTTAATTTTGAACCACCTAAAGTACTTACTCTATTAAGGATCCTAATTTCACATATACAGAATTCATTGAGCAACTTGAGCCGTTAAGGAAGAATATTCATTTCATTATATTTTATCAGACATTTTTCATTTAGTGACTAGATATGTCTACTTCACCTTTCCTTCATGAGGTTTTGTTCTGTTCAATGCATTTGTCTTGATTACTTACTATATTCCTGTGTTTTTCATTATTTATTTATTATTATTCATTATTTATTTGAAGGTCTTACTTGGTCAATAGTTGTTACAGTCATCCACCTAATCTTATCTTCTTGGTGTACTGACTCCTAGAAGGGCCCCCAGTACTATATTTTCTATGATTCAGCAGGATACAGGGAGCTACAATATGTTGAGTACCTCCCATGTGCCAAAAATTCGCTTATGTATATGTATTACTATATATAAAAAAAGTATAAAATTAGTATATTTACCTTGTTTAATTCCAACTATAGTTCTACAAGTCTAGCATCATCCGAACCTTCAGTTCCTTTAGTACAAGTCAGATCCTTTGAAATAAGGTTTACAGTACAAATAATATTTTTCTTAAATCCAGGAAAAATCTTAATAAAGAATGGCCCATGTACTTTAGTCTTGAGGTACTGTCCTATTCAAAGAAGGACGGTCCAAACAGGAATGCCAATCTTTACAATTGTCTCTCAAAAAATTTTAAAATAATCTAAGTGGGAAACCATAACCACTCTTTAAGATGCCCCATATTTTCCAATTCTGTGCTACCTCAAACTTTATAGGGCTTTTGACTCTCATTCCTCAAAAGAACCCTCTTCCCCGCCTTTAGCCTTATGACACCACCACCTTTCTGTCCATCACTAGTCCCCTCTGGTCCACACGTTCATGCCCTCTCTGATCTTTATTCTAAAAATAGTGGGCACCAGGAGTCTAAGCAGAGTAATAAGCACAGGTCCATACCACTGATTACCTGGATCCTTTCCAAGGATATCCTCTCCCAGACAAGGTTTTGGGAGTAATTCTTGACCTATTTCTAAACAGAAAAGTTGTCTCAGACTAACTGGGAATGACTGCTTTAGAAATTATCATATTTAAATTTAGATAGCGACTCACTAGCCATTTGTGTATTGTGCAAGAAATAAGTGTATCAATATATCAGTGTATTGCTTCTTTCCACTAAAGCGCATATTACAAAAACAATATTGGTCCTAATTAATGGTTAAATGAAGTTTTCAAATGCATGTAAATATATTTCCAGATCTTCTATATGTGGTTTTCAGAATATTATTTAAAATATTTCTAAAGTTATACTAATATGCTTTTAGCAGTGTTTTAGGTAGCTATAGACACGTAACTACGATTTATGAAGGAACCACCTATCAGCAAACTTCAGCTAGAAAACATTCTACTGACTATTTTGATCTTTGGTTTGTGTGTGTATCTGTTTCTATGTCTGAATTTAGCTTTGGCTGCTTTCCCAAAATATTAATTCTAGCACTTTCACCATTATGTTAGTTATATTTCTGTGAGTTCTATAAAATTATTAACTAAATTCTTAATGTAGATTATTTCCTTTTGCTTGTCTGTGTGCTATTCTTCCACTTAATAGAAACACGTATTTCAAATTCTTCTCATTGAGTCCTTTGTTTTTTAGGTGGCATTTTGTTTTAAGTGAAAATAAAATTTATTTATTGATAATAGAAAATGGGTTCATGAAGAAAAATATTTTCTATTCTTGGAGCAAGGAAAGATAACAGCAGGAAAGTATAGTATAGGAGAGGACAGTAAGAAAATGAAAAATTTTCCTAGCAATATATTCAAGTTACATTCCCTCACTTTTTATCTGTATCTTTTGTCCTTTCATAATCATTAAAATTTCTTCCCAATTTAAAATTCAGATAATACTAAAGTTTTAGTTTTGTTTGTGTGATATAAGATCTAATCAATACTTGGTTAATTTTTACATATAATGACATTGTTTTTACATGATTATATTTTATTTATCTTGCACATAATTACTGGAAGTGAAGCTATGTTGACAAGTGATTGTATTAGTCAGCTAAGGCTTCTATGACAAAATACCAGAGACTGGGTGGCTTAAACAACAGGAATTTATTTTCTCACGGTTCTGGAGGTTGGAAGTCCAAGATCAAGGTGCTGGATGGGTTGGTTTCTGATGAGGACTCTCTTCCTGGTTTGCAGACAGCTACCTTCTCCCTATGTCCTCACATGGCCTTTCCTCTGTACTGGAGCACTCCTGGGGTCTCTTACTATGCGGACACAAGTCCTATTGCATTAGGGCCTGCCATAGGCTGAATGTTTGTCTCCCTAAAATTCATATATTGAAACGTAATCCCCAATGTGAGGATATTTGGAGGTGGTGATTAGGTCTTGAGTGTTCTACATGAATGAGATGAGCTTCTTTATAAAAGAGAAGCAGAGAATTTCTTTGCCCCTTCAGCCATCTGAGGACACAACGAGAAGACAGCCATTGATGAACCAGGAAGTGGGTCCTCACCAGACACTGAATCTGCCGAAGCCTTAATCTTGGACTTCCTAGTCTCCAGAACTGTGAGAAAGGAATTTCTGTTGTTTATAAGCTACCTAGTCAGTGGTATTTTTGTTATAGCACCCCAAATGGACTAAGACAGTGTCCCAGGCTTATGATTTCATTTAACTTTAATTGCCTCCTTAAAGGCCTGGTCTCCAAATGCAGGCACATTAAGAGTTAAGTTTTAACCTGTGGATTTTGGGGGAACACAATTCAGTCCAAAAGGGTGAACTATTCCTGAAATATTGCCATTCAAATATATCCTCATTATATTACACAATTATTGTCACATTTTTCATCTTCTTGTTTCATATGTTCTTATAGTTCACATTAATATGAAAAAGATTTTAAGATGCATAAAATAACACATAAGTTTTTCTTTAAAATACCTGAATGACCTTTTAAAAGGGAACCCATGATCAGTTATCTGATTGTCATTTTTCACCAGCATTTATAAAGAAGTAATGCTTTTTTAACCATTGTCACTGAATGATAGAGTGGGCAAAGTCCTCAGCCGTAGCTGATGATTAAGTAATGTCCCTCTTGTATTCCTAGGACATAGATGGATGCACAATTCAATGAAAGCTATTAATTGATATCTTATATGAAATATCCTTGGATTAAGCCATTCAGAGCAAGACAATAGATTCAAGTGCCAAGAAGACTATATAAATGTATAAAATTGCAGAGCACTAGGCCATAGAATGGGATGGTGTCTCTACACCACTGAAATACATACTTCCCATCTAAAGGCGTTCAGATATGTTAAGTGTTTGCAAGCGCTGTGTCAGAGAAGCTGAACTATTTTGGGGATAAAATTTAGGCTGAGGATCCATTCTCGACTGCAGTCTTTAAAGTATGGGGAAGTGTTTTTCTGTCCAGACATCTTTTTAAAATCTTCTGTGGTTTTGGGCTTAGGATAAAATGCAAACAGTTTGCAGTCTGTACTGTGGGCTAGATTTCCGATCTAATACATGAAATAAAGGTCTGCTTTGTCATTATTTCAAGACGGACCCTGAGACTTAAAAATCAAGGCATATTCATTTCCTAGGCTGCCATAATAAAGTATCACAAACTGAGAGTATCCAACATTAGACATTTATTTTCTTGCACTTCTGGAGTTTAGAAGTCTGAGATCCGGGTGTTGGCGAGATTGGTTCCTTCTGAGGGCTGTGCGGGAAAATCTGTTCTGAACCTTCCTCCTGGCCCTGGTGGTTTGCTGGAATCCTTGGTGTTCTTTGGGTTCTGCTGCATCACCTTGATCTCTGCCTTCATCTTCACACGGTGGTCTTTCTGTGTGTGTGTCTGCGTCCAAGTTTCTCCTTTTTATAAGGACACCAGTCATATGGGATTAGGGGCCCACCCTACTTCAGTTTGACCTCCTCTTAACTAATTACATATTCAGTGATCCTATTTCCAAATAAGGTCACTTCTCTTAGGTACAAAGGGTTAAGACTTCAACATATGGATTTTGATGAAACACAATTCAACCCATAACACAAAGATCACATCAACCAAGATTCTTGACTGAAAGAATGAAACTCCAGTTGCCACAATGAGCTCTGCCCTTCAGGCCAGCTTATGCATTTTCCTTCACTCACTATGTAAATTAATGAATAAATAAGAGAAAAAAAGTCGAAGTTCACTTCTTCATGTAATTAAGTGAGTTCCTGAATTTCTACAACACAGAGCATGCAGAGGCAGATTAAAATGCTTTTGAAAATCCCTCCATACTCATTGTAATTGTGGATGAGTATCAAAAAACAGGTATTTGTGTTAGAAGGGGGTATGTGAGGGCGAGGGTGGATATTCCTGCTGGGTACTAGGACATGATCCCTGAAATGGAAGTAAAGTCGAATAGGTTTTTCACTCCAGAGATAAAGGAGGGTTAATTGGAAACAGAAACTCTGCACCTATAGGGACATAGGGCATAGGAACGTATATTTCTGGATCTCAGGGACTTGCAGGATTTTAAGGCAGATCTCTGGAAATTTCTGAGAGAACTGATGCTAGAACTGGCCAAGAAAAGGGATGATTGACCCGAGAGTGCATCAAGTGAATTGGTGAGGCCAGAGGTTTTTAACTCACTGATTAGAGGAAAAGGGCTGGCCTAAGGGAAAACATTTTGCTGGCTCATCCTCATGTAGACTGCTCCTCACACAATATGCTTATAACTAAAACAACAACAACAAAAATAGACTCCCAAAAACTTCACCTTCATGGGAAAGCCTGAGTCCTCTCAATTCCAGGCGAGTGTGCCTTAGACCCAGGCCCTTATGTTTAGCTCTCAAACATAGCCTAACCAGAACCTCACTTTTTTCAAATTTGGCCTGTTTTAGGTAGTAGACAGTAATCTTCCACCCTGGCCAACTACCAATGAAAGGACCAGGTAAGAATTTTCTTGTGGAAGCACTTAAGTTAGGAAGAGCTAATTCTGGGAATTGGTGCCTCCCAAAAAAGGAGCTACTTGGGTCCATGAGGGAATTCATGGGACAGGTAGTGGTTCACATACGCCTGGATTCAGCAATGGTCTTGGATAGACGTTAGATTCTCAGGGACGGCATGCCTCAGAATCACATAGTGAGTCTGTTTAAATACCGGCTTCAGACGTTTTGGTTTAGAACATCTGGATTCAGGCCAGATGTGGAAAACTTATTTTTATATTGCTACATGTGATAG